>NC_037681.1:26112914-26794643 GCF_003255815.1 Theropithecus gelada | reverse complement strand
TAAACTTCTGCTTCCTAAGCCAGAGGTGCTGCCCCAGGGACGCCGGGAGGACTGGATGCAAAGCTCCTCTGCCACCTGGTGACGGGCGTGGGAACTGCTTCATCCTGGAATTCTGGGGCCTGGAACAACGCCTGACAGTGGTTTATTTTATTATTTATTTATTTTAATTTTATTTTATTTTATTTTATTTTTTTGAGATGGAGCCTCGCTCTGTCGCCACACTGGAGTGCAGTGGTGTGATCTCGGCTCACTGCAACCTCCACCTCCCCGGTTCAAAGGATCCTCCTGCCTCAGCTTCCCGAGAAGCTGGGACTACAGGCGTGCGCCACCACGCCCGGCTAATTTTTGCATTTTTAATAGAGACGGGGCTTCGCCATGTTGACCAGGATGGTCTCAATCTCTTGACCTCGTGATCCGCCCGCCTCGGCCTCCCAAAGTGCTGGGATTAGAGGAGTGAGCCACCGCACCTGGCTTATTTTTTATTTAAATAACGGTCCCTGACGACATAAGAAACTGCAAATTTACCTTTATGACCAAAGTGCATTCTTAAGCTTTGGTTTACAAATGGTACCCTTTGGGAAATGACAAAAGAGAAGTGAAAATTCTCTTAAAGAAATCTCAGTCTTCATGTTCAAGATTCCCCTGTCTCAATGAATGGCCACTCCTGATAGAGCTGTTTCTAGATTACCTCCTCTCCTCCTTTCTCCAGAGCCAGGGAGCTCTCACTTGACTATCTATTGGATGCATAGACTTGGGTAATACTCCTTAGACTTCTCCAAGTCTAATGAGTAGCTAATGTTAAGAACCACTGTGAGTCTAGGCCCAGAATACTAAAAACAAAAGGAAACAGCTATATCAATCACTTGGATGCACTCCTGTTTCAGGGAAGACAACTAATTAGAAAACTTTAGAATAACCAGATTCAAACACGGTAACCCATGTTTGAATTAATTACTATCTGAATTAATCTAAGATTATTGGCCCTAGTTAATAATCAAATAGGTCTTTAACATATTATACTAACTTTAAACATTTCAAAATCACAGAATTTCACACTACAGTTTTTGCATTTCTGAAAATGTATATGATAAAATGGAAAAAACCTTTAGATCTACCTGAATTCTCACTGAAACAGGTCTGATGGATTACAAGTAGAAATAATGAAAAAAGAGGAGGGCAAGTAATCATGGGTGATTAAGGTCTTGAAAGTATCTAGAAGATGTTGCCACCTTTATAAGGTTTCTAGTCTTTGTATACTTAACATATTTTGAGTTCTACAGATATTTGGATTTTCATTTTATTGCATTATTTATATGTCACAGAAACACTTAAAATAGGTACTTATTTTTAATATTTTTTATACTAATAAATAAAACATTGTATTAATAAAAACGTGTCATACTTTCTTTTTCAAGACGTCCAAGGAGTAGAGGGTGCATGTGAACAAAAAAAATTCCACCAAAAATATAAATGACATGTGCGTTTACAGATATTCAGCCATCTTAAAAGAAGCATTTATAGGGATTGTAATGTTAAATGCACACGAGATGAGAAACAAATATCAAAACTGAAGAATTCATATGGAAGTGGCAATTAAACAGATGGTACCGAGCAACCAGGCCCAAAGTTTAGTGGTCAGTATAGGATATATACAAGTTAATGCTAATTTGTTAACCAAAATTAAAATTAAAATTGCCTTCTAAACAATACCTGAACTAAAAAAAAAAAAGAGAGAGAGACAGAGAAAAGGTGTGGATTTCCTCAAGATGGCACATTATATCCATGAACTAGTTCTGCTGAGTTTTTGTTTGTTTGTTTGTTTTTGAGGCGGAGGGAGTCTCGCTCTGTCGCCCAGGCTGGAGTGCAGTGGCGCGATCTCGGCTCACTGCAACCTCCGTCTCCCGGCTTCACGCCATTCTCCCGTCTCAGCCTCCCGAGTAACTGGGACTACAGGCGCCCACCACCGCGCCCGGCTAATTTTTTAGTACAGAGGGGGTTTCACCGTGTTAGCCAGGATGGTCTCGATCTCCTGACCTGGTGATCCACGCGCCTCGGCCTCCCAAAGTGCTGGGATTACAGGCCTGAGCCACCGCGCCGGGCCCTGCTAAGTTTTTAGTTGGCAACCTCAGCAATTTGGTCATTCCTCCACAGATGGAAGCATTTTGAAAATGAATGGCTAGAATCGCACTGGGCGGGGGATACAGCAAAAAGATCCCCTTGTCACCCGGCTCACTCTGGGTTATTGTGGGTGATATTTGTCCCCAGAGATAAGAAGTTACTGGATACTTCCTTCTTAGTTACCTGTGACTGGAAAAACATGTGTTCGTTCTGATTTTTACATTTGTTTTAAATGGGGAAGAAAACAGTAGAAGTAAATCCTGTGACTAGAAAGACGCGTTCATTCTGATTTTTACATTTTTTTTTTAAATGGGTAAGAAAACAGTAGAAGTAAATTTTAGATCTCATCCATTTCTCTGAAAACAAACAAATAGACCAAAAAATAAAATCCATATAAAAAAAAATCCGATAACTAAAAGATTCTGAAGGCTAACACCCTGGACCTTCTCTGCCCCCAGTCCTAGTGGGAGAGGAAAAGGTAGAGAAAGTGGACAGAAACCAAAATGTATTGAGCGGCTGAAATGTTCCAGACTCTACGCTAAGTTTCTCATGCTCATGATTTTATTATGGTCTTAAATCAACCTTTTGAAAAAAGTGTTATCTCTGCCTCACAAATCAAGGGACTGAGCCTCAGAGAGGTTAAGCAACTTGCAAAATGCCTCACAGTCAAAGTGTACAAATCTTTTATTTGAAACCAGATTGGTTTCACTGAAGTTCTCCATGCTAAGATTGAAGGTGGAAGAAGAAGAGAACAGGACATTAACAAAAGTCCCCATGCTATGTTCCCGTTTGTCTCAGATATTGACGGGGTGCATGACTTTTGTTTCCCTGGATCCATATATCATTAAATATATAATAGCTCCTTGGAAGGTGAGATCATTACCATGCCACACATTCATAGATCTCAGAAGATGGCCTTGCTCCGTGCAGCTCAGCAAGCAATGAGCACAGCTAGTGGGTTGGCTGTGAACTTTTTTTTTCAGGATAGACATATCTTACTGTAAACCTGTCCATGCCATTGTTGTTTGAATTTGTGCAAAGCTGGTGCCCCTGGCAAGTGAGTTCAGGAGGAAACACTGACGATGTCTCCTCCTCCCGTTCTCCTGCTGCACCAGACGAGTAGCTGGTGGTGAAAAGTTAGACTGTGACCCTCCTGGGATTGAAACGATGCTGCTGATACCTCTTGTTCTACCTTAGTTTCCACGTGATGTGATCCTCTCTCCTCCAGCATTACACTTAGAGATGAGTTGAACAGAGAGAACCACGTTTTTACCCTTTCTGTTGCCCATTGTTAACAAAAATTAAAATGCAATAAGTATCTGTATATTCCCACAAAAATGTGAAACTTGGAACAAGAAGGAGTTTCAAGGCAGAAAAGAAGACACAATTAAGTTGTGTTGACACAGATCTGAATAAACAATGACTTGCAAACATACACTCTGAAATAGCAATTGTGACAGCCTATAATGGAATCATGGAGTTGCTAGAGTTGCCCTTCTCCTGGCTTTTTCACAAATGTTAAAATTGTACTAACTCTTGGCCGGGCGCGGTGGCTCATGCCTGTAATCCCAGCACTTTGGGAGGCTGAGGCGCGTGGATCACAAGGTCAGGAGATTGAGACCATCCTGGCTAACACGGTGAAACCCCGTCTCTACTAAAAATACAACAAAATTAGCCGGGTGTGGTGGCGGCGCCTGTGCTCCCAGCTATTCGGGAGGCTGAGGCAGGAGAATGGCATGAACCCGGGAGGCGGAGCTTGCAGTGAGCCGAGATCATTCCACTGCACTCCAGCCTGGGTGACAGAGCGAGACTCTGCCTCAAAAAAAAAAAAAAAAAAAAAAAAACAACAACATTGTACTAACTGTTTTTTAGTTCAAGTTAGTAGCCTCTATCAGAAAGCTTTGCCTTGCACATACCGCTGGATTTAGAAGCTCATCAGGGGTGTGACACATCACTCTGTGGTACCTGCAAAAGAACTCACCACACTGCAGAGGAACCATCAGCTTCATCCGTTTCTCCCACAGTCTGAACGTATTCGTGAGTTTTTCTAGTGCACGGTAAATCTTCTCACCTTGGAAATGTTCAATTAAATGTGTATTGAAGTGAATGTCAAACTAAGGATCAGCTTGGGTTTTACTGGATTTGTCACAATAGATACCAAACTTAAGAGGAGAAATTTTTAAAGATATTTTGGAAACATTTGCCACTTACCCAGGCTTATACTATTGCTTGCTTTCCTATAACACCTAAAATGATATGTATACTATACATATTTTGACCTTCAGTTTTTCATTGACCAAATCTATGAGATTAGAGTTAAGAAACACATTTTGAAAGAAGGTTCTAGGATTATCAAAGCCTGGGAATTAGCCCCCTGATCTGAATATTCTGCTCCGTGCTAAGGAGAGTGAGGCTGAACAGAGGGACTCAACTGCAGAGATGTACTCAGGCCAACTACCTTCCTAACAGAGGTTGGGAAGGAAAGCATCTCTGTGATAGACACTTTCTCCAGACTCCTGAATTTGATCAATGTGGGTAAAAAGATGACTAATGAATGAGAGGTGAGCAAAAGGCATCTTACTATTCAAGACTGTGATGAGATTTGGCCACTTTTAAATGAAAAAAAAAAAAAAAACACCTCAAATAATTTTGATCAAAAGGAGATTTGTATACCAGATTCATTTAAATTTCGGATTTAAAAAAAAATTCTACTGGAATTTGATATAGAGAAAAGTCAGGGATATATAATATTGGCATAGAGTTAGTAGAGAGTTAACATTCATTTTTTAGCTGCACTATCTGCCTAAACTGTCCTTAACAAGATCATTTTTTATACATGAAATTTTGCACCTCATTACCCCTAATTACATCCTTTTAACGGCATTCTTTGAAAATGCAGACTGAACAATGTATGATAGAAAATACTTGTCTTTCTTCTATTCCTGTTAATTGTTGAGTCTTATTCTTAAATCTGACTTCATCTTTTATCTCTTTCTATCCAAACTAAAGTGTTTCATGCTCATATAAACTTCAGATACTTTTTTTGGGGGGAACAGGGAAAGAAACGTACCATTTTAATGAGGAGGGCAGAAATATTTTCTTTTCCACTCCTGTAGCACTTTCTCTCTACCTTGCTATATCATGATTACACAGTAACCATTTTGGCTTCAAGATTATAAACACATTAAGGACAGAAACAATATTGTATAGATCTTTTGGATGCTTATAATATCTAAATTGGTGTCTTGAGTAGAATGTGCAACTAATAAGTTTTATTGACTAGAATGACAATAAACAGGTTTCATATTTTACAAGACACCTCGTATTATCTTGAATATTTCCAAATATTAGAAATGTTCTCAAATTTTGTGATGACTTCTGCTTTCCTCAGCTGCTATCAGATTGTTTACTCCATAAAGTCCTTCACAGTTTTTCTAACTTTTTTCTCATGTTAGTCTAACAAATATTTGAAGATAATTATATTGTGCTTCTGAGTATTCTTTTCTATACCATTCTTGTTAAAGCAAGTTTCTTCATTTTTTTACTTTTAAATTTAATTATTCAGATTGCTCTTCTCTGAGCATTCATCTATATCTATATGTGTCTGTGTAAATAGATGGATAGATAAATAGATAGATAGATAATAGATATGAAGATACATGTTAAATATATCTTAACAAATAGAATTCAAAATTGGATCTAGTAATCTGAAGCAATCTGTTTAGCTAAAATAAATGGAACTATCATTGCTATTGTTCTTAAATAATTCTTCTAGTGATGCTAGTAATACTACCAAAGTATATGTGGCTACTTTTAAAGTCTCATAATTCAGTTAAATCAAAATGATTTTGATTTCAATAAAACCCTAGCTGTCTAAGGCTAGATTGTGACTATCTTATTCTTGTATTTGTTTAGAGGAGACCTAAATACTATAGATGATAGATACATACATACATACATACATACATACATACATAGAGAATATTTGGGGGGTATTTATTATGCAATATGCACTTGACATATGTGATCTAATTCTCACCACCACTTTGTAATGTGAAGATGATTCTTATTATACAAATGAGGGAATTGAGGCTTAGGAAGATAAGTGTACAAGAGTCAGTGATAGGGCCTGGATTTTGTTCTTAATAAAATTTCCCCTGAATTCTGGGCCCCTAAACACTTCTTCACAGCCATCTCTCTGCCTGATGAGATGTTCTTGGAGTCACATATGTTTGCCTTTCCCCTGCTGTTTCATAAATGTCATGCCAGCAGGAAAATGGCTAGTTGAATCAGATATACAGGAGAATACTTGCAGAGGTCTATACATGTGTTCTGTTGGAAAAACTGAGCCAGTGGGGTGAGAATGGGGGCTTCTCCTTCCATCTCCAGGTAATTCAGAGGGTTCTCTGATGACAATGTTTTCCTAACAGAATCTACTGTAACTCTTAGAATTTTTTTTTCTAAGAGGAAAGTTTTGAGCCAAGTCCTACATTTTGGTGGGAATCTTTGTGGACAAGTGATATCTTGAGTCTTCTCTTAAAACTAATTAGTTGGCTATTGTCCTTTCTGCACAAATGCAGGGAGAGTCCTGTGCTACTGTTACAATGATGTCTCCTTATTGGGCTGAAAGCACTGTACGAACCATCTTGTCAAAAGTGCTAATGAGTATATTTATATTTTCAGGGAGTATCAAGGGTTCTTCCTTCCCTTGATCTTTTGAACAGAATTAAATAAAACACACCTGGGAAACATACTTATAGAACAAGGTTGAATCATCTCTATTTAGAAATTGATTTGAGAAACAAAAGAGTTTGAGAAAGAAAGAAAAATAAAATCAAGAAGTTGATTTGGATCAGAACGAAGAACGTTGTCGTGAACGTCAGATCACGTGTGTTTGATGATCAGCTCACCTCTGCCCTTTTAATGTTTTGTTCCTAGGATATTAAGATGCATCAGACACCATGTCAATGGCCCCCAGAATTTGAGACTTACATCTCAAAGGTTGTCACATCCCCTGTCTTGCAGATTTCTTGTAGAAAACCATACCTGCCTTATAAGACTGGTTCTGATAAGTCCTTTAAGTTTTGGTGTCCAATCAGTTACTAGTAGATGCCAATGAGTTTATGTTTTAATTACAGACTTCAGCTCATAGTTTCTCAATTATAACACTAAGAATTGTCCTTTGAATAATAACATTTATATTAAACCTAGAGACTAGACAAGCACAACTTTTCTCTTTTACCATTCTATTCTTATCTTAAAGTATTTTTCTGTGTGTGTGTGTGTGTGTGAGAGAGAGAGAGAGAGAGGGAGAGAGGGGGGGGGCAAGGTAGAGAGAGAGAGAGAGAATGAGAACAAATCTGGACTTGGTAAGGAAAACAAATGTTCTATGACAAAGGAACCATGAGTTGACCAATGGGTACCGATCTCTACCGTACACAAAGGATCAAAGAGAGTACTGAGGGCTAGGCAGAAGAAAGCATCATAGTGACCCTAACCTGGTATTTAAATTTATCCTGTAGAAGTTAACTAGGCTGTAGCCAGAGCAATGCAGTGAGTAATCACCAAGTCATGTTTCTGAACTCACATGACTCCTCTGAAACATGTGGTGAAGATATTTGAGGCATTATCAAACACCTGGAGATTTTCAGTTCTTCATTTCTTGCTCATGTGATTTATTAACAGTTCTGCTAATGCAGATAGAATGCAGCCTCAAATGACAGCAGAGGAGCGGGCTGAATGCTGTGCAGCCTATGCTATTCAGAGTGCAGAATATCTGCAACCTAGTTGATCATTTTTGAATCATCAGCTCCATCTTTATGTTAAATTAACAATTTAACAGCTGCTTTCATCAAAGTTCTTTTGTGTCTACCAACATGATACTCTAATTTTTTTTTTCTGAAATACAATTTCCAAGATCATTTCTGTGTCTTTTCAGTCCCAGATTACTGATTTGCATGTTTGATCAATTTGTATACAAATGTTCAGGCGTTTATATACCATCTAGGGAGCATGAAACACCCTCTAGAGCTCTAGAGAATAATTTGATCCATCTCATCATTCACTTACTTAAATTTATTTTTCATTAAGGACAGGTGATGAATGAAGGCAGTAAAATATGACTGAGCTTAGGCGCACTGTTTCCTGAATAGGAAATATTGTAAACCAAAAGATTTTCAAAAATTCCAGTAAGTGGGAATACGGAAAATTGAGTCAGATTTGTCATAGAAAACACATTTCTTCTCTTTTTACCTTTTGTGTTAGTCAGTTCGGGTCACCATACCAAAATACTATAGACTGGGTGATTTTTTCAACATAAATTTATTTCTCACACTTCCAGAGGCTGGGAAGTTCAAGATCGAGTTGCTAGCCAATTGGTTCTCTGTCAGGGCCCCCTTCTTGTTTTGTAGATGGGCACCTTTTTGTGACATCCCTGGTGCATGCAGGCGCACGCGCGCGCGCGCGCACACACACACACACACACACACAAAGAGAAAGAAAATGTTCGGGTGTCTCTTCCATCAGACCAGAGCCGAGGACCTCATGTAAACCTACTTATTTCCCCAAGGCCCCATCTGCAGACATTGTTGCATCAGGGATTAGGACCAAAGGATGCAATTTGTCTGCAACACCTTTTATATCGATTCAGTCTGCAACACTTTTCATATCTCAAACAATATTTCGACTTTAATTTAATTTATTTTAAAATCATTATATTTCTAAGCTATATGCATAATAGTACAGCCTGAATGTCTTGAGCTCAAAAGAAGACCTTTGGAAAACAAGGCACCTAGATTTTCAAGGACAATCTATGCTATGTTTATGGCAGAAGCCACTTGAATTGGCTGCTACAAGTTTCTTTCTTGGCCACTGGATCTCATTAGAACCAGCTTCTCCAGATTGGAATGACCTCCTTGAGGGCCCTGAGTATCATCTTCTGTTTCTAGTTAAATTGAGGAGGAGGCACAACCTACTATGTAGCCTTCGCAATCAGGAACAATCAATTCCCCTTGAGCATTCCTCAGAACAGGAACTGTTCAAATCTGCCCTGTCTCTGAGCTTGTGGGTCCAGACAGTGCAGGAATAGCTAGACAGGTTGGAGGAAGAAAAGGCCACGAAAATTTCCAGAAAAGTCCCTGAGGGATTCATTGGAGCCAAGAGTCAAGCTCAAGCAGCAAGGTACCAAATACTAACATCAAGTCCAAAGGGTAAGAGACTGAATTAAGATGAGCTAATCGAATAAGAAGTTCTGGGTAAGTGGAAACAAAGTCAAAATAAGAATAGCCCCAAAGCAAATGAAGAGGTTCAGGTTTATTACCCCAAATAACATTGGGCCAACTGTAGCTTGCCTTATCAGCTACTCCATGTTGGATGAAGACAGCTTTGATCTTCTGGCTGAAAGGATGAGAAGCAGTGTGAGTAGAAACTCAACTGTTTCCCAAAGGATGGAAAAGTGAACGACATGGCTGGCAAAACACGACTCTCAATGCTGTGGCTTAGATGTGATACATGCCACATTCATTTACATGCTGTTGGCCAAAGCAAGTCACACAAACAAGCTTGATGTCATCTGGGTGAGGATACATGCTTCTCCAATGGGAGACACTACAAATCTCGTGCATGATGCAACTGCATATAATTTTTTTACAAGAAAGCAGAGTGAATAGGTAGAAGCAATAATTCAATCTACTACATCTTTTGAAAATAACTTTCCCTTTAGAAAGACTGTCATTTCTCTTGCATGCTTATTGTTTCCTTCTGTTTGTTTTTCAAAACACTAATCTTGGTTAGATTCACATATAGTTTTCATGTCTTTATCTGCGAATGTGAACACCACTATAGAAGGTTTAGAAAAAGATAAAAGAGTATAATATTATCTTCATACATTCATGATTAATAATTTAAATTCTCACTCAAAAATTCTAAGAAATCCTACAGGTTTTCCTCTAATAAGCTCATTCTCCCACTCTCTGCTCTAATTATTTTAGACCTTTGTTTTTCTATTCAAGCTCATCCCCCATCATTCCCCTCTGCGCCACTCCCGCCACATGCTGTCCACAGATGGCGTTGCCTCTCACTTCATTAGAAAAACAAAAGCCATTGGGTGCCCCTTCACCTCCCCAGCACTGACTCTGTGCACCTGTCTGAGCCTGGACTCATCTTCTTTTCTATTTATGGAGGAATTGTTCCGTCTTCTAACAAAGACTCTTTTTGCTACAGGAGCTCTGGATCATGTTTGTTGCTTTTTTTTTTTTTTCCCTTTACAAGTGCTTCATTTCTTTAATTATCCTACTCTCTCGTATCATTAAATTCCCCTCTTTCCCCAGTCATTCCCCTTAGATTATACGCTTTCCTTTCCTTATCTTACAAAAGTTAACAAGATACCATGACATCCTTCTGGTAATGCTCACATAACTTGACCTGTGACAGCACGGTCATCTGAGATTTCTCTTTCTTTTCTGGCCGTTCCTTCATAGCCTCCTTTTGTGACTCACTTCCTTTACCCAGCTCTAAAATGCTGGACTTCCTTAGTTCTCTGCCCACTCTAATGAATAATACTCTTCCTAGGTGATTTTATTCATCCCCATGGCTGTTTGTGCCACTTGTTTGTAAATATCCTCAAATTTCTATTTATATATTGGACTTTTCTCCACCCTCTAGATTTATGTTTTTGATACCATCACTTGGTATCTTGCAGGTGTCTCTGCTTTATATTTTCTCAACTGGACTCTTGACTTTCTTCTTCACCCCAAACTTAAATAATGCCCCTCTTCTGACATTTCTCACACCATGAGATAGCGAAACCATCCAGTTGCTTAAACAAGAAGTCTAAAAATTACTTATTTTTTCACTCTCTCCCTCTTATATGCAACCCAGCAAACAACAAGCCATAATAGATTCCAGCATCAAATGGTGTTGAATCCACCTAGTTAGTGATTTCTGTCTCTGTAACCACCAGCCTTGCCAAAGCAGTTTCCTCTATTCTCTAGACAACTCTTTTTCTGGTGCCCTTCCTTCTGTGCCCACCCTGTGAATGTGTCTTTTAAAACAGAGGTCCCCGGCTGTGCGCAGTGGCTCACGCCTGTAATCCCAGCACTTTGGGAGGCCGAGGCGGGGGGATCACTAAGTAAGGAGATTGAGACCAGCCTGGTCAACATGGTGAAACCCCGTCTCTACTAAAAAACCAAAAATTAGCCAGGCGTCCTGGTTAACACGGTGAAACCCCGTCTCTACTAAAAATTCAAAAAATCAGCCGGGCGTGGTGGCGGTGCCTGTAGTCCCAGCTACTCGGGAGGCTGAGGCAGGAGAATGACGTGAACCCGGGAGGTGGAGATTGCAGTGAGCCGAGATCATGCCACTGCACTCCAGCCTGGGCGACAGAGTGAGACTCCGTCTCAAAATAAATAAATAAATAAATAAATAAATAAATAAATAAATAAATAAATAAAAACCAGAGGTCCCCAATGCCCCAGCCTTGGACTGGTACCCGTCCATGGCCTGTTAGGAACTGGGCTACACAACAGGAAGTGAGCAGTGGGGGACGAGCATTACCACCTGAGCTCCATCCCCTGTCAGATCAGCAGTGGCATTAGATTCTCATAAGAGTGCAAAACCCTAATGTGAACTGCGCATGCAAGGGATCTATGTTGCACACTCTTTATGAGAATCTAATGCCTGATGATCTGAGGTGGAACAGTTTCATCCCAAAACCATCCCCCCATCCCCCCATCCCATCCTTGGAAAATTTGTCTTCGGTAAAACCAGTCCTGGTGCCAAGTTTGAGGACCGCTGTTCTAAAACACAGCAGTCAGAAAAAGGCTGAATTTGATCATGCTGCTAAAATCTGTCAGTGTCTTGCTTAATATGACCTTATAATCTTAGCCTGGAAGTCAGGACAGCCCAGGTTCATCCTAGGGCTCACTTCATTCCCTTACCAGGCTCCAGATCAGGCTTTTGTAAGCCAAGCTCTCCCTTCCTTCCTTCCTTCCCTGCACCGTTTACTGCACTCCTCACCGTGTCTCCTTCTTTAGATCTTAGATTAAATACCACCTCTTCAAAGCTGTCTTCACTGAGTACTCTTAAAGAAGTTACACTGACTGAAGTTTCTCCCTTAATCCCTCTAATTTTTTTTCACAGAACTTCTAGGAATATCTAGGTTTTTTTTTTTTATTTGTATTGTTTATTATCTGATTCCCCTGCTAGACTATTTTAGTGTCCTGACAGAGAGGGCACACATGTCATGCTCGTGACTGCCTTCAGCCCCAGGAATACTGCAGAGCACATAGTAGGCAATCTTTAGATATTTTCTAGTAAATGAAAGAATTAATAAATTAATGAAGATTAGTATTAGCTTTTGTTGCCAAATAAGCTCTTTGGCATTATAAAGCATGATTTTATTTAAAATATGAATATGGTTCTTGGTTGCAAATAATAGAGTATGCTCTAGCTAGAAATGCACTCATTTAATAATGTCATATAGCTCAGTATTCTCCCCAAAAGTCAGAGAATCAGGCTTGCAAGTTTCACGGCTATGAACAAACCAGTTAGGGAAAAGCTAGCCAGGAGAAAGTACTCAACAAGCCCAACAGATGCATGCATCACTTTGTCCTCTTCGACGTGAAACTTGAAATACTGGGCCATGCATTGCATTGTTTCATGTGTTTTACACTCCTGATACTTTGATAGGTTTTGCTAACGTGTAATTTTGTTTGATTATTTATTCTGAGTTCCTACCTGTGCAATGCACTATTAGAGATGCAGGTAGTCAGTAAAAGATGATTTCAATCTTGAAGGAACTTTAAAATCTGGCAGGGGAAAATGAAATGCCTAAAAAAGAGAGTCAACCACTTACACGTCTTTATTGGAAAAACTCGGAAAAATTATTGAACAATTCTTTACTTTCTCCCTGTTTCAAATGAAAACCTCATGTATTCTTCCTTGATATCTGAATTTTCAATTAACTTCATCCTGACTGTCCAAATCCTTGCTTTACTTTTACACCTATCTCAAGTCAATCAGCTCATATCCTAACCTGTCCCCCCATGACTTAATAGAAGCTCCCATCATTGCACAACTGGACTTTTGTAAGAACTACCCGATATTCTCGTACCTTCATTCTTGACCTGCTTAGACGCATCTCTCATACAACTGCTAGATAGATCTCTAGAACACAAATCTGGGATTGTCATCCTAGTGACTACAAATTGAACAAAGAAAAAGCACAGACTTCTTCTCATGGCATTCAAGGGCCTCCTCCAGGCCTCCTGCAAACTTCTTAATTTAAATTCCTCTGGGATCTTCCCTGTCTCCTATGGGCAGTCATCATTAATAACTTTCAAATGGTGAGTTTGCTGTGGATGTTTCCTGAAGCACAAATTCTTTGAGTGCACTTTGGTTTTTTTGTTTTATTTTTTAATTGTAAAATTCCAATAAATTCTCTACGAGTCAGATCATGTCTCAATGAAAACCTTTACTAACTTACCCATGCCTGTGAATCCTCATTATGGCTATGTCTACATGGAATACAATCCTTGATGTGTATTGGTTTAATATGTTTCTCTTGGAGAGTAGCAAGCTTTTTGAAACATGGCTTTGTCTTACTCGTTTCTCTCTAGTCCCCCCGTAGTAAATGCTGGTACATAATAAACAGGAAATTTGTGTTAAACGTACTTGTGTATTTTTTGTAAGTCAGATAATGTCTTCACTAAAAGAGGCGGCATTGAAAGTTACTTCCAGTGTATTATATCAAGAGGAAAATGAGGTTTAGGCCCTTTCTTTGGAATAGGGTTGGATTTGATTAGGAAGTAATGGGAGCCTTAGCAACAAGCACTCAATAGAAAGGAGCTCATACAGGGGGTTCCACAAAAAAGGATGCAATGTAAGTGGAGTTGAAGGGAGACCTGTCTCATTTTTTAAAGTTTTGACAAGTTGCGATTGACATTTTTAAAATGTATTTATTTATTTTATTTAATTTTTTTTTTTTTAGACGAAGTCTCACTCTGTCACCGAGGCTAGAGTGCAGTGACATGATATCAGCTCAATGCAATCTCTGCCTCTTGGGTTCAAGTGATTCTTCTGCCTCAGCTTCCCGAGTGGCTGGGACTATAGGCACCTAATGCCACACCTGGGTAATTTTTTTGTATTTTTAGTAGAGATGGGGTTTCATCATGTTGTCCACACTGGTCTCGAACTTCTGACCTCAGGTGATCTGCCTGCCTCAGCCTCCCAAAGTTTTGGGGTTACAGGCTTGAGCTACCATGACTGGCCTCAACTGACATTTTATTACAAATACAGAATTGACCTTTGTCACTGAACACTCTGGGTATAATCAGTTTTGCCAAAGTTTTATGTCAACCTAAAATCACTGGTGATCTTGTCAAGATAACCAGATGAATAAACGACTAACCGAGGGCAAAAGAACATCAAGCATTTTGAAGAGAAATTAATTTCTGAACAATGATATGGAAATTATTATTTTATATTTTTTAGAGACAAGGTCTTATTCTGTTGCCCAAGCTGGAGTGCAGTGGCATGATGGCAGCTCACTGTAGCCTTGAACTCTTGGGTTCAAGTGATCCCCCTGCTTCAGCCTCTCAAGTAGCTGGGACTACAAGTGTGAGCCATCGTGCCTGGCTAATGTGGATTTTTAAAAAATTATTATTTAAGTTCTGGGATACGTTTGCAGAACGTGCAGGTTTGTTACATATGTATACATGTGTCATGGTGGTTTGCTGCATCCATCAACCTGTCATTTACATTAGGGATTTCTACTAATGCTATCCCTCCTCCCCTTACTCCCTACCCCCTGACAGGCCCCAGTGTGTGGTGTTCCCCTCCCTAAATTCATGTATTCTCATAGTTCGACTCCCACTTATGAGTGAGAACATATAGTGTTTGGTTTTCTGTTCTTGTATCAGTTTGCTCAGAATGATGGTTTCCAGCTTCATCCATGTCACTCCAAAAGACAAGAACTCATCCTTTTTTATGGCTGCGTAGTATCCCATGGTGTATATGTGCCACATTTTCTTTATCCAGACTATCATTAATTGGCATTTCAGTTGGTTCCAAGTCTTTGCTATCATGAACAGTGCTGCAATAAACGTGTGTGTGTATTTGTCTTTATAGTAGAATAATTTATAATATTTTGGGTATATCTATGCCCAGTAATGGGATTGCTGGGTCAAATGGTATTTCTGGTTCTAGATTCCTGAGGAATCACCACACTGTCTCCAAAATGGTTGAACTAATTTAGACTCCCACCAACAGTGTAAAAGCGTTCCTACTTCACCACATCCTCTCCAGCATCTGTTGTTTCCTGACTTTTTAATTATCTCAATTCTAACTGGCATCAGATGGTATCTCATTGTGGTTTTGATTTGCATTTCTCTAATGACCAGTGAGGATGAGCTTTTTTTCATATGTTTGTTGGCTGCATAAATGTCTTCTTTTGAGAAGTATCTATTCATATCCTTTGACCACTTTTCAATGAGGTTGTTTTTTTCTTGTAAATGTGTTTAAGTTCTTTGCAGATCCTGGATATTAACCCTTTGTCAGATGGGTAGGTTGCAAAAATTTTCTCCCATTCTGTAGGTTGCCTGTTCACTCTGATGATAGTTTCTTTTGCTGTGCAGAAGCTCTTTAGTTTCATTAGATCCTGCTTGTCAATTTTGGCTTTTGTTGCCATTGCTTTTGCTATTTTAGTCATGAAGCCTTTGCCCATACCTATGTCCTGAATGGTACTCATGTGGATTTTTTTAAATGTAATTATTATCTTCTGTTTCAGATTTCCAGAGTTGAATGAACCCAGGCTTCACAGCCTGGCAGCTGCCGTAACAGGACATTTCTCATCACACAGTCAGGTGGGCATTCCGTGTGTTTTCTTTCTGTAAGAGCTGCTAAATCATGATGACTGAATGATGTATAATTGGTGCTACATTTCAGAAATAAGCCTCCTTAGAGGGTCTGATAGTTAAAAGAGGATTCCGGTGATTCCCAAAGTTTGCAATAGCCCATTTCTCTAATCTGTCCATGTTTTAGGCGTCTAAAATCAGCAGTTTGCAAAATGCCAACTGTTGACTATATCAGAATCATGGGATTTCTACCCATGATTTCAACCCTAGTATTTCCAGGATAGGACCTGGAAATATGTATTTTACTGTCTGTCCAAGTGATTCTAATGCATTGCTCACTATAAAGGTACCTATTACACAACCGAAGGTTTCTTTAAAGTTTTAGATCTGTGGTTCTATAACTTTGCCTCATAACAAAATTACCCGGTGAGCTTTTCAGGAGCCTGAGGCCCAAGTTACACTCTGGACCAATTAAATTTCAATCTCGGAGGTTAAGACTAAGAAGTCGCCATTTTCAGACCTTCACAGGTGTTTATGATGTGCAGGAAACCTAAGAACAACTTCTCACTTACAGGGAAACGTGTGAGGCTAAGGGTGCCTTCGGGCTGCACTCAGAGGAGCGTGGATGGGGAGTGCAATATCACAGCTCCGCATTGAGGAAGCCTCCCCAGGGACGGTTTTGCAACAGAAAATATTGTTCATGCCATTCAAACTGGCAAAAGACCACCTTGTACCAAATGGAAATAATTAATCTATGAAGAAAAATACTGCTAAGGCAGCATAAAATGCTGTGAAGTGTGCCAGACTCGAGGTCAAAAGAGCTGCATCTGTTGTTTGTTACATGGGACAATCCTGGGCAAGGAATTTGATGATTCTGAACTGCAGTTTTTTTACCGGTAAGGCGGATGCTGCAGTACCAGCCTTGCTGTATGGTTGCTATTTTATTTCATTAAAAGAGCTGACAACTGACATATTCAAATGGTCAGAGTGCTTTTCATTGGAATTTGGGGAGCAATTTGGAATTCCTTATTTAAGTCTGGAGTTAAATCTTTATTAATACTTGTAGTTTTCTTATTTGTTTTTCCATTCTTAAACTCTTTTCTAACCTTTTAGAGAGCCGGTTGTGTTAAATATCTAACTCTTTTGTCTTACAATAATTTTACATGCCATTTTCGTAGTTGGCCTGGAGATTTTGTAGTATTGGTGCTTGTTTTCTCTTTTGCTGCTGAATACCAGGAAAAAGCCAAGAGTACCTTTGTTGCCCAGTTATCTGATAAAGTCCAGATGCATCTGGAAAGCATTTGGAGTTCATGGGCAAATGAAGTAGGTCATAAAATATGAAGAACTCAAGAGAAAAAATAAACTACCAAGGTTGAATTATAAGGTAAGGTCTTAGCTCTTATCTTTCTTAATAATGCCTCCTCTGCTTGCCATGGCAACCACATGTGCTGGCAGTTGTTATGGCAAAGGGAGAGGACTGCAAACAGAAGAGAACTGTAGGATTCTACAATGCAAGAAGGTATTTCTGAGACTAGTAAAAACACAGACCAACATGTATTGTTATGATCTAAGCCTCTTGTGTACAAATAAGGAGGTATCACAATGAACTAAGATTTCATGAGGCACGTTCATCTTCATTTTTTTTCTTTGTTGCAAAATGAGGTCTCATTGGTGAGTCCTCATACTGATGCCTGTAAAGCTCTTGTCATGGTACTTAGTTCATAGAAGGTACTGTCTATCTGTTAGCTGAATATAAATAACCTGGATGAACAGTATGTGTGTATCAGGCTGTTGGCATATGGGTTTTCTGTAGAAAAATTTTACTTAAAATGTAAACAAGAATCGAAAGTTTGATTAATAGAGAATTGGAACAACTGAAATGAAATCCTTTTTCAAGGACACCGACCAAGTGAACTGATACATTTTGAAGGACATCTGATGAGTGGCCATGCCATGACAGCACATTTTCTGTTTGCCTGTGCTGTATGGATTTGTACATGATTACAAAACCAAGGGTGACCCATTAGTATAAAGTAGGCGTAAATTTACGTATCTTTTTTTCAAATTCGAAAAGTGTTGAAATTTCAGGATCCAAAGAAACCAAGAGACCTGTTAAAGGGGTTATTTCTTTGACCGTTTATCTTTTGCTTGAAACAATGTAGAGATGCATTGACCTTTTCTCACCTCGATGTCGGCTTTTACATTTGTGTGTTTCCAGTCCTCTTTGTGCTAGTGAAGTGAATTCTCACAAAACCTAGATAATCTAGATGCTCTGCTTCCTTAATCAGTGGCTAGAATAGTGGGCCTGGGATTTTCCCCAGCGTGGCATGGTTTTCATGAAGGGGATGGAGGAAATTTCGAGCACATTTGCAATTTCTCTGAGGACAGAAATGATAGAGATCATAATAAGGGAAAATTAGACTGTAGTGAAGCTCAGTATGGTGACCTTATTTTGTGTGTGTTCAATGGGTGGATTCTACTTTTTCTTTATAAATGACATTAAATAGCAAGCTGATGTCACAATGGGCAGAGGTCTCTCACAGAAACTTACCAAGCATTGCACACTCTACTTGTTGCAATCTGTGAAAAATAACCTTGTAATAAATACACATCTAGAACTTGATGTAATTCTCTTTTGTACAGTAGGAAAGACGTAATTTGTTATTTCATTGAAAGATAAAATATACCACGAATGTGTATGGTGAAGTCAGGAAGCTTTACATCCAGCAGGAGAATGTGATAGTGGTCTTCTCTGCTGGTTTAGAGAAAACATCAGGTTCCACTTTGGGTTGGTGTTCTCCAGGTTCTATCATGTAGGCCAGGGGTGTCCAATCTTCTGGCTTCCCTGGGCCACGTTGGAAGACGAAGAATTGCCTTGAGCCACACATAAAATACACCACCACTAACAATAGCTGATAAGCTAAAAAAAAAATTGCAAAAGATTCTCATAATGTGGCCGGGCATGGTGGCTCACGCCTGTAATCCCAACACTTTGAGAGGCCGAGGTGGGAGCATCACGAAGTCAGGACATCAAGACCATCTTGGCCAACAGTGTGAAACCCTGTCTCTACTAAAATACACACAATTAGCTGGGTGTGGTGGCACGTGCCTGTAATCCCAGGTACTTGGGAGGCTGAGGCAGGGGAATTGCTTAAACCCAGGAGATGGAGGTTGCAGTGAGCTGAGATGGTGCCACTGCACTCTAGCCTGGCCACAGAGCAAGACTCTTTCAAAAAAAAAAAAAAAAGAGAGAGAGAGTCTCATAATGTTTTAAGAAAGTTTACAGATTTGTGTTAGGCCACATTCCAAGCTATTCTGGGCTACAGGTAGGACAAGTTTGATCTAGGTCTTCCATTATGAGATTTAGCCCCTGTGTTCCTAGACAGTCCCAATTACAGCAGGAAGTATATTGACAGTTTTGCCCCAGTGAAAGCTAGGCTTAGAAATTAGGCTTATTTTCACAAATATGTTTCTATCTTTGTACTGAGAATAAGCTGGGAGTGTCCATGTGGCACCTCTTTCTGGCTACCGTAGTCAAGAAGGCTTGGCTGCAGCTCTGATTTCCTGGCCTTCCGTCTGAGGCTACTAAATCTTCATGACTATTCTTGTTTGTTACTCTGGGGTTCTATATCTAGATTTTATCTTTCTGTGAATTAAGTTAGTTCGGTATTTATGGGCCATTCCTAGATGAATTTGGATATTTCCTTGCTGTGTACCTCTGTCATCCCTCACCAATGGGGTGGATCCAATGAGACCTATAGACACACTGTCTAGATCCCACCCCCAGGGAGGGCCTGCTACCATGCCCAGTAGTGGGGGTCAGCCCAAGGCCCCCAGCTCTCTGCTCCTGTAAGTTCTGCCCCCAGCTGAGGAGAGCCACCTGGTCTGGGGTTACAACTTTCCCAGGGCAACCCGAGGCCAGGAGAACAAGGTTGGGGTAAAGGCCCAGACATTCTGCACAATGGGGACCTTTGCCATGGGCAATATTCCTTTCTGGAGCTCCTGTGGGACTGGCCATGGCTCCTTTCGGCCTGCACAATGGTGTTGCCTTTTTCCCAGGCCGGTTCTGTTCCTTCCTGCTTCTTCCCACAGGTATTGATCCCTAATAAATATCTTTATGCCAAACCCTGGCTCAAAGTCGGCTTCCAGAGAACCGGGATATTAGAAACGGAACTCTCATTTCTTCTACGGGGAGAAGCAGCTAAGAAGGATGACGTCTCCAGGTCCTTCTCTTTCAGGTCCTGAGGTTCTGTGATGCCAAGCAGAGGAGTCACAGATGCTCTTATCTGCTTTTGGAAAAGCAGAATTCACATTCCTTCTAAGCCCAGAGCTACAACCCTCCCAGTCAATCACTTCCTGAGACAATGTTCACCTAGTGCGAAGGACTTATATCAACTTTATTTTACTCTTAAGTTCTGTGATAATGGTATACCCTTGCCTTTGGTAAAACTGTACGAAAGAGAAAAGATCTTCTTTTATGTACAAAGAAAATTTCACCTTTTCCCCATTACTAAATTTTGGTTTTCAGGCAGTATTTGTCAACATCTGGCTGGAGTTCTGGATCTGCCACTCATTGCTTGAGTAACATTTTTTGTCTCGATTTCTTCATCTCTAAAATTAAACAGCACATCACTTACTTCCTTAGGTGGCCGATGGCATCAACAATATTTGAAAGTGAATAAAGAAATATGTACAAACATATTTTACATGTCAGAACAGCTTATAATTGTGAGGAAGTGTGATGATGATGGTTATAATTTTGTAGTTGTTTTGCAGTCGTTGGTTGGAAACTTTGACACTGTCCACATTTTCTGTTCTAGTTCCATTTGCGACTGGTGCCTGACATTTACAAGATGGTGATGACAGGGTGCAGCTTTTTGCTGGGGGACAAAGTTCTGCCCCAGTCCAGACTTAAGTGGTTCATATGGTGATTGATCCCCTGACCTTGGGCTCATTAACTTTATCCTCTCATGAATGGAAGGAACCAGCTATAAGGATCTCTTTGTGAGTACAGTTTTCTTTGTATATCTAGAAATCAGAGCCACTACTACCCAACTTGTGTGCGTGTGTCTTCTGAAGTGTCTATCCTTTGCTAGACAGTTTCCAGGTGTACAAAAAGTTCCCTGTTTTAAATAAAGTCACAGCATGAAAGAAAAATGTGAAAAGCATTGTAGTAGTTCTTGATTGATAAGAGCAGGTAATAAAAGTGAGAACTAAGATGCTTGGAAACTTTGAAGGAAGCAAATGATGTGATTTCACATCTAATCCTGTGACAAAGCATGGGGATTACTCCAATCTCAGGGCCTGGAAGAAGATTCTATTGTAAGAACTGAAGATTTCCCTCTTGTTCACCAAGATCAAATTTATCAGCTTCCTTAGTCTAGTTTGGAAACATTATCCTTCTCTTTTAGCTGAACCCTTATGCAGTGCAAGGAAATTGAGGTGGGCACATTGAGAGTGGTGGTTTTTCTTGTTTTTACAAAAACACAAGATTCTCTTTAACAAATGTTTGGGGAACACCTACTCTGCCAGTGCCCTAAGGCCACAAATGTAAACTTGTTCATGCATTTTCCCCCAAATGACATCCGGTATCACTCTTCCGGGGGGTAGATGTGTATAGCGGGTGGGAGGGGACTCTGAGAAGGGTAACCTGATCTCCCGGCACATCTGGGTCTTTACTTCACTGTTTCACAGCAAGGGCAGAGAGCAGTTTTACAAAGACATGATTGGACAAGCCAGGAGAAAGATCCCCTTGGTCACTGATGGGCTTTTATTCTGATGGATTTTTCTGAACACGCAGGAGTCACCATTCAGAATTCCTTTTCTCTTTCTCCCAGGTGATCCTG
Organism: Theropithecus gelada; assembly: GCF_003255815.1. Taxonomy (NCBI): domain Eukaryota; kingdom Metazoa; phylum Chordata; class Mammalia; order Primates; family Cercopithecidae; genus Theropithecus; species Theropithecus gelada. The sequence goes on along the minus strand of NC_037681.1, from coordinate 26,772,829 downwards.
GGAGAAAGCTACCTTCTACTTGTTTCTCCATCCCTCCTTTGCTGGCATTCCCTCTGCAGCAACCCAGGATCTGATCACAAGAACTCACTGCCTCTGTGCCCACAAGGACGCAGCTCTCACACTGTGCTTCTCAGAGAATCTGTGGTGACGAACCAGATGCTTGTATGTTTTAGGTTTTTTTTTGTTTATTATTATTTTTATTTCCAATCTGTATGGAAGTTACTTTTGTAAAATACAATCACAGTAAAATATTAGCAAATTAAAACTTTGAACACCACTGACAAAATACAAGCCCTGTCATCATCATCATCATTATCATCAACAACGTCGTCACCATCATGCTCTTTATACTCAAGAAGCCGAACATTATTCTGCCAATTCTGCTTCTTTACTTATTGCCTTGAGAACTTTCTATAGCCAGCTTGCTGAGGGCCACTGGTCCCCACTCCACACTGCTGGCACTATTAGCGTGTGTCTTCCATACGTAACAGGATCCTTTTCCTTCCCAGCAACCTTGAGCCTTTAAGTGTTTGGCTCAGTGGAGGAGGAGGGAAGATAAGTCAGGTACTGAAGAGAAAATGGCCAGATCAGAGTGTGTGAGGATTAGGTATAGTACAATTAGCAGGGGAGTGGAAGTCAAATATTGTACGATTATCACGGGAGTGAAAGTTCTGGAAGAGGCAGCCACATGTCTGAGAAAAGCATATGGGAGACATTGTGAAAACGCCAGGTGTCAGGGTGACATGCCCTTTGCTCTGAATTTGGAGGTATTTGTGAGTTCAAACATTGTTTTTCCGGCTACAAATCTATTATGTATTATTACAGCCAATGTAGGAAAGCACAGACAAGTGTAAATAAAAACTTCTTTAAAGAACACCATCAAGAGACCTAAAATATTTGGAACATTTTCCTTCAGGTCTTTTATTCCATGATGTTTAAAAATGCTTCATATCTGGGAGGCCGAGGTGGGCAGTTCATCTGAGGTCAGGAGTTTGAGACCAGCCTGACCAACATGGAGAAACCCCGTCTCTACTAAAAATACAAAATTAGCCCGGTGTGGTGGCACATGCCTGTAATCCCAGCTACTCAGGAGGCTGAGGCAGGAGAATCGCTTGAACCCGGGAGGCAGAGGCTGCGGTGAGCTGAGATCGCGCCACTGCACTCCAGCCTGGGCAACATGAGCGAAACTCCAGTTCTAAAAAAAAAAAAAGAAAAGATGCTTCATATCATACTCAACCCATATCGTTTTTCAGCTTCTTCATTTAAAACTGTAAAATAAATGATTCTCCATGCTATTAGTTTAACTTTAAAATCCTAACTTTAATGGTTAAATATTGCTTCATTCATCCACGAATCAGAAATTATTTAACTATTGCTTTTGTGACATTTAGATGATTTCCGATTCATTTGCCAATATAATAAGCAATAAAATTAATATATCTTTGTGTTTATGGATTTTTATATTTTCATAGATTTAGTGATTATTTGTATTTCTTCTTTATTAATTTTCTACTTGGGTATGTTTATTTTCTACTAATATTTACCTAGTGTTTTCTATACTGATGTGTATACATTTTCTGTATGTTAAAAAAACAGCAACCTCTAGCCAGTCATATGTTGTGATGGTTAATACTGAGTGTTAACTTGATTGGATTGAAGGATGCGAAGTATTGATCCTAAGTGTGTCTGTGAGGGTGCTGGCAAAAGAGATTCACATTTGAGTCAGTGGGCTGGGAAAGGTAGACCCACCCTTAATCTGGGTGGGTACCATCTAATCAGCTGCCAGCACAGCTAGAATACAAAGAAGGCAGAAAAATGTGAAAAGATGAGACTGGCCAACCTCCCAGTTTCCATCTTTCTCCTGTGCTGGATGCCTCCTGCAATCGAGCATTGGATTCCGAGTTCTTCAGTTTTGGAACTTAGCCTGACTCTCCTTGCTCCTCAGCTTGCAGATGGCCTATTGTGGAACCTTGTGATTGTGTGAGTTAATACTTAATAAACTCCCCTTTATTTATATAATTAGTTCTGTCCCTCTAGAGAACCCTGACTCATACATATGTCTACCTATATTTTATCTCAAAGACCACTATACTTAAATGTTAGCATACACACTTAAATGTTCTTTTAGTAGTTGTTGACTTTTATATTGAGTGGCTGGTTTGTGTAGTGAAAAGAGAATCAATAAGAGAAGAAAAACTGAGACCAACCTCGGGGTATGACTCTGCTGATTGCCCTTGGACAATTTGTTCAACCTCTCTGAGCCACTTGACATCTTCTCTCCCCTGAAATGTTGCTTTGGAAGAGAATGTTTTATTTTGTGTTGATTTGCCAGTCTCCACACTTGATTTCTATTTCATCCTACAAGCTGACTGAGTCAGCATTTTCCAGCCTATTCGTAGGGCAGTGAACAGTATGGGACATACATAAAGGACGGAAGGATCTGGAAGCTCCATATGTTTCTTCTGCTTATGTCCCATTGTCCAGAATTAAGTCACACAGCCATATTGAGCCCTTAAATGGAATCCTTTATTTATTTAGATGGATTTCAGGAAACTACGTGAAGTGCCTACCATGCTCTACTCCTTTGGTCACCCAATGTCTGTACTCACACTTCCACTCAGTACATACCCATTATCTCAGTCACTCAGTTATTTCCTCGACAACCAATTCCAGGATCTCTGGTTGATGGGCAGCCCTTGGCTTCAAATGTGAATGTGACTTCTCACAGCTCAGCAGCTACAAACTAAGCTATAAGTAATAAACTGTTCACACCCTGATCTCCAAGCACATCTGACATGTGAGCAAAGGGACAGCCACTCTATAAAGTATCGTTTACAAAAGAGAAGTTTGAAAAAACACATAATAGGCACTTTTCATAGCAAGGAACCACACCTGCCTTATAAGACTGGTTCTGATAAGTCCTTTAATTTTTGGTGTCCAATCAGTCGTAGATGCCAAACCTTGAGTTTATGGCCACTGATGTGGTTTGGATATTTGTCCCACCCAAATATCATGTTGAGATGTAATTTCCAATGTTTGTGGTGAGGCCTGGTGGGGGGTGTTTGGGTCATGGGATTGGATCCCTCATGGCTTGGTGCTGTCCTTGCCATAGTGAGTGACTTCTTATGAGATCTGGTTGTTAAAAAGTGTGTGGCGGCCGGGCGCGGTGGCTCAAGCTTGTAATCCCAGCACTTTGGGAGGCCGAGACGGGCGGATCACGAGGTCGGGAGATCGAGACCATCCTGGCTAACACGGTGAAACCCCGTCTCTACTAAAAAATACAAAAAACTAGCCGGGCGAGGTGGCGGGCGCCTGTAGTCCCAGCTACTCCGGAGGCTGAGGCAGGAGAATGGCGTGAACCCGGGAGGCGGAGCTTGCAGTGAGCTGAGATCCGGCCACTGCACTCCAGCCTGGGCGACAGAGCCAGACTCCGTCTCAAAAAAAAAAAAAAAAAAAAAAAAAAAGTGTGTGGCACCTCTCCCCCTTCTCCCTCTCTCCAGGTGACATTCCTACTCCTCCTTCACCTCCTGCTATGATTGTAGCTTCCCGACGCCTCCCCAGAAGCTGAGCAGATGCTGGTGCCAAGCTTCCTGTGCAACCTAAAGAACCATGAGCCAATAAAACCTCCCCTTATTTTTTTTTATAAATTACCCAGTCTCAGGTATTTCTTTAGAGCAACCACAAGAACTGCCTAACACCCTAACCCTTGTAAGACATCCCTGACCACACAGTGCAGGAAGTTCTTCATGGAACTCATCTGCCAGCTGCCAGGACTTCTCTGGAAGGAGGTGACCCACTCTTATCATGGCCCCAGCCTTTCCTTTGGGGAAGTTCCTCACTATCTGTTTTCTTCTGCTTGGAGAGGATGCTCTGTTGAGTGACTGCATGGACTTCCCTGTCCACTGCTGTTACACAAAGGCTTGGAGGTGACATTAGGGCCAAATACTCACAGGCTTTTCAAAATTGGGCTGTAATTTCTTTAACATACGATTTTCTCAAAAACTTAGCAGATGTGTGTGTTTTCTAAAGCTCCTATACCAAACTACCTCCAAATTTCTGGCTTAAAGCAACAGAAATTGATCATCTCACATTTCTGGAGGTCAGAAGTCGAAGACCGGGGTGTCACCAGGGCTGTGCTCCCTGTGAAGGTGTTGGGGAAGGATGTCTTCTGGGCCTCTCTCCTGGTTTGTGGTAACCTATCCTTGGTTGGTGGTAACCTCTTTCCAATCTTCTCAGGGCAGTCTCCCCCTGTGTGGGTCTGTGATCGGTGTCAAATATCCTCCTTTCATAGGCACCCCTGTCATATTGGATTAGGTGTCTGTTTTACACAGGTATAATCTCATCTTAACTAATTTTATCTGCATAAACCCATTTATGGTCACATTCTGAGATACTGGGGATTAGGACATACACACACACACACACACACACACATATACATATGCAATGCATGGTTGAATTGTGCCCTTCCCACCAATTTTTTTATTTTTATATATATATAAATTAAATAACTAAAAAATATATATAAATAAAATATTTATTTATATTATTTAATTATATATATAATTAAATGACTATATATATATATAAAAATAAAATTGGTGGGATGGGCACAATTCAACCATGCATTGTAAGCTTCTGGAAGTGTCCTTCTGGCAGTTCCAATGTGCAAGTAATTGTAATCAAAACCTATTGCTCTATATAACTGCAATTCTTGAGTCCACAGACTGCTTTGTCTTCTGTGATGGTCTCTGATTCTGCCTACCTCAACTCTTATAACTCAGTGATCATGGTTAGCTTGGGACCATGTGAAACAACAGATTATCACAGAAAACTTTTCAATGTTTTCTCCATTTTTAAAAAATCTCTATGTGTGAAACGTCCCTGTCTGACAGCTCTGAAGAGAGCGGTGGTTCTCCCAGCATGGTGTCTAAGCTCTGAGAACGGACCGACTTCCACCTCAAGTCGGTCCCTAACCCTTGTGTAGCCTAAGTTGGAGACACCTCCCAGTAGGGATGGACTGACGCCTCATACAGGCAAGTGTCCCTCTGAGAGGAAGCTTCCAGTGGAAGGAAGGATCAGGCAGCAATATTTGCTGTTCTGCAATATTTGCTGTTCTGCAGCCTCTGCTGGTGATACCCAGGCAAACAGGGTCTGAATTGGACCTCCAGTAAACTCCAACGGACCTACAGCTGAGGGACCTGACTGTTAGAAAGAAAACTAACAAACAGATAGGAATAGCATCAACATCAACAAAAAGGATGTCCACACCAAAACCCCATCTGTAGGTCACCATCATCGAAGACCAAAGGTAGATAAAATCACAAAGATGGGGAGAAACCAGAGCAGAAAAGCTGAAAATTCTAAAAACCAGAGTGCCCTTTCTCCTCCAAAGGAACGCAGCTCCTCACCAGCAATGGAACAAAGCTGGACAGAGAATGACTTTGACGAGTTGACAGAAGTAGGCTTCAGAAAGTCGGTAATAACAAACTTCGGCTAAAGGAGAATATTTGAACCCATCACAAGGAAGCTAAAAATCTTGAAAAAAGATTAGACAAATGGCTAACTAGAATAAACAGTGTAGAGAAGACTGTAAATGACCTGATGGAGCTGAAAACCATGGCACAAGAACTACATGATATGTGCACAAGCTTCAGTAGCCTATTTGATCAAGTAGAAGAAAGGGTATCAGTGACTGAAGATCAAATTAATGAAATGAAGTGAGAAGAGAAATTTAGAGAAAAAAGAGGAGAAAGAAACAAACAAAGCCTCCAATAAATATGAGACTATGTGAAACAACCAAATCTACGTTTGACTGGTGTATCTGAAAGTGACAGAAAGAATGGAATCAAGCTGGAAAACACTCTTCAGAATATTATCCAGGAGAACTTCCCCAACCTAGCAAGGCAGGCTGACGTTCAATTTCAGGAAATACAGAGAACACCACAAAGATACTGCTTGAGGAGAGCAACCCCAAGACACATAATTGTCAGATTCACCAAGGTTGAAACAAAGGAAAAAATGTTAAGGGCAGCCAGAGAGAAAGGTCAGGTTACCCACAAAGGGAAGCCCATCAGACTAACAACAGGTCTCTTAGCAGAAACTCTACAAGCCAGAAGAGAGTGGGGACCAATATTCAACATTCTTAAAGAAAAGAATTTTCAACCCAGAATTTCATATCCAGCCAAACTAAACCTCATAAGTGAAGGAGAAATAAAATCTTTTACAGAAAAGCAAATGCTGAGAGATTTTGTCACCACCAGGCCTTCCTTGCAAGAGCTCCTGAAGGAAGCACTAAACATGGAAAGGAACAACTGGTACCAGCCACTGCAAAAACATACCAAATTGTAAAGACCATCAATGCTAGGAAGATACTGCATCAACTAATGGGCAAAATAACCAGCTAACATCATAATGATAGGATCAAATTCACATATAACAATATTAATCTTAAGTGTAAATGGGCTAAATTCCCCAATAAAAGACACAGACTGGCAAATTGGATAAAGAGTCAAGACCCATCAGTGTGCTGTATTCAGGAGACACAGCTCATGTGCAGAGACACACATAGCTTCAAAATAAAGGAATGGAGGAAGATCTACCAAGCAAATGGAAAGAAAAAAAAAAAAGCAGGGGTTGCAATCCTAGTCTCTGATAAAACAGACTTTAAACCAACAAAGATAAAAAGAGACAAAGGGCACTATATAATGGTAAAGGGATCAATTCAACAAGAAGAGCTAACTATCCTAAATATATATGCACTCAATACAGGAGCACCCAGATTCATACAGCAAGTCCTTAGAGACCTACAAAGAGACTTAGACTCCCACACAATAATAACAGGAGATGTTAACACCCCACTGTCAATATTAGACAGACAGATGAGACAGAAGGTTAGCAAGGATATCCAGGATTTGAACTCAGCTCTGCACCAAGCAGACCTAATAGACATCTACAGAACTCTTCTCCCCAAATCAACAGAATATACATTCTTCTCAGCACCACATTACACTTATTCAAAAATGGAGCACATAGTTGGAAGTAAAGCACTCCTCAGCAAATGTAAAAGAACAGAAATCACAACAACTGTCTCTCAGACCACAGTGCAATCAAATTAGAACTCAGGATTAAGAAACTCACTCAAAACTGCACTTCATGGAAACTGAATGACCTGCTCCTGAATGACTACTGGGTAAATAACTAAATGAAGGCAGAAATAAAGATGTTCTTTGAAACCAATGAGATCAAAGACGCAACATACCAGAATCTCTGGGACACATTTAAAGCAATGTGTAGAGGGAAATTTATAGCACTAAATGCCCACGAGAGAAAGCAGGAAAGATCTAAAATTGACACCTTAACATCACAATTAAAAGAACTATAGAAGTGAGAGCAAACACATTCAAAAGCTAGCAGAAGGCAAGAAATAACTAAGATCAGAGCAAAACTGAAGGAGATAGATACACAAAAAGCCCTTCAAAAAATCAATGAATCCAGGAGTTGGTTTTTTGAAAAGATTAACAAAATTGATAGACCACTAGCAAGACTAATAAAGAAGAAAAGAGAGAAGAATCAGATAGTCTCAATATAAAATGATAAAGGGAATATCACCACTGATCCCACAGAAATACAAACAAGTATCAGAGAATACTATAAACACCTCTATGCAAATAAAGTACAAAATCTAGAAGAAATGGATAAATTCCCGGACACATACACCCTTCCAAGATTAAACCAGGATGAAGTTGAACCCCCGAATAGACCAATAACAGGCTCTGAAATTGAGGCAATAATTAATAGCCTACCAACCAAAAAAAGTCCAGGACCAGATGGATTCACAGCTGAACCCTACCAGAGGTACAAGGAGGAGCTGGTACCATTCCTTCTGAAACTATTCCAATCAATAGGAAAAGAGGGAATCCTCCCTAACTCATTTTATGAGGCCAGCATCATCCTGATACCAAAGCCTGGCAGAGACACAACAAAAAAAGATAATTTTAGACCACTATCCCTGATGAACATCGATGCGAAAATTTTCAATAAAATACTGGCAAAATGAATCCAGCAGCACATCAAAAAGCTTTTCCACCAAGATCAAGTTGTCTTCATCCCTGGGAAGTAAGGCTGATCCAACACACGCAAATCGATAAATGTAATCCATCACATAAACAGAACCAAAGACAAAAACCACATGATTATCTCAATAAATGCAGAAAAGGTCTTTGACAAAATTCAACAGCCCTTCATACCAAAAACTCTCAATAAACTGGGTATTGATGGAACATATTTCTAAATAGTAAGAGCTATTTATGACAAATCCACAGCCAGTATCATACTGAACGGGCAAAAACTGGAAGCATTCCCTTTGAAAACTGGCACAAGACAGGGGTACCCTCTCTCACCACTCCTATTAAACATAGCGTTGGAAGTTCTGGCCAGGGCAATCAGGCAAGAGAAAGAAATAAAGGGTATTCAATTAGGAAAAGAGGAAGTCGAATTGTCCCTGTTTGCAGATGACATGATTGTATATTTAGAAAACCCCATCATCTCAGCCCAAAATCTCCTTAAGCTGATAAGCAACTTCAGCAAAGTCTCAAGATACAAAATCAATGTGCAAAAAGCACAAACATTCCTATACACCAATAACAGACAAACAGAGAGCCAAATCATGAGTGAACTCCCATTCACAATTGCTGCAAAGAGAATAAAATACCTAGGAATATAAGGGATGTGAAGGACCTCGTCAAGGAGAATTACAAACCACTGCTCAATGAAATAAAAGAGGACACAAACAAATGGAAGAACATTCCATGCTTGTGGATAGGAAGGATGAATCTCGTGAAAATGGTCATACAGCTCAAAGTAATTTATAGATTCAATGCCACCCCCATCAAGCTACCAATGACTTTCTTCACAGAATTGGAAAAAAATACTTTAAAGTTCACATGAAACAAAAAAGGAGCCCGCATTGCCAAGACAATGCTAAGCAAAAGGAACAAAGCTGGAGGCATCATGCTACCTGACTTCAAACTATACTACAAGGCTACAGTAACCAAAATAGCATGGTACTGTTACCAAAACAGAGATATAGACCAATGGAAAAGAACATTGGCCTCAGAAATACCACCACACATCTACAACCATCTGATCTTTGACAAACCTGACAAAAACAAGAAATGGGGAAAGGATTCCCTAGTTGATAAATGGTGCTGGGAAAACTGGCTAGCCATATGTAGAAAGCTGAAACTGGATCCCTTCCTTACACCTTATACAAAAATTAATTCAAGATGGATTAAAGACTTAAATGTTAGACCTAAAACCATAAAAACCCTAGAAGAAAACCTAGGCAACACCATTCAGGACATAGGCATGGGCAAGGACTTCATGACTAAAACAGCAAAAGCAATGTCAACAAAAGCCACAATAGACTAATGGTATCTAATTAAACTAAAGAGCTTCTGCAGAGCAAAAAAAAAAAAAAAAAAAAAAACTACCATCAGAGTGAACAGGCAACCTACAGAATGGGAGAAAATTTTTGCCATTTACCCATCTGATGAAGGGCTAATATCCAGAATCTACAAAGAACTTAAACGTATTTACAAGAAAAAAATCAAACAACCCCATCAAAAAGTGGGCAGAGGATACGAACAGACACTTCTCAAAAGAAGACATTTATGCAGCCAACAGACACATGAAAAAATGTTCATCATCACTGGGCGTCAGAGAAATGCAAATCAAAACTGCAATGAGATACCATCTCACACCAGTTAGAATGACGATCATCAAAAAGTCAGGAAACAACAGATGCTGAAGAGGATGTGGAGAAATAGGAACATTTTTATACTGTTCGTGGGAGTGTAAACTACTTCAACCATTGTGGAAGACAGTGTGGTGATTCCTCAAGAATCTAGAACTAGAAATACCATTTGACCTAGTGATCCCATTACTGGATATATACCCAAAGGACTGTAAATCATGCTACCATAAAGACACATGCACACATATGTTTATTGTGGCACTATTCACAACAGCAAAGACTTAGAACCAACCCAAATGTCCATCAATGATAGACTGGATTAAGAAAATGTGGCACATATACACCATGGAATACTATGCAGCCATGAAAAAGGGTTAGTTCATGTCCTTTGTAGGGACATGCATGAAACTGGAAACCATCATTTTGAGCAAACTATCGCAAGGAAAGAAAACCAAACACCGCATGTTCTCACTCATAGGTGGGAATTGAACAACGAGAACACTTGGACACAGGGCGAGGAACATCACACATGGGGTCCTGTCGTGGAGTGGGGGGATGGGGGAGGGATAGCATTAGGAGAAATACCTAAAGTAAATGGCGAGTTAATGGGTGCAAAAAATCAACACGGCACATGTATATGTATGTAACGAACCTGCACATCATGCACATGTACCCTAGAACTTAAAGTAAAATAAAATAAAATAAAATAAAATAAAATAAAATAAAATAAAATAATCTCTGCATGTATATCCACTAGATTTAACCTGGATTCATCTTTCTCACATACAATTTCGTTAAAATCAGCCAGAACGAGCCAGTTCACACGAACCAGTTTTTTCTTTAGTTTTGTTTTTGTTTTTTCCTTTATTCTGTGTTCTCCACACATGTGCCCCAATTTGGATCCGGCCCTTAGCACTAGATCCTCATTCTGGGAAGCAGCCAGAAGGACAAGGGAAAGGGAGAATGCACTTTTTCCCCTTAAGAAAGTGGCCCCAGATTACAATGTTATTTCCTTTCTCATCTCATTGGTCATGATGTAATCACAGAACCACATCTAACAATGAGATGGCTCAGAAGTGATGACCATGTGCCCAGATGAAAATACTCTACTACGTCAGTAGGAGAGAATGGATTTGTGAGTGTAATTAGTAGTCTCTGGTACAAGTACTCACTTTAAATTATGGTTTTAAAACCTCTCTTTAAAAATAAAATCCATTCAAAGGAAAGATGGCTGGATAGAGGGACGGGAAGTCCAGCAAGGACACCTTGGTTCAGTCTAAACTCTCTCTGAAGTGAGTGTGTCACAATCTTGAACAGGTAGTTTCCTTTTCTGGAATGTTTCATCACCGGAAAAATAAAGGCGTGGAGGAGATTGGCATTTCCAAAATAAAGTTCTATAGAATGAAAGATGTAGGCCAGGCGCTGTGGCTCACACCTGTAATCCCAGCACTTTGGGAGGCCAAGGCAGGTGGATCATGAGGTCAAGAGTTCGAGACCAGCCTGGCCAACATGGTGAAACCCCGTCTCTACTAAAAATATGAATTAGCTGGGTGTGGTGGCGTGCACCTGTAATGCCAACTACTCGGGAGGCTGAGGCAAGAGAATCTCTTAAACCTAGAAGGCAGAGGTTGCAGTGAGCCGAGAGTGAGCCATTGCACTCCAGCCTGTGTGACAGCACGAGACTCCATCTCAAAAAAAAAAAAAAAAAAAATTTTAAAGATAATAATTATTATTTTGTGACAAAGACTCTCTACTCAAAATTAGGAAGTGATTAACACCACATTCACCTTTTAGAGATTCACAACATCATAATAGAGATTCTGAGATACTCTTTCCATAAGTGATTTTTAATTTACGATATGCTGTTTTTTCAGTCATAGAATGGTTTATTACTCAATTATCTCCGAACTTCATGTAAAACTCAACGTGGGGGACACCAAACTAAATGGCCTATAAAGTTCCTTCCTGCTTTCAGGTTCTGTGGTGCTGGAGTCCATCACCAAGCTCTTACCACACTTCATCATCTAGTAAATTATTTACAAAGTCTATTTATAGCCTCCTGTTCCTGAAATTGACTTAAGGAATCTCACAACAAAAGGTCTTTAAGTAAGACTAAATATCTACGATAGACATTGATAGAAAAGAAAGACCGACTCATTCCTCCACATTCATTAATCTGTTAGGTGCCTTGTCCAGTCAGCTAGTTACCTAGTTAAACTCTGAAGTAATGGAGACAATTAAGTTTGGAGGAAGAGGCTCACGTCCTATGAGACCTGTCACTGGGGTGGGTGGGAGGAGGGTGGGTGGAGGAGGTTGGCACCAAGATTCCCTGGGCAGGCAGAGCACATGAGCTCCCACAGGGCACACTGAAAAAAACAGGGCGGTGCCAGACAGAGGGCCAGTCGACTTCCAGCCTCCTCAATGATTTTGCTTAAGGCTGGCTTTGTGTGCGTGCAAATCATTCAGATAATTGCTGTAATTCTGTGCTTAGCTTGGCTGCTAAGACCCTTGGTTCATGAATATTCATAAGCTCTATCCACACTCCACTATTACTTAAATTTTCCTAGACAGCTTTCATGCTGAGCGTGCCAGCCTGTTTGTGCTGGAGATGGTGATGGTGATGATTTCTTGTCTGGGTGGAAGCAGGCTCAGCGAGGCCCAGGGACACTTCCCTGTGCCCACCCACCCATGTATTTGAGCAGAAAAGGCACTCTTGCTAAGACGGCCCTGCTTCTCTGCAGGTTTCCTCTTACACATGGATTCTATTCATTCATCGTTTATTGAGCTCTGTGCTAGGCACTGTGCTAGATGCCGGAGCTCCTGCGTAGAAGACAGGTGAGTACTTACCTTCAAATGAATGTGTGGTCCTGCCAGCAAGATAGACTATGGACAGACCACTGGAGAATAAAAATAGTTGTTAAGAGAGGATGAGTTCAGAGAATTGTGAGGAGTTTAGAGAAAATGCACAAAATCAAAATTGGGAGTGGGTGAAATCAAGAAGAGATGGCTTTTCACAGGAATCAAATACCTACATTGAGCCTTAAAATTACATAACATATATAACACACACTCGTTGCAGAAAACACATGTAATAAAATGGAAAGAAAAGTCCTTTTGACATTTCTCATTCAGTTTTATTATATCTATTTTCAGACTTTTCCCTGTATGTCTAAAAGTCTTTTTAACAACAACTAAAAAAATCATGAACTATGTAGTTTTATAATCCACTTTTTTCAACTACGCAAATATTTAAACTTGAAGAAAGAGTAAGATGTTCCCGGGAGAAGATGGTCAAGGAAGAGAGTGTAGGATGAGAAAGTTTGCTCCGAGGTGTCAGGTGTCTCCCAGGTCTTCGTTATGCATGGAGTCCAGGGCTATAGGTGAGGATGACCCTGGACAGGAGGTGAGTAGACAGGACAGTGCTTTTTGTGCCCCTCTAAGGTCTAGGGAGCTCGGGTTTTACCATGAGGGCAAGAGGAAGCTACTGAAAGTTTGTAAGCGGAGACCCAGTAATTTGGAAAATTGTTCTAAGGATAAACAGGAGCAGAAGGGAGCGGTGGAGTAGAATACCTTTAACTGAATCTCCTCAGCAGATTAAAATTCTGACCAAAGCCTGACTGAGTGAGAGGCTGTCACATACAGAGACTAAGCATGTGTCCATTTTGTGGTTGAGGTATGTGGACCCTCTAAAGATGGCTTCTCTGCCACATTCTTTAATAATGAAGACATTAAACAACTTAGCATCTCACAATCCAGCATGGAGAGTTTATTCTGGTTGTGGAACTTAAATCCCAGGGCTGAAGGTAAACCGGATAAAAATTGCTTATTTATCCAAGCCAAAATTGACATGATTCTCAAAAGACAATCTTGATTGTAGGACTTCATTTTTGTTGGGTCACTCTGGCGCTATTACTTTCATGTCTGTTGGGAGCGCTACATTCAATTTAAAATATTTTTAGAAAAATCTAGTTAACTCTACAGCTATAGTTGAATTTGTTTCTAGAGTCAATTTACAGAAAAATATATAGTAATAGATATTTGCATTCCACTGAACTTTCATGGAAAAATCATAGCAAACAGCATTCATTTTGAGGAGTCAGAGCGGCTGTAGAGGAAGTTGGAATAATTTATGCATTAGTTTATATATTGCTTACTGTTCAATGATGACCATAATTAAGTGTATAATAAAGTAATCATTAAAAATTTTTTTTGTTCATAAGAGAAGGATTTTGATTAGAAAGATATTTAGGACAAAGAAAATCTATAGGATGTTGCACACAATTGGGGATGGGGAGCATGGTAAAGGGAAGTGTGGCATGGGTGACTCCTTGGTTTCTGGTTCCCACGGTGGTGCCACTTGCAGTAAGGAACATAAGAGGACAAGTAAGGCCACCGGAACTGGAATTTGAAATGTCTTCAGATATATAGTTTTAAATTTTAGCTTCAAGGAGTACATGTTCAGGTTTGTTACATGGATGTATTGGTGATGCTGAGGTTTGGACTTCAAATGATCCCGCCACCCAATTGGTGAACACTGTACCTGATAACTAGTTTTTCAACCCATGCTTCCATCCCTCTCTCCCGGTTTTGGAGTCCTCAGTATCTATTGTTCTCATCCTCGTGTCTGAGTGTACCCAACGTTTAGCTCACACTTGTATGTGAGAACACGTAGTAGTTGGTTTTGGGTTTCTTTGTTGATTCACTTAGGTTAATGGCCTCCCGTTGCATCCACATTGCTGCAAAGGACACGGTTTCATTCTTTTCTATGGCTGTGTGGTGTTCCATGGTGTATATGTACCATTTTTTCTTTATCCAATCCACCATTGATGGGCACCGGGGTTGATTACATGTCTTTGCTATTGTAAATAGTGCTGCAGTAAAGATACAAATGCAGGTGTCTTTTTGCTAAAACAATTTATTTTCCTTTTTGTATATGCCCAATAATGGGATTGCTGGGTGGAATGATAATTCTATTTTTAATTCTTTGAGAAATCTCCAGTCTGCTTTCCACAAGGGTTGAACTAATTTGCATTCCCACCAATAGTGTATAAACCTTCACTTTTCTCTGCAGCCTTGCCAGCATCTATTGTTTTTTGACTTTTTAATAATAGTCATTCTGACTGGCGTGAGATGGTATCTCACTGTGGTTTTGATTTGTATCTTTCTGATTAGTGATGTTGAGCATCTTTTTATGTTTGTTGGCTGCCTGTATGTGTTCTTTTGTTCATGTTCTTGCTCACCTTTTAAAATTATTACTATTATTAGTATTGTTAGAGTTGGGGTTTTGCTCTTGTCATACAGGCCAAGTGCAGTGGTGTGATCATAGCTCATTGCAGCCTTTTGCCTACTTTATAATTGGGTTATTTGTTTTTAACGGGGCTATTTGTTGTTATAGATTCTGGATATTAGTCCTTTGCCAGATACATAGTTTGTAAATATTTTTTTTTCTCATTCTGTAAGTTGTCTGTTTACTCTGTTGATATTTTCTTTTCCTGTGAAGAAGCTCTTTAGTGTGATTAAGTCTCATTTGTCTATTTTTCATTTTGTTGCATTTGCTTTTTGAGAATTCATTATAAATTCTTTCCCTAGGCTAAGGTCTAGAAGGGCAATTCCTAGGTTTTCATCTAGCATTTGTATAGTTTTAGGTCTGACATTTAAGTTTTTCATCCATTTTGAGTTAATTTGTGTATGTGGTGAGAGGTACGTGTCCAGTCTTATTCTTCTGCATACGGTTAACGAGTTTTCCCAGCACCACTTATTGAATAGTATATTCTTTCCCAATTATTTATTTTTGTTTGCTTTTTGAAGATCAGTTGGATGCATGTGTTCAGCTTTATTTCAGGGGTCTCTATGCTCCCATTGATCTACATGTCTATTTTTGTGACAGTACCGTGTTGTTTTGGTTACAGTAGTCTTGTAGTATAGTTTCATGTTGGGTAGTGTGATGTTTTCTCTTTATTCTTTTTCTTAGGTTGCCTTGCCTATTTGGGATATTTTTGGTTCCATATAAATTTTAGAATAGATTTTGCTAATTTTGTGAAAAATAATATTGTTAATTTGTTGGGAATAGTGTTGAATCTGTAGATTGCTTTGGGCAGTATAAACATTTTAACAATATTGATTCTTACAGCCCATGGAATTGAGATGCTTTTCCATTTGTTTGTGTCATCTATGATTTATTTCAACAGTGTTTAGTATTTCTTATAGAAATGTTTCATTTCCTTGGTTAAACATATTTCTAGGCATTTTTTGTGGCTGTGGTAATTGGGATTGAGTTTTTGATTTGGTTCTCAGCTTGAATGTTATCAGTGTATAAAAATGCTAGTTACTCTTATATGTTGATTTTGTATTCTGAGATTTTGCTGAAGTCATTTATCAGGTCTAGGAGACTTTTTATCAGAATCTTCAGGGTTTTCTATAAAGAGAATTATATTGTCAATGAAGAGAAATAATTCGACTTCCCGATTTTCTATTATTTGGATGCCTTTGATTCTTTCTTTTGCCTGATTGCTCCAGCTAAAAATTCTAGTACTCTGTTGAATAGGAGTGATGAGAGTGGACATTCTTGTCTTGTACCAGTTCTTAGAGGGAATGCTTCCGGCCTTTTTCTGTTCAGTGTGATGTTGGCTGTTGGTTTGTCATAGATAAATCTTATCATTTTGAGGAGTATTCCTTAGATATCAAGTTTGTTGAGGGTTTCTATTATGAAGGACTGTTGAATTTTATAATAAGCTTTTTCTACATCTATTGAGATGATCATTTTTTTTTGTTCTTAATTCTGTTTGTGTGGTGAATCAAATTGACTGATTTGTGTATGTTGAACATTTCTGCATCTCAGAGATAAAGCCCACTTGATTGTAGCAAATTAACTTTTTGGTATGCTGTTGGATTTGGATTGCTAGTATTTTGTGGAGGACTTTTGCATCTGTGTTCATCAGGTAAATTGGCCTGTAGTTTTATTCTTGTTGTTGTGTTTTTATCAGATTTTGGTATTAGGATTAGACTAGTTCCATAGAATGAATTAGGGTGGATTCCTTCCTCCTTGATTTTTTGAAATAGCTTCAGTAGGATTGGTTTTAGTTCTTCTTTGTACATCTTGTAGAATTAGACAGCGAATGTATATGGTCCAGAGCATTGTTTGGTTGGTAGGGTTTTGTTTTGTTTTGTTTTTTATTTTTATTTTTTGGCTACAAATTTAATTTCATTACTTGTTATTGATATGCTAAGAATTTCTGCTTCTTTAATCTTTAGGGGTTGTGTATTTCCAGGAATGTATTCATTTCCTCTAGATTTTCTAGTTTGAATGCACAAAGATATTCATAATAGTCTCTGAGGATCTTTTGTATTTCCGTGAGATTGGTTGTGATGTCACCTTTGTCATTTCTGATTCTGCTTATTTGGACCTTCTCTCTTTTTCTTTGTTAATCTAGCAAGAGGTATATCAATCATTTTTATCCTTTCAAATAATCAACTTTTTGTTTTATTGATCCTTTGTATGATTTGGGGATGTCTTAATTTCATTTAGTTCTGTTCTGATTTCAGTTACTTCTTTTCCTCTAGTAGCTTTGGGTTTAGTTTGTGTTTTTGTTTTTCTAGTTCCTTTAGGTGCAAGCTTAGGTTGTTCATTTAAGATCTCTATCTTTCTGATGTAGGCATTTGGCACTATAAACTTTCCTCATTTTACTTCTTTTGCTGCTTTCCAGAGGTATTGGTATATCGTGTCCCTATTTTTCTTTGTTTCAAAGAATTTTTTGATTTATGCACTAATCTCATTGTTTACCCAAAAGTCATTCAGGAGGAAGTTGTTTAGTTTCCATATATTTGTGTGGTATTGAGAGTACCTCTTGGTATTAATCTATATTTTTATTCCACTGTGGTCCAAGAGGATGCTTGGTATGATTTCTACTTTTCTTTTTTTGAGACAGAGTCTTGCTCTTGTCACCCAGGCTGGAGTGCAGTGGCACAAAATTGGCTCACTGCAACCTCTGCCTCCCGGGTTCAAGGGATTCTCCTGACTCAGCCTCCTGAGAAGCTGGGATTACAGGCACCCGTCACCAAGCCCAGCTAATTGTTTTTTGTACTTTTAGTAGAGACAGGGTTTTGCCATGTTGGCCAGGCTGGTCTCGAACTCCTGACCTCAGGTGATCCACCTGCCTTGGCCTCCAAAAGTGCTGGAATTATAGCTGTGAGCCATTGCACCCAGTCTCTATTGTTTTTTTCTCCCTTTATAAAACTTGCTTTATGACCGACCACGTGGTCAATCTTAGAGTATGTGCTATGTGCAGATGAACAGAAAGTATATCACGTGACTGTTAGGTGGAGTATTCTGTAGATGTCTATTAGGTCCAACTGGTCAAGTGTTGAATTTAAGTCTAGTTTTCTGTCTAATGTTGTCAGTATGGTAGTGAAGTCCCCCACTATTAATTGTGTGACTGTTAGTCTTTTCTTAGATCTGAAAGTAGTTGTTTTATAAATCTGGTTTCTTCGGTGTGGTATGCATATATATATACATATATATATTTAAGATACTTAAGTCTTCTTGTTCAATAAACCCTTTATCATTATGTAATTTCCTTCTTTGTTTTTTTAAATACTGTTGTTGATTTAAAGTCTCTTTTATCTAATATGAGAATAGTGATTTCTGTGCTCTTTGTTTTCCATTTGCATGATGCATCTTTATCCTTTCTCTACTTTAAGCCTATGGGTATCATTACGTTTAAGTGGAATCTCTTGAAGATAGCAGAAGGATGGCTCTTTTTTCAGTCTAGTTTGCCACTCTATATCTTTTAACTGGAGCATTTACGTCGTTTACATTCAAGGTTAATATTGATATGTGAAGTTCTGTTTCTATCATAATGTTGTTAGCTAGTTGCTTCATAGTCTCCATCTGGGTAATTGCTTTATGGGGTTCAGGAGCTATGTGCTTGTTTTTGCTTTTGTGGTAGCAAGTATGTCATCCTTTAATTTCTGTGTTTAGAACTCCCTTAAGCATCTCTTATAGGACCAGTTTGGTGGTGACAAATTCCCTTAGCAATTTTGTTATCTGGAAACATTTAATTTTCCTCCATTTGTGAAGCTTAATTTGGTGGGATTTGGAAATCTTGGTTGACTTTTTTTTTTTTTTTTAAGAATGCCAAGAATGGGCTCCCAATCTCTTCGAGATTTTCAGGTTTCTGCTGAGAAGTCTGTGGTTAGTCTGATGGGTTTCCCTTTATAGGTAACATGACCCTTTCTTTTAGCTGCCTTTAAGACTTTTTTCTTTCACATTGACCCTGAATAGTCTGGTGACTATATGCCTTGGGGATGAACATCTCGTATTCTATGTCAGAGGAGCCTAGATCTCTTGTATCTGCATGTTTACCTCTCTAGCAAGACTGGGAAAATGTTCCTGACTTTCAACCTCAAATGTATATTCCAAGTTGCTTATTTTGTCCTCTCTCTCATGAATGCCAATAAGTCGTATACTTGGTTGCTTTTATGTAATATTTTATTTCTTGAAGGCTCCATTTCTGGTTTTTTTTGTTTTGTTTTCTTTTTTTGAGACAGAGTTTCACTCTTATTGCCCAGGCTGGAGTGCAATGGCAGGATCTTGGCTCACTGCAACCTCTGCCTCCCAGGTTCAAGTGATTCTCCTGCCTCAGCCTCCCTAGTAGCTGGGATTATAGGCATGTGCCACCACGCTTGAGTAATTTCATATTTTTAGTAGAGATAGGGTTTCTCCATGTTGGTCAGGCTGGTTTTGAACTCCCAACCTCAGGTGATCCACCCGCCTCAGCCTCCCAAAGTGCTGGGATTATAGGTATGAGCCACCACGCCCAGCCCATTCCTTTTTATAAGTGCTTTTTATTATTATTATTATTTTTCTGACTAGGTTGATTTATGGGACCAGTGTTTGAGCTCTAAAACTTTCTTCTTCTTGGTCTAGTCTGTTGCTAAGGCTTACAACTATATTTTGAAATTCCTTAAATGAATTTTTTAAGTCCAGAAGTTTCGTTTGGTTATTTCTTAACATAGTGATGTTGTCTTTCAAATCTTGGAGCATTTTCCTGGCTTCTTTGTGTGGATTTCAACTTTATCTTGGATCTTGTTGAGTTTCCTTGCCATCCATATTCTGAAAACTATATGTGCCATTTCAGACATTTCACTCTGGTTAGAATCTTTTGCTTGTGAGCTAGTGGAATCATTTGAGGATGACAAAACACTCTGGCATTTTGTACCAGCGTCCTCATGCTGGTTCCTTATCATCTGAGATAGCTGGAACTTTTCTTATTGTTTTCTTGAATTTGTTATCATTTGAATGCAGATTCTTGATTTTTTAATTATTGTTTTCCTTAGGGATATGACTGTAATATATATTGTATTACGATCAATTGACCTCATTTCTGGGTGCTTTCAGGGTTCTGAGGCTTTGTATGAGGTTTTGTTGCAGTTACATTTGTCCAGTGGTTTCTCAGATGTTGCTTGTTGCATTGATGTAATGTCATTTGGTGCTGTAATTCAGGCTGCAGTATAGCAGATGGCATTGAAGAATAAGAACCAGCAGGTGGGGTGGGGTGGAGGCAAAGGAGAAGCACTAAAAGTGCCCTGCCCCAGCAGGCATTCACCTTTAGTGGGAGTAGAGCTGTTGGAGAAACCCAAGAAGTGAACTTTTTCCTCCCATGCTCCCCGAAATCCTGAAGGAAAGAGTTGCTGCCAAGTCCACGATAAGGCACTGTCTTCAGATATTGGAACTGGAGATACTTAAATAGATTTGGGGTCTCTTCATTTGGATTGCAGAGATAAAAATCATGTTGAAAATTTCAATTTAGCAGCCCTCTGACTATATATTCTTATTGAAATCCTGGAGAAGAAAATTATCATGAAAGAGTAGAGACTGAAACACAGAGAGGATATGGTTAGCCTTGAAAATACCAATATTTAAAGGTCAAATAAAGAACAATTAATTGATTGAATTAAAAAGGCTGAGACCAAAGAGTTACACCTTACACAAGGGGTGTGTTTCTTGAAGGATGAATGGTTGGTTAAGCTGGATGTTGGAATTTTTCCTCATCTGTGGTGAGCACCACATGCCTGCTCGTAGAGGAGCTGAGGAGACCCCCTTCTTACAGAAACAAGGGTAGAGCATGAAGGCTTGGTCTCCACTTGTGCAAGATTAGTCAGAAAAGGAAATGATATAGAAAGGTCTCTAAATAATTTTTGTCTTGGTTCCAAATGTGTTTGTCCAGGTTTGAGTTTTACAGACAAAGAGTGAGCCCCAAAAGTAAAAACTCAAATGGTGTTTTTATTAAGACTGTTGAAATTATCCAGACATAATTCAGAGCTCTGTTAACACCTTTGTGACAAATTATAGGGCAGAAATAGAGGCATCCTTCCCACTTTACCTAAGACCATCTTTTAGTTCTTCTGCCTCTGGCACCCTTTAATGTCAATGCATGTGAAAGGAACACTCATATTCAGAGAGGTATAGTCATTCGGCAGGAGTGGCAATTCCCAGTAGAAGTGGACTTGACCAGAAGAGTGAGTCATGTCTTCCTGAAGCAAAGAAATAATTTAAAAAAAAAATTAGCAGTTGCCAACCACATGGAACCCAGTGGATTTGCATGAGAGCATAAGAGGAGAGGAATTTCTGGGAACCATTTAGTTATAGAATGAATGTACAACTGAAGAGGATCATATGAGAGATACCCCCTCATCCAGAAAAGCCTAGGTAAGGGTGGCTATGAAGGTGACTGTACTCCTGCAGAAAAGTTTGGAGAAATGCTGCTAAAATTGGTAAAGCTAAGCATGCATAACAATGTTTTTAGTATATTGAGGTGATTTAAGTTAAAATACTAATGCTAATTACATAGAAAAAAGATTAATTTATAAAGATGTTTACATAGCCTAAGACACTAATGAAAGAAAGGAAAATACCCAGTAAGAAGGTGCTAGTTCTATTCAAGACATGTGTTAATACATCATGTCATTTATTTCTTTTTTTTTTGAGACAGAGTCTTGCTCTGTCGCCCAGGCTGGAGTGCAGTGGCCGGATCTCAGCTCACTGCAAGCTCCGCCTCCCGGGTTCACGCCATTCTCCGGCCTCAGCCTCCCGAATAGCTGGGACTACAGGCGCCCGCCGCCTCGCCCGGCCAGTTTTTTTTTTTTGTATTTCTTAATAGAGACGGGGTTTCACCGTGTTAGCCAGGATGGTCTCGATCTCTTGACCTCGTGATCCGCCCGTCTCGGCCTCCCAAAGTGCTGGGATTACAGGCTTGAGCCACCGCGCCCGGCCCATGTCATTTATTTCTAAGAAAAGATAGAGGAAGGGGCATATGTAAAATCATAAAACTCAAAATTTGCTAAGCCAACAAACAATAGCAGCAACAGTCTATAAATTCTTAGGATAGTAATGCTGTATAAATTCAGGGTCTAAAACTCAGCCAGAGTCAATTTGGTCCTCTACTGTTTTTGTAAATAGGAAAACAAAGTATTTCTTGTACAAAGCCACCATCATTACTCTATGTATTGTCTATGGCTGCTTTCAAAGTACAATTGAGCAGTTGAGATACAAATCATGTGGCCTGCAAAGTCTAAAATATTCACTATCTGGCTCTTTACAGACTTCTTTATGGCAAAGATTAAAAAAAAAAAAGTTCTTTATTTTGTTTGTTTGTTAGATGTTTGTTTGCATATTAGCATCCACACTGAGATATAAAGATCAGGCTAACCTCCTAGAGTCCAGAAGCAGCTGCATTGGGGATGCAATGCCTTACATGTGCTCAAACCCATAGTCATCCTATTTCTATGTCACAGCTTTTGCTCATGTAATGAAAAGTGAATTCTGGTTTGTGCTTTCCTCCACCTTCCCTGCTCACATCTGTGTGCTGACAAAGCATGAAAATTCAGTGAGTGGCTCCCATTAGAGCCAGTCACTGCCAAGGTGAATGTCAATGACTCTTTGGAAAACTCTCAGTATAATACATCTGCCCTTGTCCATGATCAATTTCATGTAGTGAGCTTTTCCAAGGCTCATTTCCCTCGCTGTGAATGGACTTCCTCATTGGTCATAAAATTTCAGAGGAAAATCAGTGGAAACAGAAATCAGTACTAGTTAAAAATGCAGATTTCTGTGACCCACCCTGGATCTGTTGAATCCCTGGATTAAGCCAGGAAATCATGGGTGGTGGAGATGTAGGGGACAAAAGTGTAGTGATTCTGATATAGATCTCTAATCCATATTTTGAGAAACACTGATCCATAGAATCATTTTCAGCTACAAAGCTTCACAGTTCTACAACACTTGACTTGCTTTGCATTTTACTTCTCAAATCATTCTCTATGCTTCTATTTCTCTGTCTTTCAAAGCTGGAGAGTATTCAAGCAGTGCGAGATTCAGTGTTGAAATGATTTCTATCAGTTGAAATTTGTGTTATTATATTTGTTTCATGCATTTAATTCCTGTTGAGACTCTAAGTATGGGCAGCTGGAACCCTGTTCCAGGTGCTATTCCTCACAAATTGTTGACATCTTTCTTCTCTATTAGATACCAAAGCCCAGCTGCAGCAGAACTAACACATCTACTCCCAACATTTAGCCCTCCACTTGCCTGGGTGACCACCACTGAAGATGGGAAAGGATGACATTGGAAGGGAGTTTGCAGCCCTCCTGATCTCCATGCAAGCATTCTTTGTGGTTTGGCTAACTCAAGTATATGAGTAGTGATTTATTCTGAATTAGACAGACTTAAACTTTGCAAATTGTATCTTAGTTGAGAGAAGAGGCATCACAAAAGTTGAATAACATAAAATTTTCTGTCGGGAAACCATTGAGGTTTTATAGAAGACTCCACCCCTACATGGCTTTGCCTAAGTGGATCTTATACAGTATTTAAAGCCCCGCTCAGTAGCCATTGGCCCCAGGAAATTTTCTGTACTATCTGTCTCACCTAATTAATTGCTTCCAACTTTGAATTCCATTGTTTTAGTGTCTCTAGCATTAACTTAACTGACACTGATTAACTGATTTTCAGCATATAGGATATCAGAGTCAGCAAACAGGGACTTCATAAATTAAGACATGATCATTGCTTCCCAGGAGTGTATGACTGTAAACAAGCACACAACGAGCAAAGAGCTTATCAGACTGTGCCCAGTGAGTCAGGGCACGCGTTTCAGTCTCCCCATCGCACTGAAGAAAGGAGGTCAGGGAGCTCCTGCATCTTGGTATTTTTGTTTCTATCATGGCCCTTGTCATCTCCCCTTAGACAAGAACAAGTGCCCAGCACATCTTGTATTGAATTGAGCTGAACTCCAATTTAACCTTTTCCTTTTAGAGATCAGGGAACAGTCATAAGCATCTGAGTTTGCTCATCAGAAAATTCTTGTTCACGATTCTGGATGTCAAAAGTACGTTTTGTCACCTTGGAGCTTAAGTTCAGCTCCAGGAAAAAATGAAAAAGGACTTTGGCTAGTTTCTCTCAGCACAGAAAGGTTCACAAGCTTTCCCACTACTCTGCCACCTGGGATTCCTGCATTATGAAGATTCACATTCCACAGTCTCCTACCCTCAGGAATGTTTTCTTCCCTTTCTAACTTCCTGTTTAATAATCACTTGTCCTGTGTCCGATTTTCTCAGAACTCACTCAGCAAATGGTCAAGGAATATGATAAATTGATAGGAAGATCTAATGAGAAGAGTATCACTTTCTTACATGATAGGTTTACATTTTAGTAGAAGCTTTTTTGAAGACAGAGATGTTTAGCAAATGGTGAAAACCTAAAAAGACAAATTTCAGGAATGTAAGAAAGATATGTTCAGATGGTTTGATGTCCATTTTACATGCAGTCTGCCCACTCTTCTTACTTTGATTGCATTAACACTCGCTGTTAAAAGCAAAATTTAGTCAGTCTCTTTTTAAGAAATTAAGTTTATATTTAACAAAAAGCCCATGGATTTTTATCCTGGAGGCCTTCTTTATCCATCATAGTATAGTATTAAATCCTTTAATAAAAATAACATAGCATTAAAAG
The DNA here is from genome assembly GCF_003255815.1 of Theropithecus gelada. NCBI lineage: Eukaryota > Metazoa > Chordata > Mammalia > Primates > Cercopithecidae > Theropithecus > Theropithecus gelada. Next base: position 26,748,065 of record NC_037681.1, on the reverse strand, counting down.
AGTTTATATCAAACTCCTATAAGTCAGATTATGTTTTTATATTGTTCTGTTATGTGCTTTTAAGCATGTTAACTCAGAAATAGATCTCACTTCAATATACAATTTTTTTTTTTTTTTTAGACGGAGTCTCCCTCTGTCGCCCAGGCTGGAGTGCAGTGGCCGGATCTCAGCTCACTGCAAGCTCCGCCTCCTGGGTTCATGCCATTATCCTGCCTCAGCCTCCCGAGTAGCTGGGACTACAGGCGCCCGCCCCACCCCCCGGCTAGTTTTTTGTATTTTTTAGTAGAGACGGGGTTTCACCGTGTTAGCCAGGATGGTCTCGATCTCCTGACCTCGTGATCCACCCGTCTCGGCCTCCCAAAGTGCTGGGATTACAGGCTTGAGCCACCACGCCCGGCAATATTTTTAAATATAGTAAATATTACATATGACATTAATTGAACAAAAATTATAAAAAATTACATGCAATGAATCTAATGAAAAACATCCCATTCACCTTTTCTTTGACAAGTCAACATTATATCTGATATCATGGATTGTGTCCAATTTTGGAACTGAAAGAGCCTCAGTGAATTTTAAATGGCATTGACTTTTATAGGTGAAGAGCTTACGGATGTGAAAAGACTTTCACAAAGAAGCCCTGGAGTAGAATCCAGGTCTCCCAACTCCTGATCAGTCTTCAATCTCCCTGGCAGACCAGAGATATTTCAAGTTGGCAGAGTCAAGCATGAGCAAGGAGATGGTGTGGGGCAGAGTGTGAAACATAGATTCCTAGACTCCACGTATGGCTGTCATTTACTAGCTCTGTTACCTTAGAAATGACTTAACCCTATCCACCTTAATTCCTTTGTCTGTAAAATGGGGCTGTTTTACGTTCAAATGCAGATACGTAACATGTGTATAGTTGCTCTTGAAACCACACAGTGCTGTGCAGGGCAAAGCTACTCCTATTATTATTGTCACTAGTATTGTGTATTTGATATTAATTTATAGCTACTGGACCAGTAGACATTGTTGCTTATCCTCTTGGAATAGCAAAAAGCTCTCAGCAGATACCGGTCCCTTCATCCTCACACATCCTTGTAGGAGCAATGGTGGCAAGAGATTATCAATCTCACTTTACAGGTGGAGAAAAAGAGCGGCGCCCTTGCCCTTGGCCATGCTGACTCATCAGCCTTGTTAATGCTTGGTTCGCTGCCTCCTGCTTTAAATCCCATCACAGGGGACAGCGAAAGAGAGCATCTCCCCAACAGATCAGACCTTTCATTTATCTCCTTTTTTACAACCACCATGGCCTGATGGGTTCGTGGAGATTTTGCAGACATGACACTTCATTCAGTAAGTAGGGAAAAATTTATATTTCTATATTACATAGCAAATCAAAACTTATTTTTGGAGGAATCATACCACAGTAAAGACACAAGGTCCTCTTTAAATAAGAATTCAATGGACTGGGGAATGAATAATGGCAAATATATATTTTTCTCTAAATAGAGAGGTGATTGGTTCAGACGGTGAGTGAGTCTTTTTGACAGCAAGCTTGCCTTAGCCCAGGTGCAAGTTCAGACCAAATGTTGCGTTTATACAAGTGGACATAACTCTCCATTTTAAATAAAACACAAGATGCCTGTTGTTACTGCTGCTTTCTCAGGTCCCAGTGCATTTGCCTCCATTCTCTCCAAGAGCATCGCGTGAGACTGGCGGGGCGGTGAGCATCTTGCTCATTTGTTGAATGAGTGGGGAGGAGGGTGGCCAGGGACTTTCTCCAAGGACATGTGCCTGGTTAGTGCCATAGCCAGACACTCTGAGCTCCCATTCCTTAATACTTCGCTTTCCCACAACCTCCGCTCCTTTAGCCTTGATCGGCTTCCAGTTGAGGCCCCCAGAAAGGCTCCTGAGTATGCGTGATGTCTCTGTCCCTTGACATGCACGCTGTGAGGTGTTGCTCTTGCCTGCCCAGTGTCACTGTGAGCCCATGTCCATGAGATTCCCCACTCCAAGCGCTCATCAGAAAACCAGAGAGATGGGGGTGGCCTCTCACCTTTACAAACTGCATTTTGAACCCTTGATAATCAAGATTTGAATGAGTTGGAGGGGCTTTGGCTGGTCCCTGAGGGGAGGCCTTCCACATCATAAATCCTGAGCAGGTCGTTCATCAGAGCTGGGGCGCCTGTCCACAAGGAATGCCCATAGGAGCCATCCAAGGGGCTGCATAATCGCAGGCTCATTAGTGCAGGTGGTCTCCCCCATCAGAAGGGAGGTGCCTATTAGCCTGCGAGAGGGCCGCCAGTGTTGAACCATTTTATAGCACAGCTGCTCAGGAAAGAACTCGTGGCTTAATTTCAGAGTTTTCCTCATCTCCTCCATTTACACAGACCCCTGCTGCCCAGCTGGGAGTGTGTCACCCACGAGACAGCACAAAACTCAACATTCTCTGGGTTCTGGCTCTAAGTCATATTTCTGTAAGATATATGCTGTGTGCCCTATCTTCATTTCTGCTTATTTCCTTATTTCCAAGGAATAATCAGTTTGAGATTCGTCAACACAATAAAACTCAAAGAGACGGCCAGAGGCAGATTCAATGCAGGGGAAATATAGAAAAGGCCGATTATCATGAAAACTCTCAATTTGCATTTTGCTCTCCTTGTAAGTCGTAATACCAGGAAGCTAATGCAATCCCCGGAAAGAAGCTTTTTATATCTAATGACAAGGATATATGCCTCCAGGGTGGTTAGATAATATATATTTCATCACTTGTCTGAAATGGTCCCTCTCCTTTCTGTGCTTGGCACTCATGAGGAGACGGGACCCGTTTCCCAGGGAGGAGACCTAGTCTCGCAATCTGCCCAGCAGAAAGCTACATAATATGCTTCCTGATTTCTTCTGGCAAGAGCCTCACCTAGCCACGTCTTCAGGCTGCTAGCTGGGAATGCGGAGCGCCCTGCTGGGTGTACACAGAGGCTCCTGCAGCCCGGACTGCTCCTCCCAGGGATGCAAGCCCTGTGCACTTAGGCACGTGTGTGCCAAGGCTTCCTGAGTGTGCTCTTTAATCATCTTGCTATTAAAAATGGATTCTGAAGAGCATTTCCAAAGGGAGTGTGCTGGATGCACGGCTCTCCCTGCTTTGAAGAGCGTGCTATCATTACTGCACCCAGTCTCCCCTAACAGCCGAGCAGACAGGAGGGGGGACGGCCACAGTTCTAGACTTGGGCAGACTACCAACAGCTGCACAGTTAATTATGGCTCTCTCCCTCGTTCTCCTTCTCTGCAAAATCTCAGCTTTAGAAATAAAAGATAAGAAATTCTTTAGAGTAATTAGAGACTGCTGAGCACTTGTGGTAATAATGAAGGCAAACATTCTGACTGATTTACAGCAGGAAGAGGCAGTGAGAGTAGCGATGCAGGTTGAAAAAAAAAATAATTAAAATCAGCTTTGCCACTATCTTGACGGAGCTGTCAGTCAGCCTCAGAGAGAAAAGAATTGCTAATGAAATATTAATATGCTGCTTTAGATTTTATATAACTGCCTTTTGTTCCCAGGTACTGTTCCAGTTTGTCAGTCAAAGGGGTCAGGTGTGAAAGGACACAGAACCGGTGTGGTCAAGGGGGAAATGAGAGCTCTGTGGCCCAAAAAATGCTGGGCTGCAGAAAGGACTCACTGGAGCATTGCAGCAGACAGCCCCACGGGCCTCCCCTGACAGCCACAGCCTCGGCTGCCCCAGCTGGAGAAATCCTAGTGGGGCAAAGCTTTTTTTTCTTTTCTTTCTTTTTTTTTTTCCTCCCCCAGGCTGACAGACACTAAATGTCAGCAATCATCATGGTACAATCAGAGCTGGTTTTATAATATCTATAAGTGGTTTTGAAGTCTGCAGATGCCAGACGGTTTGAAAATCTCAGAGAAATTGCATCTCATAGGTAGTCTACAGACGAGACATAGGCCCCACATATTTTTTGTTTTATCAGATCAATCACTCAGAGCTACAATGCGAAATGGATGACATGGTTTGGAAGCTGTGTGTGTGTGTGCGCTAGTGCATGCTTGTGTGTGCCCATGCGTGTGCATGCACACATGAGAATTTGCGTGTGTACAGGCACACCTGTATGCATGTGGCTGTGTGAGTTGCATGTCTTTGTGAGCATTTTGCATATAAGTGCCTGAAATCACTCAAGTGCTAAAAGTTTCTTAGGTAGCCCACAATACACCCTATATGGAGTGGTTTGGGGACACACCTTGTGTCTTAGGACTCCTGACATGCAAATTCTGGTAATCCAAGTAAACACAGAAGAGATAAAGCAAAGGCACAAGGAAACTGGTCAGGAGGCACCACGAGGAGCCACACACAGAGGACGCACCCAAGGCCAGGGTGACCACACATTACAAATCTCTTTTTGCCTAGACTCCATGCAAGTCTAGAGTCTGAGGAGTGGCCAGGGAACAAAGTGGCCAGGGAACAAAGTGGCCAGGGAACAAAGACCTAAGTGGCCAGGGAACAAAGACCCAGGTGATGAAATCCATGGTCAGGATCCAGGCAGGTGAGATGGGGCAAGGTGGCAGAGGAGAGATATCTGAAGAAGGAGCCCAGGCATCTGGGTTAAGTCCTGACACTGACAAGAGCTCGCTGAGTGACTCTGGGCAGGTAATACAAACCCTTTGGCCTTATTTCCTGTAACTGAGATGTGAGAAGGAGCAGGGGTCCTCAAGGTCCTCTTTGGGTCTGTGATCTGGTTAGAAGGCATTTAAAAAGGGACATTGAATAACAGCCATGGCCCTTCTTGCCTAGGACATGGTTTCTGGCTTTCATGAGATAACTCACGTGTTTCCATGATTCAAACTTTAAGAATTGTAGCTGGGGTGAGAAGATTTTTTAACTTAGGAAAATGAAAAAAGTGAAATAGTAATGTATAATAGCTACTTCATTTATCAGGAATTTACTATGTATGAGGAACTTGCACCGTTTTGAAGTATCTTTAATTTTAAATAAAATAAATATGAGCATCCCCTAGTGGCGTATGAAAAAAGGAAGACCTGTGTTTCCATGCTAGTGAAGGGCAGAGAGTTGGCCCTCACCCAGGTCTGTGACTCTGAAGTCTGTGCTCTCTCTGTTCCAAGTCAAGACTGATAGTGATAGGTCTGTTCACGTGGTAAATGGCCACAAACAATTATACATGCTTGTTTAAATTAATCATTATTATTTAACCCTAAGAACAATCTTACGAAGGTCAGGGAGGTTTGGAACTTTCCCAGGTAGCCCACACCTGTGCCCCTCTCACCTAATTCCTCAGTTCACCTAAGATAGGACCTTCCCTGCTCTGGCTCCGTTTAGATGAGGACAGAAACCAGGAGACCTCATGCTGAATTGACAGACAGATTTTAGCTTCAATTCTAGAGCCGAGAGGCCAAATGACTTTGGAGAAATCATATGCTCTCCCTGCCCCTTGGTTTCTGTCTTTAAAAAAGGATACTATTGCATAACTTTGCAGAAATACTGTGGGGTTTAACTAAAAAAAAAAGAAAAAGGCACGTAGCATAATTCCTCACTAATCACAGTAAAGTAACAGTAAGTAACATTTATTGATTGAACAGATGAAATGCACCAACCATTGTGTTATGCATTTGGGAAAGATAAGGAATAAAACACAACTGTTTTTCTCTCAAAAGCAATTCTCAGGATTTACGTTTGTGAGTGGCGTAGGCACTCGGCTCCAACTGTGCCCTTTTGCTTTGTTGCCCAAGCTGGTCTTGAACTCCTGGTCTTAAGCAGTCCTCCTAACTTGGCCTCCCAAAGCATGGGATCACAGACGTGCAGCATCATGAAGGGCCTCCAACCATTCTTGATTGTTCAACTCAAGTAGTTAGAGAAAAAGAAAAAAATGTACATTCCAAACTGCATTTTTTCATTCTTATTCTACCTACTCTTTCGTCAATCTGTACGTGAAATGCCAGTAAAGCTCAATTTGTTTTCTAATTTGCTAAATGAAAATAAACAAGCATAGATGTTCTTTGCTTCTCGCCTAGTATTACAGTTGAAGACCTTGCACATTCTATTTTGAAATTTACTCCTTTTGCTAGTAAAAGGAGTAAATCCACCTGACTGTATAGCACGTGTTTATCAACAAAGCTTTTGTTGTTTTCTACTCATTTTCTTCTTTTAATGTGATATAAGAAGTGGTTTCTTTGTGTTAAGTGGCCATCGAAAAAACAAAACCAAACAAAACAAAACTATGCGGCCCGGCATGGTGGCTCACGCCTGTAATCCAGCACTTTGGGAGGCCGAGGTGGGTGGATTATGAGGTCAGGAATTCGAGACCAGCCTGGCCAAGATGGTGAAACCCTGTCTCTACTAAAAATACAAAACTTAGCCAGTGTTGGTGGTATGTGCCTGTAATCCCAGCTACTCAGGAGGTTGAGGCAGGAGAATCGCTTGAACCTCGGAGGTGGAGGTTGAAGTGAGCCAAAATTGGCCACCGCACTCTAGCCTGGGCGACAGAGCAAGACTCCATCTCAAAGAAAAAAAACAAAAAACACCAAAAAAACTATGCATCAACTATGCTGCTGGGGAGAAAAGATAATGAGGGAAAAGGGAAAGAAGAGATTTTAAAAGGTAATAACTCGCAACTCCACCTCAAAAATGAACTATTTAAGTTGATCCCATGTCTTTGCTATTGTGAATAGTGCTGCAATAAACGTATGCATGCAGGTGTCTTTATGGTCAAACGATTGATATTCCTTTGGATATATACCCAGTAATGGGTTTGCCAGGTCGAATGGTAATTCTGTTATTAGCTCTTTGAGGAATCGCCACGTTGCTATCCACCATGGGTGAGTTCATTTACACTCCCAGCAATAGTCTATAAGTGTTTCTTTTTTTCCACAACCTCTTCAGCATCTGTTTTTTTTTTTTTTTTTTTTTTGACTTTTTAATAGTAGCCATTCTGACTGGTGTGAGATGATATCTCATTGTGGCTTTGATTTGCATTTCTCCAATAATCAGGGATATAGAGCTTTTTTCCATTGCTTGCTGGCCCCATGTACGTCTTCTTTTGAAAAGTGGATGTTTATGTCCTTTGCCCACTTTGTAATGGGGTTGAGTTTTTTGGTAATTTTGTTTAACTTCCTTACCTAAATGCTTATCAGTTTTAGACTGGATAAGAAAACGTGGTACATATGCATCATGGAATATTATGCAGCCATAAAAAAGAACAAGATCATTTTCTTTGCAGGAATATGGATTGAACGGAGGCCACTATCTTTAGTGAACTAACACAGGAACAAAAAAACAAATATTGTATGTTCTTACTTATAATTAGGGGCTAAATGATGAGAACACATGGACACATAGAGGGGAAACAACAGACACTGAGGCCAACCTGAGGGTGGGAGGGGAGAGTGGATCAGAAAAATAACTAATGAGTATTAGGCTTAATACTTAGGTGACAAAATAATTTCTACAACAAACTCCTGTGACACAAGCTTACCTATGTAGCAAACCTGCACAGGTTCTGCTGAACTTAAAATAAAAGTTGAAAAAAATAATTATTGCTAATCTAACACTTATTGAGTGTTTTCAGCCAATCATAGAATGAATGCTTAGGGCAAATACTTATTACATGTTCATACCATTCTGGGAACTGTGCTAAGTTCCTTCCATATGGTTATTCATTTGATCCTCACACTACATGATATTGAAACAATTACCCTGTGCAGTAGGTATAATAAGCCTCATTTTACAGATGAGAACACTGAGACAGAGAAACATTAAGTATATGCCTGCTAAGCAAGTAGGTATAAGGAATAGTTCTGGATAAATAATATTGCACGTGCCAAAGAAATGGATCAATGGCAAATGAACTCCCCCTAAATCCTTCAAAAAGCCAAAGATGAACACTTTGTAACTAAGTCCTCTAAGTACTCCAGGTTGTAACTGACCTCACAACTTGTGTGCCTGAATTTTGGTGATAAGCCAGAGAAGGAAGCAGTCTTGGTTGGCTGTAGGGTGAAGTTAGCAGGTTACCCGACTTCTCAGCGTTCAAGTCTTGTGTATGTGGAAACAGAGATAATAGCTCTTCTTATTTTATGCAGCACAAACACTTGACTTTTAAAATCTAATGCCTTAAGGATAGTTAAAGTCCTCTTCACATCCAAAAGAAAGCCCTTTAAAATCCTGAGTGTCCACATTATTAATAATTATTTTTTGAGTACTATACCATGGCTAGCAATGAGGGCAGGGGCAGAATTCAGGAAAAATATACAATCACGTGTGTACCTGCTTAAACCCATTATCTCGTTGAGGGGAAAATATTTAAAGGTCTGTAATAAGTAGAGAGTGAGTGCCTTTGCCAACCCCCAAAATCAGTGTCCTGGGCACAAATCCCTGTGGGAGCCCATCGTGTAGCTCTCTCCTTTCCCCAGCCAAGCACAGGTGGCTTTGAACCTCATCTCTGCCCCTTACTCTGTGTTATGTTCGGGGACTTAGGTCACCTCTTGGAGTCTCTGTTTTCTCATCTCTAAAATAAGATTATAGTTATGGTTTCATTGCAGGAATGTTATAAAGACTCAAGAAGAAATACCAAAGCACAGCCCCTGGCCCACAGGAAGGAGACCATGAGGCTTGCTTTCCTTCTTTTTTCTAGGCTGAGCAAAATCTACCAGTAAAGTCAGAAACCAGGGCTCGCAGAGGCTGAAGTCCTAACTGCAGTTGTCTCTGCAGAATTCACAGGACTCCTGAAAGGAAGGGAGGTAGGAATGAGGCACAGGAGTGGAGCCATGTTTCAGGCGGCTGAGAGAATATTGAGCCAGACAGGAAGTGAAGCAGGTGCTACTGTGCCCTCCCAGCACATTATGGCTTATTACAGTGGGGTGTCCCTAGCACCATCGCCGTAAAGTGCTCACCAGGTCTCGAAAAGGCTGTTCAGGAGCAGCCAACTTGGTGACAGCAAAACCCATGGGAAGCTCAGAGGAAGCCCTCAAGGAGACTAATCAATGTCACAATATTAGAATTAAATGCAAAGGAGCTCAAAGGTCATGGAGTCCAAGTCTCTGGGTGATGAATCTGTAGCTGGTATTTGGAATCCACAGCTGTGTGCCTTCCCTGAGAGCCCATCTATCATCCACCTTTGCCCCTCAAAGTACACAAGTACCCAGGAGCACTATATTGGGGCTGTAGTCTCCCTACCACTCCCTCATTATGGGCTAAAGTTGGTGCCCTCAAAATTCATATATTGAAACCCTAAGCCCCGGGGACTTCAGAATGTTGACAGCTTTTGGAGATGGGGCTTTTAAATAGGTGATAAAGTTAAAATCAGGCCATCAGGGTGGGTTCTAATCCAATGGGACTAGAAGAAATTTGGATACACACATACACAGAGGGAAGACCCATGGGGGTATCATGAGAGGCTGGTGATCAGCAACCCGGGAAAGAGAGCTTGGGGAAAATCAGCCCTGCCGACACCTTGATCTTAACCTTCCAGCTTCCAGAACTGTGAGAGAACAAACATTTGCTGTGTAAGCCCCCATCCTTGGTGTTTTGTTGTGGCACCCTAGCCGACTTATATACTGTCTGCCTTTCTGTCTTTCTGTGCCTGCCTCTGTCTCTTCATGGCCTCCACCATGGCTCCTTGCCTGTGTCCCCGCAGTAGCTCCCTCTTGCCTTGGAGACACACATTCTCTCTCCACTCCACAACCACTGCAGTCTGTCCTCCAATCTCCACGGGGTGATGGGTGATTCTAGCTGGAGCCATGGCTTTGTTTGTCTAAACTCCAAGGTCACTTTTACTCCACAGCATACATGATGCCTGGTGTTAATGCAGCACAGAGTCCCTCTCCTGGTTAAGTTTGTGGTCAGAATCAAGCATTTAGGGCCTTGGATGGACTCGTGATAAAGATGGCCACCCTGTTCCATGGAGTCCCTAGCACTGCTGGGGATCCTGAGTCTTCTTTGACCCAAGGTTGTCAGAATCAATGTGGTGGAGAAACCTCTCAAATACAGAGGACAGGTAATAGAATTTTTTTTCCCAAAAGAATGAAAGTTGAATGGGAACTAATCTGAGGTCTAGTTCATTTCTCTCTCAGTGCAGTATGTGGGGGAGTCATCTAGCTGGGGTTAGACTTGATTTCTTATCTGGTTTCTACAGTGTGAGAATAATAGTATCTTCTCTGCAGAGTGATGAAGGCTAAATGAGACAATATACGTCAAGCATCTTGCACTGCCTGCCACACAGAGGTATCACGGATACTGAAAGATCAGCTGATAGGTGCCTTCAAGGCTAAAATGAATGGAGATATCAACAGTGATGAGAAGAAATGGTCTAAAATGAAGAAGCAGCATGTGCAAAAGTGAAGATGATGATGCTATGTCAGTTACCTTCAACCTGAGTTGCCTTCCAAGGGACCCACAATGTCCTTATTTTAGTGGAGTACTCCAGAGGACTCCACAGTATGACTCTTATGGCATAAGGGTCATACAGTGGGTTACGAAAGGAAGGTTACCTTGCTGTATTTCCTTTATATCAAATTCAACCTGACTATGAGCCTGTACCCTACTTGGTAGCTGGAACAGTCACGTTGCATTATTTGGGGGCTGCCTGTCTCTCATAAGGCCTCATCAGAACATGGACAGCTTACACAGCCCCCAGAATGTCAGGAAGCCTCCTTTCTCACTCTTTAAGCTCACTGCTCACATCCTCATCATCTAAGCTTCACTGGTCCTTGAAGGCCAGTGGTTCGCCTGATCTGTCAGGTCCAGGCCAGACTTTTGCTCAGTCTGGGAGTCCCTCTCTTGGAATACGCTGGCATACAACCTCTCCAAGAGCACCACCTGGATACCTCATGGAGGTCCTTCATCTCCCCGCAGAGCTGCCATGGGGTGAGGTTGGGCCCTCTTCCTCGGGCTGCTGACCTCTCCCCTGTCTTAGGAGATGGCCTTTCACGGCCTGTTTCTGCTATTTTCCTCTCTGACACTTCCTCTCCTTTTCTCCTCCAGGACCCAATTGTGGCCACTTCAGCTGGCCCAGGCTTTCCCGAAATATGAGGACAGTGATCTCCCTACTCTTCCTCTTGCAGGCTGGTGGCAAAAACACAAAGTCCACTTGAGACCACAAAGTCCAAGGATCCTTGCTTATTCCTGGAATATACTAGGAAAAATACAGGTAGAAACATCACAAAGAAATGTCACAATAAATTAAATTGCCTCAGGTACTGTGTTTTGAGAAACATTATTTATTTCTTCAGTATAAGCCTAATGATACCGGACAAGCTTATGACAAAATGTTAGTAACAGATCTTCTCTTTTTTTCCCCCAAAGAATAAAACCAATGTGTTTTCTTTTTCTGATTTATACAATTCCTCTTTAAAATTAAAAAAAAAAAAAACCAGGCTTCAAATCAGGATGTTGTGATAATAATCTTGCAGATTGTTAACTATAAATAAAGTTACTATACTGTATAGATTAGAGATCATAAAAAGAGCTGGAAAAATTTTGGAGCTAATAAATGTATTGTTATTGCACAGAGAGAGAAATTGAGGCTTGAAAAAGGAATGTGAGATATCAAAGTTTCCAGAGCTAAGTTTAGAAAACTTCAGTAGTTCTCAACATGAAAGTGCTCAATGAAATGTGTTAGGTGAATTAGTAAGAATGCCTGTATCGATTTGGGTTATTTGTTAATGCCTGCATGTGTCTGCTTCATTCCAGGCACCATGCAGCAGGTGCTATGTGCTAGCTGCTCTGTTAACTGCCAGTTATCTCATTTGATTCCGATGACAACCCTCGGGTAGGTATTGTGGTGACCCCCATTCTATCTCTGGAAGAACTAAGAATGGAAGTTACTTCCCTGAGGCTCCTCAGCTAAGGCTCTAGAACTGGAACGGAGCCAGGCAGTCTGACTCCAGAGCCCCACTGACTGTTCCTCCCTAGAGGATACAGCTTCTGTACCTCTGCAGGGAGAGGCCCCAACCACAGGGTTGACATGGGGAAAAGTGGCCTTATTTGGCTTTTAATGAATCACTCTACCTCCCTTAATTTCAAAATAAAGGAGAAGGCTTAGATCTTGAGAATCCATTCAGATTCAGTGTCAGAATAACCATACTTTCTATCGTGGCTGGGCTGCTTACCAGGTTCAAGACAAAAAGAAACAACGATGAATCCAACAAATAAACAAAGCACAAAGTCCAACAACAACAAAATGAACAAGAAAAAGAAAGAGAAGGGCAAACTGGTCTGAGTTTGAGTTCGTGATCATCTCTGAGGGAGTTTGGGCTGCCTTTTAGCTGCACTGTGTCTTGGTTTCCTTACGAGTGAAATGGGTATGTTCATACCTTCTGTGGTCAATTGCACAGTCCAAGAAGGCTGCACTTCCCTTCCCACATGTGCTTCTTCTGCTGTGAAACTTACACTGCTCCATGGAGCAGATACCCAAAGATGTGAGAGTGAGTGAACCTCCCAGTGATTCTATACCCAGCCTTTAAGCTGGCCCAGCTGACACCAAATGGAACAGGGCTGACTTGCCATTTCTCATCCAAAAGCACATCATAAATGTGTGAGCAAAATATCAGGTGCAGTGACTCACAACTGTAATATCAGTGCTTTGGGAGGCTAAAGTGGGAAGATTGCTTGAGCCCAAGGGTTTAAGGCCAGTCTGGGCAACGTGGTGAGACCCCATCTATATTAGTCTGTTTCACACTGCTGATAAAGACATACCTGAGACTGGACAATTTACAAAAGAAAGAGGTTTAATTGGACTTACAGTTCCACGTGGCTGGGGAAGCCTCACAATCATGGTGAGGAGCAAGGAGGAGCAAGTCACATCTTACATGGATGGCAGCAGACAAAGAGAGAGTGAGAGCCAAGCCAAAGGGGTTTCTTCCCATAAAACCATCAGACCTTGTGAGACCTATTCACTATCATGAGAACAGCATGGAGGAAACCACCACCATGATTCAACTATCTCCCACCAGGTCCCTCCCACAACAATGGGAATTATGGGAGATACAACTCAAGATAAGATCTGGGTGGGGACACAGCCAAACCACATCACCATCTCTATAAAAAATACAAAAAATTTAGCTGGGCATGATGGCACTTGCCTGTGGTCCCAGGCACTCTGAAGGCTGAGATGGGAGGATTGCTTAAGCCCAGTAGGTCAAGACTGCCAGTGCACACCAGCCTGGGTGACAAGAGTGAGACCCTGTCTCAGAAATACATAAATAAAGCCATTATTTAAGCCACTAAGTTTTATGTGAATTTCTTGCACTTACCTACTTCTCAGAATTGGGAATATTGAATGAGACAAAGTGAAAGATATTTGTAAGTGATGGGGTGCTACATTGAATATATTGTCAGTCTCCAGCACCTTGAGGGTGAGGTAAAGTGAACCATACAAGCCCTGCATGTAGGACCTGTGACTGTGACCCATGTTAGTAATGCTCTGTCTGGAGGAGGGAGAGATCACTAGGAGTAGCAGTGACCTAGACAGTCCCGGGCAACATTAAAGCTCAAAACACAAACACATGTACAGCTGCACAAAAATATTTTTCTCTTCATATTCTTATTCCGTAAGCATTTTTTTCTATTTTTAAAATTGTTTATTTATTTATTTATTTTTAACCATTTTGTGTTTAAAAACGAAGGGACAAACACACACATTAATCTAGGTCTTCTCAGGGTCAGGGTCATCAGTATCACTCTCTTCCACCTCCACATCTTGTCCCACCAGAAGGTCTTCAGGGGCAATAACGTGCATGGATCTGTCATCTCTGCTGATAGCAATGCCTTCTTCTAGACTACCTCCTGAAGGACCTACCTGAGACTGTTTTACTGTTACATATATATGTATGTATGTGTGTATATATATATGTAGAAAGAGAAAATATATTTATGTAGAAAGAGTGTGTATGTATGTATATGTGTGTGTGTGTGTATATATATATATAGAGAGAGAGTACACTCTAAAATAACAATAAAAATGTATAGGATAACAAGTACATAAGCCAGTAACATAGTCATTTATTGTGACTATCAGGTACTGAAGCATGTTTTCATCTGCTCTGGGAAACTACTCTCCTATCTTACAAAATACAATCTCTCCAAATCAGATATTTGCTGAACACTCATTTCTTCTTGGTGCATTTCCAAGAAGATCTGAAGTTCCTTCTGGAGTGGTTGCTTTTCCTTTTTTAACTGATTTTCTTCCAACTGCAGAGATGCTTTCTCGGTTGAGAGGATTTTTATGTGATCTTTAAGTGCATCGGCTATTTCATCTTCCTGAGTTAACTTAGCATATGTTTGGTCTCCCCTTCAAAAGTTTTAAAATAAATATTTAATTCAGCCACATCAATCGGTTTCTTTGAAATTCCTTTGAGTCATCTTCTAGGATGCCATTTTCATGGCATTCAAAATATGTATTTCGAAGTTCCTGCTATCCACATTGTTTTTTCCAATAACACTAGCAAAAACTCTTCTTTGTTGCAATTGTCCATCCAGAGGCTTCACCTACCTCTCTTTATAGTTTTAGAACATTTTTATTGTAATAACTTTACTCACTCTCCATTTCTATCCTTCCGCTTCCACTTCAGCCTTCTTGGAACATTAGACTTCGAAGCATCTTTCAGTGTTGTCTGAAGTTGTTCTTCATTCATCAGATGGATTTTGAAGGACGTTTTTATTGCAGGTACTTCAAATTGGATATATCCGGATGCATCTTGTACAGAGTGAAACTTCCTTGCAACGTCAACCATCGGTCAACTTGCTCTCAATATTGTGTTTCATCTACCTTCTTTTATTTCCTTTCAAAGGTGTCTATGTCAACATCAAGTGAAGAGTTGGAGACTTCTAGTTCTTTATTGGTGTTTCATGTGTTTTTAATCATTTGTTTTCTGATCTGGTTTGCACTGAAGTGGACTCAAGACCTCTAAATATGAAGTTTTTAAATTAATGCACTTTATTTTGTGGAGCTGTTTTGAAGCAAAATTGAACAGAAAGTACAGAGAGTTCTCATATACTCTCTCTTCCCTCATTCACAGTTTCTCCTATTATTAACATTTTGCATTGGTACAATGCATTAGGTATAGCCAATATTCGTACATTATTACTAAAGTTCATAGTTTATTAGGATTTGCGTCTTGGTGTGAATTCCATAGGTTTTGTCAGATGCATTCACGTGTCTTCCATTATAGTATCACAGAGTCGTTTCATTGCCCTACACATCTTTTGTGATTACCCTTTTTATTCCTTCCTCCCCCAACACCCCTTGGAACCACTGATTATTTTACTGTCTCCACAGTTTTACCTTTTCCAGGATGTCATATAGTTGAAATCACCCAGTATGCAGCCTTTCTCAGTTTGTCTTTGCCCACTTAACAAAGTGCACTTAAAGTTCCTCCATGTCTTTCTGCAACTTGATAGCTCATTTCTTCTTAATGATGAATCATATTCCATTGTTTGGATGTAGCACAGTTCATTTATCCACTTACCTCCTGAAGGACATCTTGATTGCTTCCAAGTATTGGCAATTATGAATAAAGCCGCTATAAACATCCCTATGCAGGTTTTTTGCATGAACATACATTCTCAGATCACTTTGGGCACCAAATATGTTTTTAATCCACATTGTGCTTCTCAAAATTGTGTTGTCTTTCTTCCAGGAGGAGAGAAAATAGTGACTAGCTTGCCTCTACTTGAATAAAGTAGTTTCTTAATAATTAAAAATATGACCATAATGATAAACAGTACCATCCCCATAACAATTTGTATGACATGGGCTTTGATGAGAGTCCCCTGGTAGCACTGACCCGACCCAGCCCAGCAGCCCCTGGAAAGCTGCAACACACACCCTCAGGATACCAGCAGACCCTCCACAGCCTCCAGGCAATTGCTGAGGTTGCCAGGATCCTGCTGCCCACAGAAGACTCTAAGGAACACAGGATTGTTCCACCCAGAACCAAACCTGTGCCTGGCAGCCTGTGCAGCAGACCTCAGTGGGGGCAGCCTGTGCAGCAGACCTCAGTGGGGGCAGCCAGAGGGCAGGTGCAGTCAGCCTTGCCTGACACACTTTCTTTTTATAAGTAAACTTACTTCTCATTTGGGGCCTGCCAGCCCTTATTTTGCTGACAAAGGCCACAGAACACTCTGATTCTCAGCCTCCTCTGTCATTTGGGTCTGGTGACCTGAATTGTGTTGGGGGAGCAATGCAAAAGGATTATGGAAGCCCCTACAAAGGGCTCCAACTTAATTCACTAGCTTCACCATTAAACAGTAAGGAAGGACAACTGGGAAGAGCTTCCAACGGCCCAAGCTGGAACAATTTTGGCAACAAAACCAAGGAATTGGATTATAAATATGTGTATAAAATATGTAATAGGTTCATACTGATATAAATAAATGATTGAATAAATGGAGGAAGAACACACAAATCTTCTTCACTGAAAAACTGAAGATATCACACAAAAGTCAAGACCAGCTCCACGGGCAGTCACCCAGAGCCTGCAAGCTCAGAAGGTCCCTGAGCTTGATTGAAGGCTCTGCTATGGCCATCCTAAAATCGTTAATCAAGCTGAGCAAAGGGCAGCTCCCCATTTTCATCTGTGCTGGGTCTGACAAGTTTTGGAGCCTTCCTGGGAAGTCTATACAAACATCAATTTCTGGGCCCATCCCCAGGACCCTGTTTCTCGAGGCCTAGGGTGAGGATTGAATACCTGAGTCTCTTACAAGCTCCCAGACAGTGTTGGTGCTGTGAGCCCAGGAGGTACAACTCTACCCTTCCCAAGAAGGGAAAATGCTCCAGAAAGAATGTCTGAGGTCTAGAAAGAGATGGGAAGCAACGCAGTGCGGGGCAGGGTGTGGTATAATACAAGAGAAAACAAAATTTATATGACAAAAACAGTATGTGTTTTTTGTTTATAAAAGGATAAAAATTCATAACAATAATAAATGTTAGCCAAGAAGAAGTAAAAATCCAACTGCTCTAAGTTTGTTTTTAGTGTATGAAGTAAATTTGCGTAATGTTAAGTGACGTATAAAAATTAGATTTTGAAGAGTAACCACTAGAAATACAGAGGCAGGAATATCAAACTATTTTGAGAGAAAATGGAATAATGAAGATAACAGGAAGAAAACAAGGTAACAACAAAAATATCTTTTTAGAAAGCAAGGTAAAATGATGAAAAAACTGGGAGCAATAGAAAGAAGTGAGGAGTATAGAAACAAATTTAAATATGCCAATATTGATAGTCTTTCCAATAAGTGTAAATTGACTAAACTTGCTAGTTAAAATATATTTTTATATTTCAAATTTTAAAAGGAAGCCTGTTGTAGGCTCTTTATAAGAAAAATAATGTAGAATGTTTGCAAGAAAAAGAATGAAAAGGCTACATCAGAGAAAAGGTTATATCAGACGAAGTTTATATCAGACAAAAACAAAGCTTGAGTAACTACTAAAATCAGACTAAATTGGCCTTAGGACAAAAACTTATATTAAGTGTGTAACAAGGGACTATATAATAATAGAATTTGAGGCTAGGCACAGTGGCTCACACCTGTAATCCCAGAACTTTGGGAGGCCAAGGCAGACAGATCACTTGAGGTCAGGAATTGAAGACCAGCCTCTCCAACACGGGGAAAACCTGTCTCTACTAAAAATATAAAAATTAGCCAGGTGTGGTGGTACACACTTGCAGTCCCAGCTAATCAGGATGCTGAGGTGGGAAGATCGCTTGAGCCCGAAAGGCGGAGGTTGCAGTGAGCTGTGATTGCACAACTGTACTCCAGACTGGGCGACAGCTGAGACCCTGTCTCCAAACAAACAAATTTAAAAAAAACCTAAATTATAGAATTTGGAAGGTGTAATAATTCTAAACTTCAATATACTTCAAAACAGCCTCAAATATTTTTTTAAAAATTAATATTGATAGAGTTACAAAAATATTACAATCACATTTAGAGATTTGCATGCCTAGTTTAATTTATCTCTAAGTCAAATAGAAAAGTACTAGTAACATTGTATATGATATGAAACAATGAAGTTATCAAATATAATTGAATGGGCATCTCAGAATAGTACGTATGGGACAAATATTCCTTTGGAGTCCACATATGTATGCACAAAAATATTTTAAAACTCTAAGAATGAAGATGCAAAAGCAGGACATGGGTTCCCCTTGGAGTAAGGTAGGACAAGTGAAGTGGAGGTGTGTGCACAAAAGGATACATGGATGGGCATTTTTCTAGTTTCTAGGTTGTAGGCTCTATTTTAGAATGCTCATTTTGTTATAATATCTCCTAATTTATAGTGCTACACACCTCGTTTTGGATGTGTTACATATTCTAAAAAAGAAGAAAAATATGGTTACTTCATAAAGCTATTGCTAAGAAATAATGCTTGGCAAAGATGCAGCTACTATCTGGTACATAATAAGTATTTCAAAAATGTCAGCTCCATATATTTACCTACCGGAGTCCAAAGATTACCAGTAAAATGTTGTTTCACAAACTCTCAGACAGTTAAGGAAAGTGAATCAGAAAGCAATTCTGTAACAAGTCTCTCAATCTGATTTCTCAGGACCCTGGATTCTTTTCACAATCAAAGGGAGCCTTTGCAAGAATTTTAAAAAGAAAATGATAGGCTTAAGTTTGATTTTTGGAAACCTAACTGCCAACTAAATAGAGAATGGATTTGGAAGGGTCGAATACAGAGGGTAAGGAATAAAGAACGGGACTAATTGCATGGATTCCAAGAGAGATGGGGCTGAAAGTGTGGGAGGAACATGTGAAGGCCAGCAGGAGAAAATGTGTAAGATGTTCAAGAATGGAGTCCCGACAGGCTTGGTGTCTCCAGTGAAAGGCCTACATGTCTCAGAAGATTGGCCTGTAGAGGCTGAGCCCAGCTGGGAATGGAGGTGGGGCTGTGTGGGAAGCCCTCCCTAGCACGGGGTAGAACCAAAGAGTCCTGGGCCTGCAGGGACAGGAGAAGCCACCTAAGGAAAGCATAGGAGACAACGTTGTTTCTTCCCAAATCTGGGAGATGCCAATGAAAACTAACAGAGAATGTTTGGTGGGGAGAAATGAACCAAGAACACAGTGTGGCCATTTCTAAGCCAGAGCTGTCCCTCTCAATTATCCAGCCCATCACCCCCAGGCCCTACTCTCATACAGGTAGATTTTTTAAAACAGCCTTATCTGGTATTTATACAGGCTGCATTTCTTATTAAATTAACACATTTTAAATATTTTTTGAGCCTCAGTTTAATATTTCCAAAACTGCATCCTACTTGTATTAGCCTGTTTTCAGACTGTTGATAAAGACATACCTCAGACAATTTAGAAAAGAAAGACATTTAGTGAACTCAGAGTTCCACATGGCCAGGGAGACCTCACAATCATGGAGGAAGGTGAAAGGCACATCTCACATGGTGGCAGACAAGAGAAAAGTGCGTGTGAAGGGAAACTCCCCTTTTTAAAACCATCAGATCTCATGAGACTCATTCACTGTCACGAGAGCAGCGCAGGAAATATCGCCCTCCTAATTCAACAACCTCCCACTGTGTTCCTCCTATGGCACCTGGGAATTGTGGGAGTTACAACTCAAGATGAGATTTGGGTGGGGACACAGCCAAACCATATCATTCTGCCCCTGGCTCCTCCCAAATCTCATGTCCTCACATGTCAAAACCGATCATGCCTTCCTAACAGTCCCCCAAGGTCTTAACTCATTTCAGAATGAACTTAGAAGTCCACAGTCCAATGTCTCACCTGTGACAAAGCAAGTACCTTCTGCCTATGAGCCTGTAAAATCAAAAGCAAGTTAATTACTTCCTGGATACAGTGGGGGTACAGGCATTGGATAAATTCAGCCATTTCAAATGGGAGAAATTGGCCAAAACAAAGGGGCTACAGACCCCATGCAAGTCCAACATCCATCAAAGCTGTCAAATCTTAATGCTCCAAAATGATCTCCTTCGACTCCAGGTCTCAGGTCCAGGTTACGCTGATGCAAGAGGTGGGTTCCCATGGTCTTGGGCAGCTCCACCCCTGTGACTTTGCAGGGTACAGCCTCCCATCCAGCTCTTCCATGGCCTGGAGTTGAGTGTTTGTGGC
Source organism: Theropithecus gelada (assembly GCF_003255815.1). Taxonomy (NCBI): domain Eukaryota; kingdom Metazoa; phylum Chordata; class Mammalia; order Primates; family Cercopithecidae; genus Theropithecus; species Theropithecus gelada. The sequence continues at coordinate 26,727,984 of NC_037681.1, read as the reverse complement.
TTTTCCAGGTGCACAGTGCAAGCTGTCCACGGATCTATCATTCTGGGTCTGGAGGATGGTGGCCATCTTCTCAAAGCTCCACTAGGCAGTGCCCCAGTAGAAACTCTGAGTAGGCTGCCACCACACATTTCTCTTCTGCATTGCCCTAGCAGAGGTTCTCCATGAGGACCCCACCCCGACAACAAACTTCTGCCTGGGCATCCAGCCATTTCCATACATCTTCTGAAATCTAGGCAGAAGTTCCCAAACCTCAATTCTTGACTTCTGTGCACTCGCAGGTTCAACAACATGTGGAAGCTGCAAGGCTTGGAGCTTGCCCTTCTGAAGCCATGGCCCAAGCTCTACTTTGGCCCCTTTTATTCATGGCTGAAGTGACTGGGATGCAGGCCACCAAGTCCCTAGACTGCACACAGCACAGGGACCCTGGGCTCGGCCCAGGAAACCATTTCCTCCTAGGCCTCCAGGCCTGTGATCGGGCTGCTGTGAAGACTTCTGACATGCCCTGGAAACATTTTCCCCATTGTCTTGGGGATTAACATTTGGCTCCTTGTTACTTATGCAAATTTCTGCAGCCAGCTTGTATTTCTCCTCAGAAAATGGGATTTTCTTTCCTATCACATTGTTAGGCTGCACATTTTCCAAACTTTTATGCTGTGTTTTCCTTTTAAAACTGAATGCTTTTAACAGCCCTGAAGTCACCTCTTGAATGCTTTGCTGCTTAGAAATTTCTTTCTGCCAGATACTCTAAATCATCTCTTTCAAGTTCAAAGCTCCACAAATCTCTAGGGCAGGGGCAAAAAGTCGCCAGTCTCTTTGCTAAAACGTAACAAGAGTCGCCTTTGCTCCAGTTCCCAACAAGTTCTTCATCTTCATCTGAGATCACCTCAGCCTGTATTTCATTGGCCACATCATTATCAGCATTTTGGTAAAAACCATTCAACAAGTCCCTAGGGAGTTACAAACTTACCCACATTTTCCTGTCTTCTTTTGAGCCCCCCAAACTGTTCCAACCTCTGCCTGGTTCCCAGTTGCAAAGTCGCTTCCACATTTTCAGGTACCTTTTCAGCAGCACCCCACTCTACTTGTACCAATTTACTGTATTAGTTCGTTTTCACACTGCTGATAAAGTCATACCCAAGACTGGTCAATTTACAACAGAAAGAGAGTAAATGAATTTACAGTTCCATGTAGCTGGGGAGACTCACAATAATAGCAGAAGGTGAAAGGCACATCTCACATGGTGGCAGACAAGACAAGAGAGCTTGTGCAGAAAAACTCTTCTTTATAAAACCATCAGGTCTCATGAGACTCATTCACTATCACAAGAAGAGCACAGGAAAGATCTGCCCCCGCAATTCAAACACCTCCCACTGGGCTCCTCCCATTACATGTGGGAACTGTGGGAGTTTCTATTCAAGAGGAGATTTGGGTGGGGACACATCCAAGCCATATCACTAGTCATTAAAAATTTTTTTTTTTAAAGAAAGAAAAAAAAAATAGGGGGAGATTCCCCATTTCAGAGCAGCTTCCTGTTTAGAAATGAAAATTGTCTTCATGCTTACTGTGTGATTTGTGTTCATAAAATTTGAAACAGGTAAACAAAGGATCCAGGCCACAGTAATATCAAAGTACATCATGTCAAACTGAACAAGGAAGAAAGCAAAGGAATCATTGAACCAAAGGAGGAGGACTGGCATAAAAATGGAGTGAATCAAGGAGGCAGTGGTGACTGCAATCAATGCCTGAAGATAAAAGTCACAGCACTCAAATAACAATCCTCATTAGGGTGACAAACAGACTGCAGCTCAGCAGCTCAGGGAAGTCTAAGGTTTTAATTCTCAGAAACAACCCCTTCCTGCTTTTATATCATGGAAAACCATGCCGTATTTGATTGCTCAATAAACATCCTGAAGACTGGAAAAAATTATGAAAAAGAAAAGAACATCCTCTCAGTGGAGAGAGAGAGGTGAGCTTAATCAGAGAGCAAGGCTGACTCCCACTCACCAATGAGGCAGGTAAAGGCTGAATGTGTAAGACTGTGCCACAAATGTTTGAAGTGCATTCCATTCAGTTGTCACAGTGTCTTGGATAGGTCGTTGCTACGTGTTTTATAAAAAGAAAATGGAGGTTTAGGGAAGGTAAGCGGGGAACAAAAGAGCAAAGGGAAAATGCAGCCTGAAATCAAGTGGATCTCTGAGTCAGATCCCTCTGTAGGATAAAGACTGTGAAATGAGATCATTATGGATGCATTGGGACAGGGTGTCTGGGAAGTGCTCTGCTCATGCTAAATTGTCAGAGAACACAGGATCAGAGCTGTTTTTAGAAAACGAATTCCATTTTTTGCTCTAGTTTTCAATGCAGACTGAAGGCTTCCAGCCTCTATGTCTCCTGGCACATGGCCAAGAGTCAGGCTTTCTCTGGGCTCTGGGGTGTGGCCAGTGCTGTACTCAGACTCAAGGGCTGTAGGTCGCCATGCTCCAGGAGCTAGGCATGTCTTCCGCTTGTGATTCCCCACACCCAAAGCTCCTCTACCGAATCTACAATGAAAATTTCATGCCTCCAGGTGCTGCATGGATTATTCATGAAGGCTTCAGAGCTGTCGCCATGGGAGCCAATTGACTTCGGCGTTGTTAGCATATTAATGACCTACCCTGATTTAGAGCTGGGCAGGCGGGGACACCACCTGGATTGTCAGTCACTGGGCCTGGATCAGCTTTTCCATTTGCAGAATATGTTGTTTGTTATTTCTTTCCAGACAGGCCCAGGAGTAATATTTACCTAATTGACTAATCCAAGTAAGCAGGAGGCCCCCTTACAGCCTCAAAGGGGGTTGGTCTCAGGTCATAGCCTCCTCCCTTCCTCTCTCCACCCCACAGGCTGGGCTGCTGGGCTAGGCGCCCCAACAGGGGAGACATTACATCAGAACGACCGTGTAACCAAGACCAGATCCCGCGTCAGGCCTGGGCTGCCGAAGCAGCCTCTGACACGGCAGTCAGAGGCTGGTAGATACTGTGCAGATGTCAGGTCTATAGCTGACAGAGATCCCTAAAAAGCTTTTAGCTACACCCCCCACAAGGAGCATGGAAAACTAGTACTAATGTGTATCAATGATCATTAAGAAATGCATGAGAACTTGCAGAGCCCAGCACAGCCCAGTGCCCAGCCCAGTGGGGGAAAGGTATCTGGGAAGGGCCCAGCTAATCCCTGTGCAAAAGCCACTGCACGGGGCAACCAGGAGCCAGAAGAGCACCCAGGAGGAAGCCGTGTCTACATGGAGGGGCCAAGGAGGCTGATACAGCATTTGTAGGAGAAGGATTTAGATAATTCCAGAAAGAAGAAAGTGGGCATTCTTAGCCAAACAAAAAGCAGTGAAGAGCCCTCTAGTCGGTGCAGGGGAGTGGTGAGGTGTGGCCAAGTCACAGTACAAAGTGAGAAGGGGCAGCGGAGGGTAGAGAAAAGCAGGATTAATCATTTCCTTTTCTTTTTTTGAAACAGAGTCTCTCTTTGTAGCCCATGCTGGAGCATAGTAGTGCAACCATAGCTCACTGCAGCCTCAAACTCCTGGTCTCAAGTGATCCTCCTTCCTCAGCCTCCTGAGTAACTGTGACTACAGGCATGAGCCGCCACACCTGGCTAACATTTCAAAACAATTTCGTAGAGACAGAGTTTTGTTATGTTGCTTAGACTGGTCTTGAACTCCTGACCTCAAGTGATCCTCCCACCTTGGCCTCCCAAAGTGTTGGGATTACAAGAGTGAGCCACTGTGCTTGGCCGGGATTGGGGCTTTTTGTAAGGCTTTGAGTAACATGTCACAGAGTTGGCCAGGCGCGGTGGCTCACACCTGTAATCCTAGCACTTTGGGAGGCCGAGGTGGGCGAATTGCCTGAGCTCAGGAGCTGGAGACCAGCCTGGACAACATGGTGAAACCCTGTCTCTACTAAAATACAAAAATTAGCCAGGCGGAGTGGTGTGCGCTTGTAATCCCAGCCACTAAGGAGGCTGAGACAGGAGAATCATTTGAACTCGGGAGGCAGAGGCTGCAGTGAGCCAAGATGTCACCACTGCACTCTAGCCTGGGTGACAGAGCGAGACTCTGTCTCAAAAAGAAAATAAAAAACAACTACATGTCACAGAGTCTAGTATTTTTTTCAGTGTGTCATAAGTAAGTGTCTCACTTCTGAGTTGGAAGTGTGGAAGTGACACTCACTCTTCTGAGCCCACTTCGGCAAAAGTTATCTCTCCAGTTAGCAGCAGTACCATGGCTGGCACTCTATCCACCAAACCAAAACACTGGGGCCTTTCTAGAAGCATTGCGGAGAAAGGAGATGCAGGAAGGTAGCTTGTCTTCTCTGCTATTCTACAGTGCACAAAGATACCCACGGTGCCAGATAACAGGCATGACCATTGTTCATTAGCTGGGTTCACAGTACCTCTACATGCCAAAAGGAGAACACAAACTGGGCAATTCAAGAAAAAACATGAAGCCTCCTCCACTTGCTGGGGACATACCAAGCCAGCTCACGTTAAGCTTGCATGTGCTTGGCACTGGCAATGGCCTTTGTGAGAGGCAGCAATGTTGTGATGGAGGCTTTTGTCAGGGAGGAAAGGGGAGCCCCTTGCTTCTCAAAGGGCTGCTGAAATTGCTGATCACCTTGCAAATCCAATGGGAACACGTAGTGGAGGAAGCGGAAAGTGGAATAACATTGGGGTGGCAATGGTTAAACAAGCCTGTCAGTTTTTAATATTTTATAGCAAATATGTGGATACACATAAGCGAGCTGAAGTTACTGTCATTCTTTTGATTCTATTTAAAATAGAAGTCTTTTGGACGCTTTGGGTTACACAGAAAACTAAGTGTGGGGCCAGAGGGCTCAACATACATGACCTTGGCCTTGAGAGATTTGCAAGTCTTTGCCTTTTGCATGATATCCCTCCATGCGCTTTTCATGTGTTAGGCTGATTGTCCCTTGGGCAGCTCAGAGAACTTTACAGGAAGGACTATAGGATTTGTCAGGGCTCTGCACTGACTCAGTACTCTTGCAGATGAATATGCTCTGGACAATTATTGCACAGGATACAAATTTAAATTTTGAGAGCAAAGAATGGTTTCCAAATCCAGTCTATCAAACTATATGTGTTACCTATAAACACATTGAAATACATACATGGTGTAATTGTGTTTATAAATAGATGACTTCAGGCTAGACTGGAGAGATCAATGAATGTTAGATCATTAATGCCCCTAATAGATAACTTTTTCAAAACCATCACGTATTCCAAAAAGTAGACAGACAGACAACATCCAGAGAGGCAATGTGACTTGCTAGAATCCTACTAGGAGACAGTGGCAAGAGGGCCAGTGGGCCTGCAATTCACTCCCACTGTAACCATGGGTATGACCACTGAGACCACACGTGCCTGTCATTCTTGTTTCCTCCTCAATGGGACTTTAATCAAAAGGAAGTAAGGTGGCTGAAGCCTGGAAAGGGTAGAAGCAAGAAAACCATTGCTCATTTTCTTGATCCTAAGTCCTTTTAGGCACTCGTCCACCATCCAGTCTCCGAAATCCAATTCAAGCCAATAGCCTTAGGTCTTCCTTAAACCTCACAATCTGTCAGGTCTATAACTTATCCAAAAATAGGAGGAAAAAAAAATACAGATAGACCATCTTTCACACAGCTGAAGATTATTCCTGAAGTAAAGCTTTTAAGCCAATGGAAAAAAAAAAATAATGAAATGTCCAAAATTGCAAGTGCCTTGGCTCCACCGTCTGCCACCACAGCCGTGTGTGTGCCACATGCCTCCAAAGCCAGCTCGTGGGGCTGTTCCCAGCCTCCCCGCTCCAAGCTTGCAGGACTCATCATGGCTAACTCAATATTATATCTCCACTTCAGGTAGAGTGAGCTTTTGCCACTACTTTAATGAGCAATTTGGAGTAGATATAGGCACAAAAGCAGTATCTATATGGTAAATATACACATATGTAATTAGATGGCTGTGAAATTATATAGGAGGGTGCTTAAAGAAGCAGAGAGTTCAAAATTGAAATGGAAGCCTGGTAAATAACCCATTATGCCCAAAGAAATCCTGATTGCCTATTCATAGCTGAAATTTACATGAACCCTTGTTCATTAAAGAATGAATAGCTGCTAATTTGCAGCCTTACCAAAGCAAAGTTCAGATGACAGAATTTTTAAAAAATATCCTCTCAAATCAGAAATCTACCAGCTGTCCCACATAAATTAAATGCCATTGCAACTTCCTTAATATACTGGAGACCCTATTTTTAAATTCTACTATCTAATTAAAATACCAAGTAGAAAAAAAGATGCAGATTGCAGAAATCAAAATTTAATAATAAAAAAAGAAAATGGCAGGGAGAAAACCAGTCTAGAATGGCAGGGAGAAAACCAGTCCATTTGTTAAAGCAACGTGTTCAGTTGCTTCCTTTTGAGCAATTTTTGTTTGTTTGTTTTTGTTTCTTGTTTGTGTGTATGTGTGTGTGTTTTGTAAGGAGCTACCTGAGCATTATTCAGGGATTCGGCAAGGCCTCCTATTTAGACATCTGTGTTGAAAGTTTAAAGCAGGGAATGGGAGGGTGAGCTCGATGTTTAAGGCAGGACTTTTGCCAGTATGAAGCCAGTATCCAGCAAGGGAAGTGGATTCAGCAGGGAGGTGGCTGGTGAGGATTTAGTGTGCGAAATGTCCAGCTCTGAATATGTGCCACCCTCTGCACAAGGCCCAGAACCTCTGTAGGTGGGAAGCACCCAGGTGAAAGACCCTGTAAGAGTGAGAGAGATAATGACTTCTTTCTACTGATGAGAACACTGAAGACCAGTGAGATGTGGTTTGTCCAAGGTTATACAGCTATAGTTAAGACTGGAACCTGATCCGTAGCTTAGGATTCTTAGATGCTTGCATTTTATCTATAGACAGTGAACAGCAAGCAATTTATCATTCAAAGGTTAAAGGGCAAAGAATACATGTCTGCCTCTCTCCCATGACACAGACAACTTCACTTTAATGTAGCGAGCTTCCACAAATCAATACAACCCACGCAAACACCAGGAGAAAAAATGTGTAATCATTAAAAAGCACTAACTAACTACAACAACAAAACTAAATAAATGAACTAAAAAGGCTATCAAATAATGAAACAGGTTTAATTTATTAGTTCATAAGCAAATGTAAATTGGAATTCAAATTGAGAACCATTTGTCACAAAGTTCACAGAAGTCAATCATCATAACCAACGCTAGAGAAGCTGAGCAGAAAACCCACACTCCTCAGTCTTCTTGGTAGGAAGGTAAATCTCCCCTGCTTTTCCATGGGTGAGAATGGGAACATATATGAAAAACCTTAAAAAATACTCATTTACGCAGCCAACTCCATTCCTTATAAATTTTCTGAAGAAAACAGATATGTGCACAAAAATATTTGTAATTCTAAAAATTGGAAATGACTTACTTGTCCAAAAATAAAGATCAGTTAATTGAATTTTAGAAATATACAATCTATGGATTCTAGATTATTTTACTGCAGTACTGTATCTTGTGGTTAACAGAGTGAGCTCTGGAGCCTTTGAGAATTCGAGACCTGGCTCTGTAATTTGCTAGGTAGGCTGTCCTCAATCAGTCACTTAGCATTTCTTTTTCTTGGTGCTCCCATTTGTACAGTGGGGAAATCATATTACTCACTTCAGAAAATTCTCATGAGGATTGAATTTGTCAATGCTTCTTTAAGTTAAATCACTTAGGTTATATTTTGCTACATCATATGTCCAAATTATTATTATTTTAACTATTCTCACTATTATCAGAAAGCCTCAAAGAATGATATTATCAGAGTGTATTTTATTTTTAACAGAGCTCCAAGTAAAGAAAAAATCTAAGGATATAGTCCAAGATATAAAAAATGATTATTTTTTCTGCTTATCTGTGTCTTCTATTTATATATAGTTTGTATTATCAGTATAATAAAGTACTTTTAACAACCTTGCGTATGTTTTCATTAGAACGCTATCCAAGAAAAGAAGACGACAACATTCATGCTACAGCAGGCTGTGTATTCTGGTCGTTAAACGCTTGCATTGTAGCCTTGGGCACGGTGGGTATCTGTGCTCTGCTGCGCACCTACTTGGGGTAGGTTACTTAACTGTACTCACTGTACAGCTTTGGTTTTTGTTCTTAATTCAATGCTGGAAAAAAGTTAAAAAAGAAAAAAGACATAAAATACATACGTTGCACTCATTGTCAAATCTGGACATCTGAGTCAATCTTTCTATGATGGGAGGCACAGCTGTGGGCTCCAAGCTTGGGCATACACATTAGTATGCTGCCGATGCACTGCTTCCCTCAATGGTGGACGGTGGGAGAAGCTCTGGCTTTATGAACATCGCTTATTCCCAAAAGAGATCCTCCTAGTCAATCTGAAAGACAAATAAAATGGAACAGGCTTGGATTTTAATTCAAAACATAAAACCATTGTTTTAGGGACTTTATTTTTTTCCCTGCCACGCAGTAGACTTGCATTTACCTTTCAATGGACCTTTGAAAATAATATTCTTTCCTGCCTTTGCAGTTCTAATATTTCAAGGTGGAATCAGGCCTGGTCCTTGCTGCCAGGCCTGCTACTGCTCATCGGAGCCCGACTGTCTCCTAGTGGCCTGGCTTGTGGGAGGGCATCGTCCTTTGGAGAGTCTGGAGGGATACATGGTGAGCAGGGTGGAAGCCTTCTTAGGCCAGCGTTGGCCAGCTGGAACCTTAGCTTTCTCAGTATCCTTCTTCAAACACACACACATATACACACACGCACGCACGCACGCACGCACTCGCTCCATGATTGTTTTAATTATGCCAGCTCTGATCTTGGCTGAACACCATTGTGGGTTTGTTAAGAAGTGATGGCCAAACCACAATTTAGTAATTTAGTATCACTGTGCTAATGTAGAAAAGACCCGAGTATGAGTTTTCAAAAATAAAATGTTCACTTGTCTGGAAAAGCAAATGAGACCAGAGGGCCCACATTGCCCATGCTCAGCTGCCCGCCTCTCCTGTGGTGTTAGAACCAACTTCAAGAGATGGCGTGTGGTTGTTCCGTGCGCAGAACATGGACAGGGTTGCTGAGTGACTCATTGCTTGAATGGGATGGGTGTCATGTGTACGTAAAGAAAAATCAAATGTCCATTTGCATCAAACAGAAACAGGAGAGGAAACATTAAGGTAAAATGCCCTCTTCTCCACCCTCAAAATAGATGCCTTATCTTGAAAACATAGCTGTTCAATATAAATAACATTTTATTAAGTGACACAGAATATCATTGAAAATGTCACTATTTCAAGAATACGGCTTTTGATTTTTTTTTCATAATAAATGGGATATGCGTAGGGAAGATTAGGACAAGAAAACTGTACTTCATGCTGGGAAATGGGTTAATGATTATGAAAAATAAGCAGTTACTAAGTAAATGGATAAACCGGCAAACTGTAAAGATGATACAAATTTGCAAAGGATACAAGCTAATGGCATTAGGTTCTGCTGAAACCTGAAACCCCGGGGGGAAACAAAGGAAAGTGGAGCCTCCTTCTTCAGGACGCAGCCATTGCTGTGTGGCCTTGCCTGTCTCCTCTCCACCATCTTCGTGCACAGCGACCCAGCCTCCAACACCATCCCCTTGCAATGCTGTCATGCTCACCCAAGACCCTGAAGGATGGATGCGCCCCTATTCAAAAGGTAGTTGAGTGATCAGAGAGAGGAGCCTAGGACAAGGTGTCCTGGCTCTGCTTCAGAAAAGGGTTGGTTGAGAAAAACACATCAGTTATTTGGAGAGATCATTTAATATAAAAAATAGAGAACTATAAAGGGAAAAGGATCAAGGAGAGAATACCAATGAGACAGAAAGTGCAGGAAGCCACTTGGCGTTTAGGACTAGGGCACAAAAGGAGATGCTGGAGGTTATCAGAAACTAGGAACTTCCAGAGTGTCCCGTAGAGCAGAGAGTCAGGCTCTTGAGGGACGGGCACTCTCTGGTAATTTCTGCTAGTGTGTAGGAATTCTGGAACCTGGAGCCCACTGCTATTGGAACAAATTGCCGCATTAGCAGTGAGGGACTTTAGCATGAGCACTGTTGACAGGAAGAAATCCACAAGAAGAGGCCAATCTCCCCTCTCACTACCTGCTCTCCAGGAGCCCTGTTTGAGGCTCCACAGTGACACAGCCCAGCAGGAAGCAAACTGCAAAGTCTGAAATAGTATTTTCAGAATTCCTGTCTCAGCCTCACAGAACAGAATATTAGAAATGGGGGATCAAAGCTGAGAGGCCTTAGCTCTGATGACTTCTACTGACTTGAGAACGTCATTTATCCACATTTAAGATGCCAGTATGAGTCACTCGGCTATAGCTGGGTTCAAAGGGTGGAGGAAGCAGATGCTGGAGAAGCGTAACAGAGCCTGCTGCACCAATGGAGAGTGCGTCCTGTACCTCAACTTAGAGCATCAGCATCAATCAGCTGATTTCCCCTGATAAACCATTGTCATTCAGTCATCCCACCTATCTAAGCCACATGCTGGTGGTTTATATTTTCCACCACCAACATTTGGGAATGAAATATTCTAGTCATTTATCAATGTTTTTGAAAATATAGTAGTTTATCAGGCTGTGTACTGTGAATGTAGAGATGGGGAAGGGATGGAGTCCCCGCCCCTTTGGAGCTTATACAATAAGGAGCAGAGTTTTAAGCAATGATAATGCAACTTCCTGACAAGCTAGCATGGTGTGAATGGTCTGAATGAAGGGCTAAGTGAAGACAGGCAAATTAAAAGAATAACTTACGTGCATTTTTTTCTTTCTGGGTGAGCCCTTAACACTGGGGAATGTATTGTTTTTGGCTTTTTTTTGCATAAGTGTTTTGAATAGAATTACGCTGATGAGAAAAATATTAACAAATGATAATTCTACCCTTCAATCTTTTTCTTCATCTATTTTTTCCCCAATTATTCACTTGTGTTTATAATTATTTTTTCCAAGGGCCTATGGGTTATAGTTCCAAACCAAGTTATAAATTCTTTAAAGGTATGAAAAAAATTATATACTGAGTCATTAGATTTTACCAGCAGAGAAGATTCACACACAAAAATTAAATGCCTAAATTGACCAGGTAGGTGATGTAAATAAAGAAAGTTAATCAGGTATAAATAATAAAGAGTGAACTTTGACAAATAGGAACTTTTTTCTTATTATTTACCTGCTACGCAAATCAAACACCTTCCAGATGGGGAAAAATTTTTAGCCTACCTGCTTGCTGTCCGTAGATTATCACAGATTCTAGTACAAATTCTCATTTTATAGCTGAATAAATGGGCCTAGGGAGATTAATTGATTTCTTTTTCATAAAACAAATTAATAACATAGGTCAGGACAAAAGTTACCAACTCCCAGGGCAAGATCTCTACACCATGTATTTCAAATGAATGGGTGTGACGGTGGCCTCCTCACCGCCAACACTATTGGTGTTTCACATTGCTGCTCTGCAATCCTTGATAAACATAAATGTATTTGCAAATGCAGCTTATTCTTTGTGTCTCCACCCCTAACCTAATAAATGCTTACTGCTGTGTACTGGATCCAATGAGACCCTTTGTATTTTCAGTTTTTTATTTTTTTGATAAGGAAAGTAACTTAAGCTTCTGTTTCCCATTTTAACTACTGAAATCTCTAACAATGACACAACTGTCATGTATACATGACAGCAAATGTATATAATAATTCATTCATTCATTCAGACCTCTTGGAAACCATACATTTAGCAATCTGAGATGACGGAAAATATAGCGTGATTCAACACTGGTTCTTTTTGTCATTTTACACAGACATCATGTTAATATTAGACCAAGGCACCAAACTTTTAGTGCATAAATCCAGTTTCTTTTAAGATTTAGCTTTTTATTTTAGTCTCTTATCTTAGTTTGGACCACTTGTACCCAGTACTCTACCTACTATAGACTATTTAACTTACGTAACAAAATCAAAAGAGGTTTCTGACCAGATTTATAGAGGACGTAACTGTTTATATTATCAAAGTGTTTGCATAACCAAAAGTACAATAATAAAGATGAAAATGCCTCCTTTTTTTCAGAAAATAGTACTTCATAAGCTTGCTGCATCTTTGATGTTTTTACTACTACTGTATGACAATGAATGTGTGATAGAAAAAAAGAAATCTATGCTTGAATTATGATAGCTCATCATCACAGTTTAATCTAAAAATGAAATTTCTACAGAAATAGGAACTATTTTAACAAAGAAAAAAAATCCCTCATCCAAACTTCTTTGTAGTGGTAACGGCTGCAAATTTGCAGCATTTAGAAAACTACACTATCAACAAGTGTTGCTTCATGAAGTGAGATGTACAAAATCTGGAAAGCAGATGAAATTGGATTATTTCTTCAAAAATGTAGTAAAACTTCTGATAATCAGAATTCAAAAAAAATACGGCACATAACAACTCAAGCAGAAATCAAGATGGAGAGCACGGAGAGTTTGATTTTTAAAATTTTCCAAAATGCTATCATTGCAACATACAGGATTTCTCCCCTATTTTAACTTTACTAGTTTCAAAGGAAAGAAAAGGGAGTGGCTTACATATAGACAACACATGAGCGAGTGCACACACACATACAGGGTGCCAGGGAGACTGCCTAATTCCTTCTTCCCACCACCCAAGTCTCACTTTACTTATTAAAACAAAACTGCAGGCCCGGTGCGGTGGCTCATGCCTGTAATCCCAGCATTTTGGGAGGCCGAGGCAGGCAGATCACAAGGTCAAGACATCAAGACCATCCTGGCCAACATGGTGAAACCCCGCCTCTACTAAAAATACAAAAATTAGCTGGGCTTGGTGGGACGTGCCTGTAGTTCCAGCTACTCGGGAGGCTGAGGCAAGAGAATCGCTCGAACCCAGGAGGTGGAGGCTGCAGTGAGCCGAGATCTCGCCATTGCACTCCAGCCTGGGCGACAGAGCGAGACACCGTCTCAAAAAAAAAAAAAAAAAAAAGGAAGAAAGAAAGAAAACTGCAGAACTTCTCATTGGTTTTCCTTTATGTCATGATTTCTGTTACTTTAATTGCTGCTGCCGTCATTGTTATTTCTTGCATTTCAACATAACCAAATTCAAAAGCAGCTTCATTCTGGAACAGGTATCTAAACACCTGTGTAACAGCAGGGATACCTAGGTAATAATAACTGCCAATTCAGTGATCAAACTTTTGAGTTCCACAGTAAGATATTATGTGAGGCTCAGAATCATGTTTCAGACCATTGAAATTACTCATTAAAACACAAATAGCCGAAGACATGATGTAAAAGATTAAATACCTGGTTTTGTAACATATTTATCAGTTAAAGTCACAAAATATTCCTCATTATTATTCATGCAGGCAATAGAGAAAAAGATAGTGCAGCAATCAACTTTAAATAAAAAAAATTCCTCCCCTTCCTCCCACTCCCCTATACTCTACAAAATATTTTCCCTGGGACAAGCCCTCGAAAAGGCCACTACAAATTAGTGTGGCATGCACTACCGTCTGCAATTTAAAAAGCTAACTTTGTGGTGATTGTAGTTGCGTTATTAAAATATTCACGTGCAGAAATCTAAAAAAGGTTGAAAATCCACAGTAAATTTACAATATATTGTTTACATTTGAGCACTGATTTCACAGATTTAGTAAAGCATTGTGACAGTTTAGGGAGGCATGTAAGTCTTTAAATTCTGGACGAATGTTATGTTTTAATCTACAAAATTGCATGAAGGCTAACTTGAGAGACTTCCTATCATTTTATAATTCCTCAAGCTGAAGAAATCATTTTTAGGACACTTTCTTATAAATATTCCCCTCTGAAAGCACTTACAATGCCATTTGTTCCACATATTATGATCTTACCTTACACAGGGCTGATCTCAATTACTCATGGAATATCAAACATGATAGGAAACACAAACCTGAGAGAAATGTTACAATACAACAGCAAACTTGCTCAATTCTTTTTTTTTTTTTGAGACGGAGTCTCGCTCTGTAGCTCAGGCTGAAGCGAGTGGCGCCATCTCGGCTCACTGCAAGCTCCGCCCCCCGGGTTCCCGCCATTCTCCTGCCTCAGCCTCGGGAGTAGCTGGGACTACAGGCGCCGCCATCACGCCCGGCTACTTTTTTGTGTTTTTAGTGGAGACAGGGTTTCACCGTGTTCGCCAGGATGGTCTCCGTCTCCTGACCTCGTGAGCCACCCACCTCGGCCTCCCAAAGTGCTGGGATTACAACTGTGAGTCACCGCGCCCGGCTAAATTTGCTCAATTGTTGTTTATCAGCACTCTATGCAAAAAAGCTTCCTAAGCCTTTCTCCTCTTAATTTTAGCATTGAATTGTGGAAAATGTGCAACTTTATCTTGACATGAAAATATTTCAATGTGTGGTGACCTTACCTGATGAGTTTTAGTGTTTTCTGCATAATTGTTACAGGAACTGTTACATGATTCTCTTCCATTCTGTTGTAAAGGCCAGGAAAAAGCAGCTAAATAAGAGGGAAAGAACTTACCGCGAGAGTCATGTCTGAAGGCTTTCAGAGTAGGTTGGCATTTCCCTCCTTCTGGTTGTCTCCATTTTCCTCTTCTAGCTCACAAAATGTAGGGATTTGCTGTTGTGAACAGTTGGTGTTTGTAGGATTTTGTTTTCCTCCAGATTAAAGTCCTGTCTCTCCTTAGTGTATTTCTCTCTGCGGTATTTGACTTGCTCAGTTCCTACCTGATTGCATCAGTGAGCTCTTGCTGCTGGAAGTTGTTTTACAAAACATTTTTAAAGTAAAAATGAAGAAAACATGAAAATCAACTTTGTTAAAAATTTTAATAAGAATTTAAAGAGAGCAAACTCAAAAGTTTTATTTTTTATTTTATTTAATTTTTTTAAATTTTACTTTAAGTTCTGGGATATATGTGCAGAACGTACAGGTTTGTTACATAGGAATATGTGTGCCATGGTGGTTTGCTGCACCTATTGACCCATCCTCTAAATTCCCTCCCCTTCCCCTCCCTCACCCCTCAACAGGCCCTGGTGTGTGGTGTTCCCCTCCCTGTATCCATGTGTTCTCATTGTTCAGCTCCCAATTATGAGTGAGATCACGCAGTGTTTGGTTTTCTGTTCCTGTGTTAGTTTGCTGAGGATAATGGCTTCCAGCGTCATCCATGTCACGGCAAAGGATGTGAGCGCATTCCTTTTTTATGGCTGCATAGTATTCCATTGTGTATTTGTACCACATTTTCTTTATCCAGTCTATCGTTGATGGGCATTTGGATTGCTTACATGACTTTGCTATCTGATCTTTGACACACCTGACAAAAACAAGTAATGGGGAAAGGATCTCCTATTCAATAAATGGTGCTGGGAAAACTGGTTAGCCATAGCAGAAAATTGAAACTGGACCCCTTCGTTACTTACACCTTATACAAAAATTAACTCAAGATGGATTAAAGACTTACATGTATAACACAAAACCATAACAACCCTAGAAGAAAACCTAGGCAATACCATTCAGACATAGGTATGGGCAAAGACTTCATGACAAAATTGCCAAAAGCAATTGCTTAAAAGCCAAAATTGACAAATGGGATTTAATTAAACTAAAGAGCTTCTGCCCAGCAAAATAATCTATCATCAGAGTGAACAGGCAACCTACAGAATGGGAGAAAATTTTTGCAATCTACCCATCTGACGAAGGTCTAATATCCAGAATTTACAAGGAACTTAAACAAATTTACAAGAAAAAAACAAATAGCCCCACCAAATAGTGAGCAAATGATATGAACAGACACTTCCCAAAAGAAGACATTTATGTGATCAACAAACATACGAAAACAAGCTCAACATCATTGATTATTAGAGAAATGCAAATCAAAACCACAATGAGATACCATCTCACTCCAGATAGAATGGCGATTATTAAAAAGTCAAGAAACAATAGATGCTGGCAAGGCTATGGAGAAGTAAGAACACTTTTACATTGTTCATGGGAATGTACATTAGTTTAACCAGTGTGGAAGACAGGATGGCACTTCTTCAAGGATGTAGAACTAGAAATACCATTTGACCCATCAATCCCATTACTGGGTATATACCCAAAGGGATATAAATCATTCTACTATAAAGACATATGCACACGTATGTTTACTGTGGTTTTAAATACACATAAACACACACACACACACAGAAAAACATAGTCAACCCTTCATATCCATGGGTTCCACATAACAGAGTCAACCAGATACAGATATTTGAGAGAAAAAAATAATAGCAATAGAAAATCATACAAATAAAAAATACAATATACAGCTATTTACATAGCACTTACTCTGTATTAGGCATTATAAGTAATCTAGAATGTTTTAAAGTATACGGAAGGATGTGCATAGGTTACATGCAAATACTGCACCATTTTACCTGAGGAACTTGAGCATCTATAAATGCTGGTATCTGAAGGGATCCTGCAGCCAATCCCCCATGGATACGGAAGAGCAATTCTACACGTGTATATGTGTCCCCATTGATGAATAATGCGTTGTAATTTCTAAGAAGAAAAAAGAGCAAAATATTTGACATAGAAAAAATAAGAACACTAAGATTTTACAGCTTATCTTAGATTTATAAAGTGACCTAAAGGACCCAAACAATAATTTTAAGACAGAAAAGATTTCACTCCAATGGGAAAAAAAAAAGTGAATTTTCTTTGTATCCTGAGAAAAAATAAAAATTATGAAATATTCTTACAAAGTGGAGGTGATATTCATAAAAGAAACAACCCTAAAATGAGGCCGAATGGGTTCTAATAGTATACCAAGGGTTAAAAATTATACTTTGTGCTTAAGATTAATGTATATAATTAGTTAACATAGTTTCATTACAAAAATGAAAACAAGCTTCTGCCAAAAGCAAACTGATGTTAAGAGGTATATACAGTTTCAATCAATAACAAAGCTTCCAGGTATTAGGTAGAAAAGTCCTGCTAGTAATTTATTCTTGCAGTATTTCATTTTCTGCCTTCAGGTGGGACCTGAAAGAAGACAAATATGGATGCCATTTAAAAGATACTGGTTCTGAAGGAGGAAAAAAAAAATAGTGCAAATTAATCTCACCCCACAGGAAATCCAAGATCATGCAGAATACTTTAGGGCAATGGTTTTGCATAATTCATCACTAGTGTGAGTATGAACTTGAATACAAACAAATATTCAGAACACTTTATAATAATACTATATGGGATTCTATCATAATTTGATTTCCATGCATACAGGGTAGATTATTCGGTCAAATAGTCTGTTTTTAAAAATCAACAGTTTCTTAAAAAGGAAAACCTTAGAACTCATTTTCAGATGTGTATTAAAATATTTGTGCCCTGGGCCGGGCACGGTGGCTCAAGCCTGTAATCCCAGCACTTTGGGAGGCCGAGACGGGCGGATCACGAGGTCAGGAGATCAAGACCATCCTGGCTAACACGGTGAAACCCCGTCTCTACTGAAAAATACAAAAAACTAGCCGGGCGAGGTGGCGGGCGCCTGTAGTCCCAGCTACTCGGGAGGCTGAGGCAGGAGAATGGCGTGAACCCAGGAGGCGGAGCTTGCAGTGAGCTGAGATGGCGCCACTGCACTCCAGCCTGGGTGACAGAGCGAGACTCTGTCTCAAAAAAAAAAAAAAAAAAAAAAAAAAAAAAAAAAAAAAAATATTTGTGCCCTGTATGTTTAGAGATCTGTTACTGAGGTAGATAACTAGCAGCCTCTTCTGTCAGTAATATACAAAGTCTAATGGTTAATTTCATGCCCAAAGTTTCCATCAGTGCAGATCTGTAATACATAATGAAAAGGACAAACATTTGCTTAATTAGGTATCAGATCTTTTAGATGTTTTGTTCTGTTTTATTTGTAAGAGACATTTTCAAGTCCTTTTGAGGCAGTACTGTTCAAATGACAATCCATTTAGATAATTTTAAAATTGATATTGAAACTTTTTTTCAGCAAAAGTTCTGATATTTGTTAAATATGCTAGTTCTTATTGTTAAAGACAATGCTATCATATTATATTTCTATATATACATTCATATTGTAGATACACATTAAAGTGTGGTACATTCAAAAAATATTTGAGGTAACTTATGTTAAAAGACAGATGTTCTGTAATAGAACGTTTTAAAAAGTTAAATTTTACTTGAGAGAATTTTAAGTAAATAAAAATGACCAAAAATTACATAATTAGCCCCACTGCTTTCAAAACCCCATTAAAATGCCAGTAAGCATATTTTAAAGGCACAGATTCACAAAGGCAAAAAGTCCAAGAAAGGAGACAACAATGACAGAATTCTGGAAGCTGTGAAAGATGAATGTGCGATAATCGATTTAGTCCATCTGTACATAAACATGCTCTTGGAAATTAAAATCATAGTAAAATGAATATAACAACTCAATAGAATAATTAAAAGATAAAGTTAACAAACTCGCCCAGAATGAGAAAGACAAATAAATAAAAGCCAGAGAAAGAACACAAGAATTACAGAACAAAGCCAGTGGGTTAGTATCTAAATGAAAAGTTTTAGAATGAAGAAAGTAGAAAAAATAATCAATAAAAGAATCAAAGAAATAATAAAGACAATTTTCTAGAATGGAAAGAGTTTCTACATTTAAGACCCCAACATCATCATATATAGAGTAAAATAAATGAGAATAGGCTTAGCCAAGTTATATCTTTGAAAAATGTGTAAACACTGAACATTAAAAGAATATATAAATTACTAAAGGGAAAAGTTTGCTTTTAAAGAATTAGTTTAATTTTAGTCATCTCTCCAGAACTAGGAAAGCTAAAACACTAGAAGGGTTTTAGAACAAAGTTTTAAAAATTCCTTGAAAACAGAAAGTATTTTGAGGATTTCTTTTATAAAGAAAAAGTTAATATAGTATCTGATATGATACAGATTTGGATGTTGGGAGAAGGTGTGACTTTGAATTTGTCATAAATACACAGAAAATTAAGCACACAAAGAAGAAGATAACTATTACCAGGGACAATTTTTAAACAGGTGTGCAGCCAATAAAAAGCAGACAGAGAATACCACACGGCTCAGCTGTGAAGAGCATTTATACTGTCCCAGTAATGTAAAGACCAAAGATTGATGTAAAACCACAAGGTTGTTATTGTATTGGTAGGATGGGGAGACGGGAAGGGTGTCTGTGCATGATGACAGGGGGGAGAGAGGTAAATGATGTTTAACCTCATCTTTTAATTTGGAGTACTAACTGATTATGTTAAAAACTGAAAAGTTAAGAAATAGCAACAGAATCATCTTATTTAGGGATGTAGAATTAAAATACAGCAGAATCACCTCAAGTATTTGACATAGTTCTGCACAAGAATAAGTTGGTTCAGCCACTCAGCGTGGTGCTAGGTACTTTTAGAGAATTTTGTGTATTGTGTAGTAACTTTACTAATCATTCCTGAGGTTTTCCAATTTTCAACATAATGAGCCTATATTCTTTATAGTTGGTTGGTTGTATTTTGGGATATATGCTGGTTTTCCTCCTCAGGAAAGATTCTTTTTCCTATTTGTCAACCTTTTAGTTGATTTCTTTGGACTGCAAGGAGAATGGAGTAGAAACCATTATTCTAGCTTCCTAAATTGGAAGCGTTTTTATAATGGCTGTTTTCTCTCTGGGTCCATGATGACGATGAAGGCCATCGTCATCAACAGTGGGCCTAGGTAATGATAGTCCACAGCGCTTCCCTTCTACTTCCATATTTTTTTCTGCTTCTTGTTTGCTATGGATTGGAAAACAACTAAAATCATCTGAAAAAAGCAATAGACTATGAGTAAGATGTAAAGGAATATTCTATGAATACATGTTTCTGCTGTGGAAAACGGACTTTGTGATCATTATTTTGACTGCTCTGAAGCCACTGCTGCTTGGTTCTGCTCCTTGCCTATGTTTTCTTTGTTTTTGTTTTTTGTTTGTTTGTTTGTTTGTTTTGAGATAGAGTTTCACTCTTGCTGCCCAGACTGGAGTGCAACAGCATGATCTCGGCTCACTGCAACCTCTGCCTCCCGGGTACAAGTGATTCTCCTGACTCAGCCTCCCGGGTAGCTGGGATTATAGGCACACACCACCATGCATGGCTAACCTTGTATTTTTAATAGAGATGGGGTTTCTCCATGTTGGCCAGGCTGGTCTCCAACTCCTGACCTCAGGTGATCCGCCTGCCTCGGCCTCCCAAAGTGCTGGGATTACAGGCGTGAGCCACTGTGCCCGGCCCCCTTGCCTATGTTTTATGTCGCGTGAAAATTTGGATAAGAATTCCGCAGACATATACATTGAGAGTTCATGCGTTTTCACATTTTTTGGCATCTGTGAATGGAGAATGAATATCCATTGCTTGGTGTTAGTATTAATTATGTAAACATACAGGGCTCCTGAAAGTTAAAGCTGTATTTTAGTCATTGAATTGTTCTTAAAACAATAATCTTTTAAGTGAAAAATGTTTGATGAGAAAGGTATATAATACATGTCTTAATCCTGTAACTGAAATTGATGAAAAATGGTATGCTAGCTAAGATAAAATATAGGTGTGGTTCATACCTTGAGAGTTTTGATTGAACATTTGCTAACAAATTGTAAATAATTAGGAAGATATCCAAGCATTATTTTCATTAAGAATGGCAAATATATTTCAAACTGTATCTTGATAGTGAATGATTCCTAGTGAACACCAGGCGTAGTGGTTAAAAGCATATTTAAGCTGTATGTGAGCTCATAATCAGTTAGTGATGTCTGCCATGGCCACAGGATGAAAAATAATCATGTTGTCACCAATCCTGGCCAAATTTCTGTAACATCTTTGATAATAAGTCCTGGCTAAAACCAAATATTGACAGAGGCATAAAATAATATGCTTTAGTATTTATAGTGCTATAACGTAGGAAAAAATAATGTATACTTTGTTACAACGTTATTTTGGTCTTATTTGCTGTTTTAGATTTATTGTATGATGCAACTTTAAAAGCACAGTGGTATTTCATGTGGAAAATAGTACACACCCAATTGAGATATTTTAAACAAATTGTTCTTGCAGACTTGTATGTAGATTATATATTGTAGGGATTTTGAAATTATATTTTGAAATAATCAAGCACAGATAGATTTTCTTTTATATAAAATGTATTATATTTTCAACCCAATAAAATAATACACACTCAATATTTTTAAAAATAAAAAAATAGGAAAAGTAGGAACCTGGAAGTAACCACAGTTAATTAAATATTTAGCAGATTGCTTTTAATTTTAATAGTATTATTCTATCATTAAATTTATTTTTTAAAATATTTGTAATTAATGCAAGCTATTTTTGTGCGCTTATATTAGTATTCAGTGCATATTTTATTCAGTTTCTTTTCATTGGGTTTTAGACTATTTCCCAATTATAACAGATAATTATTTAGTAACAATGTATAATATATTTAATTATCAAATTGGATATTCCTTCTAAATATAATTGCAGGTCAAAATGCTGCTAAAGGGATAAGTATAATTTAATATATTATTGAATTCAATTTGACAGTATCTTGTGGGAGAATTTTGACATTAATGTTTATGAGAAATAATCGTCTCTTGTTTTTTTCTTGTAATGTCTCTGTAGTATCTGGCTTCAGCATCAGGGAATGCTGGTCTCATAAAAGGATTTAGGGAATGTTCTCTCCCATCAATTTTGTAAAAATGTTTGTGTAGAATTTGTAATTTTTTACTTCTTTCTTTAATGCTTGATAAAATCCAGTGAAGACTAAGTTTTCTTTTGTTGGAAAGTATTTAATTACAAATCCAACTTTTAGTAGACATAGAACTCTTCAGGTTATGCATTTCCTCTTGAACATATTTGGCAGTTCGTGTATTTTATGGAGGTTTGTCTTTCATCTAAGCTGGTAAATTTATAGGCCTAAAGTTATTTGTAATATACTTTTATTATTGGTAGGGATGTTCCCTCTTTCATTCCGTGTATTTCTAATATGTAGCTTTTTTCTTTCTTTTTTTTGGAGGTGTGGGGGGATAAGTTAGAGGTAAATCAATTTTACTGACTTGTATTCAAAGAACAAATGTTTGTGTTGACTCATTATCTGTACTGTTTTTTCTTCTCAATTAAACTGAATTCTATTCTTCATTATTCCTTCCTCCTGATTAATATGGGATTGGTTTGCCTTTATTTTTCTAGTTTAATAAGGTAGAAGCTTAGATCATTGTTTTGGGCTGTTTCTTCTTTTCTAATATATACATTTAATGCTATAAATTTCCCTCTATATGCTCTTTTAGATGCATTCCACAAAATTTTATATGTTGTCTTTACATTTCCATTGGACTCATAATATTTTTAAATTTCTTTTGTGACTTTACCTATGGGGTTTTTTCTTAGTTATTTAGTTACCTGTGGTTTATTTTCAGTGTGGTATTTAATTTCCAAATATTTGGGCATTTATATATATATATTTCTGTTATTAATTTCTAGTTTAATTCTGTTATATTGAGTGACTGTATTTTCTATTATTCTGATTTTCTCATCTGTTAATGTTTGTTTTATCACCCAGAATATGGTTCATTTTAGTGGATATTCCCTGTGCCTTTGAGAACAATGGATATTCTGTTGATGTTCATAGAGTGTTTGTAAGTTTCAATTTGATCAAGTTCATTGATGGTGTTTGTTGTTCAGCTCTTCCAGATGATTAGTGATTTTCTTCTATTTGACCTGTCAACTATAGAAAAAGATATATTTTCATATCCAACTAAAATCATCTATTTGTTAATTTTTACATTCAGCCACATATCTTGCGCTGAATGCGTTTTGAAGCTCGTTGTTACATAAATATGCATTTAGGATTGTTACATTTTCTTAATTATTGTTCAGATTTCTTCTCTATTCCTAACAATATCAGTGCAACAAAGTCTAATTTTTAAATAAACTTTTAACATTTTATAATGGTTTTTAGGTATACAGAAAAAATGTCATAGTACAGAGATTCTTTATACCCCACACCTAGTTTTACCTATCATTAACATCTTACAGTAATATGGAGATGAGCCATTTTTGATACATTATTATTAATTAAAGTATATATTTTATTCAGATTTCCTTTGTCTTTACCTAACATTGTTTTACTGTTGCAGGCTGTCTTCCAGAACCCATCTAGTCAGGTCTCCTAACTTAGGCTCTTCCTGGCCATGACAATTTCTCAGACTTGTTTTTTTTTTTTTATCAACTTGACAGTTTTGAGAAGTACTAATCAGGTATTTTGTAGAATGGCACTGAGAATTTAACTTACTTCATTATTAGATTGGCTTTGGGGAGTAAGACTGCCATTCCCATCACTTTCTGTTAAGGAAACATAGTATCAACATCACTGATCACCATTTTATCCGTAGAACATACTTTCTAATATTTCAGTTCTTTTCTCTGCCTATGGTCATTGGAAAAATGTCACTATGAGCAACTCACACTTACGGAGTGAGTAGTATTGTCCTACCTTCTTGAGAGAGGAGTAAGAGGAGTGTCTACTTTAAGTATTTAACATTTTTCTGCATAGGAGATTTGTCTACTCTCCAAAATTTGTTTTAGTCATTCATCTCTTATTTCTTAGAGTGTGGACTGATAGATATCTATTTTATACATAGGTTTATAATCTAATACTCTTTTATTTATTTAGTTGCTCAACTTTTTTTAGGATACGACCATTGCAAACACTTTCAGCAGGCTTTCATATTCCTTTAACCAGCAGTCCCCAACTTTCTTGGCACTGTCTTCCACCAGTTTTGTGGAAAACAACTTTTTCCATAGACTGGTGAGGTTTGGGGAGTGGTTTTGGGATGATTTGAGCACATTACAGTCATTGTGCCCTTTATTTCTATTATTATTATATTGTAATGTGTAATGAAATAATAATACAGCTCATGATAATGTAGAATCTGTGGGAGCCTGAGCATGTTGTCCTGCAACTAGATGGTCCCATCTGGAGGTGATGGGAGATGGTGACAGATCATCAGGCATTAGATTCTCATATGGAGTGCGCAACCTAGATCTCCTGCATGTGCGGTTCACAATAGGGTTCGTGCTCCTACGGGAATCTGATGCCACTACTGATCTGACAGAAGGCAGAGCTCAGGCAATAATGTGAGCTATGGGGATAGGCTATAAATACAGATAAATCATTGCTCACTCATCTGCCAATCACCTGCTGTGCGGCCCGGTTCCTAATAGACCACAGACTGTTACCGGGGTTGGGGACCCCTCCCTTTAACATACACCCATCAGTGTTTGTGTGTGTGTGTGTGTGCATGCACACATACTACTTTCTGGTACTACAGATAGTCCAGGGTCATCTTGTATATGTCCTGTCCTAGAATCAGTCATTTCTTCAAGGAGCTCTAGTTCCTTTTATCGGAGAAAGATATTAAAAACCAAGATCTGGGTCTTAGGTGTGCTCATTGCTACTGGGATGTTGTTACTTCTAGGGCATCTCAGCAGAGCAAGATAATATATGCATGCATACTAACCCATGAATACCATGTGTACACATAATCTATAAATATTTTTATATACAGAAGTCTACTTTTAATAAAGCCATTATGTAAAGCCTCCTGAGCTTTGTTTCATTAGTTTTTTTATGAAATATTTTCCATTTTACTTTTAATTCTTCATGTTCTGATATTTAAAACTGGTGTCTTGCTTGACTTATTTAGATTTCACATAAAGTGATACAATATTTGTCTTTGAGTGTTTGGCTTATTTTTCTTAGCATAGTGTCCTCCAGCTTCATTCCTGCTGTTGAAAATGGCAGAATTTTCATTCTTTTTAGATTGAATAATATGCGTGCTATTATCCATTCATCTGTAGAAAGAAATGTGATTTCTTTATCTTGGCTATTGTGAATAATGCTACAATGTACATGGGAGTGCAGATTTATCTTTGAGAAAGTAATTTTATTTCCTTGGAATATATACCTAGAAGTGGTAATCATTTCACAATGTGTATGTATATCAAAACATATTGTACAACTTTAATATATATAATACTTGTATTTCGTGTTTTGTCAGTGTTCCTAAATAAAATAGTAAATTGATTTCTTATAAACAGCATAGAGTTTGCATCTCTTTTCCACTCAAATGACAACTGTCATTTACATTGTTGCAATTGTTTTTATAATTAGATTAAATTCTACTATTTTTCTAGCTATATTAAATTTGTTACATTCAGTTTTTATTTCTGTCCTATTTTTCTGCCTTTTTTGAAAGGAGGATTTTTTTATTATTTCATTTTATTGCCACTCCTAGCTTATTATTTATAACTTTAAAAGATAACTGCCTGTCCTAGGGTCTATTATCTACTTTTTAATTAATTGCATGTATTCTGCTTTGTGTTCTCTGAGCTTCTTGGACTTGTTTTGTAATTGTCTTTTTTAATTTTTGGAAAATTCTTAGGCATTATCTCTTCATACATTTCATTTCCTCCTGAAATTCCAATTCCACCCATCCTAGATCATTTGATACCGTCTCACCGCTCTTGGATACATTGTTTGTTTGTTTGTTTTTCTCTCTCTTCATACTCTATTTTCTTTGAGTTTCAGCTTGGGTGATTTTTTCTTATTAATCTTCAAGTTCGTTGATTCTTTCCTCATATGTGTCACGTCCAGTGGTGAGCACATCAAAATCATTCTATTACAGTGGTTTAAATTCTCAACATTTTCATTTGTCTTTTATAATTTTAATTTCTTTGACAAGATTACCAATATTATCAGTCATGTTTTCTGGTTCTTATTCTAGAGGATTTCACATATCAGTCATATTTATTTTATATTTTCTCTGTGATAAGTTCAACATTACCATCATAATAGTTTGATTATATTAATTGTTGGTTCTTTGACAGTATACTACTTTTACTTGATTTTGTGTGTGTCTGTTGCAATTTCTGTTAAAGACAGATTTCTTGTATAGCACAGCATAGATCGAAGCAAATAATTTCTGTGCCTAGAAATTGACATCTCATTTTCTCCAGGCCCTTGACATAGAGTTGAGCCAGTCTAGTGAGGACTTGAGTTGCTTTTCCTTTTGGTTATTGCTGTGGTTACTCTCAGTGTACTATAGGCCTCCGCTTCCTCTGGGATTACCCTGTGCTTAGCGTAGAGCCATTTCTGCCAGGAGGTTTTCCTCAAAACCTGCTCCACCCTCGGTTTTAGGTCTTTGCACCTGCAGCTCCAAGATGGTCTCCTCATGCTCCTGGCCCTCCACCAGCAGCAGCAGGAGTCTACTGTTAGTGCTCCACACTCCACAGTGTGGTCAGTAAGGGCTGTTCTGTATTTTCTTTTTTTTTTTTTTTTTTTTGAGACGGAGTCTCGCTATGCTCCCAGGCTGGAATGCAGTGGCGTGATCTCGGCTCACTGCAAGCTCCGCCTCCCAGGTTCACGCCATTCTCCCGCCTCAGCCTCCCAAGTAGCTGAGACTACAGGCGCCCGCCACCACGCCCGGCTAGTTTTTTGTATTTTTAGTAGAGACAGGGTTTCACCATGTTAGCCAGGATAGTCTCGATCTCCTGACCTCGTGATCCACCCGCCTCGGCCTCCCAAAGTGCTGGGATTACAGGCTTGAGCCACCGCGCCCGGCCTGTTCTGTATTTTCCTGTCTCACTTTCACTCTTATGCCGGAGCCTTGTACCCAACTCATGGTTTTGCCTTGCTGTATCCTGTTTTTCTCACATCCAGCAGACTTCTCCTGGGTTAGGAACAGGATATCTTCCTACTTCTCTTCCAGGGGTTGAGTATTTTCATCTGTTCTCATCATATATGTCTCCATAATTTTTCTACACATGATTTTAAATATCTTTTGAAAGCTTGAAAATAGGCATAGAGGTAAAATAGGAAAAAAAAAAAAACCTTAGAAATAACATTTGTTCACTTCAAAGATTTTACTGATCACTAATATTTAGGATTTTGAGGCAAAAAAAGTAAACAATACCCTCTATAGTGTTTTCAGTTGGGACTCTATTCATGCACTTATTTCAAATTAACAAGCTTATGATGCAGAATATCACAAAACACCAATGAGCTATAGTGAGCACAGTAACTATTTCTCCTAACAGTTGAACTTGCTAGCTGAGTACCACAGATAGAAAGATACTAAGACCTCCTTCCATTCCAAATGACTTGTATGAATTGTCCACATAATCTCTCAGAGTATCTCTCATACTTGAGTACTTCATGAGGAGTATGGCATCAAATAAATTTTGCATCAAATAAATTTAATGCACTTTTATACATTTTTAATTCTGGGACTGAAAATAAAACATTGACAAAATGATATGATCTCCCAGAACTGGACAGCTGTAGAACTAGTGCCTTACAGAGGATGGCCATTTGATTATTCTGTCATCAGCTTTTATTATTTCCAATAGTAGCAGAACTATCTTGTGTTCTCTCATTCTGTGGCCATTGTGGAAATAACATAGAAAAGATGAGAATTATTATATGGAATCAGTTTGGTAGAATTGTAATATGCCCTAAATAACTCTATCTACCTAAAATATTCAATATCAAACTGCTATATGTAATAAAGCATCTTGAACCACAGTCTTCTCCCCAAAGACCCACAATCAAACAATTTCTCAATACACCAGAACCTAAACAATCATTCAGCAGACCACGTTCTCACAATTCCTCACCTCTCCAAGGCTCCATTCCTTCATTACCCAGCTTCGATTCTAAGATTCATCATCACAATCTCCTCCTTTCACTGTTCTTCCTGCTCATCCTTTTAGAACCCCAGCCTCAGGTAAGTCCCAGTCTTTGTGCACCCTCTGCCATCCTCATGAGCCTGAGTGATTGAGAGAAGCATGGCCGAGAAGTCTGGCCCGACTGTATTTGCCTCTAATTTAAGTGAATCATTAGGACCACCATCAGCTGTCACAGAATTTTTCTAAAGCATTCTCTTTCCCTCTCTCCTAGCTATCTAAGTCAAAGCTTTCCCTTTCTTCTCAAATATTCAACACCGTGCTCTCATTCTTAGGCTCAGCTGATGACTTCATCTCCCACAGCCCTGGGAAAATAGAGCTAAGCAGGAGGGCAGCCCCACATGGGCAGCCCCACACAGTCAGCCCATAGTCCTTGGCACCTCACACTCTTCTGAACACTTTCCTTCTCTCCTGTCCCTGTGGATGTGTTGCCTCCAGGGCCATCTCTTGCATTTGCCTGTTAGATCCCATTCTTCTCTCCTACTCAATGTTGTCATTTCAGCAATTCTGCTTTTTTCCCTTTGTCAACTTTTCTCTCCAGAGCATGCAAACATGCATTTATATTTCACATCCAAACAAACCAAAGCAAGAACAAAGGCAGCCTCTTCCACACTCTTGTATCTCCTTAGCAGCCAGATTCCATGATTGAGTTTTCTCTGGTCAGTCTTCCGTCCTCTCCTCTCCTTTGCTCGAATCTGTTCCAGTTGTGGTTTCCTCCCAGCCATCCCATCACAACAGCTCTCTTCAAAACACATCTACATTCCTGGCTGCTCTTTTTTCATTTACTTTTATGGTTTGTCTCATATTCCCAACAACGCAATGCTAGACTAGCTTGTGTTTTAATTTTTTCCTCATTTTTATTTAGACTAACTCTCATGGAGATCCTAATTCATCTCTTTGAATATCCATAGGCTGACAAAACATAAGTTAACATCTGCATTCCAGACGCCTCCCCTGAATTCCAGACTCATGCCTTCTGAACAATCTACTTGGATGTCTGATATATGTTAGATGTTGCAGAATTTAATGTTGTACGTATTTATTTTATTTCCACTAATAAATAATAACAACTACCCTCCCCTTAAAAAACAACAGCAGAAAACCAACCAACAACCAACCAAACAAAGAAGAGATATGTTGCTTCCATAGCTCAGTAATTGGTGCCATTCTCTTGCAGCTGCTCGGCGTACGAGTCCTGAAGTTGTAGCCAGTTCATTTGTGTCTGTCACCTCCCACATTCAGTCTATCAGCAGATGCCATTTGTCTGTCCTCAAACTTTTCACCGTTTCTGCTGTGTCTACTACTCACCTCTCAGATGCATCTCGGTTCCGGATTTAACTCTTCACTGGTCTCTCTGGGCTTCTGCCCTGTTCCTATAAACTCTGCCATCAACACTACACACAGAGAGATCCCTTTAAAATGAGTATCAGGGCCGGGTGCGGTGGCTCACGCCTGTAATCCCGGTATTTTGGAAGGCCAAGGCGGGTGGATCACGAGGTCAGGAGGTAAAGACCAGGCTAGACAACGTGGTGAAACCCCATTTCTACTAAAAATGCAAAAAAAAAAAAAAAAAAAAAAAAAAAAAAGAAAGAAAGAAAAGAAAAGAAAAGAAAAAGATTAGCCAGGCATGATGGTGTGCCTGTAATAGTTTAATCCCAGCTACCCTGGAGGCTGAGGCAGGAGAATTGCTTAAACCCAGGAGACAGACGTTGCAGGGAGCCAAGATCGCGCCACTGCACTCCAGCCTGGGCGACAGAGCAAGACTCCATCTTGGGGGCCAGAAAACGCACATTGGATCACGTCAGCTCTGTGCAGGGCCGTCCTATGGCTTCGCTCACTCACAGTAAAAGCAAAAGGCCTGACGAGGGCTGCAAGTCTCCATTCTATATGCCCATCGGAAACACGTACTCCGCCCCTTCTCATCTCTCCTCTGTCACTTTGTTATCGTCCTGCTCTACCTCAGCCGTGCACCTTCTTTGCAGGTCCTTACAAATCTCAAGCTCACTCCCACCTGAGGCTTTTTCATTTGTTGTCCCCGCTGCCTAAAACGACCCTCTCCCGCACATCTTGCTTGCTTCTTTTCAGATGACTTTAAACTGCTGTATTATTTGAGACCCCTTCTCTTACCCTCCTTCATAGAGTAACACTGCACTGGCACTGCGGTACTCTATATTCCCCCGCTTTATTTTCTAGAAATTTACTTGTTTCTTGTCCATCTTCCAGGAAGTAGCATGCAAGCTCTGTAAAGTCAGGTACTTTATCTGTTCCCTTCACTAGTCCCCTATGTCTTGAAAAGTGCCTGGTACATAGTAGAAAAGCCACAAATATTAATAAACAAAAAACTCTTTAGTGTTTTTTAATTTAAATGTGCAGCTTTGCTGTAATCTTAATAAACCTATGATTGAACAGTCTATCAAAATCTATTCAATTAGCGGTGTTGAGTCTATGTTCATTTTTTTTGGAACTGGTAATTAAATTGTCTTTCAAAGGGCTAATCATTTTCACATTTTAATATCCAAAGGTGACTGGTTATTCTTCAAATACATATTAAAATAGTGTTTACCATCTCAGGTGGCCCAATATATTCAAACACATTCAGCTGAATAGAAAAGCACTTTTAATTACATGCTAATATATTATCTTTATTAACTTGATCAATTGACCTTAGAACTTTTCTCATTTATTTCTTTAGAAGTCATATTTGGCCGGGCGCGGTGGCTCAAGCCTGTAATCCCAGCACTTTGGGAGGCCGAGACGGGCGGATCACGAGGTCAGGAGATCGAGACCATCCTGGCTAACAGGGTGAAACCCCGTCTCTACTAAAAAATACAAAAAACTAGCCGGGCGAGGTGGCGGGCGCCTGTAGTCCCAGCTACTCGGGAGGCTGAGGCCGGAGAATGGCGTGAACCCGGGAGGCGGAGCTTGCAGTGAGCTGAGATCCGGCCACTGCACTCCAGCCTGGGCGACAGAGCGAGACTCCGTCTCAAAAAAAAAAAAAATAAAATAAGAAGTCATATTTAAGGGTCTTCCATGTGCTAAGCACTGTTCTAACACTGGAAGAAGTTGCCGGAAACAGTGTAAAACATTACTTCCTTGAGGAGTTCAGAGCCTAAGTAAAGAAGGAACTTGTGAATATGACTATATATTACTCTCTGTGATACCTAGAACAGTGGAGGGGGAGGAAATGCTGAAGCGTGAGAAGGTATCTTAGAAATAAAGGAAGGCTTCACTGCCAGGTGCTGCCCAGAAACTGGGTTCAAAAAAGGCAGCACCTTTGCTAGCGGAGAGTACATGGAAGGATGCTTAGAAGGTGGGAACAGCATGTGCAAAGTGCATGGAGTGAGTAGTTTGGTGTGAATGTAGGT
Organism: Theropithecus gelada; assembly: GCF_003255815.1. Taxonomy (NCBI): domain Eukaryota; kingdom Metazoa; phylum Chordata; class Mammalia; order Primates; family Cercopithecidae; genus Theropithecus; species Theropithecus gelada. The sequence continues at coordinate 26,696,786 of NC_037681.1, read as the reverse complement.
CAGGCTGAGAAGGGTGAGGTGTAAAGTAAATTCAAACAGCTGGGAGAAAATAAATGGCATAAACTTAGGGACTGGGTTTGCTTTTTCCTCCCTTAGAATTTAGTATGCACGTAATAAATAATTGTTAACTAAATCAATAACTGGCAGAGGTTTTCACCTCTGAATACATGTAGAGTGAAGGATATAGTCACATAAAAGATGAATGAGTGTCAAGAAGTTGTGTGAGTTCAAGTCCTTGGGTGGGAGAGTTAAATACAAGAAATAAATTTATGATTTTTATTTTTTAATGGAAAAATAAAATTTAAAGATAACATATAGGAACAAAATTTAAATAAAAAGCAGATTATTTCTTAAATCAAAATTAGAAGTATAAATATTGTAAGAATGAAGACCATAAATTGAAAATGTGTATATTTCAGTGGTGAGACTGATTTTCATATATTGTAGAAAAGCCATTGTCATAGTATACAAGGAAAATAATAGATCTCCCAAAAGAGATCTGGAAAGGGGGTGTGTTTGGTTTTTGTGTAACAAAGCAAAGCCACGCTGTGTGAAACTGACAAATTATGAAAGGGAAGAATCAACTCATACTTAATTGTTGAAGGCGAAATTCATCACTAGAAATTATTGAAGAAACTATTTTGTTTGTACAATCCCCCAAGTCTAGTTAGATCAGGAGTGTTGCCTGCTTTAGCACTCAGTCAAGTCTGCCTTTTTTCATGGTCCTCCATTGTATTCCTTCCAACTCCCAAGACCAATACACATTTGTACATTGCCTTTTTATTTCCTTCTTTCTATATCTTGATCTATCTTTTTTATATCTTGATCATATCACAATCTATCCCCCAATTTTGTATTTTCTCTTTGTTTTCTCTCATCTGTGATTCCACTCCCAAAGCTCCTCAAATGTATTCCCTTTCTCCACTGCTTGTACCCATGATGTCCATCTGAACCCTTATTCTATTCTAGCATCAACCCAAGTCACTGCCTTGCTGCCAAACAGAAGCACAACTTTCCTGTCTGTCACTTGGACTTCAAAGCTCTGTGTTATGCTTATTCTTCACTTTTATTCACCCCATCTAAACGGTTATTATAACTTGGAGGCTGAGGCGGGAAGATCGCTTGAGTCCAGGAGCTCGAGACAAGTCTGGGCAATATGGTGAAACCCCCATCTCTACAAAAAAAAATGAAAAAAAGGGCTGGACATGGTGTCATGTGCCTGTAGTCCCAGCTAGTTGGGTGGCTAATGTGGGAGGATCACCTGAGCCCGGGAGATCAAGGCTGCAGTGAGCTGTGAATGCACCACTGCACTCCAGCCTGAGTGACAGAGTGAAGGCTTGTCTCGAATAAACCAGCAAACAAACAAACAGTGCTAAATTTGCTCACTCTTGCTGCAAACATCTCCCTAATATATGATCTCATTACGTCCAATATTTCACAATTGACCAGTGGGCATGCCCTCTACACAGAAGTCCCCAACCATCCTCCCAGTGTGAATCTGCTCTAACAAGCTGCACCTGATGACATAAAGTTACCCTAGTGAAGTCTAGATTCAATTAACAGCACAGCATTCATAACAAGGCTAACATTTAGTGAACACCTGCTCCACTTGTAGACACCCAACAACACTTGCTCGAGTTGTGTCTTGCTCAAGTTCACACTTTCTAAATGTGAGAGCAGGCCCCTAACCAAGCTTCAGATACCTTTGCAACACAGCCTAAGTGGTGATCACCAGACACATTCAGTGATCCTTGGATGTGGCTCTGACTGTTTTATTCTCTCCCCTATGCATCTATTTCTGTCAAGTTCTCATCAGGTTGCTACCTCTTTTGTGTTCTTTCTATGGATCCTAAAACTGAAATTGTGTTCCCTCATTTAGAGTCACATAGAAATTTGCATTTCTGTAATAAAATTCAGCATGCTCTATGATGTACTGGGGTTATTTAAATACATACTTTTTGCATTTAAAAAACACTTATCGCAATATTTTGCAGACTTTGAGAAGACAGTATTTGGTTAAAGCATCTGCCCTAAGGCAGATGTCCTGGCCTTCAATATTTGCTCTGCCACTTACTGTATCAATTTCCTTAAATAAATTACTTAACCTCTCTGTGTTTTATTTTTCTCAGTCATGAAATGAAAATGATAGTAAGACATAGCTCCTAGGATTGCGTGGCTACAACAAGCGAATACACATATATTTGAAATAGTGCTGGAAACACAGTTAGCCCACAGTACATTGAACTATTCTATTTGAGGTTCATGTCTAGAGTGTAGCATATTGCCCTTCATAGAGGTCATCTCAGTATTTGTTGGATGAGTGTGGGTGAAAATTGAAAAGCAGATTCTCACCATCACTTTCAATGTATCAAAGCAGAATTTGTAACTGCATGTTATATTGAAGAAATACTCTTTTCTGCATTTATTTATTTACTTATTCCACAGGCATCATTTATCTGTTGGAAAATTCAAGATTCCAAGATGAAAGTCACCCTGCCCTCCAGGAGCTTACAGTCTAGCAGGGGATGGGAGATAGACCAGCAATTACAGTGCAGTGTGCTGAGGACTGAGACAACAATAATGGCTACAGGGATCACAACCAGCTCTGTCACTTGCCCTGTCGGTTCATCATTTGCAGCTGTGCCCAGTGCTTCCAGCTCAGGCCTCTGCATCTGCCAGGCTAGGGGGTTATAATCTTTTTAATTCATGGGACAATGTTAGGTCTGGTAAGATTGTACACTCCCTTCCAAGAATTCTGCTTCAATACGAAGTTTAGAAATAAGTCTGCCAAAAAAAAAAAAAAGAAAAAAAAGCAGATCTTTCCCTAACACAGAAATCAGAAGTTTAACCTAAGAAAATAGTTATGAGAAATCATAATTCTCTTAATAATGTATATGCCACTCTTGAGGCATGCAGTTTACTGATTTAGAACAGGTGCCTGGAACAGACTAGAAGAACTTGTAATGAGAAAGTCTTGATTAAACTCTGAAAGTGTGCCTGGATTTCTTAGACACAAAGAAGGCATCAGGGCACTATTTCTGTATCTGGGGAGAACAAAAGTGGCCTATTTTTCACTAGTGTTAACTGAATGTTCACTATAGTGCTTAGTAAGTACTAGGTATATCATACTAAGTCCATCAGTTCCATAAATCTGAACGAATATATTGTCTAAGTTAATACTTGCAATCTCAGCAATATTAAGTTATTATAGTTCTCATTTTTTCAACAGAAAAAAATGAGTTGAGAGGTTTAAAAACAGCTAGCAAATGATGGAACTGGCTTTTAATCACCAGAATGATTCCAATTCTCTGCTCTTAACAGTTGTTCTGACCTGCCTTTGTTGGAAGTGTAAGTTCACAGAGACCCCTCAGCAGGGCAGGGGTGGTGAAGCAGAACAAATCTTCCAGGCCTGGGATGCAGGTGGGCTGGGGAAGCCTTCTCTGCAGAGGCGACTATGACCCTGAGCCCTGAGGATACAGGGGAGTGGGATCTGCTGGAGGTTTTGTTGCGCCTGGTAGTAGAACTGGAGGTGTGTACATGCATAGGCTTTTCTGAAAAGTGAAAAATTAATGAAACAGTGAAAACTAATGCAACAGTGAAAAATTAATGAAACAAGGGCTCTTCTGGATGAGGCACATTGATATGAAAACCTATTCATTGCCCATGTGTGTACATGCACAGCCTTTTCTGAAAGTGCCAGTGTTCAGAAGGCAGGGGTGTGTGAGTGTGTGTGTGTGCACGCGCGCGTACAAGTATGAGTGTGTAGGGCATCTGTGTGTGCACCCAAGATCAGGCAGCATGATGAGTGATGAGGCTAAAGAGACGGTTCAGGGCCACAGACTTAGCTCATTTTTGAGGCAAGAAGTATGGATCTTATTTTGAATTCTACAGAGAGCCAGTAAAGTAATCGAGAAAGGGAAGGGACATCGTTTATGTGTTAGAAAATTAGCTCTGATTTCTTTGTGCATGATGGGGTAAAACAGACATGCTGTAGGCTTTTCCAGTGTGAAATGTAATTCCTAGTGTTCTTAGTTCTGTAAACTGAAATATTTGTATTTAAAAGTGTTGATTAAGCTTGGCTTCTCAAAACTGAAAACAAAACATATCAAAATCAAACCTGCTTGCACTGCGCTAGTTTTTTTAGATGAGTAAGAATTGTGTGACTTTCCTGGGGCTGCAATAACAGATGACCACAAACTGGGAGTCTGAAAACAACAAAAGTTTATTCTTCCACGGTTTGGAATCCAAGCGTTGATGAGACTCTGCTCCCACTGAAGACCCTAGAGAAGAATCCTTCTGGCTTTGTCCTCCTTCTGGTGGTTTAATAACCCTTGCTGTGCTTAGGCTAGTAGGTACATTGCTCCAAGTTCTGCCTCGGTAGTTACATGGTGTTCTCCCCTTTTTGTGTGTCTGGCTCCATATGGCTTTCTTGAAGGGCTCCAGTCATTGAAGTTAAGGCTCAGCCTAATCCAGTATGACCTCATCTCAACTAATTACATCTGCAAAGACTCTGTTTCCAAATAAGATTACATTCTGAGGTTCTGGTGGACATGAATTTTGGTGTAGATATTAACCTACTCCAAATATTAAATCTCGTTCATAAAACCGAGGTGAAAAATACTGAGTCAAATAAATGACTGCTTTAAGTAGACAGTAAAAAGCAAAAATAATCAAATTAATAATAGTCTGGGAATTTTTCATCCTTGGGATATTTCACTCCAAGTTGTTGTTGGTGGTGGTGGTGGGTGGAGGAAGGGGATTGTGTGTGTGTGTGTGTGTGTGTGCACATTTCCTTTCAACATCCAAGGATGTTTCTGATTCCACAGTTGTGGTTTATGGCATAATATGTTGTTGTATGTTGCTATAATTCACAGAGTAGATATTCACAGCCAAATTTTCTCAGGTTTGTGAACACAATTTTTCACAGCTACAGTTTATGTCTTTTTCATCATAACCTCATAAAGTGCAGCTGCAATTACCAAGTGAATTTTTATGGAAGGCACATTTGAGTATGCAATGTGTATGTGATCTTATATCATCTTGTCTGGAAAACACAGGAGAAATAGTTGTGCAAAAAGGATATGACCAACACGAGAGTCTAAAACTCTGAAAAAAAAAAAAGAGCCTCACAGGATAGATGATGAATGTTCAGGAAACTGTAACTGTCAGTTAGGGAGTCGTTTCACTTTTAAGAGGCAACAGTGAAAAATTAATGAAACAAGGGCTCTTGTGAATGAAGCGCATTGATATGAAAACCTATTCATTGCCCAAGCACTGAGTAACAGATATAATAGGATTTGGGTAGGCTCCGGGGTACAGTGAGGAAGGAAGCGTGTGCTGAGCTGTGGTGTCCAGCCCATTACGACCATCTCTCCAGACTTCTCTAAACAGCAGGTTAACGTTTCTCTTTGAATCCCACGTTTGTTAGTGTCTAGAATTGATGCAAAAGTCCTGCTTGCTTCCTACTCTGCCTTTTAATCACTTTTTCTTCCTGCTTCAAAAGCTCTTCCTCCCTTGAAGCTAGTGTTCTTTGGGTGACACCAGCCATGCAGGGGTTCCCCAGTCTCTGGCTGTCTCCCTTTCTCACTGATTAGCTCTGATTTCCTTGTGAAATCTTTCCTTTCTCTTTGGACACCGCAGCGCATAGCCAACAGCGTGTCTTTCTGACTGGACTCCTGTCATGTTTCCAGGTGGTTTCATGAGCTGTGTGGATGACACAGTCCATGTCTCAGTCCCTGTATCCTCCAAACTCCTCTTCTCCAGTGACCATAGTCTATTCGTGTGTACACCTCGTCACCCACTACATCTTGCCACTCTCAAATCAACCACCATCAGAATCTAACGTCACCTCCCATCCTTTCAGCTCATGGTTCTCATACTGTTACTTGCACAGCACACAAAGAGCTTTATCTAAGATTTATTTATCTTAGTGAAATACTTGAAATGGTTCAGTAAATCATGAAATATCCATTTGGAACATGAAAATCTATTACGTGAAATGTGTAGTGATACAAAGGTGTGAAGAGCAACACAATGTTACACTGTAAAATGATAGAAATCAGAATTGTATGCTGATGATGACTAATGAGTTTGCAGAAGAAAATCATGAAAAGGAAGCGTTGCAAAATATTGACTGGTTTTTTTTTCTTTTTTCCTTTTTTTGAGATGAAGTCTTGCTCTATCACCCAGGCTGGAGTGCAGTAGCACAATCTCGGCTTGTGTTGTATCTGATTTTTGGAGTACTTTATTCTATGTGAATTGGAGTAATTATATAGTAGAATAAATAAAAATATTTGAATTCCACAACTATTTACTTCGGGACTACTATGTCTGTGCTCTCTGCGACTGCTGGAATTATAGACATGACTAAGAGTCACTTTTCTATGAAGCTCTCAGATAGAAAGATGGAAATATTATGTAAGTTAAAATTATTTTATAAGACAAATTCAATTTCTCCTTGTTTTAAAGCGTTAGCTCTGTTTAAGAAAGAGTAACTTTTGGAAGGCTGACATACACACCCACCTGTGTGTGCATGCATGTCATATGTATGCATATATGTATGTATGCATGTCTGTCTGTGTGTATTTTTCTCCATAATCAAAATTTGATTATTTAGTGAATAAAGTGGAATGGCTTAAACTCTCTTTCAAAATGCATGGAAGTGATGTGGAATTGGGTGCATGCCTTGAAGCTGAGACTGGCCACCTGATCTGGGCCCAATTTATTTGTGAAGAGCATTCATTGTAAATAGTGCCATTAACAAAGAAAATGCTCAGCAGATGTTTCCTGTTTGTGTAGCTGTTCCCTGACGATTACATGTCCAAATCCATCAAGCATCATACACAGCATCTGTAAGTGGGGGAGTGGGGGCTGACTTAGATTCTTCCCGGAGCCGGTAGAATCAGTTTTCTCAACTGTGGGGGGAAATTTGGAGGGAGGCTCAGAATGCCTTACCTGTGTTTATTCCATAGGTCAAAAGCAAGCAAAATATTCTCACTTTAGGAACACTTTATAATGTTTATTGTGTGTTTATATTCATGACCAAATAATAACCAGTCCTTTGAGGGAAGTTCCCTATATTTTTGAACATTCATGTCAATAAATTGTGTAAGTATGTCTGTTAAGATAGTGATTTGGGGTATGATGTAAATAGTAGCCACAGTAAGAAAGTGAAGACAGACAAAAAGGTATGGAAATGAGAATCTATGAGAAAAAAAATAGAACCAAGAGAAGTCTGAAATTCATAATTTATTCTTTTCTAACCAGAAATATTAGTTACCTAGTTCCAATTAATTTGCTTTTATTGTAAATATCTAAGTGTATCCTGGGGGGGGGGGGGTGTGTATTGTCCATTCATTTATTCCATAAACATTCATGGAACACCTTCTCTGCAAGGTTCACTTTTTAGCTGCTAAAGAGGCACAGATTAAGGCAAGGCCTGGCTGCTTCTATTTGTTGGGAAGTGAGGAAGCTGGCAGGAGAGAGAGGCCATGCAAATACACCTGCCACACGGCGTCTAGGTGCAATAGAGGACAGCAGTGCGTGCGCACACACACACTCACATACACAGACACACAATCTAATAGAAAGAAATAAAGGAAAAGAATAATGGTGACTGCTAGATGAACTGCTTAAAGACGTCCTTCCTAGTATGGAGATTCCTTAAAGAACCAAAAGTAAATGTACCATTCGATCCAGCAATCCCACTACTCAGTATCCACACAAAGGAAAAGAAGTCATTATATGAAAAAGACACAGGCATATGTGTGTTTATAGCAGCAGAATTCACAATTGCAAAAATATGGAACCAACCTAAGTGCCCATCAACCAACAAGTAGATAAAGAAAACGTGGCATATATACACCATGGAATACTACTCGGCCATTAAACGGAATGAAATAATGGCCTTTACAGCAGCTTGGATGCAGCTGGAGGCCATTATTCTAAGTGAAATAACTCAGAAATGGAAAAATCTAATATCGTATGTCTCACTTGTAAGTGGGAGCTAAGCTGTGAGGATGCAAAAACATAAGAATGATATGATGGACTTTGGGGACTCACGGGAACGAGATGGAGGGAGGTGAGGGATAAAACATGACATATTGGGTACAGGGTACACTGCTCAGGTGAAAAGTGCACCAAAATCTCAGAAATCGCCACCAGAAGAATTTACCAGTGCAACCCAAAACCACCTGGACCCCAACAACCATGGAAAGAAAATAAAAATTTAAATAAGTGGTTTCCTAAGAGAAAGAAAATAAATTCAATGTTGAGATAAAGTGGAGTCCTCAAAGTAGAGAAAGGCATTGCTGGAGGAAGGACAGCACTGCCCAGGTGGAGAGTCACAGGGGGCGGTGGACCGCTTGGGGAAATGCACATTTCCCTGAAGGGGGAAGCTGAGGGTGAGAGGCCCTCGAGTGCACTGGCCCAGAGTGTAGATCCTGGGACCAGGCTGGCTGGGAGGGTGTCTTAGTTCTTCTACAATAATTCCTGTGAGCTGGGGCAATTGACTAAATTTTCCATAGGCAAGATTGCTTTCCTATCAAAAATAGTTATAATAGCATTCACGTCAAAGGCTTGTTGCAAGTTAGCTGAATTAACACATGAAAAACACGAAATCACGCTTGATGCAGTTTAGTTTCCTTTACTGGGATAGAGAACAATGAGAGATGAGAATTCAGGAGGAAGAATGGAGAGAACGAAGCCATGAAAGACCTAGAATGCCATCCTAATTGCTACGAATGTTCCCCTTTAAGTCATGGGGAATTGTGGATGGATATTAGGAAGAGGAACAATTTTATAGTTTTGAAAGATAACTGCATTATATTACTTAGGCTTGATACAACCTTGATCAGGTGTGTTCTTTTGGTTTTCAGCAAACAGCACAGCATTTAAAAGTTGACGAGGTTTTGATTGCCATGACTCGATCTGTGATTGCCTATGTTAGCTTTCTTGGCATTGGGCTAGATGATCTCTGAGTTCTCCACATTTAAAGATTCTGTAAGCAGGAGTAATGCAATTTGGAGAACAAAACAGCAGTAGGATTTCCTCATTGGCGTGTCACTCAGTTTCATAATTTTCCTGATGCTTTACATTTTCTGTTTGTTACTCTGCTTTGTGGTAGGTGTGACTGGCCTCCTTTTTATAATGGTGGCCTCAGGGAAGTGTGATATTTAAGCACGTGGATAGGAAGCTAGACTGTGTGCAAATCTAGCTCCACCAACCAGAAGCTGTGTGATTGTGGGCAGGTTCCCAAGCCTCTTGGTGCCCCCTGTCCCCATCTGTGATGTGAGGGTCATAACCATGCCTGTGCCATCTGTGACTGTGAGCATTTCTTGACAACATGCAGTTAGCATGGTGTCTGCGCACAGAGCACCGTATCAGCATCAGCCCTGAATAGCATTACTGTGTGGCCACTGTGGCTCAGGGGGTTGAGAACATTGTGATGTTCACTCAGCCATATGTGCTCATTCTAGAACTTGAATTCAGACCCAATTCCAAAGCCCATGCTTCTTCTATCTTTCTGCACTCAAATATGTGGAACGTAGTCATGAAGGCAATTGAAACCCACTGCTTTTCTGCTTCCCAATGACTTGATCAAATAAAAGAGTTAAATGGTGACATGAGGGAGAATTACGTAAAGTGTGAAGGTGAACTGTGTAATTGTAGAAATGGTTGTATTCTGCAATGGGATGCTGCACGTTATTTTTACCCTGGTGGTTTGTAAGAGTAAGATAAATATCTGCTTGTGGTTGTTTTAAGAGGAGAGTAAGAAAAATCTAATCTCCTACATTGGGTGGGATGGGTGTAATAGAAGACAATATCAGATTGATACGTTTGATAGCTGATGACTATAATTTTCCAGCACAATAAGCTGAAGTAGCCCAGATTTAAAAAATATATATATATATATTTCTCTACTGTGTATATATATATATACACACACAGTAGAGAAACAAACAGTATTTTCTACTGATGTAGAGGGAAAATTTATTAGATCCCCAAAGCATAATAATACATTTTTTCTGAGGTGGAGTCTTGCTGTGTTGGCCAGGCTGGAGTGCAGTGGTGCGATCTTGGCTCACTTCAACCTCCACCTCCTGGGTTCAAGCAATTCTCCTGCCTCAGCCTCCCAAGTAGCTGGGATTAAAGGCGCATGCCACCACGCCCAGCTAACTGTTTTGTATTTTCAGTAGAGACTGGGTTTCACCATGTGAGCCAGGCTGGTTTTGAACGCCTGACAAGTGATCCACCTGCCTCGGTCTCTTAAAGTGCTGAGATTACAGGTGTGAGCCACCACACCTGGCCAATAATACATGATTTTAAGGTGACAGAGCAAGACCCTGACTCTAAGAAAAAAAAGTGAATAAATTAAAAAAAATTTCATTAGAGTAATAATCGAAATGATTGAAAGAAAATCTTAAATATCAAAGTGTAAAACCAACAATCTTTACTTAGCTTTGTTTTTTCTTGCTCACTTCTTCCACTTCCAGCCCAACACACACTCTCACACATATGACATATGCACACACACTCACACATGCATACACACAAGCATATATATGCATGCATACACACACATTCATACACTCACATATGCATACACACAAGCATATATATGCATGCATGCACACACATTCACACACTCACACATGTATGCACACAAGCATATATATGCATGCATACACACATACACACAGTCATACACACACTTACTGGTCTCGGGAACATGAACAATTGATAAAGAACTCTTAGACTCAAGCCAATACTTATCACCAGTAAGCTAATTTTTTTTCCCCTAATTAAAGGCTTGAAGCTCAGGAGGACCAAAACAAATGCAACAAATGTGCTGGGAAGACTAAATGCTCATCAGTGCTTTGCATGTCAAAGGCTCTGAATCTGGCTAAATGAACTTCAGGTTTTTATGAGACAGAGGCAGATGAAGCTGCACATTTGCCACAAAGTGAATGTCTTCATTTTGAAAGCTTCAAAGGGGGAATATTAGGTGCTTTAAAAACTTCTTTGTTCTCTTCTAAGAAAATAATTATGGCACAATTTATCCTAATTCAGATTTTAAGCCTTGATTAGAGATGTACAATCTTACCTTCAAATAAAATCTGTAATTTTCTGCAGTGCCTGCATTCATTCACTCATTCTTCTTTTTAAATTACAGCAAATTGCTCCAATTTTAGTTTCTTGTTGTGTGCATTTAGGCCACTCAGAAGGCAGCCTGCGCCTTCACCTATGCACACCGCACAGTCACTGACAGACAATGTCATTTTAATTTAGAGTGGGGAATTCTGTCATTCGGCATGGACGTTTGTCACAAGAATGCCATGTTGCCCTAAAGAAGGAGATGGAAAAGTAGTTGTCTCACATAAGCTTCCAGCTGTCAGTTCTAGATTCTCAGGATTTGCCCGTGGCTTTCTAGAGATCTTCCTTGTTCTACTCTGCTTTGTATCAGCTTCTTATTCAACAATACTTTCTTTCATTTGATTTCAAGTCAATACATGTTTGAGTGCCTATGAAGAGTAGGTGCTGTTTTTTGGTGCTTGGAAAGGAGACAGGTTATGGTGGACAGACGGACAGAGATGATGCTACCTGCTCTCATCATGGAATCTCCAGGAGAGAGTTGGCAGGTTGAGAGGACATCTACTCCTGGCCCTGGAATGAGGGTGCTCACCTATTTGTCATAAGTAATTCTTGGGCTATAACACTCTCCTTATTGTGCCCATGAGGAAGTGGGCTTGGTAGTTGTTGATGAGTGGCAGACCTGGAATCTGAACTCAGAACTTTGAATTCAGAATCCCTGTATATCATCACTGACTTCACTGAAGGAAGGCTAATTTAGGAAAGTATTAAAATAGTAATTAGTAGTGGAGGTGAAACTAGACCTAGGCTTTTCTCATTTAAAACTGTACTGAGTTTCTGGTTGTGTTACTTTTCTGCAACAGGCTCAGACGGATTGTCAAAAGTCATTATTTCTTTGTTATTGTAGTTGTCTATATCTAGATGAAAGAATTTATGTATTTTAGAGATGAAAACCTTGTTCAGTTTTACAAGCAGGATGGTCCAATAGATACTTTTTGACCTCACAAGGTTGATTACTTTATATATTACATATATATAATTTATTATATATATTATTGATAGGTTTATGTGGTTCAAAATTCCTAAAATGTAAAATTGTAGATAATAAAGATTCTCTCTCCTTCCATATTTGTCTCCTGTGGGCACTTAATTTTCCTTCTTCCCCAAAGACCTCTATTTCCGACATGTCTTGGGTACCCCCTGAGATATATGCATATTTGAAGAAATAAGCACATATGATTTGCCCACTTTTAATCAAAGAGTAGAATCATATACACGTTGTTTTGAGCTAAGCTTATTTCACTTAGGAATAGACCTTGGCCATCATTTAATATAAGGAAACAAATACCTTCCTCAGCCTTTCTTTTGTTGCCCCATAGTTTTCCATTGTGTAGATTTACCATAATATACTCAATGAGCACATACTACAGGTATCTAACTCATTTAATGATCTTTTGCTGTCAGGAAAATGATGCAATAAATGGCATTTCACATACTTCATTTCATCTGTGTGCAAATATATACCTAGGAGAAGTTTCCAAAAGTGCAATTGATGGGGTTAATTGTATTTTCATATTGATATAAATTACTAAATTACTCTCTACAGAGGTTATGCCAAGCTGCCTCCCATGAGCCCAGTGTGGCATTGCAAAGCTTTCGCACACCTTAAGAAACACATTCCATTAAGCTGCATGTTCTTTAGCAATTTAAGAGACAGAAATGCCATTTCAGTAGTTTCAATATGATTTTCTTTTATTATGAGAGTTGAAACAACCCTTTGTATAGTAAAAGCCATTTGGTTTTTCTTTTTGAACTGTTATGTTTTTGTCCATATTTCTATAATTTGTTGACATTTTTCTCATTAGTTTTTAAAAGTTCCATACATATTAAAGACATTCACTTTTTGGAACTATTCTCCTACTTCTTTTGCAGTTTTGTGGTTTTCCTTTGGCTTTAATTACTTACTTAGTAATTGTTCTTTATGAAATTAACAGTCTTTCATGGCTTCTAAATTTTGTGTCTCACTTAGAAAAACTTGCTAAACCATGCTATTATACCGAAATCCTGCCATGGATTCTTCTAAATATATTTGTAGTTTGAATCTTTTGCCTTTAAATGTTGGATTCATTTGAAATTTAATAAGTTGGGGGACAGGAATTTAGTTCATTTATTTTTTCCTATATTGCTACCTTATTGACTTGAAACTTTTATTCTTTCTTAAACAACCTTTCTTAAATAATTATTTCTTAAATACTTTTTTTAAAAGGTATATTTGAAATTTATATAATTTTCCCCAATGATTTGCTATGACACCCTTGTCATATACTAAATTCTTTTGTCTGAATTTATTTCTGAAATTTCTACCTTTTTACATTGATTTTGCCAATTCAAATGCCACTAAAACAGTGATTTATTTATCATAGCTTTATGACATGTTTGATAGCAGATAGCACTATGTCTTAATCTGATCAAACTGTTATAACAAAATACCATAGAGTAGGTGGCTTAAATAACAGACCTTTTTTTTGTTATAGTTTTGGAGGTTGGGAGTCCAAGATCAAGATGCTGGCTGATTTGAATTCTGGTGAGAGCTCTCCTTCTGGCTTAGAGATGGCCGTCTTCTCACCTTCCTGCTATGTCCTCATGTGGTAGAGACAGAGAGAGAGAGACGAGAGAGAGAGAGAGAGAGACAGAGACAGAGAGAGAGAGAATGAGCACACTCCAGTCTCTTCCTTTTTTTTGTTTTAATAAGATCACTCATCTCATAACAGGGGCTCTGCTCTTGTGTCTTCATCTAAACCTCATCACCTCCTCCCAAAGTTCTCACTTCCTAATACTATCCCTCTGTGTGGTTAGGGCTTCAACATATGAACTTTGGAGGATATGAACATTCAATTCATAACAGAATACTTTTAATATGTTTTAAAAAGCTTTACTAATTTCTTTCTTTCTTTTTCTTTTTTTTTTATATGGAGTCTCTCTCTGTCACCCAGGCTGGAGTGCAGTGGTGCGATCTCAGCTCACAGCAACCTCCACCTCCTGGGTTCAAGTGATTCCCCTGCCTCTGCCTCCCCAGCAGCTGGGATTACATGGGCCTGCCACCATGCCTGGATTTTTTTTTTTTTTTTTAAGTAGAGATAGAGTTCTGCCATGTTGGCCAGGCTATTCTCGAACTCCTGATGTCAGATGATTCACCTGCCTTGGACCTCCCAAAGTGCTGGTATTACAGTCATGAGCCACCAAGCCCAGTCAGCTTCACTGCTTTCTGTTTTTTTATTATTATTATTATTATTTATTCAGCATTACTTTTGTCTTTGCTAATTCCTTTCGTGTGTATTAGCCTACATCTTGAATTGGATGTATATTGAATTAATTTATATTCCTTGTAATTTTATAAATGTTTGCTTTTAAGGCTATACATTTTCCATGGGGCATAGTTTTATCTGTCTCCCAGATATATTAAAATATACAGTGTTTAGTATTATTACATTTCAGCTATGCTTACAAATGCAATGGGAATTTCTTTCTGACTTAGGAGTATTTCTCCACACCCAGAGTCAAGTACATTGTTGGTTCTTGTACTTGTCATTAACTATTGGTTTTAATGCATCGTAATCAGAGCATTTGAGACAGAAACACATTTTAACTCTTTGGCATGTAGTAGGATGTATACATGTGCTGTCTTTGTGGCTATATTTGTGTCCATTTTTGTGAATGGTGTGTGTTACTTTAAATAAACATTTTATCTGTTTTAGGGTACAGGTTTTGATATATCTGTTGGGTTTAACTTTTATTTGGATCTTCCACACTTTTATTGACCAAAAAAATCTGATATAAATAGAAATCTCTATCTTCTAGTGTATTTCCAGTTCTCTTTTTATCTCCTGTATTTTTGCAAAATAAATATTAATTTTAAATGTATTGTTGTATGAACACTCATAGTATTATAACTCGATTGGGAACTGTCACCTTCACTTAATAAAGAAAGTATTTATTTATTTATTTTTATTTTTTATTTTTTTTGAGATGGAGTCTCGCTCTGTTGCCCAGGCTGGAGTGCAGTGGCGCGATCTCGGCTCACTGCAAACTCCGCCTCCCGGGTTCACGCCATTCTCCTGCCTCAGCCTCCCGAGTAGCTGGGACTACAAGCGCCGCCACCACGCCCGGCTAATTTTTTGTATTTTTTAGTAGAGACGGAGTTTCACCGTGTTAGCCAGGATGGTCTCGATCTGCTGACCTTGTGATCTACCCGTCTCAGCCTCCCAAAGTGCTGGGATTACAGGCGTGAGCCACCGTGCCTGGCCGGAAAATATTTATTCTTATTTACGATTTATATATTATATATTTTGGGTCTGCATTGAAAGCTATTTGACAGTAACATAATCTGCTTCATTTTATTTGAATTTTCCTTATGTTTCCCTATATTTTACACTTTCAAATATTTATAATTACTTGCTTTCATGGTATTTAATAAATGGAGAAAATAGTGCAGTTTTGCTTAGTGATATGATCTGGAGGTTTTTGGCTTTTTTTTGTATTTTGTTATAGATGCATTTAGCCTGTTAATACTTATTACTCTGGCTGAACATAAAAGGTTTTAATTCTGTCATTATTTTATATTGTACTTTCTGCCTTTAAAGATTTAAATAATTTTTTCTCACCTTTGACATTGTCAAGGAATATAAATTGTTCTCTGGTATGTAACAATAATGTCTATAATTTATTTTATTCTTTTTCCTACAGTTAAATATTCAATATTCAGAGCCATTTTTAACACTTTATTAGTTGAAATCTGTTCTCTAATGGTCCTTGAGAAGAACTAATGGTAACAATAACTCTGTTCTTAAATATTTAAAGTAGTTTGTCACCACTTAATGAACAAGAATAAAACTGAGTCAAAGTTCTGGGACCACATATTATTTTCTTAAGAAATCCTTTCTTGTTTCTACATCATCTTCCAGCATTAAAAATTGTAGATAATATAATCTGATGTAAGTTTTCCTTTATAAGTGACTTGCTATTTTTCCAGACTACTTAAAGTAATTTTAATTTTCAACAACTTTATTAGCTTATATTTCAGGATAGGCTGGTTTTGTTCTCTATAACAGTGGTCTCCAAACTTCTTGGTACCAAGGGCTGGTTTTGTGGAAGACAATTTCTCCATGACCCAGGAGACAGTGGAGGGGGTTGGTTTCAGGATGACTCAGGTTCATTAAATGCATTGTGTGCTTTATTTCTATTATTATACTGTAATTAATATGTAACTAAATAGTTATACAACTCAGTATAATGTAGAATCAGTAGGAGCCTTGAGCTTGTTTTCTTGCAATTAGACTATGCTATCTAGGAATAATGGGAGACAGTGACAGATCATCAGGCATTAGATTCTCATAAGGAACATGCAACCTAGATCCCTCACATGAGCAGTTCACAATAGGGTTTGTGCTCCTATGAGAATCTAATATCACTGCTGATCTGACAGGAGGTGAAGCTCAGGCATTAATGCGAGCAATGGGGAGAAGCTGTAAATACAGATGAATCTTCACTTGCTCACCCTGCATTCACCTCTTGCTGCGCATGCAGCCCGGTTCCTAACAGGTGATGGACTAGTATCAGTCCATGGCGTGGGAGCTGGGGATCCCTGCTGTATAAAAAACATAACATTGAGTCTTTTAATATCAAGAAGGTTAATTCCTTAACCACTTACTGCTTCAGAGACTACAGTCATGCATGTCTTCTAAAACTTTATTTTCTCTCTAATCTCACACTGAACAAACATAGTTGCAACAGATCACATAGAGCTATTGAAATTTACTATTAAATTAATTAAAATTAAATTCTCTATTGAAATAGCCACTTTCCTTTTTCACTGCATATATTTAAGGTGCACAGTGTGATATTTTGATGTACATATGAAAAAGGCTACTATAGTCAAGTAAGTTAACATATCCATTAACTAACATAGTTACACTTTGTGTGTGAGCTTCAAGCACCTAAAATCTACTTCTTAACAAATTTTCAGAATGCAACACAATATTATAACTATTATATAATGTACAGGTTATACACGGGATTGCTAGACCTAGTCATCCTAAACAGCTGCAACTCTGTGCCCTTTGACCCACATCTTTCCATGTTCCCCCCTTCACTGACTATGGTAGCCACAATTTCATTTTCTGTTTTTACATAATCTGCTTTCTTTTTTAGCTTCCACATATAAATGAGATCACGTGGTATTGTTTTTGTTCCATGACTGGCTAACTTTATTTAGCATAATAAAAATTCGTCCATGTTGTTGCAAATGGTAGGATTTCGATGATTTGTAAGGTTGATCAATACTGATTTTGTGATCAGTAGCTCCATGTGGCTGGAGGGTACCATGTTGGACAGTGGAGCCATGGAACGTTCCATCATCACTGTGCACTCTTGGGAGATTACGGACAATTCTTTTCAAAGCTTTTTTTTAAAAATATATATTCACACTGCATTTCTTCTTGCTTTATTGTGTCTCCACATCTATTGTTATATTTTCAACAGAGTGAATTACATATCAGAAGATTTGAACACTTAAGTAAAAAATATTTACTTGAGAATGATAATAAAATAATTCAAAGTAGTTGCAGAGAAAATAACTGTTTAGGGGCTCTTGAAGGAAAATGTACGTCTGTGATAATGTCTTATTTTTATCTCTCAGATTTCTGTCTTTTGTAGAAAGACATGCCCAAGGTTGTCTCAAAGAAAATTATGAAGTGATTTATGTTTGTCCCCAGGGTCCCCAGCTGTTCCCTTTTGTGTGTCTTTCTTCAAATTACACATGGCTTGCTGTTTCCCTGTGGCTTCTCTCCCTCTCTTATTTCCTCTTAGTATTAGGTTAAGATTTTTATATCAGTCATCTACATCTTAGTGTGAGTGAGTGGGAACAATTTTTATTCCAAATGTGTTCTATACATGGAAAATAAATGGCTTTGCTTATTGAGAAATGAGTAAGCGAGGAGGAGGGCGAATATCATTCATGAGGCCAAAGAACCTTCTCACTATGCAACATCAAACATATTAAAACCTCGGTAACAAAACACAGTGGGAGATGGTAGTGATAACTTAGAATCTGAGCATTCACTCAAGAGTTGAAGAAGAAAAAGCAATCAGTCAAAGCAAGCTTTACTTGGCCTCTACTTGTTACATATTCATTATGGGCCAGACCCTGAGTAGAGGTGAAAAGATGACTAAGTTTGTCTCTGTGTTTAAAGAACCCACAGTCCTTTGGAAACCTAACCGTTGACGTAAGAATCTGTTCCCTAAGGTTTTTCTTAAGTTTTGATCAGGTTACAGAAAAGTAGTGCTTAAGCATCTCTTCATGACCATGAAGCTTGAATTCTGGAAGTTTAGAAGGAATCCACAGCCTTTCAGTTTTGGCATAGACATCCTGAGAACCTTTCCCATCTTGTTCTAAGCCACCTGAGAGTTGTGAAATTGTAGCATCTTTCTTCTATTCTATGATATAGTTTATATATTAAAACCAATTATTCATATGAGACTCTCATTTCTTGGAAAATTTATAACTGAATTTCAAGGAGTTACAAGATTTCTTGGAGATGGCAAGCTGTCTTGTGTTCCTGGGAAATAATCAGAGTGTTTAAATCAGGTTCAAAGAGAAATCATCCTCTCAGTGCTGGTTTTTTATAACTTGGCGTGTTCTCCAGCATGGCAGGGAGATGGATGATCTTCAGAATATGGAGGTGAATTATGTATTTCTCCTTGAGTGACTAAATGTCGTGCTCATTGTGTTAATGATAACAGCTTATATTTATAGGAAGCAAATGATAAATGTTTATGACTCATTTTATATCTACAGTTGTCTCTTGGTGTCCGTGGTGGCTTGCTTTCAGGAACCTCCCCCTTAAATACCAAAGTGTGTGGAAGCTCAGGTCCTTTATATAAAATGGCCCCATGTTTGCATGTAATACACACACATATTCCTGTATACTTTAAATCTAGATTGTTTATAATACCTAATAGAATGTAAATGTTATACACAGTTGTTATACTATATTGTTTTTATTTGTACTTTTTTGTTGTGTTTTTAAATATTTTTAATCTGTGATTGGTTGAATCTATGGAAGAAGAAACTGTGGATATGGGGAGTCGATTCTATTTTTCACCATACTACAATATATATTGTCTAACTGATATGGTCTGAATGTTCGTGTCCCCCAAAACTCCTATGTTGAAATCCTAACTTCCAAGATGATGGTATTAAGCTTTGGGAAGGTGCTTAGGTCATGAGGGTGGAGCCCTCACGAATGAGATTAGTGACCCAATAGAAGAGGTCCGAGATGGCTCTCTTGCCCCGTCAGCCATGTAAGGTTACAGACAGAAGACAGCCATCAGTGAACCAGGAAGAGAGTCCTCAATAGAATTCCTTGTTCTTGGACTTCCAGAATTGTGAGGAATAGCTATCTGCTGTTTGTAAGCCACCCAGCCTGAATAGACTGACTCTAACATTATTTAATAGACAAACTGATGCTCAAGGAAATCAAATGACTTATCTAAGGTGACTCAATTTTTATGTAAACCACCTCTCTGGATCCCCAATTCATATCCTTGTTTTCATACTCTATAATCTTTGATGTTTCATTGGAGGCTTTCGGGCTGCAAACTTTTCCTGAGTGTTATTTCTTCAAAAAGAGTCGACACCAGGATAGTAAAATCGCCTCCCACTTCCCCTTCCAGTACGTTGTCCGTGGTCAAAGATGTTGTGAAAAGCAAATTAAAATGAAGTCCAGTCCCACCCCTGCTGTTCTCTGTGTGAACCCGTGTGCATGGCTTCACTTCCTGCAGCATCTGTCTGCATGTGTACAGTGAGGGCGTTGGTGCCCTGTGCTCTGAGCCCTCTGTGTGTCAGTAACACTGTGTTACTCCATTCTACAAGGCCATGTTCTATGAGATGGAATCATCTGTATGAAAGGCTTGTCCCTGTGGGAAGAAGTTCCCAGGCACTAGGAGGAGCTTTCAATGACCTGGATAGCTAGAATGTAAGAGGCCAAGAAGAGAATTGTTTCAGGGCATGGCTTCATTTGGGTACTTCTCTATTCATACCGTAAGCTCCCCAAAGTGACTTCCGCTCTAAATTCTGTGATATTTATATCATAATTTTTCATTTGCATTATGTCCCGTGCTAGCATTATTTGAGTGATAGTTTTTAAATAAATACAAACATACACCTTTGTTTCCCCAGCATCTGTCGTACCTATGTAAGTTCAGCAACGTAAGCCTGATTTAGTAGAAGCATCAATGCCAACATTCCAAATGCTGATAGAACTTAAGGTGTCTGATTTTATCAGTATAGTACTTACCCTTAAAGACATTGTAGTATGATGGCAGAGACAAACATTGATACAATTTACCATGACACAGGTAGTAAGTGAAATATTAGCAACAGGCACCAAGTGTTTAGCGCACATAAAGGACACATTCCTGAGCCCGTCCCATGTCCCAGAGTGTAGCATTGTCTGGAAGGTTGTCTTTAAACTCCAGTTTTCACATCCACATTCTGCGTATCTTTTTGTTTTCTCTGACCTATTGTCATTGCTTCATGCCCCGTTGCCTTCCCTGTGCTCTGCACTGAGCACAATGCGCCGCCTCCTGCTGCTGTCTATGCTCGTTAGCCATGACACCCAGATGTGACTCCAGAGCCTCGGCCTCCCAAGTCTGCACCAACGCTCTGGAGCCCCCACTCCCCTGAGAGAGGAAGCTACTCCGAAAATGGGGCTTGAAACACTGTCTCTAGAACCAGCGTCTCTGGCATCCCCACTTACCAGCTCTGCAACAAAGAGCAAGATAATTATCTATGGCTCAGTTTCTTCATCTGTGCTAACGATGCTTACTTCTTAGAATTAATATGCAGATCAGATGTACTACATGTGTGAAGAGTCAGAGCAACACCTTGCACTAAGTGACTACTGTGTATATGTATAGCTCTATGCTATCTTTTCTATCGAGAGAAAAGACCAGAAGAAAATATTGGACCCTGAGGAATGCCAATATGTAAAGAAGAGCAGTGACAAAGAACCCAAAAGATGGCCCAAACAGAGAGGGAATCGTTAAAAGAGAGAAGAGAATGACACGTTTTGGGGAGAAGGAAGAAAATGTTTTTACAAAGCTAGCACACGCTGCAAAGAGATCAATAAGGCAAAGACTGAAAATAGATCATTGGTGAAGGGGTAAAGAAGACATCGGTGGTCACGGCAAGAAGAGCTCAGGCCACGTGCTGGAAGGAGAAGTCACGTTGCTTTCATTTGTGGAGAACCTGAGGTGTGGATTTATCATGTGTGCCTGAAGTTTGAATTGGAAAGGATGGAGAGAAGATGGTTAAGAGTGAAAAGGGAATACATATCAGGACAGGGATGTTGATGATTAGAGACTGAAGAGAATGAACATGTGGTGTAGCCGACTTTGGAGAGACAGTAGTATAAAGTATTAGTCTAGTCTTTATTTTGCCTGCTGCTTAAACTGGTCATGATGAAAAGCGCCTGGGTTGGACTAAAAATCTGCACATGGGAAGTCTAAATCCACACATTCCTAGCAGTCAGATCTAGCGCCCATCAGTTCATTTATCCATATCCTTATTTTAAAAATATATCTGAGTGCCTACTCTGTGACAGACGTTCCACGTAGTAGAGATACATCAGTAAACAAAAACTTACATTCAGAGTTTCTTTTTGTTTGTGCATTAAAAAAAATTTCTGAGTGCCTACTCTGTGACAGACATTGTTCCATGTAGCAGAGATACATCAGTAAACAAAAAGCAAAGCAAAGAAGACTTCCCTGGCTATCCCAGGGATTAGTGATATCAAACCAAGCAAAGTTCCCAAACTAATAGAATAATCAGACCCATTTTGGAAAGTTTTGTTTCAGTGTGGGAAGTGCTTTGATTATGTAAGTACCAGGTGCTTCATTAGACATTTTGTTACCAGAAAAGAAAAGAAGAAGAAAAGAAAATAGAGGTATTTACTTGCCTACTTCCCTCCCAGGGTGGTTATAAAGGTCACTAAAAAGGGATTTCTTTATAAATGATAAAAGACTAAGTAATGGTAGAAAGTTTTGTTTTATGGTAACAACAACCGTCATGAGAAGAGGGTCATACTCCAATACCAGTTACTTATTATGCAAAGTAGTATAGTGGAAAGAGGACTGAATTAGAAACTGGAACTACATTTTCAGAATGAGCTCTTCCCATGGAAGCTGCGTGGACTCGGTTTTACTGGGTATTTGTCATTGCCTTGGCATCCAGCATCAGAAACTTCTCCTTGTGTTTAAGGGAGTCCCTTCTGCATGGTTGACAATGAGAGACAGACACTTAGAGAAGAAGGTCACAGGTTCTCCCCTTTCCTCTGCCCTGAGATGGCGTGCAGTGTCACGGTCCACTGTAGCAGTGGAGGTAGCAATTGCCTTGAGGTCATGGTCCTGCTACATACACTCCAGGGGTGCCCTCTGTGGGGCAGGAGGTGGGCATCTGCTTCCTGTAGTCATCTGGCTTGGGATGTGGTTAGGGGTTTGATTCTTAATGCATAACCTTGAGACTGCTGGTTTGGGCCACCTGACAGTTCTGTGATGGACTGATGTCCTCTCAATCAACTTATTCTCTGCTTAAACCAGCCATAGTCAGTGTCTATTGCAGGATTTGTTTGTTTGTTTGTTTTTAAGAAAGAAAGCAAAATAAACCTTGACTGAAACAGTTGGATAAATTATCATCCTCTCTGAGCCACATCTTGTAAACTGGGGATCATAAAAGTAACATCTTTGTCTTGTCGTAGGGCTCAAAAGATGCCATTTGATGAATGAGCCTTTAATATTCTAAGTTGCTGTGTTAATGCAAGGGAGGTTTTGGGGTTTAGTTTTGTTGGTTTGTTTTCCGGGGATGTTGCGGTTGCTTGTGTGTTGTGCGAACTCTGTCTTTTCCTTTGTCCTGTCGCTCTTTCCAGCGAGGCTCTCAATCGCGGCTGATGCAGTGCCTGGGATGACAACGAGGTCCTGTAAAATGAGGCCTCTGCTCAGCAGCTGCATCAAGTTGCTGAAGTTTCCCAGGAGAAATTCTACATTTGGCTGCTCATCCAAATCTTGTCTCAATACTCTAAGCTGGGAAAGAAATTAGAAACCTTTGTTGTGGGAGTCCCTGGGGGGGCTGGAGGACAGAGGCACAGAAGTGTGTGTGAGAAAGATAAGAGAAAGAGGACAGGAGCCACTGTCCCGTTTACTGAGCACTTACTATATTCCAGGCACTGAGGTGGACATTTCCTACACGTGATTTTATTTAATGCTCCACTGGACTGAAAGATCCCAGGAGAAGGGGCTTGACATTTTGCCCATTGTCTCAATACTAGCAACTAGCCCAAGGTTTGTCAGAGAATCAGAGCCCAAGTACTTGAATGAGCAAATAATCAACCGAATAAATAAATAAGCAGCATTTTGTGGTTGGGGTTCCAGTCTCCAAGCTGCAGAGGAATGAAAGACAAAGTAACTCTTCCAAGACCACAAGATAAAAAGGACTGAGCTGGATTGGAACCAAGGCTGGCCTAACCAGGAAAGTCTGCATCTTTTTCCACTACCCGTGCGGTATCAATCCAAAGAGATACAGGAGGAAAAGCTCAATGTGAAAGATAAGGAGGAAATAAAGAAGTATCGACTTAAGACACAAAATAAATGTGCAGATTGAAGGACGTGACTGCAGACAGGGCTCTCCTCCGGACGTGAGGTGCTAAGTGGAGGGTGAGACGTGAGTGACACACCAGGGGCCTCCCTCCCTGACCCAATTCTCTTCCATCATGGCCCAGCACCACCTGATTTGATTTCTGTGCTGCTGTTCTGCCTCCTTTGGGGACATTTCATGCATTTATGCTTCTCTGTGAAAAAGTTTCTCCCAGCATTTGTGGTATGAGTTTATTTTTCTTCTATCCTAATAATTCCTGCTTGATTCTTTTATCTCATCTGGGTAGAGCCAAGATGATTGAATACATATTTAGAGCACTTAATAATTTGCATAATTCAATTAGATGCCCTCTTGAGCTGCTTCAGGACTGTTTACTTTTGCTGTAACTTAGTTTACGCATTCCGGGAGAGTGTACTTCTGACCTGTGTCTCAGACAGAGCCCTGGGGGCACCATCATCCAGCAGAACAAATCCCAGACCCCAGAGAGCCCTCACAGTCAGGGTCTCTCAGATCTGGTGACTCTGAGGACATGTCAAGGACGCTTCGGTGAGGATAACACAATTTGCAAAGGTGTGACATTGTGCAAAAGCCACTGCTGTTCAGAAAAGATCAGGAATCCGGGTGGCTGATGTATATGACAGGAGATGAATATTCATTGGTAAGACTGAGAACTAAGAAAATCCATGATTCTGGAATAGTAGTTACGGTCACATGGAGAGGGGCCTTAAAAATAAACAAATATGCTTTAGAGGAAAGAAACTTTGTTTCAAAAGCATAAAGGAAGGATGAAGAAAACTGAAGGTAGGAAAAGTAGAAAGAATGCTGTGGCAAAAGTGTCTGTAAGCCAATCAGATGCTAGGAAAAGCAAATCAAGATCTGATTGGAAATGAGTACATACCACTGTTGATGTTATTGTATGTTTATTAGGATTGTTATTAATGGCTATTTTTGTTGAACATCTACATGGAAGTGACACACTTTACTTCTACTCAAAGCCCATTGGCTGAATCTGGACACAGAGACCACCTGCCTTCAGGGGAGTGCGGAGGCTGTGGATGGCACATGGGTCTGTGGTGATGGATAAAGAACTCCGCAGCAGAGGAAGTGTTCATGTGCATCCCAACAGATGAACGCATGGACTCACAGAGGCCAGGAATGCATTCTTAATAAAAGACATTTAGACAGTTCTGAAAGATATTAACTGTATTGAGGTATTATATGAGATTGTTTCACAAAATATCATCTGTTTTTAAAGTGATGCCTATTGAAAAATATTGTTACGCACAGGCAGAGCATTTGGCTAATATACAGTTTACTCCTGCTAAACAGAGGGGCTGGTGCAGCTCAATAGTAACATTTATGCCATTAATTCCTTGTAGTTTACAATTCCAAGGAGAACCCTATGAATATCACATTTATTTGTCTAGTTTACATAAATACCTTTAGCCGTCATGATTTTAGATGAATATGTCATTGATAAAAATTACAGAAATTGTATACTTGGCATATGCATGGATCATACTGTCAAAAATAAGTATCGGTTCAAAAATGTGTGGAATACAAGAACTATGAAAATTTTAGTACTGAAAACTTTAGTTCATAGGAAAGAGAATTGGCTTCATTATTTTCGTAAGGCGTCGTGTTGTAGTGAAATTAGCATGGGATTAGAAATTATGGAGTCCTGGGTTTAAATCTAAGCTTTTTCTGCTAACATAAAATATGAACAATTTGAATTAATCTCTTTGAAATTCAGTTTTTTTGACTCATAAATTGAGATAATAGTCTCTGCCTTATTCTCCTACCTTTAGATTAAATCTGACTTCATCCAGACCTGAGCAGGACAGTCACTAGCATGTACAGGGGGTCCCCGTTGTGTGAAATTCATCATGCTAGGCACTTCTTACGAGCTCCTTGGGATAATGTATGCACACCCCTGCAACTTAGTAGCATCTCTTCACACTTGAGGAAGCAAAGACTCTAGGAGTTTGAACTCTTGATGAAGGTCACAGTTTACAACTGGCAAAGTTGGAAACTGAATCCATAGCCCTCTATTCCAAAGCCTCTCTTCTTCCAACTGCACCGAATCACTCCCGATTTGGATCCACAGGAGGCAGTGTTGTCTCTCCTGAAATAATGTATGGTTCATATTTTGGGATGCTAATTAGGTTAGCATTAATTAGTTATTTCTGTATTTAAAAAAACTGATATCACTTCAAGAATAATGTAAAGATCTCTTGCTTTCCTTTTATAAAATTCTATTCAACCTTTGAAGCAAATATTAACCATCTAGACATAGACATCTGGAGGACTCAAGATCATTTTTTTTTGTTTGTTTTAAGAAAGTTTTCACTTTTTCACCATAATTAATCAATGCTGAGAGAGGATCCACTTCTCTACCAGAGTTAAATGAAAGATCCACGAGGCAAGCTGGACAATAAAAGTAGGTGAGGTCATTGTGACCACAGTCTCACACCAATTTTTTGAGCCCTTTTGGGAAATGTTCTCAGTCAGCTGAGAGACAGTAATGCCCCCTTTACTGAGAATTACCCAGACATATGGCACAATGTGGAAACATGGAGAGACAGAACAGTTAGCAGTTGCTGCTGTACTGTTGGCTTATTTCCACTTTACGGCTTCGTATGAAGCTAAAATATCATGCTGGGGACATATGCTTACCGGCTCTGCACTTACTGCCTGCAGCTATAAACTCCTGTATTCTAATGGTAATTCTACAATCTGTTCTTTGACAGCTCGGGGGGCCAGATGATATGCTTGCTACTGACAGGGACATCACTTTCATGAAACATTGACTTCTCTGCACCTGAACATTGGAGTAATCATAGACAGAGTCGACACCCCATGAAACAGAGTCAGACTGAGGATTCAGGGAATAAAATAGCCGACTGCCATCCAAAATAAACTTCTTTTTATACCCAGCAGAGCTATGTTAACAAGTGTCTTCTTGCAGGGGTAGAGCTCTCTAAATTCAGGACTGAGTGCTCCAGAAGTGTTTTTTCTCTTCCTTGTTAGTGGTCCTGGAGGAAATCACGCTTGGAAACCTATGTTTGTGGAAAGCGCATGTTGTACTTTCTCTGCTTGCTGGGCTGGCTCTAAGCTCAATACGTGGTAATGAAAAGAGAAATGGACACAGATTCAGAAAAACTGGCTGCAAGTCCTGCAAAGAGAAACTCTCAGTGTCTCACACTCTATGAATATGCTCTTTACATTTCATTCCTGAATCTGAATTCTCTGTTCCTCATTATGGCTATTCAGTTGTAGCACTGAAAAAAAAAATGATTTATCTACTCAATGATAAGTATTTTGGGGAAGTATAGTACACACATATACACACAGTCATATACACACATCTATGTATATGTGTTCATATATAAATATATGTTTTACATATATATAATATATAAGTATATTATTTATTATCACATATAAGTATATTTTAAATACAGAAATATATGCACATTGATATGGTTTGGCTCTGTGTCCCCACCCAAATCTCACCTTCACTTGTAATCATCCCCCTGTGTCAAAGGCAGGACCAGGTGGAGGTAATCGATCACTGGGGACAGTTACCCCATGCGGTTCTCATGATAGTGAGTGAGTCTCATGAGATCTGATGGTTTTATAAGCTTCTGGCTTTTCCCTGCTTGCACTCACTCAGTCCTGCCGCCCTGAGAAGAAGGTGCCTGCTTCTCCTTTGCCTTCTGCCATGATTGTAACTTCCCTGCGGCCTCCCCTCCAGCTCCGCTGAACTATGAGTCAATTAAACTTCTTTCTTTTGCAGAGGAACCCTAGTTATAGCTGTTCTTCAGTTTGGGATTTTGTATCCATGGCAGCAGAGTTGAATGTCCACACAAATTCACACCACTCTAAGGGAAGGACCAGAGTGTTACTTTGAGTTCTCTTTTGCTGGCTGAGAGCACCAAGATATTGTAATATGGGTGAGTTTGGATAAGAATCACTGGTTAGAAACAGAAGCAAGTAGAAAGTAAAGATATAGGGCTTTGAAGGGTGAGGAGAGGCAAGAACTTCCAGACATTAGAAAGAAAGGAATTAAATTCAAAACGATTTTGAGTAACTAAAACAAGACAAAAACTTAAAAACTGTAGTTCAACAGAAGGACTCAATAAATAAGCAAATGTTAGGTTCAGAAAGATAGCTCCTGCCTAAGCCTATGTTTTCAATAGTCTCAAAGTTAGCCATCATTAGTGTGGAAGAGATCAGCTAAGGCAAAGAAGGGGCAAATGTAAAGCAGTGTGAGAACCCAGTCTAGTAATAAACTTTAAATACTGACACATGGAACTAACTAGAGTCAAGTAGATTAGAAGCCTACCTATTTCTTAGAAAATTATATTTCCAAAGAAACTATTACTGTAGGCTTAAGAATCTTGAACAGTAAAATCACCCTTTCACTCTCCCAAATCCCGCCAGTGTGAAGTTGCCTGTGAAATTTGTGCAAACCCAAAGAAGGGTAAGCTCCCAGATGCCTGCTGTGGATATGATCATAGAAGACAGTCTCCAAGAGAGCACAGAGGAAAAGAGGCGAGAGAGTCGCTGCAAGGAAGCAGAATGAGGACATAATTGAGAAAGTTCCCCTACTGCTGGGCTGAAGGCAGCTGCCCAAACTGCTAGGGATGGGTTGTTGCTGTGTTTCCTGTTATTCCGTCTTATAAATGGGGGTGAAGGGATTCTATTTTGTTTTTCCTGTAGCTCTTCCACCATTGATGAGGGGGACAGACACATTTTCCTTTAACTTGCAGGTCAGCAGAATGTGGAGTGTGACAGAACTGAGTAAATGTATGCCAAATTGCAGCCCTCCATCTGTATTACTTTGCTAGGGCTTTCATAACAAAGTAACACTGATCAGGTAGTTTTTTAAAAAAAATTATTGTCTCACCATGCTGGACGCTGGAAGTTCAAGATCAGGTTATCAGCAGGTACAGTTTTTCCCCAGGCCTCTTGCTGTGGCTTGAAGCCACTCACCTTCTTGCCGTGTTCTCACCTGGCCTCTCCTCCATGGGCATGTTCCCTTGGGTCTTACCTCTTCCAGTCAGATTGAGTCTTATACCATACACTTACAAGATCAAAAAGTCTCATTCTGGGTTTTAGCTGCTAAATTATATTGTGAACTAGGTTTCTAATTTCAACTGCCAGGCATTTTGTTGGCTTTGAAACCTAGACCTGACTAATTATTAGGAGTTAAGGTTTATTTTGATGGCTATACTAAGAACTAAAAATTTATTTTACCAAAGACCTTCAGATTTGAGCTTGGCATTGGAATAGTGAAGATGGTCAGAAATTGGGATCCAATCAGGAGCAGTCAGTAATATTACACTCTCTTTTTTTCTCTCAAGACAGTCCCTGTGCTCCTCTTCCAGGCTGGGAAGGGGAGTGGAAGGGAGCGGAGGTGGGATGGGAGATGGGAGGGGATGGGAGGGGAGGGGAGGGAAGTGGAAGCGGCAGGGGAGGGGAGGAAAAAGGAGAGGAGGGGAAGGAGGAAGGAAGGAAGGACGAATAAGAGAAAAAAACTTCCTGGAAAGTAAAAAAATATGTATTTTATATGATCATTCATCTAACTAAATAAATGAATCATTAGATAAACTATATGTTCAGAACTTTTCAGGCTTTGCTTTTAATAGTCAATACCAAGTTTCTGGAATTGAAGAAAAATAAATTTCTCTTTTAAGATCCTTTTTTTACCAAAGTTCATAGTTCTTAGATGATTTTGTCTAAAGTCAGATTTATTGCTAGGTAATTTTGTGACCTTTATCTCTTCTCTTTGCACCCAAAGAATAATAAACTTCAATGAAAATTTAATAAGGACATTAAAAAAATTTTTAAAAATCAAAGAATAAAAATGAGTTAAAGAATAAAAATAGGAAAGGTCAGAGAAAAGGTGGTTCGAAGGAAGGTAATTAAAAAAAGATAAAGCACACGCAAAATTGCAATACTTGAACAAGAAGAACAATAGGGTGGAATTGAACTACTGTTTCCTCCATAAGCTAAGAAAATATTCCAAAAATAAACAAAGACCTGAATACACACACATGTGTTCCTATGTTGTATGTATATGTACATATACAAGACTTATATATATATACACACATATATACACATAGATATAAACATTGTTATACAATATATCTATATATATATAAGAATGAAGCAGAAATTTCAAGAAACTTAGAGAAATAAAATGTCAACCATACACTGCTAAAGTATCAGGGTTACAGATAAAGAGGTTCTGAACATGCAAAAATTCGGGAACTACTGCAGACATACGATCTGTCTTCAGAATCTACTCAATGACTTGTTATTAACAGCCATGAGCAAGGGTAGGATCATGGCTAGCAGAAGAGCATGCAAAAATTGTATATCTCAGAAAATAAAAGATGCAACTAATAAAGAGATGAAGTTTGGGGTGGGGTGGGTGGAGGAGGAGAGAGACAAAAGTGGAATGATACCGTTGACCGTGTTTAGTAGTTAAGATTCAAAGAATAATATTCATTAGGAACCAGGTGAGAAAATGACTAGGTAAGAAAAACTCAAGGAATATAACGTTGTAAACACAGTATTTATAACATAAAATTATGGGACAAAGTGGAGAGCAAATATCTCAGTGATATTAACAAAAGTAAATTGGCTTAACTTACCTATTATGAGAAAAAAATGTAATATTAAATTACAGAGCAACACTCAACTGCATACTGCATATATGCAAGACACAGTGGGAACATAGTTTCTCTATAAATGTTATAATACTTGGATGAGTAGCCAGGTGCAGTGCCTCATGCCTGTAATCCCAGCACTTTGGGAGACCGAGGCAGGTGGATCACCTGAGGTCGGGAGTTCGAGACCAGCCTGACCAACATGGAGAAACCCCGTCTCTACTAAAAATACAAAAATTAACCAGGTATGGTGGTGCATGCCTGTAATCCCAGCTACTCGGGAGGCTGAGGCAGGAGAATTGCTTGAACCTGGGAGGTAGAGGTTGTGGTGAACCGAGATCACACCATTGTACTCTAGCCTGGACAAGAGTGAAACTTAGTCTCAAAACAAACAAACAAACAAAAAATACATGGATGGGCAAATATATACCAAACTGTGGCAACAAGAAAGTGGGGATGGCAATACTGATAGCAGACAAATTTGAATTCAGAATCAAGGAGCGTGATGTATATAATTTATTCTACAGTGGTTTGAGAGAAAGAGAAGGGAGTGATGCAAAACCATAAATCTGAAAATGAAAAATTAGTGAATCTGAATTTTCTTGCCAGTTTTCTTTGAGGTAAATATTATTTTACTATCAAATCTAAAGCTAATATAACGTTTTGAAATTTTGACAAGGAGTAATTTTGGAGTTCATGCAGCATGATGAAAATTTGGAAATCGGCAAATCTAATAATGATATCTTAGGTTTATTTTTTTAATGTTATTGAACATTTAAAAATTGTGCTCACTGCTTTATATTCTCTGCCTGGAGCATTACTTAATGATCCCCATACTTTCCTGGCCCTTTCACTCTGCTTTGTGTTGGCACCTGCTGTTTCTGAGCTCACCTGGATCTTCCTTCCCTCGTGGTATTGTAGTTATTTCTTTCTATGTATCTCCTTCTATTCAATGAAAAAAAAATTCAAAGGCAAGTACACTTTCCATTTTTGCATCCTCATAGAGTAAGGCAGTACTTTTTACATTATGCATATATGAGAAATATTTGTAGAAGGAGCAGAGAAAAGGCCCATGTTACATAGAAATACGAGCTGAGTAGGGATTCGAGTCCTGGCTCTCTACATAGTAGCTCTGTAGACAGTAGACTGTGCAGGTTGTGGGGCGTAAAGAGCCTGAACCCTGGGGCCCTGATGAGATCACATTTTCCCTCTGTTGCTCTGATGTTGGGCAACATGTTTAGCTTCAGTGAGCCTAAGTTTCCTCTTGTGCATCGTGGATACAAGAACAGCATTTTGTCCTGTGTAAATGAGTTCAAATTCTATGCTGAGATCTGTTCTAAGAGGTGGACGTATAGCAGTGAATGAAACACAAACAATATATTTATGTGTATGTATATGTGTGTGTATGTGTATGCGTATGCTGTATTAGTCCATTCTCATGTTGCTATAAAGCAGGGGTGTCCAATTTTTTGGCTTGCCTGGGCCACACTGAAAGAAGAATAACTGTTTTGGACTACACATAAAATACACGAATATTAATGATAGCTGATGAGCTAAAGACAAACCAAAAAGCCCATAATGTTTTAGGAAAGTTTACGAATTTGTGTTGGGCTCCATTCACAGCTGTCCTAGGCTGCATGTGGCCTGTGGGCCACGGATTGGACAAACTTGTTACAAAAAAAAAACTTGAGCCTGGGTTATTTCTACAGAAAAGAGGTTTAATTGGATCATGATTCTGCAGACTACTGGAACCATGATGCTGCGATCTTCCCGGCTTCTGGGGAGGGCTCAGGACACTTACAATCATGGCAGAAGGTAAAGGGAGAGTAAGAACTTCACACGACTGGAGAAGGAGCAAGAGAGAGCCAGGGTGGAGGAGCCACACACTTTTAAACAACTGGATCTTGCGAGAACTCACTCACTATCGTGAGAACAGCACCAAGCAGATTATTCTAAACCATTTGTGAAGGATCCGTCCCCATGATGCAGTCCCTTCCCACCAGGCCCCACCTCCAACATTGAAGATTCCATTTGACATGAGGTTTTGGTGGACACAGATCCAAACCGTGTCACATGCCAAACAAAGATGAATGTTAGGAAGAAACGTCACTCAGAGTAAAAAGCTAATGAGTACCGTGGAGCAGGGGGCATAGGGCAGAGAAGCCCTTTGGATTGGCTGGTAAGGAAGAAACTCCCCGATGTCCAGACTGGGATGGCTTCAAAGCTGGGACCGGAAGAGCATGAGCTTGAGGATACACAGTGGAAGAGCCTGTGTTCAGAACAGATGCAAAGGCAAGATCATGCAGGTGAACTCCCATAGTCCTTGGAAAATAAGCAACACAGGAAGCATTAGATGATGTCTTTTCCATTATTTGTATGAAAAACAAAAGTGTTTGGGAAGAATGAAATTGATTAAATACACAACGTGTCTGACATACTAGGCACCCAAACACGACTGTTCTCATTTACTTAATGTGTGTGCACAATGGATATGTGTGGCGGACCTTGCATCATAAGGATATTTCTTTTGTTGTGTGCTCTGGTCATGGAAAGTTGGTGAAAGTGAACAGGAGTGTGTGGTGGTGGTGGTAAGTACGGTTAAGATTCGAGACTTACCATAACTAGTTTCTTCCCTTTTTACTTGACATTAATGATACATTCCTATAGGCCTATCCTCGTAACAGATAACATGGCATTTTTTAAAACGGTAGCAATTTGTCTTCTTAAATACTGGTGGGGAAAAAAAAAAGGCATTTTCAGTGTGCAGAAAATTTGTATGAATAAAGCTCATTGCTTCAGTATTTAGGTGTGAAATACTTATCTTCTTTAGAGAGAAATATCTCTAGGCAGCACCAATGAATCATGGGAAACAAGAGCCTGATGGAGGGGACACTGCTGCTCCTAAGCCAAGTCCTGATCCTCTTTCTGCCAGCGGCCTCAGGAGAAAGGAGAAATGAGACCGTGGCCTGGGGAGGGGGCCTCTCAGCTGTTACCTTGAGGAACAACAGCACAGGGAGGATAGATCAGCTGCCTGGGGGCAGACTGTGTTCACCATGACCTCCCTACTGGGGGGTGGGTTCAAGTAGAAATAGAGAAGAGAAGGTCAACTTCCCCCCAAGCCCCACCTTAGGAGCAATGAACTGTGCAGGGCACCGAGAAAGGAAGGTGGTGCAGGTGCACTTTAGCCAGACAGGTCCAGGCCACAGTGAAGAAACTTGAGCTCTGCGGTTGGTTACAGGACGTGAGCAAGTCGCTTCCCCCTCTCCCCTTGTTTTTCCTGTCGATGAACGGGAAATCATTTGGCCGATCTTCTTAAAATCCCTTCCACTTTTGAAAAATTTGTCACTCTGGCCTGTTTTAAAAATAACATGAGGTCATGGACATGGGAGTTTGTACAAGAGAAGTGTCATGTGGATATACAATAGGACATGCTGTTCTCTCCCTGTGACCCCCTTTTTCAGAAGCCTTTTTCTCATTGACAAACCGTCCTTTACAGGGAGTCCACGGGCCCTCCTGGTGAAGGGCTATGCCATCCCGGGGGCCAGCAGCTTTTCATGTTCCTGTCACTGCTCATGCTTTCTGTCTCTTTCGCTTTCTTGCTTTTCCTGTAATAGAAAATAATACAGAAGAGGTTTTTTTTAAAAAAAGAAATCTATCAACCCCTAGGTACCTACCGAATATAATTTCTGCTGTAAAGGTAGAAAGAGCTCTGTAAAATAGCAGATGAACATAGATCTAAAGACATTCTCACCTGGCATTAAATCTCCACTCATCATCTATTTAAGGGACCTTTTGCTAATTGTTTTTAAAACTTTTTGACTTTATCTTATTTATAAAATAATACATCATCTGGATGGAGAAAAATTATGAAACAGACTGGCACATAGGTGTTTCTCGGAAATAGCCTTCTGTCCATCCTCACCTTTTGTTAGTTGTAATTAAAATTTGTGCGAAATATGTAATGATGGCTTCTTTCGCACAAAAATATTATTGGATACGATATATTTAGTTGTTCTTCTGTGTTTGAACCTCAAAGTTATTTCAAGTAAACAAGTGTTACTGGTACGATCTCTATGAGCATCTTCCTTAACTTGGTTTTGTTTTTGTTGTCAAGCTTCTTTCCCAATAGTGCCAAATGTCAGGGTCCCTGCAGTGCAGAGGGGGTTCAATTTCAGCACAGCTTTTCACCATTGGGCACCTCTAAACTAAAATGATTCAACACATTAACAGGCATAAAACACTACATGTCTGTCTTTTGTTTTTAAATTGTATATTACTTCACCGCTATCTAGACTAAATCATTTTTTGACGTAGGCTTATTTCTTATCTGTATCACAAAATGAGATAATTCTGTGGGGCATTGAAAGGGGAAAAAGAGAAGGTGTATGGAGTACCTTTTATTTTCTTGACCAACAAATTAATCCTCAGCAAATCACAAACTCAGACTCTCCCCTGCTCAGAAGTCACACACTCTGATGGTTCATTTCCACAGCACTTGTGGGAGGACGCAAAGACAGGCCTCTTGATAGCAGGGAGCAGCAGGAAGGGATTTCGAAGAACTGAAAACCGGAATCACGCTTCCTAGGAGTTAATGACAGAGACAAGGCATTTCAGCTGATTTTTAGAAAGCTCCTTTTGTATTAACATTTTTAAAGGGTTATAACACCGCATTATTTTAAATAATACTTCTTTTGACAAAATAATCATCATATGTAGAGAGATTTTGGATAGAGGAATCTCGTAATAAACGTCTGACAACTCTTGGCACTAGGACATCCATTCACATTACTGTCTAATGCTAAGTAAGGTAGCAAAATGTCTGTTAAAAGCCTCATTTTTCACCCTGAATACATTCGACTCATGTGAGTATATTGGAGTATATCGCATATTCCCTACAAGTCTCAAAATGCCCTGTTGTTTGTGTCAAAGAACCTGACCATACTTTGGTGTCTGATGGTGATGTGCCAGGCCACACTGTGTCTCTGCTTCAGAGGAGATGGATGCCCTGTTCTTTCCCCTGGGGGGTTACATTTGTTAATCATCTTCTTAAAAGATTGTACCTGAGCCTACAGGTGGGAAAGAAGGCTGAGATCCAGACAGGGCCAGCCTCAAGCATTTCCCAAGTAAGTATAATAGGACATCAAGGATTCCACTAGCCCTGAAAGACCATGTCAGGAGAAGAAGCCAGTGCTTCAGTCTAACTAGGAAGTGACCGGTGAAAGGGTGAAGACCAGGATGCTTAGACATAGAAGTAAACACACACAGATGCAGGAAAACAACAGCTGCAGCTCCAGGAAAGGACTCGGTTGTGCTCCCTGCAACACAACACAACCTTTTGCTTTCCATAGTGTGCACTGAACTTAGATGGGCTAAATCCCAGACTTTGAAGAATCCAACACTCTTCTTTGCACACATAAGCCCTCAACAGTCAATGACTTAGTTAATCCTATTTCTACTCTCACTACAATGTAACTATTGCTAGAACAGAATTCTTCCATCAGCACCCCAGCACCTTCCTCCAGGAACATCCACTGACAAGGGGCATCGTAGCCAGGGGCGTATGACCAGGAGCAAGGAGGGTTAGCCGAAAGGTCCAAATGTTTCGTAGCTCAATCCATGAGAGTCTGACACTGGATCCCTCTCCCGGGCAGTTATCTTGTCTCAGGGGCCAGAGCTGGAGGTTCTATGGGCCAAGGTCCCTTTCACCTGACCACTGCAACAGACCCAGCCAATACTGGACTCCATTTTCTTACTGATGTATTTATTAAACCAGCTGATGAGTAAAAATTTATCATTCAGGGAGTATCTTTACATGAAGAGACTTTCCCCTCAAATATGCTGGGAGATTAACCAACCTCTTCCATGACATTTATTGGCATTCATTCAAAGCAACAGACTGGTGGAAAGGGCGTGATCTTTCCCATCACCTACTTTGAGCCAGGGGTTGTATGGAAGAGTTCACAGAGGTTATTTAATGTTATCATTACAACATAGCTGGTTAGGGGTTATTATAGGAGTTCTACTGGTGAAGAAATTAAAAGTAGAGGAGATAAATTCACTTTTCCAAGGTCACCAGCTATTGACGGCAGATTTGAAATTTGATCTAGTTCTGGTATTCAAAAAAATCATTTTCTCTCCTTTTTGCTGTTTGCTTAATGACAATTTTACCCCATGGGCAGATCCCCAAGCTGAGCCCTTATCTTCTCTCCCCTGGTATTTCTAACTATGTGCCTCAGTGGTCACCGCAACCTCTTGCTGCTCTCCTGAGACCCTGGCTCCACTCCCCAATGCCTAACAGTGCTAGACGATGTCAATTCTAGCTCATATTCTCAACATGCTGGCCCCACGCCCATCCTCACAGATAATACAGTCACCATCCCTCTTAAGTGAAAAGAACTCTTTTCTCCTTTCATGTTGAATCCTGCATATTGAGAATAACTATTAATCCTCGTGCAGTTATTAAGTGCTGCCTTTAAGGTGAGCATGCCACTACATCCTGTAGATGATAGGAAGATGTTTAGGAAACCGGGCTTTGACTAAAGACTGAGCCCCACCCTTAGTCAGCTAGATCTTATTAGTTGTCGGACTTCAAGAAAATCTCTTCACTCATCTGAACTTCACGTGTAAAACTGAAAATAATTCCTGCCTCACAATTCTGCCATGAAGAAATAAGATGATGTATTAAATGTGTCCAATACTCTAAATAGTGGATTCTCAATAAATAGAGCAATTCTTGCTTTTATTAACATCAATTTTTTTTGGCAAACTGTTCATATAAGTAGTATGAAATATTATTTCAGATTTAAGTTGGGGATTTAGACCAGAGAACTAATACTAGAACTCTTTCTCTCTGCAGATAAGATAACTGATTCTCTGTCCCATTCTTTTCCTTTCTAAGTCCAAGACTCTGCTTCCTTTTCCCCCTCTTCCTTCTCCCATCTGCCCAGGCTCCATGCACCTTCATGCCTTGATCCATAACTTGCCCTGCTTGCTAGATCAGCGCAATTTGTATGCATTGTCATTCTCTCTCTCTCTCTCTCGTTCCTTTCTTGATTTTTAGGTGTTTGCATGGATGTATACAATGGAGGGAGATAGAGACTATCTCAAAAATGACTTTGTTTAAACTTTACCCCTATGCTATAAATAGTTTCCAACAACAATAAGCCTTGAGATCAGAAACTCACTGATACTTATTTACAGACACAGGGTCTCCCTGTGTTGTCCAGGCTGGTCTCAAACTCCTGCCAAGAGATCCTCCCACTTTGGTCTCCCAAAGTGCTGGGATTACAGACATGAGCTACACCCAGCCCTGAGATGTGTCTGTTTCTAGGGAATTACCCAACAATAGCCTGAGCCCTTCCGGCTGTACTCATCTTCTCTTTCATCTTGGCTCAATAACCTTGTGAAAGAGACTCTGCACGATTCTGGACTTCACTTATTGCATTGTGTTAATTGCCCCTGGTATGTTGTCCAGTTATGAGATGAGTTTTTACCTCCTTGAACTTGATTAGAGAACAAAATACAAGAAGCTCTATCTGAGTATTGCCAGAGCCTTCTGCAGCCTGGAATTCATGAACCACAAAACTACTTCTCATTATAAAATGGGAAAGCTGAGGTGATTAAAGGTTGGTTGCTAGATCTGAGGTTGGGTTGCTTTGCAATTGTTTTTTTTTTTTTTTTTTTTTTTTTTTTTTTTTTTTTTTTTTTTTTTTGAGACGGAGTCTCGCTCTGTAGCCCGGGCTGGAGTGCAGTGGCCGGATCTCAGCTCACTGCAAGCTCCGCCTCCCGGGTTCACGCCATTCTCCTGCCTCAGCCTCCCGAGTAGCTGGGACTACAGGCGCCCGCCACCTCGCCCGGCTAGTTTTTTGTATTTTTTAGTAGAGATGGGGTTTCACGGTGTTCGCCAGGATGGTCTCGATCTCCTGACCTCGTGATCCGCCCATCTCGGCCTCCCAAAGTGCTGGGATTACAGGCTTGAGCCACCGCGCCCGGCCTGCAATTGTTACTGACATTTAGGTCCTCTGCCCTGAGAGGCGTGGAGTACAGCAACTCGGAGTCGCCGTCCTGGAGTCAGAGAGCCTGGGTTCCTAATCTAGCTCTGCACGGTATTCATTGAAATGCTATTGGGCAAGTTACTGAGCTTCCCTAGGCCAAGTGTTCTCATCTGTAAATGCAAAAAAAAAAAAAAATGGTTTGTAGAGTTCTCCTAAATATTAAATAAGTTCATACTTGTAGATCGTTTAGAAAATGGCTGATGTAAGACAGACTGGGTAACGATGAGCTGTTCTTATTGCTGTCACTGTTGTGGTGAGAAATGCCCAGTGAACGCTGAAAAGAGAAGGTGCAGGGATCTTCAGAGTGGTCCTCAGGCTCCTGAGATTATTGGAAGGGATCGGCTGTGTTTCGGGGGTTTATTAGTTAGGGTAGTTAGCCTTAACTGCAGAAGCAAACAGACAAAACCTCAAGGAGTGCAGGTCACTTGTTTAGCAAATGGCATTACATGATTCAAGGATTCTGGCCCCTTCCATCCTGTGTACTGGGATCTTCTAGATTCTCTGCAGAGTCTTTCAGTGAATTATCTCCCTCCAGACGGTCAAAGACCAGAGTAAGAAAGAGGGAGAAAGGGAGAGAAAAGAGTCAGTCACATGGGACATTTTCTCACCAAGCCTTGGAGGAGCTTATGTTGTGTTTACCTTGTTTCTATTATCTTGAGATACGCCCCATTGCCCTCATTTAATTGCAAAGGGGGTTGGGACATGTCACCTCTTTGTGTTCTCTGAAGAGGGAATGGTCTTGGTCAACTTTAAACCAGTCTCTGTCACACAGATGGGATGCTTGTGGGAGGGGACCACTTCGGTGGAAAAGGATCAGAATTCCCAACTATTCTTGTTATTATTCTGCGTGAGTTTTGCACACTGAGTCTCTCTATCTCTCTTTCTGTGTGTGTCTCTCTCTCTCCCTCTCAGTAGTTTGGTGTAGTAGAAAAAAATAAAAAATAAATGAATGTTTGTGTTAGATAGACCGAAGTTTGAATCCTAGACCACCCCCTTCCCCAAAGATGGCTGCACAAACAGGAATACATAACGTTCCATTTTTATCATGTGTACCAGGATGACAAAATTTGCCCTGAAGTATTGCTGTGTGTTTGCTAAGGCTACTGTAAAGCTATTTCAGATATGTTTTTATATGTAGAAAGTCATGTTGCCACAGAAGGTGATAACGCATTGCATTAATGGGTTTCAGAGTTTGAAGAAAGGGCAGCTACCAGCTAGAACAAGCTATTTCTCAGCCTTCACTGGCACATAGAGTTTCGTTAAAGTTTGAAGCAAGATGGTAGATTTAAAAGCCAGAATTTTGGAAGAGAAAGAGACATTTTTTTAAAATGTTTTTCTTTACTCTATTGAAATCAAATATGAAAAAGCCAGATCATAGAGGTTAATACATAGTATAGCAAATTCTCCTCTTTCTGCCTATGATATTTCTGTCTCTTGGCCGTGAACCTTGTTGTCTAAGTGGGAGAGGAGAATATGTCTTCAAGAAGTGACAGTCCCAAGCACCTGTCCTTCCAGGGTGGTTTGATGGGTGGAGAAAGGACAGGTGGAGAGTCTCTTCTTGTTTCTTCTGTAACTGTTCATGGTGACAGAAGGCAGCTGGAGCAATATGTAGATTAGCATGAAGGAACCTCAGAATGCCAGGGCCCATGAAACTACAGTATAGACGTGCTGAAGGCAGGTGTGCACATTCTAGATAAAGCTCTTACTATGTCTGCTTGCCACATGCATTCAACAGGGCACTGTGCTTGCAGAAGGCATCTGGAGAGGTGAGGCAGAAGCAGCACTGCTTGCTTCTAGGATCTGTGTGTGGAGTGCAGGGACAGCTCTTTTTGCACGCTCTGATCAGAGGACATGGAGGCTCTGAGAGTACCCAGAACTCAGCAGGCAAAGGGGTCAAGCTGGAGAGGAGGAGCAACCAAAGGTGCTGAAACTGGGGCAAAAAGCCAGGTACATGTGCTCTGGTAGAAATGTCAGGACCCCAAAGGGCCCGTCGGGACCAGTTGCACCATAGCCATTAACAACTGAGATAACCAGCAAATCCGGCCATCTTGCAGCAGAAACCAGCAAAGAACCTTGCTGAGGCTACTGGATTGGACTAGTGTTTGCTTTG
Organism: Theropithecus gelada; assembly: GCF_003255815.1. Lineage (NCBI taxonomy): Eukaryota > Metazoa > Chordata > Mammalia > Primates > Cercopithecidae > Theropithecus > Theropithecus gelada. Next base: position 26,656,142 of record NC_037681.1, on the reverse strand, counting down.
TGTAGGTCTGTCTCATATTCAGGCTATGGTAAGATACAGAATTTAGAGAGAAGCACCATTCCCCCCACAAAATAATAATAAAAGAGTTAGATGGTTGATACATTGATAAAACAAATAGTAAATAAATATATACCTTATACGTTATATTAACAAAATTATGGCATCCTCTAACATGGAGATTAAACGAGATGATGGACATGCAATATCTAAGAACTGACTCCTGGTACATAGAAGATTAGAAATTATCACTGTGAGGTGGAGGAGGGAGAGTGAAGTTAAGAATGACCTGAAGGTGGCCGGGCACGGTGGCTCGCACCTGTAATCCCAGCACTTTGGGAGGCTGAGGCAGGCAGATCATGAGGTCAGGAATTCAAGACCAGCCTGAACAACATGGTGAAACCCTTTCTTTACTAAAACTACAAATATTAGCTGGGCATGGTGGCATATGCCTGTAATCCCAGCTACTCGGGAGGCTGAGGCAGGAGAACTGCTTAAACCAGGACCCGGGAGGTGGAGGTTTTAGTGAGCCGAGGTTGTGCCACTGCACTCCAGCCTGGGCTACAGAGTGAGACTTGATCTCAAAGGAAAAGAAAAGAAAAAGAATGACCTGAAGGCATCCTGGTTTGCATGACTCAGTCAATGGTGATGCCTGTCTCTGAAAGAAAGAATAGCAGAAGACAGACTTCAGAAGGGATACTCAAGGGGTTACTGTCCATCTGGCTTAGTTTGAGCTGCTTTGAAGTATTCAAGAATGGATACTAAGTATTAGTTTGGTACTAAACCCACAATTACTTTTGCACCAACCTAATAGATTGGTGGAAAGGCCTGAACAAGAGATGCAGGTTTCTGAGTTGGCTGTGTGTAAATAATACTGTAGCAATGAGCAGAAATCATATTGCCTGGGCGCAGAAAAAGCAGAGCATCCTGAAACTGCTCATATAGAAAATCTGGGCAAAAATATTGAGGCTGCCAAGGGCCTATAGAGGAAGAAAATGGGACAAGTTTAGTGTTCTGAAGACAAAGAATATTCGAGGAAACATATTTTCAAGATATGTTTTCAGGATCCATCTTCTTTTTCCACTCCAAATAAAATCTATATGATCTAAAAAATATTTCTGCCTTTCTCTTAATAGAAGATAGGATTTGTGTTTCTCATCAGAAAAACCCATTTGACTTCAGAATTAAATCGCAGTTTTTCACCAGTTGCTTAGCTCTGAATCTCAGTTTCATAAAGCACAAAGGGGAATTTTAATAACCACAAGTTCTCTCCTCTCACCTGAAACAAATTATATAATAAAAATTCAACTGTTTTTGGTGTTTATCTATACATAAGTATATATGTGTTTATCACCAACCTTTAGTTCCTCAAGCTCAGTGACATTTTCTTACTAAGTTAATATTTAATGAATGTTTATCTAATTCCTGAAAGAATAAATGCACTGTGTTTATTAAATCATCTTCAGAATGTGTCTGAGTTATGTACAGGGAGCATGTTTACATTTTACAGATAAGCCAACAAGTTGCAAAAATAAATCTTTTGTTAACAAATGGCATATTTATAAAGTAATATTCCAATAATTTATCATGTTTTCTATTTTTAGTAGTTCAGTCTTGTATTTTAGCAAAAACAGAATCCTTACAGTATTGCTATATAACTGCGGTGAGTGAACAGTTCACAAATGTATTATTACTTAGTTAAGAAGTTAATTTTCTAAAAAGAAATGGCACAATTTGAAACACTAACTCCATACAGCCAAACTTTCAAAATCTATGCTTCTCATTTCAGATTTACCTTTTCCTGACTTTATTTTTATATTCTACCTGCAATTTAGCTGTTTACATCTTTATCTATCTCTCTCTATCTATTCATTTACCTTGTGTATCTAAGGCTACAAAGTCCATGGCAGGAAAATCAGAAATAGTTAATTATATTCACATAATGTACCCTAATGCTAGAATCTTTCATACTACTTTATGCAGTATGTTTACTATATAATGTTTGTTCAACAAATGAGTGAATGAATGAGTAGAGGAATGTCCGAGAAAGAGAGAGAACTTGTACTAGTTTTTACATTTCCTGTTTATTAGACTCACTGTAGGCAATAAAACTGATATGATCTATGGCAGTGTTTATCTACCAATAATGTGTTTTCAGATTCCGGATAGAATGAAGAGATACATTAAATAAAGTTATCCATGAATGCAAATAGCCACTACTCTGAGTATTTATTTTATAAACACTGAAGAATTCAAGTCCATGCTTTGCCCCTTAGGCTAGAGCTAAAGCACATTGTTTTTCTCTAAAATAGTTTCATCGCATTTTGACATGTGAGGATCAAGATTTAAGGCCTTTCTAATTTCTAAGATTTAGGATTAGTTCTAGTAAACATAACATCACCTGACAACGGAAATTCTTTCAAAGAGTCTTTGTTTTTGTCAGAGTAAGAAGCGTGCCGTAGGTGAGCAATTTGCCTGTCAGGAATCTCTAAGCCCACTCTCTACCTGTTTGAACTGCCTTCAAGTAATTTAGCAAAGGTATTATGTGCCTTTTCACTTCTATCTAATTTGAAAAACACAAAACCTTTTAAGGTCTGTGTTTAAAAAGAAATGTGTTATTTTCTTTTCTTTCCTTAATTTTATATTTTTAGTAGGTTTTATTTTACTCCAGGTCATTCTGATGTAGTGCATGATGTGAAAATCTTAACAAAAGTCTTTAGATCAAAGGCAATTATTATTGATCTGATTTGCATTTTTCAGCTTGAGGAGGGGGAAATTCATGATTGTAATAAACTAATCTTAAGTTATATTCTATTTTAAACTTTGGAAAGTATTTTCATAGCATGAGCTCATTTGGTCTGTGGTAGGACGAGCAGAAATCAATTGTACCATAAATAGGGAAATAATACCAAGAAAGGTTAGGTGACTTTCTGAGATCACCCAGCGATGAGCATAATCCCTGCTGAAACATGTCCTTCCCTCTGTCATCCTGAGACTTGCCCCACTGAAACGCATCAACAGCCATCTCCTTGTGGCCATAGAGAGGAAGAGTCAAGATTTATTTGGTCTAGGTCTAACTCTCCTGCATTGTACTTCTTAAAGTTTCCTATGACCCATTCCTTCTCTTTGAAGCAATTTCCAGAGGGTTTTCTGCTACTTGAAAGCTATTATTTCCATCAGGAACACTGTAAAAAAGAAACAAATTTAAAAAGTAGCTTTCTCCTCAGTAATATCCATCCTTATGAAATTGTGCAGGGGAGCAAATTAGGTAATTATGCCCCTCCAACAAAAGCAAATACATAAGGAAGGCAAACCATGTGCTGGTCACTGTTCCAGGAGCTGGAGATGGGTGTGGAATCAGACTAAAGAAGCCTGCCAGCATGTTTTCATGGAAACAGGCTAAATGTAGGGAATAATGTGAATGTTAGTGGTTATGATTATCTCATTTCAGGCAGACCTGCAGTCCACTATTTTGCAGGGTACACCTAGCACTGGACTATACATTCGTTAGGACATCTTGCTTCTAATTCTCCTCTATGATCAACTCTGATTGATATCAAGCAGATATTGAAATTCTTGGGATCCCAGTCTCCTAGTGTGTAAAATGAGGAGTGTGTGATCATTTCTAAGGCCTCTCTGTTCTGCCATCCCCTGTTCTCTTGGTGCGGAAAGTAGAGGCTGGGAGAGCAGAGCGGCTGTGCTGTTCGGATGTGTCAGGCACAGAGAGGACAAGCAAGAGCGATTTCCCTGCGAGAAACGGCCCTTGCTGCCCTCGTGGCTTCCTCTGCCATCCAGTGCAGGGTCAGGGTGAGCCTTTCCCCAGAAACTCATTCTCATTTCTCTCAAACAGAACTCAAATAGGAGTCACAACAGTGATGAAGGGGTGGGGAAATCGGACCCCAGGGAGACTTTAGGGGAAATGGATTATTTAACCTGGAGAAAGAAAAGCTGAGAGGTGACTTCATAGAAGTCTTTCTTTGACTTTACAGCAGGTTAAAGGAAAAGTTTTCGAACTATAAGAGAGATTGGTTATGAGATGGAGGCTTAGACTGTGAGCTCCCTGAGGCTGGTGGGAGCTTGCTGGAAGGCAGGCACGGCCCGCTGGCGGGCACGGAGTGCTCTGTGTTTGGATTTGCCTGTGAAGCCTCCAGCCAAGACCGTGGCACAGGCACAGACCTCCCTTCAGCCAGGTCTCCTGCACAAGTGAGGTCTAGCCAGGCTCAGGGAAGAACCAGAGAGAAACACGCCCTCCGTCCTGGGGGCTGCTTCTCCTCGTATAACATCTTTCAGGATTTGACACCCAAGCATTCTAGCTCTGTGCTTCCTTTCACCCACACCGTAGGTAATAGAAATCAGCAAACATTTCTTGAATACTTTTTACGGTTTGTGTCGATCTTTATTTTCCTTGATCTTCGATTTTCTGAAAATGTTTTATTCTAATCTACAAAATAAAGATGAAAATATCTTGACTCAAGACTTGGCAGAGTGATTGTCAGTCTAAAAGGAAAGGTCAGTCGGTGGGCTCCCCAGGCGCCTCCCACGAGTTTGCTGCGGTGCTGATGGAGCGTGGTGGTGGTAACCTGCCACTGGCTCCTGCCCTCACAAAAGCCGCGTGTTAAATATTCAGGAATTTTGTGAGCCAGGCACTAAACCATTGGTAGTTTGAAACAGGCCATAGGCGGAGTGTTTACAATGCAGACATTGGCAAATGCTGCAAATGAAAGCTCCTCCTATTCCCCGGGAGAGACGGGAATGTTGCTACAACATCCCTGGATACAAGCACTTTATGGAGGCTTATGCTTATTTATGTTTGTTTTATTAAAGGGAAACAATTCCAGTGATAATATTTTTACAAATAGCTATATAGTTACAAATAGTTATATGTCCATGTGTATGTTTTAAATATATATATGCATATATGTATTTAAAGATAAAATGTGCAGTGTTTTAAACAAAACATAAAATATATGCTAGAAAACATACATTTTTTCCTACTTTCAACAGAAAAATGTTAGCATGACTGTATGCCTATGACACAGATTTGTTTGTATGAGCAAGTTTGTTAGCTTTTACTTTTCCCCATCTGACAGAAATGGACACCAAGAAGTTCCTTACTGCACAGATTCTCTAATGGTCATGCGTCACCTTCAGAAGGTCTCTGCTTTAGGGAACATCTATGTGGCTCCTTGTCAAGTTTCTTCTTCCCTGATTTCCCTGATTGTTTTTGGGGCCAAACTATGTCCAGGGAGGCTCTGGCCTCCAGCCTGTGCACTGTGCTCCCTTTGTCACCCAGGTAGTAGAGAGAATTAGTGCCACAGATATCATTTTGAAAGTTACATTTGGGCCTTAGGAAACTATTTTATTAAAACAATAGAAATTAGTTTTTACATATTGGTACATATTAGTTATATTTCCAAAGGCTTGATAGTTGTTGATCTACAGGACTTCTAGTAGTCAATACTGGAAGTTTTCACCAGCGAAAGGAACATGATGCACGCACTTCTTCAGAGCTGGCTGGATGAGATGGACTGTCTTTGCAGGAGGCAGAGCTGAAAAAAAAGTCTGAGCAGAACTAGACGGTTGCCTTTTTTTCCCCATGAAGTGTCCAGGAGAGCAGTGCACTTACATTCTAGAGCAGTTGCAAAATTAACCCCATTCAGTCTTCCGGGAAATCCATAGAAGAGCAGCACTGGATAGGCTCGGGAGACCCCCGAGTGACAGCACTCCTCAGAATCAGAATGCAACTCCAGCAGCAGCTGAGATCAAACAAGAAGTACAAAAGTTAAAACCAGTCTGGTTGTAGGGGTTTGGGAAACACTAAGAGAAAATTGGCTTACTCAATATGTGATTAAGCATTTAGGAGTAGCCTGGACTAGACCATGGAACGGAGCTGGGGGAGAACAGCCGCAAAGCATTAGTAGGCAGAAAGGAAGTTATCCAGCCAGTCCTCTCTGGCAATAGTTCAGTAGGAATTCCAAAATTAGATTCATTCTTTCCATTTGTTTTCTTTTTAATTGAATATTTCCAAAGCATCTGGGGATATAATAATAATACATATAACATGTGTAATTCTAGGTTAGGTGTGGTGGCTCATGCCTGTAATCCTAGCAATTTGGAATGTCAAAGTGGGAGGACCTCTTGAGCCTAGAAGTTCAAGACCAGCCTGGGAAACATAGAGAGGCCCCATCTCTAAAAATAAATAAGAAATAAAAAATTGGCTGTGTGTGGTGATACACGCCTGTAGTCTCAACTGCTCAGGAGGCTGAAGCAGAATGACCACTTGAGCTCAAGAGGTTGAAGCTACAGGAAGCCAGGATCACCACTGCCCTTTCCGGCCTGGGCAACAGAGTGAGACTCTGTCTGAAAAACTTGTGTAATTCTGATGTGCACTGGATATAAGAGAACAGATTATTAATCCCACAACTCAAACATATGCTCTCTGAATGCAAAACCATTTTTCCTGTGGGATTCTCAGCACCTACAATAGTGACTGGCACAGGTATATTTTTGATGCATATTTGTTCAAAGGGAAAAAAGCATCTTTAAGCAAGTCATCCTTTCCCTCTGGGAACTAAATCCTCCCTATTATACAATTTAGGAGGTAACTGGTATGGTAAGAAAAACATGGATTTTGAAGTCAGTCAGAGTTTAGCTAAAATTTTTAACATATTAGCTTTGATAAGCCATTGTTGGTTTTTGACATTTGTTTTATGTAAAATGGGGATGTTAACTATATTGTAAAATTCCTGTGGATGTAAATTAGAAACTGTAGTACATATAAGTATATAGATATTATTTTAAACATAAACTACATTTAAAGTACTTATTACATTACCTCTAACATGGGATGCTTAAATAAATTTGGATTCCCTTCTGTGTCCCTGCGAATCTGGAATCCTATCTCACGAAGACAGTATTAATCTATTTTCACACTGCTAAAAAAAATATCTGAGACTGGGTAATTATAAAACAAAGAGGTTTAATTGACTCACAGTTCCACATGGCTGGGGAGGTCTCAGGAAACTTACAATCATGGCAAAAGGCAAAGGAGAAACAAACACTGTCTTCACAAGGGGGCAGGAGAGAGAAGAATAAAGAAAGAACTTCCAAACACTTGCAAAACCAAAGATCTCGTGAGAACTCACTCACTATCAGGAGAACAGCATGGTGGAAACCACCACCATGATCCAATCACCCCCTCCCTCAAGCTGTGAGGATTATAGGCCCCTTCCTTGACAATGTTATCATTACAATTTGAGATGAAATGTGGGTAGGGACACAGAGCCAAACCATATCATTATTCCGCTGGCCCCTCACAAATCTCATGTTCTCACATTTCAAAATCTTCCCAACAGTTCTCCAAAGTCTTAACTCATTTCAGCATTAACTCAAAAGTCCATAGTCCAAAGTCTCATGTGAGACAAAGTAAGTTCCTTCTGCCTTTGAGCCTGTAAAATCAAAAGCAAGTTAGTTACTTCCTAGATACAACAGGAATACAGATATTGGGTAAATGCTCCCATTCTAATTGGGAGAAATTGGCCAAAACAAAGGGGCTACAGAGCTCACTGAAATCTGAAATCCAATGGGGCAGTCATTAAATCTTAAAGATCTGAAATAATCTCCTTTGACTCTCTGTCTCACATCTGGGGCATGCCAATGCAAGGAATGGTCTCCCATGGCCTTGGTCAGCTTCTTCACAGGCTGGCATTGAGTGCCTGTGGCTTTTCCAGGCTCACTGTACAAGCTGTCAGTGGATCTACCATTCTGGGGTCTGGAGGATGGTGACCCTCTTCTCAGAGCTCCACTAGGCAGTGCCCCAGTGGGGACTCTGTGTGAGGGCTCCAACCCCACATTTCCCTTCTGCGCTACCCCATCAGAGGTTCTCCAAGCTTCAGACTTCTGCTGGGATATCCAGACATATCCAGACATTTCCATACATTGTCTAAAATGTAGGCAGAGGTTCCCAAACCTCAAATTTTTGACTTCTGTGTAACCACAAGCCCAACACCAGATGGAAGGCACCAAGGCTTGGGGCTTGCACCCCCTGAAGAAATGACCCCTTTTAGTCATGGCTGGGATGAAGAGTACCACATTCCAAAATGAGGCTCTGGGCCTGGCCCAATAAACTATTTTTTCCTCCTAGGCCTCCAGGTTGTGAAGGGAGGGTCTGCCACAAAGGTCTCTGACATGCCCTGGAGACATTTTCCCCGGTGTCTCAGCAATTGACATTCAGCTCCTCATTACTTATGCAAATTTCTACAGCCAGCCTAAATTTCTCCACAGCATTTTTTTTTTCCTATAGCAGTGTCAGGCTGCAAATTTTCCAAACTTTATGCTCTCCTTCCCTTTTTTTCATCAGAGGAAGGAACATGATGCACACACTTCTTCAGAACTGGCTGGATGAAATGGACTGTCTTTGCAGGAGGCAGAGCTGAAAAAAAATCTGAGCAGAACTAGAGGGTTACCTTTTTTTCCCCATGAAGTGTCCAGGAGACCAGTGCACTTATATTCTAGAACAGTTGCAAAATTAGCCCTATTCAGTCTTCTGGAAAATCCATAGAAGAGCAGCACTGGATAGGCTCGGGAGACCCCCGAGTGACAGCACTCCTCAGAATCAGAAGGAAACATAAATTCCAATTTCAAATCCTGTCTCTCAAGTTCAAAGTTCCACAGATCTTTAAGGCAGGGGCAAAATATTGCCAGTGTCTTTGCTAAAGCATAGCAAGAGTGACCTTTGTTTCAGTTCCTAATAAGTTCTTGTCCCCACCTGAGACTACCTTAGCCTGGACTTCATTGTCCACATGGTTATCAGCATTTTTGTCAAACCATTCAACAATTGTCTAAGAAGTTCCAAACTTTTCCACATCTTCCTGTCTTCTTCTGGGCCCTCCAAATTGTTCCAACCTCTGCCCATTACCCAGTTCCAAAGTCACTTTAACATTTTCTGTATCTTTATAGCAGTGCCCCACTCCCAGTACCAATTTACTGTATTAGTGTGTTTTCACTTGGCTATGAAGAAATACCCATGACTGGGTAATTTATAAAGAAAAGAGGGTTAATTGACTTACAGTTCCGCATGGCTGGAGAGGCCTCAGGAAACTTGCAGTCATGGTGGAAGGCAAAGGGGAAGTGAGCACCTTCTTCACAAGAGGGCAGGAGAAGGAAGGACAAAGGAAGAACTTCCAAACACATTTAAAACCATCGGTTCTCATGATAACTCACCACTAACATGAGAATAGCATGGGAAAACTACCCTCATGATCCAATCACTTCCCTCCCTTTACTCCCAGGGATTACAGTTCTAGATGAGATTTGAGTGGTGACACAGAGCTAAACCATATCAGGGACCTTACTTGCTAATGGGGAGGGGTATTGCTTCAGCAGGACCCAGGCACAGTGGAGTCACAGGTACCATGTCCTCATGAACATTTGGGAAGATGCAAGCACAAACCTCATCATGAAAACTGCTCCTATGTTTTATTCCAATAATTCATTTGCACTATGAGGAAACGTGTGTTGAACAAAATTCCGTTATTCATGAACACCATTTCAATATCTGTGAATTAATGATACCTTCCTGAGTATATGGATATGCATGAGCTAGGAATGTGAAGCCTGGTATGCAAGTGGAAAGTGTTCTCAATAAGCACCCAGCTCTGTCTTCATGGTCGTGATGAAACCACTCAGTACAATTAAGTGACTAGACTTAGTAGCTGCACTGTAATTTTTTTTTCTTAAAGAATCTTATCAATAACCATTCAGTTTCACCATTTAATGGTTAGTTGATCTGACTCTAGTTAAATAGTCACCTAATACCATTGTTAAGAATGTATTTCTCAGTGATGAATACTTATTTATTCAACAACCAAACATTTACTAATCTTGTACCTTGTGCAGAGCTCCGAGAATGTAAGAATAAAGATGGCCTACCCCTGCCTTTCTGTCTAGTAAAGATAGAGCCATGCAGTCACTTCATCTTAGTGCAGTGTGCAGAGTGACCCAATGCTGAAGCCTGCGGGAGGCTCTAGGAGAACCAACGGGGTGGCACAAAAGCCTTTTAGGGAATTGGGAATGGAAATAACATTGAATTGAGACTTAAAGTACTTCAGGCTGAGAGAGCAATGAGCCCCTTCACAGGACCGAACCCCTCGAGGACTAATGCTGCATGTGCCACGTGAGTCCTCTGAAACACCAGGACTGGGAGCTCTCAGGGGTTCACTGTGGCTGGAGCTCAGACATAAACACCTTTGGTGCTTTTCTTAGCTGTTCATCTCTCTTGTGAATTTGGCCGGGACATCGCATCTCACTAATTCATTTCCATACTCTGAATGCTTTTTAGAGAACCTGAGCCTTAAAAGATCTTTGCCCACAGGAGGAGAGGGAGCATGTTAGGAAGTGCATTAGAAATATGCTTTTAATGCTTGATGCATTGCATGTAAGTAAGAATGTCTCAGTCTGGACTCCTGACAACAATAAAATCACAGCTTTATTTACAGCACGGAGCTGTTGCCGCCGATGACGTATGACTGCAATACATTACTTAAGTGAGGAGTTCCCCGATGCGTGTTTCAAAAGAGATGAGAAACGCTTCAGTACCAGGTTGCATTAATTAAGCAGGAAAGGCTAAAGAAGAGTGAAAGAGACTTGAAGATAAAGTGTTCTGGGCTCTTAAATATATATATATTTTATATATATATATATATATATATATATTTTTTTTTTTTTTTTACCTGTAGGTTCTTCCAAAAACATTCACAACTAAAAAAAGGGTAAATTAGTTCAGCCATTGTGGAAAGTGGTGTGGTGATTTCTCAAAGAACTTAAATCAGAATTACTATTTAACCTGGCAACCTCATTATAGGGTATATATGAATGTAATTCATTCTACTATAAAGACACATGCACACATATGTTTATTACAGCACTATTCGCAATAGCAAAAACATGGACTTAATCTAAACACCCATCAATGGGAGACTGGATAAAGAAAATTGGTACATACACACCATGGAATACTACGCGGCCATACAGAAGAATGAGATCGCATCCTTTGCAGCAACATGGATGGAGCTGCAGACCATTATCCTAAGCAAAATAACGCAGGTATGCAAAATCGAAAACTGCTGTGTTCTCACTTACAAATGGGAGCCAAACAACGAAAACACATGGACACAAAGGGGGACTAACAGGCACCAGGGCCTGCTCAAGGGTGGAGATTGAAAGGAGGCAGAGGATTAAAAAAACATAGCTATCCGGTCCTATGCTTATTACCTGGGTGACTAAGTAATCTGTACACCAAACCCCAACGACATGTGGTTTACCTAGATAACACTCTGCACATGTACCTCTGACTCAGAAAGCAAAGTTGAAAAACAAAACAACAAAAAATAATGCCCTTGACTTCTTAGGGAATCAACTTACCTGCTGTTTTCATTAAACACTTAGGCGTACCACTGTTGATTTCTCTCTAGGAATTGACCTAGGAAACAAGCTTTTGAATAAATTAAAATTATGTCACTAGTGTTTAGAATGTTAATAAGGCAAGGCAGCATATACGATAGGAACATGAATATGAATTTGGGAAAGAGGCAGATCTTAGTTCTTTTTTTTGTTTTTTGGCTCTACCGCTGTGTGACTCTGCCAGTATTATTTACTCTTTCTTTTTTGTTGTTGTTGTTTTCTGTTGTCTTTTGTTTTGTTTTTGAGACAAATCTCACTGTGTTGTACAGGCTGGAGTACAGAGGCACAATCATCGCTCATTATAGCCTCAACATCTTGAGCCCAAAATATCCTCCCACCTCAGCATATTGAGTAGCTGCGACTACAGGTGCACACCATGACACCTGGCTACGTTTTTCTGTTTTGTTTGTTTGTTTGTTTGTTTTTTTGAGTCGGGGGATTGGGTAGAGACAGTGTTTCTCCATGTTGCCCAGGCGGGTCTTGAACTCCTGAGCTTAAGCAATCCAGCCTCCTTGCCCTCCCCAAGTGCTGCGATTACAGGTGTGAGTCACTGTGCCGGCCTATTTATCCTTCCTGACCAGCAATTTCCTCTTCTTGGAAAACAATAGAGAAAATCTATAGCAGAGAGTTGTTATAAAGTTTAAGTAAAATAAAATAGGTAATATACCAATCCAGGGCATGCATACAGTAAATACTCATTAAGTATCAACTCTTAATGATAATATTTTAGAAGAAAGATGCATATTCCTAACAGAAATATAGACAATCTACATAGACATGTGTTACAAAGTCAGCAGGTATCTGCTGTTATCAGCTGACTCTCCATTTATTTTTTTAAAAAAGAATAAAATAGAATTATCCTTAACCAGATGGCTGTTGGTTAACTTTCAGGCGAAAACCGTATCAGTAAGGAATTCATAACATTTTAGGACTTAGGGGATTTCTTACACTTTTAAAAGTAGCTATCAGTGAAAATTTAAGCAGGGAAGGGTGCTTTAGTTTCTCAGTTACGTGATCTTGGATAAGTCATGTAACTGCTTGACAGCTCCAAATCTTCTTTTCTACAGTCACAAAATAAGAATGATTTCGTAAAAATGTCTTTGTCCTTCCTGCCATGTGAGGACACCTCAAGAAGGTGTTCCTATCTTTGAGAATGTAGACCCTCCCAGGCCCGGTGGCTCACGCCTGTAATCCCATCATGTTGGGAGGCCAAGGCGGGTGGATCACTTGAGGTCAAGAGTTTGAAACCAGTCTGGCTAACATGGTGAAAGCCTGTCTCTACTAAAAAAAAAAAAAAAAAAATTAGCCAGGTGTGGTGGAAGGTGCCTATAGTCCTAGCACTCGGGAGGCTGAGGCAGGAGAGTTGCTTGAACCAGGGAGGCAGAGGTTGCAGTAACCTGAGATCGCACCACTGCACTCCAGCCTGGTTAACAGAGCAAGACTCTGTCTCAAAAAAAAAAAGAAAAAAAAGAGAATGTGGGCCCTCACCAGACACTGAATCTGCCAGCACCTCGGCCTTGGACTTCACCACTTCCAAAACCATGAGAAATAAATGTGTGGTTTATAAGCCACCTAGTTCATGGTATGTTATTATTGCAGTTTGAGTGGACTAAACACATGGAAATTAATGTCATCCCCCCAATAAACCCTCTTTTATAGCTGAGGAAGCTGAGCCTCTAACAGATCAAGTTATAACACTTGCCAGAGTCCCATTTCTAGAAGGTGTCACAGCTGGTTCTTCCTTCCGTGCACTTTGTATTATCATAGCTCTGCTTAATTTTATGTCTTTCATACCCCACTATCATATCATATAATTGTGCATGATAATATTTAGCCTTGGGTGATGATGTTTCTTGACTGTACAAACCGATAAGTGAATCAGTCACATGTGGGTTTTTGTTTTGTTTGAGATAGTGTCCCCTCTGTCACCCAGGCTGTAGTGGAGTGGCACAATTGTAGCTCACTGCAGCGTCGAGCTCCTGGGCTCAAACCATCTTCCCACATCAGCCTCCCAAGATGCTGGGATTTCAGGCATGTGCCACTGCACCCAGCCATATGAGTTATTTTTTTTAATGTTTTGATGCACACATGAAATAACAAAAGTATTTGTGGATACCTACATTTGGTAATCGTATACACAAAATGTTTTTGTAGCATTATTCTTTGTAAACATTAATAAGTACACATTTGAAAAATAAATGAACATTTACCTTTAGTCTGTAAGCATGCTTATATATATGGTTCTTTTGTTGTTAGTCTTATAGGCAAAAAAAAAAAAAAAAACTGTATCTATAAGAATGCTTAATAACGATTTTCCTCTTTTCACATTTTCCTCTTTGCAGTGTTGTAGTGGTTTGATGAGGTACTGTTAACATTCTGATAAGTGAAGTTAAAAATTAACCTGTCTCCTGTTTAAGCAAAGTGAGATTAGGGATCACTGAAGAAAAGCTTCACATTAGACGCAGAAAAGTAGCATGAGTTGGATGAAGGACATGCCAGGTGAAAAGAAAAAAGAGAAAGAAAAAAAAGGAGGGAAGAAAAATGATTTAAGCTTTGTAAAGAGAAGGAACCTGATAATCCTCAGAGAATTGCTGGGATAGTGCTCGAGGATAGATCATGTGAGGAAACCGGAGTCCCTCTGAGCCATAAGGTACACATCCAGCAGGCAAGTATAACCTGAGAATTGACCAGACTTTAGGGCTCAAGACCGTGCCGTGGGGCAGACACACACCAGCCATGGAGAGAGTATCAGGCGTGGAGACTGCAGGTGCACGAACTTGAGACTGCAGAGGCATGAACTTGCCTCATTTTCAAGGTGTTGTCCACAAGGATAGTACAGCCATTGGCCGCGCTCATTTCCTACCTCATTTATCTTTTATAAAATCATATCCTGCAGGCCTGGTATTCATAGGGATATAAGTGTCATCAGAATCTCACACAACATATATCAAGTTCAACCTATTGATACCAAAGAGAGTGATTTCATGTGTAAAGAAACAATGCAGGGCATTGTTGGGAAGTTGGCTTCAACGTTTAAAAAAGTTGGTGTTGAGCCTCCCTGTGTGAGGGCTCAGATGAGGACTGAGACCACTCTCCCAAAGTGTCTGTTGAGTGAACAATATCCCAATATTGTCAGGAATCTTGGTGCAGCAGCAATTGAGAAATCTTTCTCTTTTTCTCCATGCTACTCCTTCTGTGCTAGGGGCTAGGATTACTCAACTCCATTCCAGGTGCACGACTCAATTCACCTTTCTCCTCACTGTCCTGGGATATTGTGAAACAGATCGTTTCTGCTCAAATACTTAAAGCCCGTGTTCTCTGCCATACTTGATGATAGGATTTCACTTACCTTTATTAGGTTTACAATATTCAGATACTGTATAAAAGAACCATTGTTTTACTGGGTTGGAAAAATAAATTAAGTCTTTGAGTGGTGGATGACTTTGATAAGAAACCCTACTTGTGGATACATAGGGAGTTGATATTTTTGAAGTCTATTTAACAGAAGCCGGGACGCTCCAGTTTGCTGAAAGTTCAGGCGAATGCACAGGCGACCACCGGCTCCGCGGCTCAGAGCCGCTTTTCTGCTCCGTTTGTTAAATGGGGTGTTAGTTTGCAGTACAGCGATTTAAAGCCTGAGTTCTCCGTGGGCACCGTCCCTCCTGTGTGCAGTGAGGATTTCAGCTTGGATTCCTGTGCCAGTTTAAAATCAAACCTTTCCTTTGTGGCAAATAAATTGCTAGCACTTTGGAAGGATCCTAATGAAAGAACCCAATCCAAGGTTATTCAGGAGTGAGATTTCACTGTAGGCTGAAATTCATTGGCTGGGATGTTTGTCCTGGCAATGAGTTAACCTCAATTAAGAAACTAGAGACAATAAAAGAAATAATTAAAAACAGAGAAAAAAAACTGAAATTAGCATTTGTTGAATGTCTAGCTTCTATGCTGCGTCTTCCATGGCGCCATGATCTGAGTGTTTGTGCTCTGCCCCTGTTCATATGTTGAAACCTAATCCCCAGTGTATTAAGAGGTGAGGCTTCAGGAAGTGTCCATGCCATTAGGTTGGAGCCCTTGAAAGTGGCATCGGTGCCCTTAGAAAAGAGGTCCCAGGGAGATGATTTGCTCCTCCCATCATGTGAGGACACAGCAAGAAGTCGGTGCTGTCTAAGAGAACGTGGGCCCTCACCAGACACCAAATCTGCTGGCACCTTGGAGATGGACTTCCTAGAAATAAATATTTGTTGTTTCTATGCCACTCAGTCAATAGATATTTTGTTAGAAGAGGCTGAATGGACTAAGACACATGGAAATTCACTTGATCCTCTTAATAACTTCCTTTTGTAGTTCAGGAAGCTGAGTCTCTGACTGATCAAGTTACATGTCAAAGTCCCATTCCTAGAAGGTAAGAACTGATTTCAAAGTCTAAGCACTTTCTATCAGCTCTGCTTAATCTTATTTCTTTCATGCACCACCATAATATGATAGAGTAGTACATGATGATACATAACCTTGGGTGACGGTGTTTCTTGACCATTCAAATTGATAAATGAACTACTCACATGTGGGTTTTTAAAAAATTTTAACACACATATTAAAAAACAAAACAAAGATATTTGTAGATGCCTACATTTGATAGTTGTATACACAAAATGTTTTGTGATGCTATACTTCTTTACAAAAATTACTATTTATAAATTTGGAAATTAGTGGACTCTTCCCTTTAACCTTGCAAACTATGCACTTTCAGTCTTACAGACTAAAGGCAAATGAAACTATACATAAATACTGTACTACAACTGATAAAATTGTTCATCATGGGAGCACAGGTTAACAACTCTGATATGGAGATGAAAACTTAAGTAAATGGATGCAGAATAATGAGTCTAGATTCTCATAGTTGGAGTGGGAATTTTCATATTAGCAAGGACTGAAGGCTAGAATAATTCATGTGGTAATAGATTAGAGTTGAAGACATCAAATAAACTCATGATTAGCTTAGTATACAAACAGAGGGTTACAAATATTGATAGATACGTATACACACAGAGACTAATATACACACATATATTCCTTTGCTCTGCCAGCTGAAAAGACATAGAAATAATAACACCCCACAGTAATGAGCGTATGTAATGCCCAGATCTTGATTTCTATTACCATTTATTAATAAGAATAGGGATCTTTGGAGAGATGGCTTGATTTAAGATTAGGGCAGAAATTTTACATGACCCCTTTGCATCTTGTAGCACCAGAAATAATGTAGTGTATGTGTGTGTGAGTCTACACATTTAATGTGTATGTATACATATTATCTTCATATATGTTACATATATAGATATATGTGTGTGTAGATAGATATGAATAAACAAAACAAAAACAAAACAAAACACAGTGATGGGACACAGGATTGAACTGAAAGAGCTTCCAGTGGCCAAATCTGGAACAAGTTAAGCAACAAAATAAAAGAAGTAGTAGTATGTTACAACTTAATTAGAAAATAAGTATCCATGAGTTCATACTGGTGTAAGTAAATGGTTGAATAAATAAATGGAAAAGAATAGACAAATATCCCTTGCAGAAAAATTCCAAATAATGTATGGAGACACTCAGGGAGATGAAGCGTGGCTCCCCACTCTTTAAGGATGGCATGGGTTACACATGGTGACTTACTTCCCAATGTTATAGCATGGAAAGGGGGAGAAAGAGGAACTCTATAGTGAAGAAACCTGACAAATGCTACTTCAGCCAGGTAATCAAAGTCAGCATCAACAGTGATTAGTCATGTTGCTAGTATGTGTTCTTTATATGATGCAATAAGAACCCACTTAACCTCTGTGGCCTTCTTCCCTCAAACTGAGTAAAACATCAGAAAATCTAAATTGAGGGCTAGGCACAGTGGCTCTCACCTGTAATCCCAGCACTTTGGGAGGATGAGGCAGGCGGATCACCTGAGGTCGGGAGTTAGAGACCAGCCTGACTAACATGGAGAAACCCCATCTCTACTAAAAATACAAAATTAGCTGGGCTTGGTGGTGCATGCCAGTAATCCCAGCTACTTGGGAGACTGAAGCAGAAGAATGGCTTGAACGTGGAAGGTGGAGGTTGCGGTGAGCCAAGATCGTGCCATTGCACTCCTGCCTGGGCAAGAAGAGTGAAACTGCACCAAAAAAAAAAAAAAAAAAAAAATTAGCTGGGTATGGTGGCATCAGCCTGTAATCCCAGCTAATCGGGGGTCGTGGGGGTGAGGCAGGAGAATAGCTTGAACCCAGGGGGCAGATGTTACAGTGAGCCGAGATTGCGCCACTGCGCTCCAGCCTGGGCGACAGAGTGAGACTCCATCTCAGAAAAAGAAAAGAAGTAAATCTAAATTGAGGGACATTCTATGAAATACCTTTATTAGTATACCTCAAAATTGTCAAGGTCTTCAAAAACTAGAGAAGTCTGAAAACAGCAATAGTGAAGAGAAACCTAAGGAAACATGACAACCAAATGTAATGTGTTATCCTGGAACAGAAATAGGACATTTGGTAAAAAGCTAAAGAAATCTTAGTGAAGTAGAGACTTCCTTTAGTAATAGTCTATCAGTACAGATTCATCAGTGATAAAAAATGGTCTATACGAATGTAAGGCTTTAAAAACACAGAAAACTGGGTATAGGGTATATGAAAACTGCATTATCTTTGCATTTTTGTCAACAGTCTAAAACTGTTCTGAAGTAAAAAGTAAAAGGTTTATTTTTTAGATAAATAGACTTTTAAACTCCCAATAGATTAAATGATTGAATACATTTTTAAACTAGGATTGCTGTGCTTTTTAAATGGTACAGTCATACTACAGGTAGGGTTCAGGCTGAGATGATATTGGAGCACAGAGGAGACCCAAGGCCTTCTGCAAGACTACGGGGCCATAACACTGCCCCTGTCCTGGTCAAAGGCCAAGGTGCTGCCAGCACTGACCAGCTGGTCCCAGAATATGGGCTTACTCTTGCACTTCTCTGCCTGGGGTCTAAAAAGCAGAGAGTTTGTCTTGAAGCCCACTTAATAATCTAGCCCCTGGGCACAAGAACAGAAAAGGCAGTATGGTTGTGGGTGTGTGGCATCCTTCATGGGAAATAGCTTCAAGACCTATCAGGGGAACCAGCCCCCAATATTTCAATGTAGGTTCTTTTCTATTTTCCCTAAGTGTCGGCCAGTCTGAGAAATAAAGAGAAAGAGTGAAAAGAGAGAAATTTTACAGCTGTGTCACCGGGGGTGACATCACATATTGGTAGGACCATGATGAAGACCCCCAAGCCGCAAAACCAGCAAGTTTTTCTTAGGGATTTTAAAAGGGGAGGATGTGTACCAACAGGGATTAGGTCACAAGGATCACACGCTTCAAAGGGTAATAAAGATCACAAGGTGACGTCAAAATTAGAATTACTGATGAGGGTCTATGTCCTGCTGTGCATGCATTTTCTTGATAAACATCTTAACGGGAAACAGGGTTCAAGAGTAGAGAAGTGGTCTGACTAGAATTTACCAGGCTGGAATTTCCCAATCCTAGTAAGCCTGAGGCTACTGCAGGAGACCAGGGCATACTTCAGTCCTTATCTCAACCGCATAAGACAGACACTCCCAGAGTGGCCGTCTATAGACCTTACCCCAGGAGTGCATTCCTTCCCCAGGGTTATTCTTGTGCTGGGAAAAGAATTCAGCAATATTTCTCCTACTTGCACGTCTATTAATAGGCTTTCTGCAAGAAGAAAAATATGGTTCTATTCTGCCCGACCCTGCAGGCAGTCAGACCTTATGATTATCTTCCCTTGTTCCCTGAAAATCGCTGTTTTTCTGTTCTTTTCAGGGTGCACTGATTTCATATTATTCAAACACACATGTTTTACAATCAGATTTCATATTGTTCAAACACACATGTTCTACAATCAATTTGTACAATAGTGGTCCTGAGGTGATGTACATTCTCAGCATACGAAGATAACAGGATTAAGAGATTAAAGACAAGACAGGCATAAGATATTTTAAGAGTATTATTAGGGAAGTGACAAATGTCCATGAAATCTTCACAATTTTTGTTCAGAGATTGCAGTAAAGACAAGTGTAAGAAATTATAAAAGTATTAATTTGGGGAACTGATAAATGTCCATGAAATCTTCACAATTTATGTTGTTCTGCCTCGGTTCCACTGTTCCCTCCATGCAGGGTCCCTGACTCTCTGCAACAAAGACCCATGACTTCTGACCCATAGGGACTGATTTTTTTAGGCAGATGTTCTGAGCTGTCTGTTTTAATCATGCATAAGTACCTGTACAAAGAATCATTTTTGCTTTCTTGATGGCATGAAGATTCTAGTTCACGTATTAAACTCTGGATTCATTGTACTAAACCTTATTAAGTGACAGACAAAATATTTGCAGAGGGGCAGGTTTTTCTTCCATGTATTACTTTGACATTACTTTGTTCACAGAATGTTGTAACTTGCTTACAAAGACATATTCAATGATATTAAGAAAAATAGGAGAAATCAAAAGCCATGAATGAAGTGAAGACAAAGGGTATAAAGAAAGATAAAAGTGAGGTCGGGCGTAGTGCTCACATCTATGATCCCAGCACTTTGGGAAGCTGAAGTGGGAGGATCGCTTCAGGTCAGAAGTTCGAGACCAGCCTGGTCAACATGGCCAAACTGCTTCTCTACTAAAAATACAAAAATTATCTAGGGGTAGTGGCACACACCTGTAATCCCAGCTGCTTGGGAGGCTGAGGCAGGAGAATCACTGGAACCCGGGAGGTGGAGGTTGCAGTGAGTCGAGATCATGCTACTGCATTTCAGCCTGAGCAACAGAGCCAGATTCAGTCTCCGAAGGAGGGAAGGAAGGAAGGGAGGGAGGGAGGGAAAGAAAGAAAGGAAAGCAAGCAAGAAAGAAAAGAAAGCAGGAAAGAAAAGAAAGAAAAGAAAGAAGGAAAGAAAAGAAAGAAGGAAAGAAGGAAAGAAGAAAGGAAGGAAGGAAGGAAAGAAATAAAGAGGAAGGAAGGAAGGAAGGAAGGAAGGGAGGGAGGGAGGGAGGGAGGGGGGGAGGGAGGGAGGGAGGGAGGGAGGGAGGGAGGGAGACCAAGGATGGGAGGTTAGTCCATAAAAGCCTGCTGTGAGGCTCTGGTAGTTTTGAGTGAGAGACATAAAATATGGTTATAAATTTTCTAGCAATCAACATATGGAAGAAAACATAATGAGATGTGTAATTCATACTGAGATAAAAATGGGTCAGTTGGAACATAATACCAGGAAGGTTTTTAGGGTCTGTTTCTTGCTCTGCCTACTCATTGCACAGGTATGCAGTTGGTGAAAAATTGTCAGGCTCTATACCTCTGCCACGTGAAATTTTCTCGATGTACATTTTACCTCAGTAAGTTTAAAGTCAATGAAAAAGATTCAGGTTGAGTAGACGTCAGAAAATAAGCAAAGGGGATATTCAATAAAATACATTTATTCAGACATTAGGAAGAGACAAAAATCAGTGGCTTCAGTTTCTTTTTTCCAACAAATTCTTTTGAGGAAACGCTATGCAACAGAGAGAATTGCTCACATCCTATTCACCTTTCACCCCTGCCTGCTTAAAATAAATACAATGCATTTCATGGGGATGTTTCTTTACCTTTCTCAGTGGAAGCCTATGGCATCATGACAAAGCCATATTTACTAAGATTCCAAGAGTGTGGCCCCCGATGTGGCTCTGAGTTCTTTCACAAGACAGGCTGCCTTGCTCCTGTGCTGCAGTAGAGCCTCCTCCTCCCTTCCGACTTGTATACTTATTTCACCACTGTCTATGTTTCCTACAGTGGACGGAGCTGGGACTCCCAGTGTGAATCCCAAGGCCTGTCCTGGCCACTTGCTGACATCTTTCCCTACCACTGACCCCTATGTGACCATGCTCTGGTCACAATAACTGAGCAAGGGGCTCATCATCACCTTTTCTTTGCCTCTTATGCACCTGCTGTTTCCTCCACCTGTGGTGGTCTCTCCTCAGGTCTCCACTGCTCTGCTTCCTTCTCAGCATGTAGGTACCAGCACCGAGATCCTCTCTCCAAAATCTTTCCTGGATGATACCTCTCCTCCTCACTTCTTCGATCTACAGTAATTCAAGTTATTTTTTCTCATAACATTTGTTAATATTTGAAACTATATATATAGAAAATTTCAAATATTTCCAATATATAAAATTTCAAATATTAACAAATTTATGAGAAAATTAACTTGAATTAAGGTAGATTGAATATATAACACTTATTACCTATTTAATGTTTATCTTTCCCAAAGAGAATATATGTCTTTTAAACAGAAATATAGCCTATCAGAATTCTGGAACAGTACCCTGCATATGGTAGAGACAAATATTTGTTGAATAAAGAGGAATTGAAGGCAGACTGAAGTGGCTCACACCTGTAATCCCAACACTTTTTGCAACTGAGGCAGGAAGATCATTTAAGTTCAGGAGTTTGAGACCAGCCTGGGATACATGGCAAACCCCTGTCCTACAAAAAATACAAAAATTAGATGGGCAGGGTGGGGTGTGCCTGTAGTCCTAGCTACTCAGGAGGCTGAAGTGAGAGGATTACTTGAACCTGGGAAGTAGAGGTTGCAGTGAGGCACAATGGCACCACTGCACTCTAGCCTGGGCAGCACAGCAAGACCCTGTCTAAAAAAAAAACAAAAAGAAGAATAATTGAATGAATGGCGAATAAATGCAGTGCATAGATTAATAGATTAAACACATATCTTTCTCATAGTTTTCCCTAAATATTGTTAGTCTCAAATAAGCTTTTGACAAATATGAAACGGGGCATTGATTCTGTAAAAAGTAAAGTAGAGGTACCTCTTCAAAGTCTTTCCTCCCCATCTAATTAGGAATAAATAGTAACTTCTCTTAGAAGCAAAATTTATTCAAAGACCTGTGCTAACATTCTTAAATATCTCCTAGCCATAATAAAGAAATCAATGTACTTTATGTTCTTAGCTCCTGCAATTTAGCCTAAATATTTGCCCTGGCATGCTTATACTGGTCCAAGCAAGCATTAGGTCATAGCCTTTTCCTCTTCCTTATTTGAAGGTGTTTTTACCTTTCTCAGCATTCCACAAGTTACTTCCTCCTTCCTTTGTTCTCCTCTGCCCTTGCCTCTTTTAAAAAGTTCTAAGTTGCTAGCCAGTCAGGACAAATACAGAATGTGAGGTCCCAGCCAATACAAACCAGACACAGCAGTATGGTGGACATGTCAAGATATAAATGACTCTCTCCTTTGTTTGGTGTACTCTTGTGGCAAAACTGCTAGCGAGTGTAACCTTTCTGCAGAAAGTATAAAAATGGCCTTGAATTAAATTTATGTTCAAGTACTATTTCTTTATGGCACCAGAGAACAAGCATTTCAAACAATTCCAAGGTTATTCTCTTTAGTAAATGCCTGGTGTGTACCTATTCTTGGCTGCTGGATATGTAAAACACCCTAAATTTCTTCAATGCACCAGCTAAGTAATTCCTTGGTATTATCTGCAAGCCATTATTCAATAAATAAAAGCTCACTGCAGCCAATCATGGAGTGTTTCTAGAATTTGCTGGTTAAAATGAGCTTGACTGAAAGTCCCTTGCATATTATCTGTTTTCACACTGATAGAAAGAACTACCTGAGACTGGGTAATTTATACAGAAAAAAGAAGTTTGATTGACTCACAGTTCTGCATGGCTGCGGAGGTCTCAGGAAACTTACAATCATGGCAGAATGCGAAGGGGAGGCAAGGACCTTCACATAACGGCAGGAGAGGGGGTGGGGGGAGCTTTTAACCGACACTTTTAAGCCAACAGCTTTCGTGAGAACTCACTGTCACAAGAACAGCATGGAGGAAACCGCCCACATGATCCAATCACTTCCCACCAGGTTCCTACCCCCACATGTGGCGATTACAATTCTACATGAGATTTGGCTGGGGACACAGTGCCAAACCATATCACCCTGTATAATTCTGTATCAGCCCTCTAGATTTCTGCTTGAGAGCTTATAGTTGAACTCATGCTTGTGCTTTTCTGCCTTGAGCTGCTTAAAAAACGTCTGCTCATCTGTGTTTTGTCTTCCCTTCCCCACCGAGGGTTTTCTGCAAATGAATTTGGTAAATGTGTAGAGTTTATATTTTACTTTAGATTACTCCAAGTATATTCTCCTAATTTGAAGACAATCCCTCGAACTGTTTTTCTAAGATGCAGTAACAGAACAGAGGCATAAATGGAATTGTTCTTAAGCATACCAGAGCTGTAGTAGCAGGAAACAAACACATACCTGGAATTCAGAACTCCTAGGATGCCTGGTCCTCTTTTGTGAAGTGGTGACTGTTGCATTATCTCCTTGAGAGTGCTGGAAGTAGCTTTAAGGAACCAGCTAGGGCTTGGTGAATCATACTGATGACACTGGGTGTGGCGTGGTAGCTGGGTGTCAGGAAAGCTGTCCAGAGCCAATGCAGTGACCAGAATCCTCTCACAACAGCAACCTAGGCTGGGCACGGTGGCTCACGCCTATAATCCCAGCACTTTGGGAGGCCAGGGCAGGTGGATCACTTGAGGTCAAGAGTTCGAGACCAGCCTGATCAACATGGGGTACCCTGTCTCTACTAAAAATACAGAAATTACAAATACAAGTCAGGCGTAGTGACTCATGCCTGTAGTGTTAGCTACTTGGGAGGCTGAAGCAGGAGAATCGCTTGAACCCGGGAGGTGGAGGTTGCAGTGAGCCAAGATCACACGACTGTACTCCAGCCTGGGCAACAGAGTGAGACTCTGTCTTAAAAAAAAAATCAACTTAAAAGGATGCTATTTGTAAGCATGCATGATGTACCTAACACATTTGAACAAGAACAGAAGAGTTTGAGATGTGGTGTCAGAGATTTACGCTGAGGGCTGAGCAATCAATTTAATTTTTGCAACTGCTGCTAATATAGAGACCATCTTTTCCTCCCACCTGGTACAGTTCTGGAAAATGTGAGTGGAAAAGATGTATGTAAATTGTTGTTCTTTGCAAGCAATCCCAAGCCTCTTGAAGAAATGTCTTCTCTGTCTGTATCTCCTTGGCACCTATCCTTTCCTTTTCTCTATCCCAGCACGCATCACCTCATTGGAGTCTTGGTTGACTTTTTCATATCACTCACTCCGTTATGACTCTTTGAACGTGTGGTGAATAACATTTTATCTCCACAATCTTCCACATGGCCAGAATCAGAGTAGGTAGTCATTAAATCCTCATTGAATGAAGACCTATGTTATTTCCTAGAATGCTTTGAGACAATGTGTCTAGGAATTGAATGCTACATTTATAATTTATGGACTAAATGGGTATGGTTGAAGGGAAAGTTAGTTATAAAAAATTTGAAGAGTAAGCAGAGCCAAATTCTTATGAATATATGTGATGGTATTTTTTATTTTTGTGTGGCACAACAAAGCTATAATCACTTACCTTACAGCTTAGGAAAACCCAATTTGATGGAAATTCTAAACTTTAGCATTACTGTATGTTAGATCAACACATAAAATATCTAGCTGTTAATATCCAACTTTGCTTTGTGAATCCATAGAATTACCTTTGTGTTACTCTACTGCATGAATGCATTTGAAAATAATACAATAACCATTTAAGGAAGATTAAGCAGAAGGGTTATTGTAATCTGAATACATGAGTGAGTAGCTCTTTAAAATAAATATCCATTAAATAACAAGAGTATGTATATGAATCTCATCAAAGTGCTTTAAGGCAACCACAGTTAATGAGTTGATCATTATTACTCTTAAAAAATCATAGCTATCCAGGGAAGTGACTATTTCTTTGAGTGGAGCTATTACAATCTATACACTCAGGAAACAGATAAGTATTTTGTGAGGTTTCCTTTTAAGTTATGAGTTTTTAAACTAAGAACTCAAGATCACTAAGATAAAAATTAGTAGCCGTGTTTTTAGATGTTCTATAGCTGTGTGGCCTCTCTAGACCTCTGAGTCCATTTCTAGATTGAAGTTAATACTGCCTATACATCCTTTGTCAAATGAATGTGATGTTTTTAAAAGTGTTTTATAGGTTATGAAATACTGCAAGAGCTTTGATATCATCTTTCTCAGTATTACCATAATGAAGACACTAGCACAACTTTAGATAATGCCCTTAGCCTAGAGCACAATTGAGGATATTGCAGCTATCTTGGAGACAATCCTGAGAAGTTGGAACACCATTCTTGCTGATTCTACCAGAGGATCTAGAAGTCCGGGGAGAAAGTGGGGAATAACATTATTGTTATTCCCATGTGGGTGCACATCTGTCTGACTTTACCTGCAGAAGAAATAGTCCTGGTTCCTTGTTTTGTGATGCACATAGGATACTTTACTGGATATTTCTTCAGGATCCACATACAGCCCTTGACAGCACTAGTTGTAAGGTTGCTTCTTCAGTTTTAGTTGATTGCCACTTTTGCACAACAGCAGAGGTCTATGGGACTGAAGAATGCAACTTGACACAATTTGATTGGACACACATTTTTCCCAGAGCCAGAGTTCAGCCTGTCATTGCTATGTCATGAAACTTCTCCTCTGTCTCCATCCTAACCCTTCCCATGCCCCACTCACAGGCACACTGGGCTTCAGTCACACCGAATTTCTGCCATTCCCACATCACAACAGGCTTGCTCAGATCACTTGCGCGTTCATTTATGTTAGTCTCTCTGCCTAGAACTTCCTTCCTTCTCTTTTCCACCTAGAAAATGTGTATTTCTTCCTTAAGCTAAGCATAAATGACAGCTGGTTCTTCCCAAGAGTCCCAAGTACAGTTAGTGACTCTCCTTTTCATGCTCCTGCAGTACTGACCAGTGATGGCATTTATCCTGCCTTTATGAATTCTTCTAGAATGTAAGGTGGACTTAGGTCTTTTATTTTTCTCAGTGGTGCAGACACAGCACCTAATAGTGGTAGAAGTGATACATCTATGGCTTCATCTGACATTCCGGGCTCTTAAAAGAGTATAGTGCCAGGAGGTTTCAGAGCCTCTGGCTATTGGAGGAGGCCTTCTCACTTTGGCCCACTTGGAGAAGGGCTCAACTCTCAGAGAGACTGGGCAGCCTTTATCAACCTCTCTTTAAGACAAGAGGAGATGGGGAGGGACAATGCCCCCTTCATAAACAAGCAAAGGCTGTCAGACCCTGCACTAGAAAACCTTGTGCTATAATTAAAAAATGTCTCTGTTTTCCTGTTGTTAAAAAAATACAGTCTTTTTTGACACAAATCATTAATCTTCACCTCTTCTTATTGCTGTCATCTACCAAACTCCCCCACATTCCTGGTCATCCCCTGTCCAGGGCTTTTGCTTCCCTCTCCACCATGTCTACAAGTATCTTTCCAGGTGACTTGAGTATGAAATAAATTATCTATTTGACTCTCACTCTTTGACAACCTCCTCCCCAGTGATCTTTCATCGACACCCAACTCAGCCACTCACTGTCATGGGCATGCCTGAACTTTCTCAAAAGACTTCCAAGATGACGACTGTCCATTTCCTTTTCTTTCTTTATCATTTTTTTTTTTTTTTTAATAAGACAGGGCCTCACTATGTTGTCCCGGCTGACCTTAAACTCCTGGGCTTGAGTGATCCTCCCGCCTCTGGAGCAGCTGTTACTGGGCCACCAGCATGCCTGGCTTCAACCTTTATTTTATTTTTATTCTCTCCATTCTCCTTGCTCCTGTTCTCACACGGTCTGATTTAGACCCCACCATCCTGTTATCTATGGCTCTCATAAAGCACCCTCGCCCCTGTGCCCTTCTCTCCACTCTCCCTCTCAATGAGAGAATGCTTAGCCTGCCAACTCTCAGCCAACCCCATGCAGCTTCTCTGTAACTACATGTTGCTAGATACATTTACACGGCTGAGATGTCTAAATATGTCTTCCAGTGTATGTCCAAAAGCATTGGCAGACACTTAGATGAACCCAACATTCCATTCTCAGAGTTGGCTATTTCATGTCGTCTCTCTCTCTCAACTTCTGGCACTTTTCTGGCCTCAACTCTCAGCTTATGACCTCACCTCATACCTGAAAAAAGATGAACTAATGTCTTGAGATGTATGTGCACTTACTACAAGTTTCTATTCAAAGACAAGAATATTCTGGCTTTACCTAAAGCCCTTTTTTCCTTGTGTGCTGTATCTCATTCTCTCCAGGGTACTCAGGAACTTCTTGTAGCAGTATCTTTCACCTCCGCTTCATCTCAGTGTCTCACTCTTTGTTAGACTTTGTCCACTAGCTTTCCTGGCCTTATGCATGTGTGAATATTATCCATACAAAACATCAAACCTCATTTGACCCCACATCTCTCTCAAACACTGCCTCCACTTTCTTTCTCCCTTTTACAACATGTTCCTTGCTATTTCCATTTGTTTACATTGTATGTTTTTCTTAACCTACTTCATTTTGATCTTTGTTGCCACCAATATAATGATTTTTTTATCAGTTACCAATGACTTTCATATTCTCAAATTTACTAGTTAATTATCTGTTCCTTATCTTACCCAACTATTCAGTAGCATTAGCAAGTGACTCTCTCTCAGACACTGCAGTCTCTGGGGGTCACAAAACCTTCCCGCGTCAGTCCTTTTCTTCTCAGCCTCCTTTGCTAATTCCTCACGTCTGTGAGAACTCCAAATATGTCAGTGTCCTGTATTTATCTCCCTTTGTGCCGTCTCCCCATCTCCACTGTCTCCTTAGGTAATCTCATCTATTCCCCACAGTCCTGTGCTCAGTGCATATTCTGAGGTCTCCCAAATTTATAGGTCCAGCTTTGGCCACTTCTATTAGCCCTGCCCTCAGATATCTGCTCTGGGGTCATCAGTTCCATGTTTTTGTTTATCAGATGACTCTTGGACCCACACTCGATACGATATCCACAACAGTCATTTAAGTCAAAAATGTCACAAGGTTCTCCTGCTGTAAGTCTTCCAGTGGTTTAGGATTATAATTAAATCTTCCTCACAACTTTCTAACCTTTCGTGAATTTGCCACTGCCAACATCTCTCACTCTTATTTGCCATAGTTTAGCTATATTGGACTTCTTCATTTCAGTTTCAAAACATATCATCTTCCTCCCACCTCTGTTTTTTGTTTGTTTGTTTCACTTTGGATAAACTACACTCAGAATACATGTTTCCTAAATACCCACAGGACTAAGTCTACCTTGTTTTTGTAGATTTCAATTCAATCATTACCTTCTCAAAGAGGTCAGCCTTGACATTAGACACCATCTACCTATCAATTTACTTTCAAACCTATTATGTATTCTATTTTCTCTATAGTATTCAGTGTGATGTTAAATTATTTCTTTATTCATATAGGTACATATTGCCATTTTTCCTTTGACTGGAACACAAACTCCACAAGAGCAGGTGCATTTTCATCTTCAGCCTTCAAGCCCTAGGATAGTGCCAGGCATGGGAATGACATTCAATGAATATTTACTGAATAAACAAGTGAGAACATGGCTTGGCATATCAAATCTATTTTTGTCTCTAAGTATTTATTGAATAAGTTAGGGGCCCAGGCCTTACTTGGATCTGGGAACCCAGATGAAAACTCATGGTCCTTTCCTTCAAAGGGTCTAATCTGGAGAAGAGTTCTGACGAAACAATGGTGAGGTTGCTCTGGGAAAAATGGACCTAACTGCCTGAGAAGAGCAGGGGCAAGGTTCAGCTAGGACTTGAAGGAGGAGTGCCATTTAACCGCCAAGGGGATGGAGTAGGAGGTACGTGTCCTGGCCACAGACAAGGAAGCAAGCTGAGTGTGCAGTTTCCCCACATGCTCTCGTGTCCCTGACATGCAGCTTCCATCTACAGTTCAGGAAGGAGACTGCCAACAAGTGAGGCTTCTGGGGGATTTCTCAGTCTGTGAAACACTTTTACTACTGTGTCCTCCTCTAATTAATCGTTTTGAATAAAATATGCACATTTATTGTATATATTATAGGTACGTAAATTTATGGCCAGGTGTCGTGGCTCACGCCTGTAATCCCAGCACTTTGGGAGGCCGAGGCAGGTTGATCATGAGGTCAGGAGTTCGAGACCAGCCTGGCCAACATGGCAAAACCCCATCTCTACTAAAAACACTAAAATTAGCCAGGCGTGATGGCGCATGCCTGTAATCCCAGCTACTTGGGAGGCTGAGGCAGGAGAATTGCTTGAACCCGGGGGGCAGAGGTTGCAGTGAGCTGAGATTGTGCCACTGCACTCCAGCCTGGGTGACAGAACAAGACTCTGTCTCAAACAAAATAAAAATAAAAATAAAAAAAACTCTAATTTGTGTATATAAACTTTTATATAAAATATATTTTACATATATTAAATATATAATAAGAAATTTTCAGATAGAGTGCTTCTGTAATGAATTAGATAGTCATTTATTTTTAAAACTGTATTTAAACTTGGCCTCCTAGAAATCCACTGAAAATAAGAATCAGGCGCCAAGTCATTTTCGAGGCCTTTATAGTTCACAGAAGCCCTGCAGTGTGGGGAGAAGCCTGGCTGCTGGATCCCCTCCCACCACGTGGTCGTGGCCCTGCTCTGCAACCAGAGGTTGCCCAGGACCCAAAAGGGCCCATCTGGGGTTCAGAATTTTTTTGAAGAGAAAGTTTAAAAAGTTCAAGGAGAAGGACAAGATGAATGATAAGGCACTCACCTTTTTATAGAAAAGCCATCCGGAGAAACTCATGTCAGCACTAGGCATTGAAGCCGAAAATGATATTCAGTCATAAACCTGGGAACAGAAGCCAGCCCCCTCCACGCAAAGCGTGCATGCACAAAGAAACTCTATTCTTTGATAGATTCTTCTGCAGGGTCACCTTCATTCTGACCATTGACTTTCCCAAGCCTCTGTCTCTGTAACCAGAGCTGGCTCAATTATGTCCCATCAAAAAGAACAGATAGCAGGAAGGCCAGGTTCAGGCAGGGAGCTATAATTTTAGCAGCACTTCCTGTTATGAGTCTGACTTCTGATCCCTTGTGCTCGCTCAGGTCAGGGAATTGCAGCAAATGGCATGCATGAGTCACTCTGTCTCGTGGGTCAAGCGCAGGCTGTAGGCAGACGTCTGAAGGACTTTTCCCTTTTTAGCTCCAGGAATTACGCATCCAGTCCACTTTGCTCGCAAAGCATGTAGCTTGGGCAGGATTTGTCAGCAATTCGTATGTATTTGAACTGATGTTTGTAGAGCGACACAATAATGTCCTGTCGCATTTTGTGTCTAATCAGAGCAGAATCGTTCTCAGGTGCTACTGACCTACAGAAAACATTTTGTTCAAACCTCTCATCTGGAACAAGAGGAAGGCCTGGGAAGAGTAAGAAAGTTTCCTAAATCAAATTACTAATTAATGACAGAGCCGAGACCAGAACCCAGTGGGTATGACTTTCAAAACAGGCATATTATCTGTGTGTCTGCTAGGTCTGCTAGACTTCTACAGGTTGCCTCATCCATCAGACAACACTCAAACTTGGATGTGACGTGAATCACAAGAAAATGGGGGTGGGGAAACACTTTTGTAAGGAATTCTGTAATAGAATTGCAGTATGTTAGGTACTGGAGGCCCACGATTTAGCATTACAAGTGGAATTTATTTTCCTTGTTTGTAAAATACAAGGTAGTAGCTTCAATGGTGGTTCCCAAACAATGCCATATCTTTCCAAATTGCCAGAGACTGTTTTAAAACTTCAGATTTCTATGTCCCATCCGAGAACTCCTAAACAGCAACTGCAGAGTTAAGAAGATAAATTTCTCTTGTAGGATCCTTCACAATTCTAATGAATACCCAGGTCAGAGAACAATTTTATTAGATTACTCCAGATTCCTTATTCAATATTAATATTCTGTGATATTAATCAGTATTTTCCAAAATTTGCTTCTATGGAGAATCATTTTGTTGTCAAGATTAAGAAGCAAAATGAAAGACTGAGAACTCTTCAAGAAGTCTTCAGTTAACTGAAATTTTTGGTCAATATTTTCTCAATGTGTTGAGATAAAGAACAATTCTTTTTTTTTTTTTTTTTGTAGACAGAGTCTCGCTCTGTTGCCCAGGCTGGAGTGCTGTGGTATGATCTCAGCTCACTGCAACCTCTGTCTCCCAGGTTCAAGCGATTCTTCTGCCTCAGCCTCCCCAGTAGCTGGGACTACAGGCATGTGTGACCACACCCAGCTACTTTTTGTATTTTTAGTAGAGATGGTGTTTCATCATGTTGACCAGGCTGGTCTTGAACTCCTGACCTCAGGTGATCTGCCACCTCGGCCTCCCAAAGTGCTGGGATTACAGGCGTGAGCCACCGTGCCTGGCCAAGAACAATTTTTTTTTAAAAGCAACAACTACTCAACTACTAGCACTTTAGAAACTAATGTTCCCCAGAAGATGTTTTTAAAATAATCTAAATTATTAAAACAAGAAGTCTACATACAAATATAGAAACTTTCTAATTTAAAAAAATAAACATGGTCACTCTCTTAAAAACAGATAACTAAAACGGACTTACAAAACTATTCACTTCATCACTGAAAGACACATTTTCTCTTAAGTACTGAGTGCTCAGAATTAACACCAGATTTCTGAGGTGTTGGACTCCTTTAATGTAAATTTGCGCTATCTCCACCCGGAAAGGTGCTTCTCTTAGACCTTGTTTTTCTGGTAAAGGTGAAGAATAATGAGCTCTCTACTGTCTTTGACTAGTCAGGTGTTTACAAATGAGCAATCTCTAGATATACCTTCGTTTTGGAGTTTGCTTTCTTTCTGCAGTTCACCTCGTTGGGTTTTAAATGTTTCCTCTGACTCCAGATGAAAAACTAGCTTGAAATAAATACCCCACGCGGCCACAAAGCCCTTCTGTACAGAAGTCTGTCCGCTGCCGATGGGTTTGGAATGAGAGTCAGGCTTGTGCAGAGGCATCCGGGGTCAGGTGCAGAATGACCCGCTCCTCTGGTTTCACTTAAACTCACATTTTCTCCATGGAGATAACACACACCTCCAGATCTGGTTACTTGCTTCATGAGGGGATCTCATTTGTCCTAATGTAATTTTTAGCCTTGGAAAATGTCTTAAACTTAACTTTGTCCCCTTTATTTTAATAATACATATTTTTTAAAGAGTTCTTTAACAAAAGGAGATGAGTGTACAGAAACCAGGTAAAAAGTGAAAGTGCCAAATAATCGTATTCCTGATGGTTTAATCAAAAGGACTGCTCTTTTTAAAACAGCAGGTTGAGGACGGCCATTCTGTCCTCGGCATTTACAGCTGCAGGTGCCCACAAAGCCAGGGACTGCTCACAGTCTCTTCATCTGACATGGAATTCCTGACTCCTCTACTGTTGTCTGCATCTGTTGTTGCTAAAGCATTTATGGCAAAACACAAAAATAACTGAGCCTCTTGCTTTCTTCCTTCTTCCCTCCCTGCCACCCTCCATCACTCCTTCTTTCTTTGCTTCCTTCCTTCCTTCCTCTCCTTTTCTTTCTCTTCTTTCCTTCTTTTCTTCCCCTTCCTTCCTCTCTCCTTCCTTTTTCCTTCCTTCTTCTCTCCTTTTCTTTCTCTTCCTTCCTTCTTTTCTTCCCCTTTCTTCCTCTCTCTTCCTTCCTTCCTCTTTCTTTCCTTCCCTCCATTCTTCTTTCTCTCCCCTCCCTTCTTTCCTCCTTCCTGTCCATCTGTCCTCCCCTCTATCTATGCTTCCTTTCATCTTTCATCACTCTCCTCCCTCCCTTTCTTTCCTGCACTTTTCTTTCTTCTCTGCTTCCTTCCTTTTTTCTTTAATTTCTCCCCCTCCCACCCTTCTCTTCTCCTTTCTTTCCCTTTCTTTCTTTCTCCCCTCTCTCTTCATCTCTCTTCCTCTCTTCCATCCTCCTCCCTCCTTCTCTTCCTTTCTTCTTTCCTTTCTTTCTTCTTCCTTCTTTCACGCTAATTATATTCCTGCAGATTTGATCAAAATAATCGGTCTTTTTGAAAAACAGGTCGGGCCGGGCACGGTGGCTCACGCCTGTAATCCCAACACTTTGGGAGGTCGAGGCGGGCAGATCACCTAAGGTCGGGAGTTTGAGACCAGCCTGACCAACACGGAGAAACCCCCTCTCTACCAAAAATACAAAATTGTCTGGGCGTAGTGGCGCATGCCTGTAATTCCAGCTACTTGGGAGGCTGAGGCAGGAGAATAACTTGAAACCGGGAGGTGGAGGTTGCGGTGAGCCGAGATGCTGCCACTGCACTCCAACCTGGGCAACAAGAGTGAAACCCCATCTTAAAAAAAAAAAAAAAAAAAAAAAAAGAAAAGAAAAACAGGTTCAGTACTGTCACTGGCCAGCCCATACATCATAAAAAGTGCTCATTCTAATGACCTTAATAGAATGTGTGCAGTTACATGTAACATTTATAAATAGGTAGAGACATGTTTACTAATAGACAATGAATCTTAAGAATGTTTCATATGTGTTCAAAATACATTTAACCACTTTACTTACACTGATTAACACAGGGACATCAGGAAAATAGGAACAAAATCAGTTTAAACAGCATGGCTTTAATTTTCTTTGGCTCTTCCATTATTTATATTGTGCTGTCTCTTCAATCTGATTAAGGCTCTTTTTTGATGACTGATAACTTTCCTAGAGTCCCTTTTATTCCTTAAAAGAAAGACAATATTTTCTTGACAATATTGAAGTTCTTTAGACATTTTTTGTTTCATGTTCTTAGCTTTCACTGTAGCATTTAGACTCATTTCTTGAGGTTCTGCTTGTTTGTTTTTGTTTCGAATTAAGTGGATTTTCTGGTTCAGAGTTTTAGACAATGCCAAAAAATGTAATTAAAATCACACTGGTCACCAGAGGAGACTTTTGGCAAAAGTATATATCATTCCCTTCCTGAAAAAAAAAAGGACGTTGGCCAATCTGATTTTTATCTAATTGTTTAGAAGGCGCAGGAGCTGCAAACTCTCCACACAACTTGTCTCGCTGCCAGCCCTCCGGGTTTCAGAGGCCTCTTCTTGAAAGTTCAAAGACCAACTTCACATCTTCTGTGAAGCTTATTTTGAATCTGCCCAAGGGAAGCACTTTGAGGTTAATCCCATGGCCTAACTCCAAATGAGGGGCAAATGCATGTCTTTTCTGAAAGACTCACTCAAATCAGAATCTCAGGGCGCTCCCAAGAGTAGCCTTTGACACAGAGAGGTGGCCGGCTCAAGTCAGTTAAAAGGAGCCAGAGGATGATAGACATTTACATTTGGTGACGGAGATGGACCATTTAGACCAGAAAATAGAAGGAGATGGCTTAGTCTGTTTTCCTTTCAAAGATCCCATGATAGAGGTTGCTGCAGAGTCATAGTGAGTTTATTCTGCTTAAGGATATGATGACTAAAGCATGACCCTTGGCAAATTTCCATCTTAATGCACTCATAAAGCAGCTGGAAACTTCACTGAAATAATCAGAAAAAGCTCATTGGGAAATGTTTGGTTGCCCTTTTAAAGAATTTCTACAAACATAGATAAAGGCAGATTGATAAATTCATACAAATATATGTGAGGATGGAAGAAAGGCTTCTTATAAAGTAACCATAGTTTGTGTTTAAAAAAAGTTTATAATAAATTAACTCTTGGGAAGAGAGGAAGAAGGAAGGAAGGAGGGAAGGAAGGAGGGAGGGAGGGAGGGAAGGAAGGGAAAGAGGGAGGAAGGAAGGGAGGAAGGAAGGAAGGAAGGGAGGGAGGGAGAGGGAGAGAGGGAGGGAAAGAAGGGAGAGAGGGAGAGACAGAGGAAGGAAGGAAAGAAGGAAGGAAATAAGGAGGGAAATAAAGGATGGAGAGGTAGGGAAGGAGGAAAGAAAGACAAAAACAAACGGGGAGCAGGGAGGAAGACGGTAGGGGGGAAATGTAAAATCTGTGAAGATGCGCCCGCAGAGGACTGAGGACGCCTTCCTCCCTGCCTGCCTGGATTGTGCCTCACTTACTGGTGAACCTGAAATAGTTACTTTTCCTCTCTAAATCTCAATTCCTTTATCAGCACAAATTGCAGAACTGGAGTAAATAATTTTTAATGTTTCTTCCTCTCTAAAATTTGGGTGAGTATATGTGTATATGTTGTAAATTGCCCTTAAAACCTGATAGATAGCAGAAAAAACCTTTCTGAAAGTGGTGCGATTATCAGGCTTTTGTCCCACAAAACAAAGAAAACAAATAAACAAACAAATAGTGACAACTTATTACATTTTTATTTTTGTATTTGCAATTTTGCATTTGGAACTTAATCTATAAATGTACATTATTTCTTGGAGTTTCCTTCTCCCTTGGATGGCCCTTGAAAACAACAAACTATTGATATAGAAGTAGAGGTAATTTCCTTTACTCAAATTTTAATTTCTTGAAATCATTTCTAGTTTCTTGGAATATGCTGAAATTTCCACATAAATGATATTATTTGTCTGACAGACTTAAAAACCTCCTGAGTAAATACCTTAATACCTTCTAGAAATTTTAGTGTTTTTAAATGTTCATGTTATAGCATTGATTTTCTTTTTTCTTTTCTTTCTGTTTTATTTTTTTGAGATGGAGTTTAACTCTTGTTGCCCAGTCTGGAGTACAGTGGGGCAATGTTGGCTCCCTGCATCCTCCGCTTCCTGGGTTCAAGCAATTCTCCTGCCTCAGCCTCCCGAGTACCTGAGATTACAGGCATGCGCCACCATGCCCGGCTAATTTTTGTGTTTTTAGTAGACACGGGGTTTTGTCATGTTGGTTCGGCTGGTCTCGAACTCCTGACCTCAGGTAATCCACGCGCCTTGGCCTCCCAAAGTGCTGGAATTACAGGCGTGAGCCACTGTGCCAAGCCGCAGCATCGATTTTCTTCCTTCTGTACCTATGTGGAGTTAATACAGATAAATAGTCACAAAGAAAAGAGAAACTAGCAAATTTATTGATTAGGGGTCTGACGTATTTGTTAGCTTCAGATAGTCTTTATGTCTATATGGCAATGCAATATTGTACAAATATAGGACAAGCCTTGGTCCTTGGTTGTTTACACTCACTGTGAGGTGGGATAAAGGCAGTGCTGTCAGATCAAGCTCCTCTTATGTTCACGATCCCCCAGCAACTCCTCACTTTGGCACACAGGTTGCTCGCAATCTAGCCTCTGTCCTCCTGTCTAGTTTCCTCTGCCAGCACTCCCTTCTGTCTCTCTTCCACAACCCACGTATGTGTGTGCATGCAGACACACACATACCCTCCCTTTTCCCCAAGTAAATTGCATCCTATGGTTTCTTTGACCATGGTGTTCACTTTGACTGGGATGCTCTATGCTATCCTCTTTAAGTGGCTGAACTTTATACGTTAAGAATCAGCTTGAATCTCATCTTTCAGGAAGTCTCCCCTACTGTCTTGTCCTTCTTCTATGTTTCTTCAGCACTTCATTGCATCATTTATGCATTAAGTTGCATTATTGGTTTACCAGTCTAAATACAGTAGGGAGCTCCTAAAAGACAAGAATTGCTGCTTCTTTTAGTATCCCCAGCCCTGAGCCCTGAGCAGGTATCCAACCAACATTTATAATTTGGGTACTAAGGAGGGCATTTAGATTAAAAAGCAACAAAAGGCATGCCTAAATTAAACTGATAAAGAAGCAATAAATGGCATTCTAACTAGAGCAATGGTGTGCATTCTGGTTACTGAGTAGTTGAATGGAGGGCTCAATGATTGTCTTCTGAAATTTGATATCTGCATCAGTAACTCTGGGTTACATAAGAATGGAAAACTGCACTCCAGCCCTTCACTTCATTGGGTTTTTGTAGGAGAAAGTTACTTTAAACCCTCAGTAGCCAGAAGGGTTAACAATGGCTGCCTTCCTCATGTATTGGCTTATGCATGGGGAGTAACTTATAAGCAGGCTGTAAAGACAGACTAAAATCTTGGGTCACAAGTGTATGGCTGTGTTCAGTAAGGGAGAATTAGAATTGAACATAAATTAACGAGGTTATAACCTAGTAAAAGCTTTCCCACAGTGGAAGCTTTTTGAAATTGAATTTTGCCTTACTATGTATTTTTGCAAATCAATAAAAATTAATACTAATGCTTAAGGGATGAGTAAGAGGGGAGAAAACCATGCTTTAATTTCCAGACATCATGCAGAGCGTGCAGCTCCTATAGTGAGGAGAATGGCCCTGGCCCTAGTAGATGTTGGAAAGGGACTGCAAAGTCCTGGTTCACACACAGCCCAAACCTGCCATTGTTCAAGGCCTTCCTCTAACAATATCCTATACAAGATCAGTGTCTCTAAAAATGATTCGATTTGGGCCAGAATGAGGCTAAAAGAAAAAGAAAGTTCATTTTAGCCGATTTCTCTTTAATGACTTTGAAAGAGGTTGTTTAAAGTAAATTTTTCAAAAAGAAAGTTAAATGACTTTTTAAAGTGCCATTCACAAATCCACCATGTACTCTCAGATCTGGTGAGAGTGTTTCTGTCTTCACTCTCTGCTGCACGCAGCACAAAGCCAGCTCACCTGAGCATCAGAAAGAAACGAGAAGGGAGAGAGCACCTCTCCTTGCAGGACATGCCACCTTTCCTTCCTGGAGAAAATTGAAAGAGGAGAAATGTGTCACTGCTTTCGTTAGATATCAAATCTGGTGACTCCTCTGTTTTTACTAATGATATTTCCTGTGTCTCACACTCCCTCACCTTTCCCACTGGGCCTCCAAGTTCCATCTCCAGTGTCCCCACTGAGGCCCCCATGTAGAATCAAGCATGTCACTCTCCCTACCACAGAGTCCCCAGGACTTTGTTTATAACTGTTTATTCTATGCTCTTCATAACCTTGCCACAGCCTGACATATCAAACAACCTCAGCTTCTTCAGGGTCAATCAATGTCTTTCACATCCCGGGAATAACAAAGCCTAGCGAGACCTAAACAGTAAAGGCATTATAGATGTACACCATGCATTTTTAATGTGTTTATTTCCTTGTGTTGCATTCTGAGTATGTGTGGAATTTTAAGTTCAAACAAGCCAGCAAAGTGTTAACATGGAGTGCAATTGAAGCTGATCAAATACACAGATATCCATAAGAAAGGATAATAATAAATGAAGATGTTTTCATTGGATGTGTAGTTTCTGTACAGGGCTCAACTCTTTGGCTGCTGGATAAATTCTAGTCTCTCTGGGAAGATTGTCAAGAAATACTTGCACACTTTAAGCCCAAATGCAAAGTTGAAAATACAGAGAGCTGCAGGTGCCAGTTTTGCTTTGTTTCTACTAAAAATAAATCTTGGCCTTGTGGGTAAAGTCAGAATTGACCTGTAAACAGAAGTAATTGGTGTATCTATTAATAATTTTAATTTTACTATGACTATATCATACATAAAAAAGTGAATATACAGTTGACCCATAAACAACACATTGGTTGGGGCATTGACCTCCTCCACGATCCTGGCATAGCAGAAAATTTGTTGCATAACTTTTGACTCCCCAAAATCTTAACTACTAATAGCCTACTATTGACCTGAAGTCTTACCAATAACATAAAGAGTGGATTAACTCATATTTTGTATGTTATATGTATTATACACCATATCCTTACCATAAAGCAAGCTAGAGAAAATGTTATTAAGAAAATCACAAGGAAGAGAAAATATATTTACTATTCATCAAGTGAGAGTGGATCATCATAAAGGTCTTGATCCTCAGTGTTTTCCTATGGAATAGGCTGAGGAGGAGGTGGAAGAGAAGGCATTGGTCGTGCTGTCTCCGGGGTGGCAGAGGTGAAACTAAATCCACATACAAGGGGACCAATGCAGTTCAAATCCACGTTATTCAAGGGTTAACTATATATATATATATATAAAAATATATGCACATAGAAATATGCTATTTATATATACAGTCATGCACAACATCATGATATCTTGGTCAATAACAGGCCGTATATACAGTGGTGGTCCCCAAGATTAAAATAGAGTATTTTTACTGTACCTTTCCTATGTTTAAATATATCTAGATACACAAATACTTCCCTATAGTACTCAGTGTAATGACCTGCTGTACAGGTTTGTAATCTGGGAGCAATAGGCTATTTCATATAGCCTAGGTGT
Source organism: Theropithecus gelada (assembly GCF_003255815.1). Taxonomy (NCBI): domain Eukaryota; kingdom Metazoa; phylum Chordata; class Mammalia; order Primates; family Cercopithecidae; genus Theropithecus; species Theropithecus gelada. The sequence goes on along the minus strand of NC_037681.1, from coordinate 26,616,562 downwards.
GTAGGTAGCCTCTATCATCTAGGTTTGTGAAAGATGCTCTGTGATATTGGCACAAGGACAAAGGCACCTAAGGACACATTTCTCAGATAGCATCCCTGTCATTAAGCAACACATGATTGTATTTAGGTATATTAATGGTTTCAAAATTAAAAATAAAATTAATTGTACCTGCAACTCAAATTTAGAGTATTCACCTTTACCTCTGAAGTCCCCGGTATACTCCTGACTGTGCCTTGTTTCTTCCCAGAAGTAACTGGTGATCTGTATTTTTACGATATCTTCAGTATTTCCATATTGCATATCTGAAAACATAGAAAAGCAGCAGTCTCCATTTTAAACCTATGTAAAATCTGACTGTTGGTGTTCTTCATGACATGAATTTTTTTCTCAAAATTAAAGTTTTGAAAATCATCAGTTTATGTATATATCTGTAATTGATTCATTTATTTTACCATTTTACAGTGAAATTGTACAGATATACCATAATTCATTAGTCCAGTTAGTTCTAATAACATTGGATGGTTTCTAATTTTTTACATAATGTGGGAGTTTATGTTCAGATGCACATGGACAAGGTCTTCTTCAGGGTCTCAGTTTAGAAGTATATTTTCCCATATATTTGATAATACTTGATTTCATCAAACTTTAACATTTTTACCAGTGCGATAGGTGTAAAATGTCACCTTGTGGTGTTTCTCTCAAATAAATTTTGTTATTATGTGTGTATTAGAAATTAGAAAATATAGAAAAGCATCAACATATTAAGATAACACATTCACAACACCCAGAAAGTAACACTTTTAATATTTCAGTATCCATACTTCTAGATCTTTTTAACCAAAGTGAGATCGTACCCCATGAACTGTTTGTAATCTGTTTTTAAAATTAACAAGTTTGAACTTTTGATGTCAGTGTATTTACATCTTTTCTCATTTTCATATTTTTGAATAGGCCTATGTATTCTTTACAGCTAGTTTGCTTGAATTGTTTACTGATCCAGGACTATGCAGTGTAATCCATCTTTACATTCTTAACTCTCTTGTATTCTTGTGCAGTCACTTTTTATTATATTGGCTTGCATAAGACATTTATAAGCTATCCCATTTTTGTGGATTTCTCTAGTTGCTTCTTCATGGTGTCATTATGCCTCTATATCTAATACCTGTGAATTAAAGTTATGTGAAAGCTTAATGAATTCAAGTTCAGCATTTTTTTTTTTTTTGGCTAGCACACACTACAGGTATACTTCATATCACCTGCAGCCAGAGGGAAAGATATTTGGGTGTATCGTAATTAATGATGTCAAAACTGATCATTTTATTGAGATGAAAACAATCAGATCATTTAAGTATACAGGCATATCTCAGAGATATTAGGGGTTGGAGTTGGATTTCACTGCCATAATAAAGTGAATACTGCAGTAAAGGGAGTCACACAAAATTTTTTACTGCCCCGTCCATAAAAAAGTTATGTTTACACTATACAACAGTCTATTAAGTGTGTACGAGTATTGCATCTCAGGAAAATGTACATACCTTAATTAAAAATTCTTTGATGCTAAAGAAAGTACCCGAGCCTTCAGTGAGCAGTAATCATTTTGCCGGTGGAGGGTTTTGCTTTGATGTTGACGGCTATTTACTGATCAGCATGGAGATTGCTGTAGGTTGGGGTGGCTGTGGAAATTTCCTTTTTTTTTTTTTTTTTTTTTGAGATAGTCTCACTCTGTTGCCCAAGCTGGAGTGCAGTGGCAGTCTCGGCTCACTGCTGTGGAATTTCTAAAAGTAAAACAACAATGAAGTTTGCCACATCAATAGGCTCTTCCTTTTGTGAAATATTTCTCTGTAGCCCTAATGCTGTTTATAGCATTTTACCCACAAAGCACTACTTTCCAAATTGGAGTCAGTCCTTTCAAAGCCTGCCACTAATTTATCAAATAAGTGTGTGTAATAGTCTGAATACACTTCAACAAATGTTCATAGTATCTTCAACAGGAGTAGATCCCATCTCAAAAAACCACTTTTTGTCTTGATCCATAAGAAGCAACTCCTTATCCTCGTTTACTCAAGTTTTATAATGAGATTGCAGCAATATATTCACAGCTTCAGGCTCCACTTCCAATTCTGTTTATTTTTTTCCTATTCCCATAGCATCTGAGGTTATTTCCTCCACTAAAGTCTTCAGTGCCTCAAAGTTATTCATAAGAGTTGAAATCAACTTCTTTCAAATTCTTGTTAATGCTGATATGTGGACCTCCTCCCATAAATCACAAGTGTTTTTATTGGTATCTAGAACTGCAAATTATTTCCTGAAAGTTTTTCTTTTTTTCCCCCCAGATTTATCAGAAGAATCACTGTCTGTGACAGCTACAACCATACAAAGTGTATTTCTTAAATACTAAAACTTCAAAGTTGAAATGATCCATTGATCCATTGGCTACAGAATGTATGTCATTTTAGCAGGCATGAAAAAACATTAATCTCCTTTTACGTCTTTGTCAGAGATCTTGGGTGACCAGGAGCATTGTCAGAGAGTGGTAATATTTTGAAAGAATTTTTTATTTTGTCTGAGTAGTAGGTCTCAACAGGGGACTTAAAATATTCAGCAAATTATGCTGTAAGCAGATGCACTGTTACCCAGGCTTTGTTATTCCATTTATAGGGCTCAAGCAAAGCAGATTTACCATAATTTTAAGGGTAATGGGATTTTCAGAATGGTAAGTGAGCATTGGCTTTAGGTTAAAATCACTAACTGTATTATCCCCTTAAAAGTGAGTCAGCCTGGCTTTTGAAGCTTGCAAGCCAGACATCGACTTCTCTCTAGCTGTGAGAATCCTAGATGGCATCTTCTTCTAGCAGAAGGCTGTTTCATCTACATTGAAAATTTGTCATTCAGTGTAGCCACCTTCTTCAATGATCTTACCTAGATCTTCCAGAAAACTTACTGCGGCTTCTATTCATATATCAGCATTTGTTGCTTCATCTTGAGACTTTTTTGTTATGGAGATGGCTTCTTTCCTTTTACCTCATGAACCAACCTCTGCTAGCCTCAAACTTTTTTCCTGTAGCTTCCTCACTTCTCTCAACCCTCATTGAATTAAAGAGTGTTAGAGTTAAGCTTTGGCTTAAGGAAATGTAGATGGTTTGATCACCTACCCAGACCCCTAAAACTTTCTTCGTATTAGCAATAAGGATGTTTTTTCTTTCTTATCACTCATGTGTTTACTGGAGTAATAGCTTTAATTTCCTTCATGAACTTTTCCTTCACATTTACAACTTGGCTGTTTGGTGCAAGAGGCTGAGCTTAGGGCCAGTCTAGTCTTTTGGCATGCCTTCCTCACTGAGTTTAATTATTTTCAGCTTTTGACTTGAGGTGAGAGACTTGAGACTCTTTCACTTGGACACTCAGAGGCCATTAAAGGGTTATTAATTGGTTCATTTTCAATATTGTTGTGTTTCAGTGAATAGGAAGGCCCAGAGTAGAAGGAGACAGTGGGAATGGCTGGTCACTGGGGAAGTCAGAACCCACACATTTATCAACTAAGTTCTTTCTTTTATAGGTGCAGTGTGTGATGCCCTTGGCAAATACAATAGCAACCTCAAAGATCACTGATCACAGATCACCATACCAGATATAATGATAATGAAAAAGTTTGAAATACTGTGAAAATTGTAAAATGTGACACAGAGACAGGAAGTGAGCAGATGGTGTTGGAAAAATGGCACTGGTAGGTTTGCTTGATGCAGGATTGTCACAAACTTTTAATTTGTAATTTGTTTAGTTTTGCACAACTAAACAAAGAACAATAAAATGGGGTATGCCTTTAGAGTTATGAATTTTTCTTTGCACTGAAAAATAATTGGTGTGGTGTTACTTTGGCATCAATAATTCAACTAGTGATTTTAATCTCTATATTCCTTGTCTGAATTAATCTCACTATGCTTTTAATTTCAATGTGCCTATCCCACTTACAAAAGGTGTGAAACTATTTATGTATTTATTGGCTACTTAATCTTCCTTTCCTGTAACATACCTATTAACTGAATTTTGATCATTTTTCTATTGAGCTATTTGTATTTTTTAACTGATTTGTAAAATGTCTTTATATATTTTTGACACTAGTCATTTGCCATTCATATGCGTTACAGATACTTTCTCTGAGGTTGAAGATTTATTTTTGCAAACTTTAAGTTGCTTTGGGATTAAAATAACTCTTTTGAATTTAAATATAATCAATTTAAAACATTTTTATTTACAGTTGTTATTTTGTGTGTGGTTTACATGTAGTCCTCTCTTCAAGAATACAAAGATATTTTTCTGTTTTATTCTATATTTTTAGTTGCCGTTTACGTTTAAGCCTTTAAGCCATGTGGAATTTACTTCTGTGTATCTTATGGGAGTGGGATCCTATTTAATTTTTATACTGATTATCAGTTTTCTCAGCATCATTTATTGAATAATCTATACATCCTCTAATATCTATAATATTAAGTTTGTCTTGCAGAAAATATCCTTATATTCCTGGATCTAATTTTTTTTAACTGTATGTTACTTTTTTTTCTCTATAGTGTTTGTATTATTATAACTTTTTGATAAGTTGTTCTCTGGCAAGACAATTTTTCTCATGTAGTTTTTTCGTTTGTTTGTTTTTTTAAGATGGAGTCTTACTCTGTTGTCCAGGCTGGAGCAGTGGTACAATGTCAGCTCACTGCAACCTCTGCCTCCCAAGTTCAAGTGATTCTCCTGCTTCAGCCTTCTGAGTAGCTGGAATTACAGGTGCCCGCCACCATGCCCAGCTAATTTTTGCATTTTTAGTTGAGACAAGATTTCATCATGTTGGCCAGGCTGGTCTTGAACTCCTGACCTCAAGTGATCTGCCCACCTTGGCCTCCCAGAATGTTGGGATTACAGGTGTTAACCACCACACCTGGCCCTATTTAGGTTTCCATCCAGATAGTGTTGGCTGTTCTTGGGCTTTTTTTTCTTTAGAAATTTTAGATCAAGTTTTTAGGTTCTAGGAAAAATCTTGTTCAATGTGTGTTGTCTAAAGTTTTGAATTTTTCTGTTTATCCACTATCCTATCAGATAATTCAAAAGTTGACTCACCAAATTATGGGACGAAATTTTGCTGATTGACACTTGAATTGAAAATTATATCCTTGCAGAAAAAACAAAAACGAAAACCTCATCCTGAAGGAGATTCCACCATAGAGATGAGGATCTGGACATTTCCTGGAAGCCGATGATCCCTTCTGCAGTTTTGCTGAGGATGAGCAAAAGGGAACACAATGGAGAATTAAATATAACAAAACAAAATGAAACAAAGACCCACCCCCCCATTTCCTAGAATTGTTCTATACTCATGGTAACCAAGAGCTAGCAGAACTCATTTTAAACTGGTTTAATTAACCAATAAGAGTTCTATAGTCTTCATAACAAGCAAATGTCAGGATTGTTTTTAAGCCTACACAATCTCTCCAGTGGCAGGTTGCCCTAGTGAAGACATCTCTGGAAGCCAGCCAATCAGTGGCAGCCTCATATGAAAGTCAGTAATGGATACGTGACTCAGCCCAGTGACATCAACCCTGTCCTGGCCTCTATACCCAACACAAAACGTGCCGCTAAAGCTGTAGTTAATCCACTCCCACTTCTTTAAACAAAAATCAACTTTCTCAAACTGATGTCTACAACCTCCTGCCTCAGTAACCAACACAACTCAAGACAAAATATTTCCTAAGATCTGCAGTTTGCTTTACATTGGAAAGACGTGACTGCCCAGCATAGCGATACTTCATTTAAGTAAGCAGTGAATTCATATGCATTGCTTCATATTTTCAAGGGAAAATATTATTCTTGACAATCGTATCTTCTTAGAAAATGGCTCATATGGTAGATCAAAGGACAGGAAGACAAGGGATTTGAAAGAGGAGCCACATAGATGTATCTACATAAATGGGTACAAAGCATGCAGAATTATTGTGTTTTACATTATCAATGTTCACAAGTGTGTCCACAAAGAGTTTCAGGAAGGTTAAATAACTTACCCAGGATTTAGTGAGTAGAAACTCTGGGATTCAAACAACCTTCTTGATTACAACAATTGCATCTGCTTCATCACTTCTTGTATTCCTATTAGCTCAATATCATATTAACAACCAGTCACTTAACAACCTGTCTCTTAACAACCAGTATTTACAATTCATCCTTTATAATTCTTGGCTGGTCAAATGTTTCTCCAGTGGGTCTATGAATGGCTAAGACTGAGATTTTGCATGAACCAAACAGCACAGATTCCCACTCATCAAGGCTAATCAAGCTATTGCCGTTGTTGAAAGCCCAATATTTCTTCTGAATTCTCAACGTGAGAGCTCATAAAGACCAGGAAACTACTTGGTGGGGGTTGATTTTATTGAATCCCATTTATCCAGTGGAGCAAGTGATTCATCCTTCTCAGATATAAAATACGTCAATCACATTTACAGGAACAGGGACCATGGCTTGTTATGTTAACCCTCTCATGCTGTATCTATTGTAAACCGACGTGGAACCACTTTGAACAGTCTCCGTCAGATTGAATAATGCAGGCCAGGAGCAAAGAAGTAGAAAATATGGGATATCTTTGGTGACCCACCCAAGTCTTTTGGCTCGACTTTTTGTCTAGCTATTGTTACAATAACCAGCTCTGCACAGGTGCGGCATGGCAGCACTTTGCGTCAGCTGCTATCTCTAGCTTTCTGAGATGTGTAGGGAGAGGCCTGTACCCATGAATGAATAGCCTGGAAGTGTACGGGCGTTAATGACACAGAGCCATGTGCACCAGTGAGGGAGGGAAGGGTTGGGAAATGGTTGCTTTCACTCTCCCGCTGCCTCATTCCTTTTCCCTGAAATCACTCCACAAAATTTACCAGCTGGAAGCAAGCCTTGTCTCAGTTCTGCTTTCCAGTGAAGTTCAGGCAAGACATTATCTACTATTACTCCAGTAGACAAATGAGAAATGTGAGCATTTGAAAGATTAAATAATTTGTTTAAAGCCTCAAAGGCAGTAAATAGTGTGGACAGGATTTAAGTGCATGCCTGTTTGACTGCTGTTTTCAGCAGCATCTTTAAGATGTCATGATTATTATAAAACATTGCCTTGGAACAAATGACTTACCATTTTTTGAGTGCTGCAGTTTGAAAACTTTCTGTTATTCTATCTATGAAAAGGAAATAATTTAAATAAGTCTTAAATTTGAAATTTAATTACACCATCATAAAAGATTCTGAATATAATATTGACCTAATAAAAATACAAGAAGTGATGAAGCAGATGCAATTGTTGTAATCAAGAAGATTAAGTTTGAATCCCAGAGTTTCTACTCACTAAATCCTGGGTCAGTTATTTAACTTTCTTGAAACTCTTTGTAGAAAAATGTGCATAATAATTTACCTGAAGAATTTATAAAAGGTGTATTAGTTTAAAAAGACATGCAGCATTTATCTCATTGCCTGGAATAAAATAAGTAGGCAACAGCCCTATAAATGTTGGTATTTTACAAGACGTTAAGCACAAACCTACAACAATATAAAATGCTAGACAGAATTGAAGAAAAGACAGAAAATTCAATGGTATAAAGCAGTAATTTGTTTGTTGTATGAATAATGAAATAGACATTGTGGAGAGATGGTCCTGGGAACTGAGGCTGGACTGTGTCTCGACTGTGAAAATGTCTTTGGAATTCCTTAAGAGTCTAATGTTGCTCTATTTCCTGTGGACCTCATTCTAGTTACTGAACTTCCTAGGGTAGGAGACCTCCAGGTACAATGCAACCCCAAGCTTCTTGGATAGGAATTATATCCAAAAAATAACCAGAGAGAATATCTGAAAGAGAGAGAGGAAGAGAGAGGAAAGAAAGAAAGAAAAGAAAGAAAGAAGGAAAGAAAGAAAGAAGAAAGGAAGGAAGGAAGGAAGGAAGGAAAAGAAAAGAGAGAGGTGGGGGAGAGAGGGAGGGAGGCAGAAAGAAAGAAGAAGAAAGGAAAGAAGAGAATGAAAGAAAAAATAAAGAAAGAGATAGAGAAAGGAAGGAAGAGAACGAAAGAAAAAATAAAGAGATGAAAGAAAGAAGAAAGAAAGAGAGAGGGGAAGGAAGGAAGGAAAGGAGAGAAGAAAAAGAATAAAGGAAGCAAGGAAGGACTGGGAGAGGGAAGGAGGGAGGAAGAGGAGGGAGGGAGGAAGGAAGGAAAGAAGAAAAATAAACGGTAGGAGGGGGAGAAACGGTAGAAGGAGAAATTAAGGGAGGAAGAAAGAACTCCAAGGAGAAAGGAAGACCTAAGAAGTGAAGTCCCCCAGAAGACCACTTCACATGAACTGAACACTTTTAACAGTTTTGCTCCTCACATGAAAACTCTTTGGTCTGTGGTTCGGTTTTATCTTTGGCTCCAGTTCTCAACCATGACAAGGTGTCCTCTCTGATGTCAGCCAGGAGAAAGACTCTTCAGTTCCTGTTGAAGTTGAATTTTGTAACCATAAGAGGATGTAGGCCAGAGAGCAGTCATGTAGCCGACTCTGGTGCCACTAAATCGAAGGAGTTTATTTTGGGTGGGTAGGTACACAAATTTTCTATAAAGAGAATATATACATATAACTTCAGGGAAAAATCTTCATTAAATAAATTAAATGGTAAAATAAATACAGTCTACAATGCATCAAATATCTATGTGTCTTATTGTCTGAAAAGAAGGCTACTGAGCGTAATAGAACCATATAGAATTACCAGTAGCTTCCAGCTGCAGATGTGTTAGCTGGAATATTCATAGCTGAGAGCTACAAGTCCAGCTAACTTGCACTGAGCACTTACTCTGTGCTAGAAACCTTACATATGTTGTTTCATTCAGTTCACACAAAACTCTATGACGGGAACCACTATCCCCATTGTACAGATGAGTTAAACTGAGGTTAGGAGAAGATTTTAAAGAACCCCACCAAGCTCACAGTTTGGAAAGGAAGAAAATGGGGATTTCAACACAAAATGATCTCAGTTCTTTTCAGTAACATTGATTCTGCAGCCAGTTTCATGGCACTGGGGAGCCCAGTGAATCAACGGGAGAGGGGGATTCTTGGCCAAACAGGAGCACAGAGATGGGCCGGGGTGGAGAGCGGGAGCAGGTCAGGCTTGTGAACGAGACTCAGATGAAGGCAGCTGAGGGAAATCAGGGCTCTGAGGAGAGCCAGAAGCAGGATCTCAGTCCACTCTGAAATGCGGGAACGAGGAGCAAGGGCGGCCTCTGCTCCTGAACACAGAAAGCCTATCCGTGCCCAGAGCTCGGCCGCTCTGGCTGAAGTCACCTGCAGCTTCTGCAGTCTTTTGTTTGCCTCCTGTGCTCCCAGCTTCATGAAGCAGAGAGAAGGGACTTAGTTACGTGGTAACATAGGCAGGGAAAAAAATACACGTATGTTTTTATAGTATTACAAAGGCGCACAGTTACAGTGAAGCAGGCGTGATACGGGTAAAATCCTGAGTGGACTCAGACAGAGATCATGTCCATTCGGATAATGCAGAACAGGCTTCTGGCTGGAAGAGGCATTAAAAGCAAGTGGGAAACAAGGACTATGTTTGCCACCATAAAGACATAAGGACTTTGGATTAAATTCCGAGTATAATGAGAAGGCATTGGAGTCTTTGATCAGAAGAGTGTCCAAGCGCGTTCATAAGAGGGATCCCACTGCTTCATGGGAGGGTTCATAAGAGGGATCACACTGCTTCATGGGGCCTTGACAGCCCATGTGGAATTGTGTGCCTACTTCCGTCAGAAGTAATCTCTATGATTAGTTTCTCTTCCTCGTACTCATTATCACCTAAGGCCTATATTTATTTACTTATTTGTCTGCCTTCTACAAGTAAAATGGAAGTTTTGTAAGAACAAGGACTTTGCTTTCCTTCTTCCCTTATCCCAATGCCTAGAACATAACAGCACACAGCTGACTGCTTGATAAATATTTAGCATTTGTCAGTTGTCAATGATGAGGTGGAGGCTTACACAGTCTCTTCATTTAACCCCTGTGTAGACACTTATCCTTGTTCCCATTTTATACAGGAAGGAACTGAGTTTCTACAAGGTTGTAATTCTAGACCGAATCACTTGACCACATCTCAGTGTGTGAATATGTGTGCTCGGAGGTGAGGATTTGGCAGAGGTGGCTTGGCTCTCTGACAACAAGAAGGGGAAATGGGTCCCAACCGAGCCCACAGACTTTGTAAACTGGAAGGAGCCTGTGTCCTTGGTGGAGTCCTGTGGAATGTCACAGACGCCTGGCTACATTAAAAGGCTGAGGTGGTGGTTCTTGAACCTGCCTGCCACTGGACTCACCCGGCCACCCGTTGTGAGGGCAGAGAATTTTATAAATACTCAAGCCGGTTACCCTCCCCGGATATCTGGGGTAGGCAGGGACATTAAGAGATTGGTAGAAAGACCTCCATGGCCCAGGGTGGCTTGAAAGCATCAGGGTGGATTCCGTGTCTCCAGCAAGACACACGGAAGGGAAGTAAAGGAGGGTCTACATATGCTTGGTGGCCACACAGACTGGAGTAAGAGACATCTCAGTGTAATTTCCAGTGGGATGTTGGCCACCTCAGCAAACCCTGCATGGTGGTAATACATGGAGACCGGCCACGTCTCCCGGCCCCCAGTCAGTGCCGGGGTCTCGTGGGCGTGCCCAACCTGATAGGATGCAGCTCAGCATTGGCAAAAAAAGGCAGAAAGGAATCAGGACTCAGAATAGAACTTACCTTGAATTGAACAATGGTAAGGAAGCATTTGCATACACCTGGCTGTGTGGATGGAGGTCGTATTTGCTGCGTGTTGGCTGTGAGGACGGAGGTTTTATTTGCTGCGTGTTGACTGTGTGGATGGAGGTTGTATTTGCCGCGTGTTTGTTTTCAACCAGGACTGCGGGGATTGCACAAGCTGCTTGTGTCTGCCCCACAGCCTCAGTACAAACCTGGAATTGGAATGAAGTCCTTGGAGGGGTGGCTGTGAACTTGAGGGATGAGGTACAGGCAGGAGGGAATTTTCAGAAGTTAGCGTGGATTCTGCTAAGAAGTTTGCAGTGCTGAAATGGCGTTTGCAGGAGGGCTGGGTGGTTTGTTAACTTGTCAGCATAGATAAGGCCGTGTGGCAGAAGAAAAAGAGAAAGGTGGAGTCAGCTTCCCTCCCTCCCTGTTTGCTGACAGCTGCTTTCAGGGCCAAAGATAGGAGAGCAGATCCCCCAATTTCTAAGCCCAACCAAGCCAATCTCCCACTTTTTAAAATAAACATGTGATACACCAGGTTTTGCGCTTCTCCTGTGAGGAATAATCACTCTCAAAGCCAGATATTCTGCGGGTGAATCCTCACTTAATGACCTTGAAGAACTGACAAATTTTTATAGTTAGACACAAGAAGACCAATCCTAATAGCAACGACTCTTGCTGTAACCTAGAGTTGGAAATGACTTGACAAAAGGAGAAACTGAGGTGGGGAGGAGTGACCCCCAGCTCTAGTGAGACATTGGCCACGTGGAGATAGAATTCAGCTTTCCTATCTGCCAGCTCAGTGTTTTGTTGCTTTGCTTTCATCTCATCTTTTCCTGCATTGGTTTCTGTCCTTTTATCATTTTCTTGGGTAATTTGTATGGGTAAAGGTCTCTGCAAGAAATATAAAAGGAAAGCTAATTTTTAAGCCTGTTACTAATAACATAAAAGCATTCCTGATGTAATGCCTGCCTACAGAAAAAAAAAAAAACAAAAACAAAAAAGCAGGCATCCTCTGGTGGCCTGCTTGCCTTTCTGGATCTAGGATTTTACCTATACTGCTGAAGCACCATCTTTTCCCTCTGGAAGTTTTCTAGAACATGAGCAGCTTTTCTTGGGGTTGGGGGTGTCCTCTGTGGAGCAGGTCTGTGGAAGAGCTGGCTCTGCTGTAGCCTGAAGGCTGGGCGTCTATGCAGATTTGGAAGGGGGAGCTTCTGCTTTCACTGCTGATTCGAAGCAGAATAGTTGTAAAGAAATGAAAGAAAGGACCTCCCTGAAATCCAACTTACAGAACCAACGAAAGCTGAAAATCCCACCCAATCCCAAGGGCACGGTTCAGACACGGGGCAAATTTTACAACTGTCAGACCTGACCTTGCCCTGTTCCTTAACGGAGCAGGCCTGTTCCCCTCCCAGTGAGTCCCATTAACCCTTTGAAGAGAAATCCTAGGCGAAAATGCTCTTGGACATTCACCTGTTGCAATACGTGCATATGCACAGAACGGACGCGCTGTGTGCGGGAGAGGCTTTCCGGGCCGTGAGTTTGGATATGCAGAAGTGTTGGGGGCTCTATTGAAGACCTGGGACAGGGGAAGTCTGAGAGTTGTAGGGTGTTTGTTTGTTTGTTTGTTTGTTTGTTTTTTGAGTCGGAGTCTCGGTCTGTGGTCCAGGCTGGAGGGCAGTGGCCGGATCTTGGCTCACTGTAAGCTCCGCCTCCCGGGTTCACGCCATTCTCCTGCCTCAGCCTCCCGAGTAGCTGGGACTGCAGGCGCCGCCACCACGCCCGGCTAGTTTTTTGTATTTTCAGGGGTTTCACCGTGTTCGCCAGGATGGTCTCGATCTCCTGACCTCGTGATCCGCCTGCCTCGGCCTCCCAAAGTGCTGGGATTACAAGCGTGAGCCACCACGCCCGGCCAGTTGTAGGGTTTTACAACCATAAGGCAAAGGGGGCTTTGGGACGCTCACGCTGATGAAGGTTAGTGGTTATGGGTTAGGTCCCCGGCCTGGGGGTGAATGCAATGCTGGGCCGTCTATTCGGTGCACCTGCCGGGGAATGCTTGGGGCTTAGCGAGGAAGGAAGAGCGGGCACATCGCTGTGCGTAAAGCTCTATCCTAACTCGTGTGTTTACCTCTGTGCAGCAGGAGAACTGGAGGAATATTCCATGAAGTCACATCCATGGTTACTGCTTGGCAGTGGGGAAGTCATACTCCCCCTGTTCTACTACATTTCTGAGGATTTCTGAACTTTATGTAATAAATAGAAAGTTTGTAAAAATTATTTAATGCTTTGCCATTTTTTGCTGATTCTAAAAACAGCATCATTTTATTTTTGAAAATGTACAGAACAGCTTGAACAAAACATTAAAACTCCAAAATTTTATCGCTCAGAACTGCCATTACTAATCATTACTTCTTTCCGTTCGGTCTTTTCATCTACACAAATATGCACTTCTGCACATGGATGGACAGATGTGTATATATTTTATATCATAAAGATGGAATCTTTCTGTATACGTCTTGCTGAATTTTTATAGTTTTTATCTGGTGAATACATCATCATTACATATCTCAAAAAATACTTCATAAAGTGTGTTCAGTACAATGTTTAATTTTAAATTGTTCTATAATGTAACATAAGTGTGTAGGAGAATAAATTATTTTAGCCAATTATTTACATGGGACAGTTAATTTATTTTGATATTGCCATTTTAAATGCAAAAGTATGATGAATTTGTCATTTACAGATGTTTTATATTTGGCAGATTAATTATTAAGATATATTCTGAGAAAAAAATTAAAGAAAAGAGAAAACATGCATTTCTAAGGTTTCTTAATATATTATTAAATTGTCTTGAGGATTGCTCATAACAAAAATTTTGGAGGAGTCTTAGAGTTTCTGCTGCTCCATATCCATGCCCTTCTCAGATATTATCATGGTTTTTATTCTTTCACATATATTGTTGTTGAGTTTTAAATTTATGTATGTGTGTGTGTGTGTGTGTGTGTGTATTCCAGATATGAGTGCTTGTCAGATTTATGGTTTGCAAACATTTTCTACCAGTTTGCAATTTGTCTTTCCATTCTTTTGCAGTCTTTCACATTGCAAGGCTTCATATACATATATATATATACACACACACACACACATACTTTAAGTTCTAGGGTACATGTGCACAACATGCAGGTTTGTTACATAGGTATACAAGTGCCATGTTGGTTTGCTGAACCCATTAACTTGTCATTTTTTGTTTGTTTGTTTTTAGAGACAGAGTCTCGCTCTGTCGCCCAGGCTGGAGTGCAGTGGTGCGATCTTGGCTCATAGCAAGCTCCACCTCCCGGGTTTATGCCATTCTCCTGCCTCAGCCTCCCGAATAGCTGGGACTACAGACACCCACCACCTCGCCCAGCTAGTTTTTTTTTTTGTATTTTTTAGTAGAGACGGAGTTTCACCGTGTTAGCCAGGATGGTCTCTATATCCTGACCTTGTGATCCGCCTGTCTCGGCCTCCCAAAGTGCTGGGATTATAGGCTTGAGCCACTGCGCCCAGCCAACTTATCATTTACATTAGGTATTTCTCCAAATGCTATCCCTACCCCTGCCCCCCACCCCACAACAGCTCCGATGTGTGATGTTCCCCATCCTGTGTCCAAGTGTTCTGGTTGTTCAATTCCCACCTATGAGTGAGAACATGCAGTGTTTGGCTTTCTGTCCTTCTGATCGTTTGCTCAGAAGGATGGTTTCCAGCTTCATCCATGTTCCTGCAAAGGACATGAACTCATCCTTTTTCATGGCTGCATAATATTCTATGATGTATATGTACATTTTCTTAACCCAGTCTACCATTGATGGATATTTGGGTTGGTTCCAAGTTTTTGTTATTGTGAATAGTGCCGCAATAAACATACATGTGCATGTGTCTTTATGGTAGCATGAGTTATAATCCTTTGGGTATATACCCACTTATGGGATGGCTGGATCAAAAGGTATTTCTGGTTCTAGATCCTTGAGGAATCACCACACTGTCTTCCACAATGGTTGAACTAGCTTACACTCCCACCAACAGCGTAAAAGTGTTCCTGTTTCTCCACATCCTCTTCAGTGTCTGTTGTTTCCTAACTTTTTAATGATCGCTATTCTAATTAGTGTGAGATGGTATCTCATTGTGGTTTTGATTTGCATTTCTCTGATGACCAGTGATGATGAGCATTTTTTCATATATCTGTTGGCTGCATAAATGTCTTCTTTTGAGAAGTGTCTGTTCATATCCTTTGCCCACTTTTTGATGGAGTTGTTTGATTTTTTTCTTGTAAATGTGTTTAAGTTCTTTGTAGATTCTGGATATCAGCCCGTTGTCAGATGGGTAGATTGCAAAAATTTTCTCCCATTCTGTAGGTTGCTGTTCACTCTGATGGTAGTTTCTTTTGCTGTACAGAAGCTCTTAAGTTTAATTAGATCCCATTTGTCTCTTTTGGCTTTTATTCCCATTGCTTTTGGTGTTTTAGTCATGAAGTCCTTGTCCATGCCTATGTCCTGAATGGTATTGCCTAGGTTTTCTTCTAGGGTTTTTATGGTTTTAGGTCTAACATTTAAGTCTTTAATCCATCTAGAGTTAATTTTTGTATAAGATGTAAGGAAGGGATCCAGTTTCAGCTTTCTACATATGGCTAGCCAGTTTTCCCAGCACCATTTATTAAATAGGGAATTCTTTTCCTATTTCTTGTTTTTGTCAGGTTTGTCAAAGATCAGATGGTTGTAGATGTGTGGTGTTATTTCTGAGGCCTCCATTCTGTTCCGTTGGTCTATATCTCTGTTTTGGTACCAGTACCACGCTATTTTGGTTACTGTAGCCTTGTAGTATAGTTTAAAGTCAGGTAGCATGATGCCTCCAGCTTTGTTCTTTTTGCTTAGGATTGTCTCACATTGTAAGGCTTTTCATATTAATAAGGTTTAATTTATGAAGTTTTCCTTTTATGGATTGTGTGTTTGGTGTTAAGTCTACAAATTGCCTAATTCTGAATTTGACAAATGCTAAGAGTTTTGCATATAATTTCTTCTAAAATTTTATAATTTTAAATTGAGCCCATGACCAATTTGGGGTTAATTTGCGTATAGAATGTGAGGTTTAGGTTGAGGCTTTTTTTTTTTGTTTCCTTTTTTTTTTTTTGCCTGTACATGTCCAGTTGCTGAGCAATTGATTCTCAAAAACATATTTTGCAAAAAGCCACATTATTTAGTGACTCTATTTAGAAAATCACTAAATTAGTCACTTGCTAGTTTCTTAGTTGCTTTATATTGAGTTTTCAGATATAGTCTGCTTTTATTATTTTCTTATTGCTTTGCTTATTAAACTTTGTTTCCTTTGTGTTATAGTTTATTAGCTTTTTGAAAAAAATTGACAAGTGTATGCAACCATTTAACACTTTGTGTTTGTATCTTATTGCTCATGGTGATTGTAATCTATACACGTTCTAATCTTGGGAACTTATAATATTTGACCTAATATAGGATAATCAGAAAAATGTTCCACAAATATTAGAAACTGAAGTACTATATGCTGGTTGTATGCTATGGATTATATAACATATGTATTAAACCAATCTCGTTATAAAATCATTTATTTTCTTGTATTAGCAAGGAACGTCGGTCAGTATTTATATTGGGGCTGGTGAGCAGTGGTTTATTTTATGTCAATTAAACATAAGTTGGTTAAGAAACCATATACTATGAAAAACATAGCCATAGAAAAACCATAATGGAATTGGATCCACCTTTCTTCATTTTTACATATCAGTTATACACTCTCTCCCCTGCCAAAACCAGGTTAACTGTTCCCAGTGTAAACTGACTGGCTAATGCCCATATCCCAGTGAGCACTGGCAGCCCAGTACACTGGTTCTTTATCGGACTCATACCTGCATTTATTCTCTATTTGATGTGCATGCTTATTAAGAGCCAGTTTTATGCATTTTCAGTGTTATAATATGGTTGAATTAAATGTTATGTACATTTATTATCTGTAATTGTGAATAGAAAGGTTTTGTAGTTCTGGATTTTGACATTAGACACATTAAGCACTGCTGTCAAAAAAATTGTATTGAACTTAGTAACAGAGTGATAATTGCCACAGCTCGGGGAAAATCAGAAAATTCTAGAATGATAGTCATGCAAATTGTTTCAAAAGGATATCTAAAATTTTGCTTTTTGTCAAAAAAAGGGAAACTGTAAAAGTTAAATTTATAAGACTATTTTCATAAGGCATTCTATTCCTATTAGTTTTGAATTCTTGTATCTCTAGATTTTCATTTTGTTGTTAGTTGTATTAGCAATAGTGGCAAATTATTATTTTATATTATAGTACTTCTCTTTCAAGAACTCTGATTTCATCCATCTTTTAAACCACAATAACGATAGTTTTCCGTGAAAGACTTCATGCTAGGTTTCCAAAGTGTGTGTGGATGGAGGCTTCATTTTCAATATCTCTGATGGAACGATGGAAAATTATGCAACCTTTTTCTCATTCTACAGAAAGAGAAAAGGATACACTAAAAGAAAGAATGACAATCATAACACAATGCTACCATCAGAAGAATATTCTCTTGCCTTTCAGCTTTGTAATTCTTCAGTGAAGCTGCCCAGCACGAGATAGAAGTCAGCTTTCCAGAAGCCCTGGCTTCCTTTTCTTCCTCTCATCCCTGAATCTTGTTATGCATGCACTCAGGCTCCCCGCATTTTACAGAGGAGACAAGTAAAGACAAGCTCAGTCCCCTGAGATTTCAGCATACACTCTGACCACTTGCAAAAGGAAATGCTTCCTTCTTAAAATAGTATAAGATGACAGAGAAAAATAAAACATATTTACATAATAATGTCAGAATTTTATCTTAATGTGACCTATGAGGTTAAAAGCCTTCCCATTCAAGAGTAGATCAAAGTTATTTGAAATGGAGATCTATAGCCCAGAGGGAGATGGGGGTAGCGGGAAGACATTCGACATGGGATGAGAAGCACAACAGAGACAGAGGAAAACAAGCAGGAAAAAAAGATGAAGAAAAAGAAAGTGGCAAGATGCTTAATTTGATTTTCCTACTAGGTCAGATGATAGCAGTAGACTGGTAAGTGTAATGGTATTTAGTAGGGGCTATCAGAGTTGGTGCTGGTCTCTTTAAGATAGGAAACTGGTTGGTGACTTTTGGGTGCCTACTGCACACCCAGCTCTGTGCTCAACACTGGGGGACACTGCAGCGAGGGGGTCCAGGGTGCACACTCTGCTCATCAAGTGTCAGCAAGGAAGTTACCACGTGGAGCCAAACTTAATGTCCACACCCACTTTTTCTTAAAAACACGACAAATACTTGATGGATTATAATGACGTTATGCAAGACCCCATCTGTGGATGATACAAAAAGATGTGAAGAATATAGTTCTTGCCATCAAAAGTTAGTAAATGTGTGGCCAGCCATGGTGGCTCATGCCTGCAATCCCAGCATTTTGGGAAGCTGAGGTGAGTGGATCACTTGAGGTCAGGAGTTTGAGACCAGCTTGGCCGGCGTGGTGAAATCTCATCTCTACTAAAAATACAAAAATTAGCGAGACATGATGGTGCACATCTGTAATCCCAGCTACTCAGAAGGCTGAGGCAGGAGAATCGCTTGAACCTGGGTGGTGGAGGTTGCAGTGAGCCAAGATCGTAATGTGTGTTGAAGGAAGTAATGAATGAATCAATGCGTGTATAATCCATACTTAATATTTTTTACCCACCTCTTCTACCTACAAATGAGTAATAGCACAGTAAGTTCAACAGCTGCAGGATTTTGTCTATCTATCTTGTTTGATTTTCAGTAGCCTCATGTAACTAGACTGATATCCTACTTCCAAAGGTGGAAATAATTGTATATTCATATTACTTTAAATGTACAAGTCTTTAACTCAGAGACTGTAAATTCACAAAGTATGAATTAAACAAAGGCAATTTGTAGAGAACCATTTTTGGTCCTCATTAGCCTTATTAGAAGAAGAAGGCAGGAGATTTGTAGCTCAAAGGGATAGAAAATTATAAATTCCCAAGCCGGTCTGATAGGGTTTAGTGCAGATTTTGGCAGTGCGAACCCAAATTTCTGAGACAGGTCTCAGTCAATTTAAGAAGTTTATTTTACCAAAGTTAAGGATGCATGTCCATGACAGAGCCTCAGGAGGTCCTGATGGCAGGTACCCAAGGTGGTCCCAGCATGGCTTGGTTTTACACATTGTAGGGAGCCATAAGACATCAATCAATATAAGTAAGATAAACATTGGTTCAGTCCAGAAAGGCAGGACAATTCAAAGCAAAGGCGGGACAACTTGCAGTGAGAAGGGGGCTTCCAGGTTATAGGTAGATAAAAGACAAATGTTTGCATCCTTTTGAGTTTCCGGTTCGCCTTTCCAAAGGAGGCAAACAAATGTGCATTTCTCTCAGTGAGCAGAGGGGTGACTTTGAATAGAATGGGAGGCAGGTTTGTCCAAGCAGTTCTCAGCTTGATTTTTTCCCTGTCGCTTAGTGATTTTGGGGCCCCAAGATTTATTTTCCTTTCACAGCAGTCAGGAGGGTAGGGCATCATTTCTGCTGCCTGACAGTTTAGGTCTGCCACATCCAGAGACTCAGCCGGCAAGCCTTAGCAGCTAGAGCAGGAAAATTGTGGACAAGAGAGAGTCTACAACCTCAAGACAGCCTGGAGGGAGAGTGACAGGGCTCTTTCATGGGGGCCAAACTGACCACATCCATAACTTTTAGCTCGAGCATTTGGAGGCTGGACACCCTCGCGGGTCTTAGTAACCTTGCAGTCCTTTAAATTCTGTTACTCAAAGCCACTCCTGTTTGTATATTTTAGCCGCTGCAGCTCTGCCTACGGTAGAATAGCTGCATGATGAGCAGGGCACCATTACCTGCTTTTTATTGAAAGTCTAGGGGCTTTCAGCTAATTGAGGGTACAGCCCTGAGCACTGCCTTCTCCAAAGTGATGCCATCAAGCTGTCTCTTTGAAGTCAAGTCACTTCTCTCTGATGTCCTCTCTCTGCCAGCTGGGTCTGGGGTTTTTATAGGCACAGGATGGGGTGGGGCGGGGCCGTGGGTGGTTTAGAAAAGGCAACATTCGAGTGGGAGAACAGGAATGTAAGTTTTCACTTTGGGCCCTGGTCTCAGGTCCTCGCTGGGGACCCGACCTCTTCTGCCCAGAATTCTCTTGCCTCCTGTCTCTATCATCAATAACTACAAAATAAATGTTTCCTGAATTAGTGGATAAATATAAAATATAAAGAATGTGAAAGGATGTTGGGAGGAACCATGACACCAAGTATTAAAATCCGTATGTATATGATGAATAAAGGCCCAGGCAGCACGCTGATGCCTTACTTACTCCAAGTGCCTGTATCGCTTTAGTTCTCTGTGTCCTGTTTTCAACAAGGTAGTTTAGAAGAAATGTCACTGGCAATACATCAGAAGTTTTCATAACTGCTCACTTAGGTTGCTAGTTTATTTGTTTTTCACATAGGATGGAAAATTTCCCGTCAGAAATTCTGGATTTTCTGCAAATGCATGACCCCTGAGCTCAGCAGGCAGCTCAGCCGCTCTGGATGTCTTTCTGGAGCTTGGTGGTCTCTCTTTGCTTATATATACTTGTGGTTCCAAGACTCAGCCTTCTTATGCCTCCCACCTCACCCTGCCAACTTCTGTCCTTGCAGATGACCTGTTAGCTATGTCACAGAGATGGAGACAGGCCTAGAATCATCTCCCTCAGACCTCTTCATATCGCCCCACTCCTCAGTCATTAAAATGAGTACATATTTGACAAATTCTGGCTGTGGCTCTTCCTCTATCTCTCAATTGCAAGATCAAGTTAGTAACTAACATACTGTCTTTCCTCCGTTCATCTACGGTCCTCTTGCCCAAGCCTGGTGTTGCTCCAATGAGGAAAAATATATAAGGAGAATAATGCACTCACAAGTCACATGCCAAGGAATCTTACAGTCATACCTGAGGGTCAGTGGCCGATAAAATTCAGTGTTGGTTAGATTTTCAGAGATAGCAGGCAAGAGTCTGTTAAGGAACAAGGTGTCTGGTGAGGAGGGGACTCAGCAGCACCAGAGAGAGGGAGGAATATTGCGATGTTTGTGAGAACTGGCCCTCGTGGCCTTGGGCATCACAACCCTCCAGAATATTATGCAGTCTGCATCTTAATTACAAATCATTCAAAATACCCTACTCTGGGCGGAGGGTGTACCATAATAGCTAATCAAAGTTTTTGAATAAACTTTCAAACACTTCATTTTGTGTTTGCACTTGTTATTTTTCGTTTTAAGTAGGCTTTGCAAATATCAGCTGAATAACCGGTTTCTACAACTCCAGGACATTTTTAAGTGTCTGCCATGTGCTAGGCATTTGTGCTTTGCAATGAGGCAGAATAGCAAGAGACAGAGCTCCTGCCCCAGGGACTTGTTTTACCTTACTGTGAACTCTCACTCAGCTGTCGTTTCAATCATAAAGAGATACTCTGTCTAATTGATGGCTTCTAATGTTTACAGTAGAGATATTCTTTGACTGAGGTCTAAAAATTAGTTTTCTGCCTGTGCTAAGTTAGAGTTGCCTGATAGACCTAAAGAAACAAAATCTTCTGGCTTTGGAAATCAATAATCTACTGGCAGAGCACCCAAACGTGGTTAACATTAATTAGAATATGGTACCAAAACTGACCACGACAAAGTGTTCCCACATTGCAATTTAATAATTAAGAATCACAGATTATTATATCTTCTTTTTTAAATTTTTATTTTTTGTGGGTACATAGTAGGAATATCTATCTATATATTTAATATTCAATTTTTGTGGATACATAGGAGATGTGTACATTTATGAGGGATATGAGATACTTTGATACAGGCATGCAATGCATAGTAATCACATCAGGGAAAATGGTACATCCTATTACACTTTCTCCTAAAGTTTTAGAATATGATTTTTGGTGGCGCGTGACATTATGTGAAGAAAACAAGCGAGTAACTAAAACACACATACAATCTCTGTTTTCTTGCATTCTCTACAAGAGGAAATAAGTTAAAGATGGACAGATTTACACGCCAGTGCTGCCCTGCATGTGTGCAGGATCAGTTTATCTGACTGAGCATACGCTGAGAAAGAGCTGGAATCCCACACCCCCTTCTCTAAAAAAGAATTGGAAAGAAAGGTTTTGATGTTTATATGGTTTTAAGTTGGGGTGATTCTTTGCATAACAGTGACACTTCCTTTAAATCCTCTTTTAAACACATAGATAGACATCATACATGCATACATATAGTGTGTATACACACACATATATTCACATGGATGAACATGCACATGCACACACACACACTTTCCACATCTTACAAACCTACACACATATGCAAGGAAACCATACATCCCAACAATAAGACCAGAGCCATATGCTTTATTTATAGGTAGAAATTTCAAAGTGAATAGGAAATTTTTTGCCTTATAGTTTGTTTGACAGTATAACTGATTGGATTCATCTCAAATATTCAGCCTGACCTTTATGATTCTGGTATTTGAGATGAATTAGACTTACTCCATTGCCTTGTGGATTTGTTCTATGTGGTTACCTTTTGCGGAACATAATTTGCCCTTTAGTACATAAGCTAAAGTGCTTTTATTATTCCATGTTATAATGGCTTTCCATTGTATTTGTTTGTTAAACACTCTAAATCACTGCAATTGTTTTTATCCTCAAGTATTTTAAGTGCTGTTTCGTTATAGTGTGATCAATCACTTATCTTTTCAACAAATATTTGTCAAACACCCACTAGGGGCAAGGCAGAAGGCTATAGTTCATATTTATCAAACTCAGAACAAACAGGCTCTGTCCTCGAGCAATTGAACTTTCTAAACAAAGTGATGATACCAGGTAGAAGGGAAGTCCAGCAAAGTCCTTTGAGCATCATGAAAGCAAACCTATCACCAATAGATAACACCATAGGATGCTTCCCATAGGAGGGAATCAGGTCAGAGTTGATAGGACTGGGCATGGACAGAGAGAAGAATCGTTGAGGTAGGAGATGCTGGGGAAACAGAGGCCGGAGGCTGCGTTGTGACTTGTCAGTTTCCCCAGTGGCTCACTTTTCTTTAGGACGTGACCTACTGCCTGAGTCAGATTCCTAGCCTTTGAGGGATTACCTGGCCTAGTGGGTGAGCTCACACATGCCAGCTGCAGACACATCTGTGGTTAGAACCCATCATCTCCCACTTCCTGGGTGGATGACCCTGAGCAAGGTCTTTATCCTACCTGTGTCTCAGTTTTTCTGTCTGTTAACTGGAGATACTAGAAATACTACCTACCTCATAGGGTATCTGTGAGCATATGCATATGGCGTTCATGTTCTTAAAGTGATTGGAGCACAACCTAGCCCATGCTAAGCCAATAAATGCGAGGTTTCTCTGCAAGAGATTAGCCAACTTTTTAACTTTCTGATTAATAAAATCTCTGCTCTTCTTTCCTTTTTCCTGAAGGTATTTTTTAAACATTTACCAATGTGCTAGATATTGCTTTAGAACCTGGGGTCTCAAGGATGACTTCGTGCCCTCTCACACCCAGTCCTCAGATAGTTACAGTCTGGCAGAAGGTGTTGCTCCATATTTACCTCATATTAAGTAAAAATATATATATATTATTATTAGAATATAATACTGTGAAAGTACAAAGAAGAGAAAAATGATGGAAAGACCAGCTTCATGAGGGATGTGATAAGAGATGTGGGCTTTGAAGGATAAACAAGAGTTGAACAGGTAGACCAGATGCAGAGAGACCCATTCTAGATGTAGGGAAGAAGCACAGTAAAACAGAGGAGCATTTAGCAGTCTTCTATGTTTAGTCAGCTCTGGCTGACTGGAAGAGAATGCATTTGGACTTGAGGCTGAAAGGAGTGTCAGGACCAGGATGAAGAGGGGCTGGCTGGCTTCCGATGAATTGTAAGACAGAGACCAAGAATAAAGACAAGATTTGCAGATAATTCATAACTCTTGCTGACTTCTCTAGTAACCCATAGGGACAGAACTTAGTCTAAAATATCAAATAATTGTGTGGGGCCAAAATCTTCTGGAAAATTAGGATTAAACTTCTTTTCGGCATAAAAGTAGCACACACTCTTGTTTTTTACTTAGCTCCTCCAAATCCCAGAGAACTCAATAGAAAGATGCTTGTGATGAATACCCATCTGAAGAACAGACATTTAGAATTAAATAATTGTGACATCCATACAACAAATAAGAGATAATTCACAAAATCAGAAGGGCTTTAAAACTATGCATTACTTTGTTAACATTTTTCTTTCTAAAAAATTTAAAATTTCATACTATTAGAAATATCTTTTCATGACCAGGCAGGATGGCTCATACTTGTAATCGCAACACTTTGTGAGGCCACAGCAGGTGGATCATTTGAGCCTGGGAGTTCGAGATTAGCCTGAAAAACATAGTGAAACCTCGTCTCTGCCAAAAATACAAACATTAGCCAATTGTGGCGCTGCACGCTTGTAGTCCCAGCTACCCGTGAGGCTGAAGTGGGAGGATCGCTTGAGCCCAGGAATTTGAACCTGCTGTGAGCCATGATTGTGCCACTGCACTCCAGTCTAGGCGAAAGAGTGAGACACTGTCTCAATTAAGAAAGAAAGAGAAAGAAAGAAAGAGAGAGAGGGAGAGAGAGAGAGAGAGGAAGAGGAAGAGGAAGAAGAAGAGGAAGAGGAAGAGGAAGGAAGGAAAGAAAGAAGGAAGGAGACAGAGAGAAAGAAAGAAAGAAAAAGGAAGGAAGGAAAGAAAGAAGAAAGAAAGAAAGGAAAGAAAGAAAAAAGGAAAGAAAGAAAAGAAAGGGAAAAGAAAAAAGAAAAATCTTTTCAAATAAAAATTAGAAATCACATATAAGTTTCAGAAGGGCCATTTTTTGTTTTGTTTTGTTTTTGTTTTTGTTATGTTATGTTTTGTTTTTTTTGAGACCGAGTCTTCCTCTGTCAGCCAGGCTGGAGGGCAGTGGCGCAATCCTGACTCACTGCAACCTCCACCTCCTGGGTTCACACCATTCTCCCACCTCAGCCTCCCAAGTAGCTGGGACTACAGGTGCCTGCCACCACGCCCAGCTAATTTTTTTGTATTTTTAGTAGAGACTGGGTCTCACCATGTTAGCTAGGATGGTCTTGATCTTCCAACGTCGTGATCCACCCGCCTCGGCCTCCCAAAGTGCTGGGATTACAGGCGTGAGCCACCACGCAGAGGGGCATTTTTATCACACAGTGACTCCTTCCTTCTCTGACCTCCTAAGGCATTTAAGGTCTCTGCCCTATTGTTTGATGCTGAAAAGCTTCCGTCTGGCGGGTGGTAGGCGCTGTTGCGTCTGTCGTGTGCTCCTCTCTGTATGCATGGTTGCTTTTGACAAAGCCACTAAAACACCAAGGTCTTGCTGCTGGAAAAACTGGGGTTCAGGAAGGACAAATAACATGCCAAAGAGGAAGTGGCTGTTAAGTGGGTGATTCATGGTTGAGTCTAGATCTGTCTCCCAAGCCACATTGCTCACCATGGTCCCACTGTTTCCTTTACTTCCCAGGTGCACATTCTTTGGCTGGTTCATGAGTGAGCATGTCACTTCCTTACCAGTTTCCTGGGGCTGCCGTAACAAAGCACGGTAGATGTGGTGGACACCTGAAAACCTGGATATTTGTCCTCTCACAGTTCTGGGGGCCAGAAGACCAAGACCCCGATGCAGGCAGGGCTGGTTCCTTCTGAGGGCAGAGAGGGATATTCTGCTCCAGGCCCCTTGCCTGGCTTCTAGTGATTTTCTGGCCATCTTTGGTGTTCCTGGACATGTAGAAGCATGGCTCAATCTCTGTCTTCATCTTCACATGGTGTTTATCCTGTGTGTATTCATCTCTGGGTTCAATGTCTCATGCTGATGAGGACACAATAATATTGAATTATGGCTTGCCCTGATGATCTCATCTTAACTAATTATAATGTAAAGACTTTATTTCCAAATAAGGAGTTAGAATTTCAACATAGGAATTTTTAAGGCAATGCAATTCAATCTTCAACTCCCCCCAATTCAACTAGAAGGCCATAGAGATAAAGGATCATGTCTCGTAATTTTACGTTTCTACAGTGATGGAACTTAGAAAAAGCTAGGCACCTGTAGGTCAATTGCAGCAAAACCATTTTAAATTAGAAACTGGCATTTGGAATTAGATATGAGTGATTCCTATAGTAGGGCAGAGTATATGTGAGTTAACAGGAGTTTGAAAGATGTGTGTTGAACGTAACTGTAACAGATGTAACAAAATCCACTTTTACAATAAAGAACACTTTGCACAGTGTATGGTACAACGCCAGTACCTGTTCACAATCTTGTTTCTCCCATTGGAGAATCAACAAGACCTTCAGGAAGTTAGAGAAAAGGCAGATGAGAAGATCTGAGCTACAGTAGGAGAGGCAAGCTGTGAGCCTCAGGAAGGACACCAGGAGGTAGAAGGCCCTGTAGCCTGCTGAAGAAACCACAGATTGAGTCTTCAAAAGACAGACCAGTTAATCAGAACCTGGGCCCTGTATCTTTTTTTTTTTAAGACATGTGCGCTTAATCCAAAGCTGATCTCAGAAGAGGGCCAAATGTTGAGTTTAGAGCTTTGGCAGAGCTGAAACACCTTCCTGCTAAGCGATAATTGATTCTGTATTCCAAGAGTATCATGCAGCCACAGCCAGGGTGGGAGCTGGTGAAGACCATGGAGGTGTGGTTGAATCCTCAGATGCAGTGTAGACACATAATAATACCTGAATTCATGATTGAATTGAGAGAAGAAAGAGAGAGAAGAGAGGGAAAAAATGATGTACAAATCAGAAGATTGTAGTACCTGTGTGATGATTAATACTGAGTGTCAATTGATTGGATTGAAGGATGCAAAGTATTGATCCTGGGTGTGTCTGTAAGGGTGTTGCCAAAGGAGATGAACATTTGAGTCAGTGGGCTGAGAAAGGCAGATCCACCCTTAATCTGGGTGGGCACCATTTAATCAGCTGCGAGTGTGTCTAGACTTTAAAGGAGGCAGAAAATGTGAAGTGACAAGATGGGCCTAACCTCCCAGTCTGCATCTTTCTCCCATGCTGGATGCTTCCTGCGTAGAATATCATACTCCAAGTTCTTCGGTTTTGGGACTTCGACTGGCTCTCCTTGCTCCTCAGCTTGCAGACAGCCTATTGTGGGACCTCATGATTGTGTGAGTTAACACTTAATAAACTCTCCTTCATATGTACATATATATCTATCCTAGTAGTTCTGTCCCTCTAGAGAACCCTGACTAATACAAGCTGGAAAACCCATCACTGAAAGATTGGGAGAAAATATTGGAGTAAAATATCAAGGTAAAATAAATTGCAATTTATCTGGAAATTAAGTGAAACTAGAAAATGAAATCTGAATGTGTTGAAAACACATTTAACATAGAAAGGACACTAAGAGAATGGGTTTTGGAAAGAGAGATGTTGGGTTCGAATCTCACCATGGCCAATTTTAGTTGGTGATTTCAGACAAACCTGTTTTCTTATTGCTGTGAGTCCCCTCATGAGTAAAGATAAAAGAGTAAACCCTTCTTTACAGTGCAAGGTAAGGTCTACATAAGATGATGAATGGCAAATGTATACTCATATAAAGAATATCATGCCAAGTGCAGAGTACAGACAAAACAAATTATTCTTCTTCCTTCTCATACTGCAAGTTTGAACCTGAAATAGAGTCATTTATGCTGGTCAAGAGGCTGAGGCCAGAGAATCTCTTGAACCCCTCACCAGGAGGTGGAGGTTGCAGTGAGCTGAGATTGTGCCCCTGCACTCCAGCCTGGTGACAGATCACAGCAAGACTACATCTCAAAAAAAAAAAAAAAAAAGAATATAAACTAACTTATGGAAAACAAAACAAAACAATGGCATGTGTCTGACATCTTAGCATGTTGAGTTATCTAGAAAGCCACAATAGAGGAAAAAGATTTTGATTTGCAAGAAAGGCCCTGTTGTAGGTGATCACTTCTTCCTGGGAATGGCCTGTAATGTATGAAGGTCAGATTGACAGATGCACAGAGGACTGGACAGAATCCAGAAGGCAGGATTTCAGCACAGGGCAGGTAGGAGTCCCTTGATGTGGCCTCTCACCCGAGTCATGTTTGACGAAACAAGGTCCTAGGTGGGCTGAGGAGGGTATGACGTGTCGGACAGGGGAAGAGTGGACATGGGGCACACAGGAACGAGAAATTTGCTTACACAATTTGAACTGAACTAGCCAGATTTTTTCTTAATCCATGTTTCTTGATATCTGTATGTTGTTCTCCATACAGAAACCAGTATCAGTCTACCTGAAAATCTCCAAATAAATATAACCACACTTTAATGTGCTGTTATCAAATGGTCATGAACAACTTTCTCATTGTTTTGCTCTGTCAGGAGAGCCGTTTAAGATTCCTGTCCATGGTGGAAGGCCTGGGCTTCTGGGCAGTGGTGCTGCTGTTTAAATAACCGAGATTATCGGCACAAATGCCAGTGGTCGGCCCCCCTGGAGACGCTTGGGTTTTGTAACATTTGAAGTAGATTTGCATTCTCAATGAAAATTAATCTTTTCTAAAAACAGTGAAATGTACAGGCTTTGTTCAAGTAAACATCAGGAATGTTAACTTTGTCTGATAAAGGGCAGCCATATACAGTCTCTTAGAGAAATATTTTAGTGCGTTGAAAACTATATTGGGAAACAAAATTCTAAGAGGAAAACCCCAAAATAACTATTTGCTTCCCAGGCATAGGTCGCTGCCCCTCAAAGATGTGGAGGCACACCCTTCAGCTGTGACTGCAGAAGTAAAACTCTTACTTTCCCCCAAGACACTGACTGTGTTTATTGTCGACTGTTAAACCAGGGGGTGGAAAATCTTTTATGTAAAGGGCCACATAGTAAGTGCTTTGACTTCCAGGGATGTGAGGTCTGTCTCCACTACCAGCGCTGCCTTTGGAAGCAGCCACAGACGGTTCTTAAATGGTAGAGGCAGGAATCCGCTTTTGGCTGTTATTTGCTGACACCTGTTAAACTTTCTTTAAAGTTTGCAGGATTTTTTCCACATTGTTTTCAAAGAGATATTTTTAAAAAATTGATTTTTAAAAATATGTACTTTCATTGCTTTTTAGTAGGAATTTATTAATAGCCACATATTTACTAAAATACACAAAAGAAAAATGTAAAAGTTGAGGTAAAGATAAAGTAATAATCTAAAATAATCACTTAACAGCACATGCTTTTATGAAATAAATGCGAATAAATATGGTTTATTGATCTGAAAACTTGGTTTAACAATTTCCTTTTACAGCACTTTGAACATGTGAATCTAAGATCAGTTCAATTTGCTGATTTTTAGTGTCTGTAATGGCTGTAAAAGACACCTCATAGTGATATGCAGAAAGAATTCATGTTTGTGCTTATTAAATTATGATAGTGTTAAATCCCATATGCCTATTAACTAAAAATTGTGTTAAAATTTGTCCTGCAAGTTTTCGTATTTTACAGTGTCAATCAGTTGTTCTCCAAACTAATTGGAAGATATTACATGTTTCTATTATTAACAGATGGATTATAATGCCACTGAAACTCTAGATTGACATTTTTTATAAAAAGTTAGAAACTATGTTTTCAAGATTTCCAGAAACGCACAAATGAGGTTTTTAGTTTTTTTTTATTTTGTTTAAACAGGTGAATTATATTGTTTTTGGCAATAAAATTACAGTGATGGAGATATTTCTGAACACCTGTTTATGTTCAGAATGTTCTTACCAAATAGAAATGATTAAAAAAAACCAGTTACTTCTGCACTCATCATTAAAATGTCATCTCTGCTCTGAAGAAATAGGGTCTGTTTGCATTCCTTTGGACAGCTGCTGGGAGGCATGGATCTGGTAGTCATTGGCTTGCTTTTGAGTGAGCTCAGAAAGTGCTTGCAATAGAAGCAGAAGTCCCAGCCTTACCATTCTCATCTTGGGTCACTTGTCCTTGCATTATTAGGACAATTCTAAATCTACTACTTTTCTGAAGTAACCTTCCAAAACAGTTGTCTTTTTTGTGAAAATATTCAGATGGTATTAGAGAATATTATCTGTAAGTTCATAAACAAATAAGTAAAATTAAGCCAGTGCAGATGGTCCCCAACTCGAGACTTAAACAATTTTGTGACTTTACAGCAATGTGAAACCATTGCTTTTCACTTTCATTGCGTATTCCATAAGTTACATGAGATATTAAACATTTTATTATAAAATAGGCTTTGTGTTACATGATTTTGCCCAACTTTAGGCTAATGTAGGTATTCTGAGCACATTTAAGGGAGGCTAGGGCTAAGCTATGATGCTTGGTAGGTTAGGTTTATTAAGTGCATTTTTGACTTCCAGTATTTTCCATTTATGATAGATTTGTTGAGATGTAACCCATCATAAATCAAGGAATGTTTATCAATCAATTTTATAAAGTTAAACGAATGAGGGTGCTGCTGTAATCTCCTACATAGAATAGCTCTCCTCACACCTTTTTCTAGTTATCTTCCATACGGCATGTGATAGATAATTATCTGATATGTGGAAGACTGAGGATGCCAAACCAGTTCATACAGAAATTATCTGTAAGGTATAGTATCTTTGGTCTCACTTGCATATGGTCTCACTTAAACAGGGGAGAGCAATGTGCCGATAAGCTCCAATGTCACCAGGCTCCTTTCCTCATCTCTCTGCCTACGTCTCCTTCCAGGTTAGCCTTATTCTCTCCAAGTAGCTCCATAAAATGGTTGAAGAAATGGGTTTTAGCAAATGCCAAAACTCATATCTCAGAGTTCTGTCACCAGAGAAAAACTGGTTTCCTCACTTCACCTTCTTCAGTTCAGAAAGGTCCTAGGCAGGGGCCTGTCTTGTTTGACTTGGGTTCAATCCTGTTCTTAGATGAATCAACTTTTATGGAGCCAATATATATGCAATTAACTTAAGCTGTTTTCTCATGCTGGCATAGGATGAAGAAGAAAAGAAGAGGAGAAGAAGGAAGAACAGGAGGGAGCAGGGAAAGGAGAGACATTAATGGCTATCCTCCCAGTCATTTCATTGACTAGGTGATGCCATGAAGGGAGTCTACTGCAGGAGTCTTATCTTCCCCAGTTAGTCTCAGGGGCTGTGGCCCTCTCAGGAAATGGGTATCTTTCCAAGCTGAGTCTCTACCACATAAAAATATAATTTTTAAAGCAGGATTTTCAAAGACAAGCTAACTCATGTATGTAATGTTCACTTGAAGAAACAGCTGTCTTTTCCAGTCCTGGGGGAAATTCTGTCTATATTGGATTTATTGATAAATGCTGTTACACTTGGAATATAAATGTTGGTCTTTTTAATACATTTTAAGGACAAGTCAAGGAATTTCACAATTTATACACATTTTTTCTTACACATGGTCTTTGAAACCTAATTTTTTGAAATCTGTTTTAACAGAAAATACATTAGTGCTTGCTTAGGCTGAGTGGATGGGAGGATAGGTGTGGGGTTTCTTTTTGAGGTGATGAAATGTTTTAAAAATGACTGTGGTGATTGTCGCAACTATCTGTAAATATATTAGAAACAATTGAATTATAAAATTTAAGTGGGTGAATTATAAGATGTGTTATTTATAGCTCAATAACACTGTTTTAAAAAACTTAACTTGTTTTACTAAATTAGATGCTATGCTAGTATAGAAGAACGGGGTCAAATACTCAACTGAGTGGGTCAATAAGTCACCGACAATAAGCCATGGTCAGGATATTAAGAATAGTGAAGGATATCATATATCATTATGACAATTAAGTAGGGAAATCATTAATGAAACATTTCCTCAGTGGTGCAGGAATGAAAATGGATCTCATTTCTTAATTGATTAAAGATTTACTAAGTGTCTTCTAGCTAAGGGTAAACAAAGGTCTCTAGGAATAAAAATACCGTAAGTCCAGGCTCTGCCATTCAAGGTTGCCCAAAATCCCCTCCTATGTTTTCTCCTGTTCTACAAGGCAAATGTCCTCAAGCTAAAGTGATATTTGGGCAAACAGGACAGAAAGAATGAATAAAAGGCTGAGTACAGGCATAAATATATGAAACCATCTGGGTAAGTAGAACCGGGTGTGGAAGAAGAGAAAAATACTGTGACGCTGGAGAATGTGAAATTCTTCTGGGCAAACTTCACTTCCTAAGTGTCCCAGGCAGCTCAAACCTTCACATTCGATACGTACGAACTGAGGGCAATGTGTCTGGGTTGAAAGCACAACGGGATGAGTGAGAGTAAAAGGCTGGGATCCTGTTAAATAGGAACAGATGGGAGGAAAATTGGGGCAGGAATTACAAACATAGATCCAAGGTGAATTGATTAGGCAAAGAAAAGAAAAAATAATAATAATTTAAAAAAACTCCAAAAAAAGGTCACATGTTTTAAAAGGAGGTTACTATAAAGAAGGCTTATGAAGACCCTGCTTCAGTCAGAGGAGTGGGAACTTTCAATAGGCCGGGAAAACAAACTAAGAGAGCCATGATAGCCAAGAAGTAGCCTGGCACTGGACAGGAATGTGCAATCACCATCTCTAAACTACCTGATGAGTTGTAACACATGATGCTTACAAAAAAATCATTGGAAGAGGTCACTAGACCATCGAAGACTGAAAGAACTATTTGGATTTTCTGAAATAAATACATAACATATGCAATTTAGAGCCTTGGTAAATTCTGATGATTGCTTTTTTTTTCTCTACTCTCTTACCATACACAAATTGTTGGAAAGCTTTAATTCTAAAAATGTTACATTAAAAATTACTTTCCCTAAGGTGCATGCAAACTTGTAGAAAACTAGGGTAATGGGCATATCAAAATAGCTGGTGCATCTGGATGATTAAGGTGAACAGTACTGTCAACACTAAGTCACAGGAAACACAGAGAAAGGAGAAGAGAGGTAGATTCATTGTATTACTGGTCTCTATCCATTATTTATCCCTTTTTCCATTCTCTGAGCTATTTCCGTTTGTGATTCTTCTGAGTAAATAAGTAAATTTTCTTTCTGACCCCTTGACTTTTGATGGTCATATGACCAGCTTTGGCCAATAGAATGCAGTGGAAGTGATCATGTGCCTCAAGACCTCTGCCTTTCTACATGCTTGCTGTAGTGGAACAAGCTTGAACTCATCTTCTAGAGATAAAGACATGCGGAACAGAGTTAAAGCTTCTCAGCCATCCAGAGTGGCCATATTAGATCAGTCAACACTCAGCAGACTGCCAGACATGTGGTTGAGCCTAGTCAAGACCAAGAGAACCACCCAGCTGAGCCCAGCCTAAGTCTTTGACTTGAAGACTGCTGAGCTAAATAACTGCCTATTGTGTTAAGCCACTACATTTTGTGTTTTGTGTTATGATGAATTATTGCAACAAAAAATAGCTGGCAACTAACTTTAGTGAGTATCTTGTATTTTTTCTGGTGCTGTGCTTGGCCCCTGCACTAGTGTTAGCTTAAACAATCACTCTCATTGTCTATGTTCCACAAATAAGGAGTCCCACAGAAAGTAAACAGTTTTTCCAGATCACTGAACTGGCAATACAAAAAACGTTGCAAACCCAGATCTGTCTGACTACAAATCCATGACTTACATTTTTCTTACATGTTTATTTTCTACTTTGCTTACTTCTGTTTTGTAAAAATGATCATCTAAGAGCAAAATCATTTAAAAGCAAAAAGACTGAATTTCTAAGACCATTAGTATGTTTGTGCATGTTTTGTGCATGACTGTAAGCTCCTAGCAACCTAATTAAGTAAACTGTAGCACCGATAGCTTAGTGGGAGTGAAATAACATATTTAAAATTGGCAGAAAGTGGCCACGATTTTTGTGGCCTAATTGTGTTTTGATAATTTTGAATGTCAGTTGATCACATATACAATCATGTGGGCCTATAATTAAAGAACTTCCAGATATTTCACATTTATACTATATGATGTATGAACAGATCTGGATTCAAATCCAGTTTCTGCCATTGAAGGGCTGTATGGTCCTGAGCAATCACTAACCATTAGGTCTTATATCAACTCAGATTGAACTCTACGTTAAAACATAAGTAAACCTAATAATTTATCTAAAGTAATCTAATTTTTACATATGGCAGAAAGAAAACATTAAAGTCTCATTCTAAATAGTGTGGAAACACTGCATGCTATTGATTTCTTAGCATATGCAGTAATAGATGGGTACATGATCACTTCTTTACTGAAGTTGTAGATATCCTGAGAAGTACCTTTTTTCCACCTGTGACAATGGATATGAGATGAAAGTGGCTATAGGAAATCCATATGTATATATATACACACACTTTTTTTTTTTTTTGAGACAGAGCCTCACTCCGTCACCCAGGCTGGAGTACAGTGGCCTGATCTTGGCTCACTGTAACCACTGCCTCCGGGGTTCAAGCAATTCTCGTGCCTCAGCCTCCTGAGTAACTGAAATTATAGGCACACGCCATCATGCCCAGCTAATTTTTGTATTTTTAGTAGACTTGGAATTTCACCCTGTTGACCAGGCTGGTCTCAAACTCCTGATCTCAAGTGTTCCACCCACCTCGGCCTTCCTGCCTCTCAAAGTTCTGGGGTTACAGGTGTGAGCCACTGTGCCCAGCCATTTTTGATGATTTTTAAATTTGTTATTTTTTATTGCTGATTTTTGAGAGTTTTTTTTTATATATTAGAGATACAAGACCTAGATCAGATATGTTTTGCAACAGTTTCTCCCTGTTTGTGATGTCTTTTTAGTCTCTTAATAGTGTCTTTCAAAGAGCAGAAGTTTTTAAATGTATTCTTTTATCTATTATGCTTTTCGTATCATATCTAAATTCTTGTCTAAAAATTCTTTTCTAACCGTAAGTCTATGTTTTTTTCAAGAAGTTTTGTACTTTTAGGATTTACATGTGAATCTATGACGTATTTTGAGTTAAAGTTTAATTATGGAGTGATCTGGGCATAGAACGAGTTTTTTTTCATTTTATTTTTTTACGTGTGCTGTGCAATTGCTCGCCACTATTTGTCTAAAAGTCTGTGTGTTCTCCATGGATTTGGCTTTGCAGCCTTGTCAAAAATAAGTTGTCAGTGCACACATGGATCAATTTCTGAACTATTTTCTTTGCCATTGATGTATGTGTTTTTTTTTTCTCCAATTATACACTGCTTTGATTACTCTAGCTTTATAATTCTTGAATCTGGTATAGTCCATTAACTTAGTTCTTGTCTTTAAAAAGCCTGATTCCTTTTCTCTTTAACATGAATTTTGGGCAGGGTATACTTTTTTGATTTGTTCCATGAGAACAGAGCACCACCCTGAGGAGAGCAATTATTCCTCCCTGTTGAAGCAAGACCTTCTGTGTCCTTGACCCAGCGCACTATGAATCTTGAGATTTCCTGCCTGGCTGGTGGGAACAGGCATTGTCTCTGGCTGTGTGTGAGCACCGGAAACTGTTAACTTCATGCTTTTGGTGCTTCATTCCTTTGCCTCAAGTGGTATCTTCACGTGCATTTGCTCATCTATGCTCTACTGATTGTTTGAGGGGACCTTCTGTAGACTTTTGGGATGCTGCTTCTGTGCAGCTGTCTCCTCTCCAAAACCTGTTCTTGAGAATCTGAACAGTTGAGGTCTCCCCAGATGTATTCTGTGCCCTCACCTTGGAGAATTTGCCGTGTTCTGCCTGGATTCCCCTTCCCTATGCAATGGCCCTGATACTCTCCCAAGGCAGTAAGCTGGGTGATCCTAAGCCCTACATCATTTGTTTTGTTTTGTTTTCCTTCCAGGCATCCCTGTCTTTTGCTTCTTGATGTACAGTGTCTTTACAAGCATCTTATAAATGTTGTCCATTTTGTTGTTTATTTTGTATGAGAGATAAATCTGATCCCTGGTATTCCATTTTGGCCAGAAATGGAAGCTCAAAGCCACAAATTTTCAGATACTTCTTAAATTTTTTTGTGTTCTCTCGGTATTCAATAGGCAATCAATGTTTGTTGATCTATCTAAATGTGCTTTGTCTTTGCCATACACCTCAAAATAAAACCAGGAATGTAATGGGACCTGCTGCCAAAGTACTTAGATTTTACTAAAGGCCATAGGCATGTAAGGAAAACAAAAACCTGTAATATAGCAAAATTTTACAATAGATATGTCTTCAGGCAGCCTTTGGAGACAAAGGTGAGTTAGAGGAATTAGTGCTGGACTTACAGAAATAAACAGTTCTTGTAGAAAAAAAAAAAAGAAGCACTAAAATATATTTTCTTCCATTCTCTGGAAGATGATCATGTTCTATTAACACAAATCCTGGAATTCTAAATTTTTTACAAAATTGTATTTGCTTATATTCTGAGAGCTCCCAATTAGGAATATGTTTTAAAGTTGACACTGTGTTAGCATTTAATTGGAGAAACATATTTTTTCTTAGTGGCCACCTAAAAAGTACATATTACTGTAGGATTTATCTTAAAGTAGAAAAATAATGAATGTAGTGATGTATTATTAGCTCTGGTCAGATGCCACCTCCTCTGTGAAGCCTTTTCTACCAGCTGTAGTTCCTTGCAGTGCTTCCAAAGCACTTAGCAACTGTATTAGTCTATTCTCACGCTGTTAATAAAGACATACCTGAGACTAGGTAATTATAAAGGCAAGAGGTTTAATTGACTCACAATTCAGCATGGCAGGGAAGGTCTCAGGAAACTTACAATCATGGTGGAAGGGGAAGCAAACAATCCTTCTTCACAGGGAGGCAGGAAAAAGAAGAATGAGAGCTGAACAAAGGGGAAGTCCCTTATAAAACCGTCACATCTCATGAGAACTTACTCACTACCATGAGAACAGCATAAGCAGCATGAGGGTAACCTTTCCCATGATTTAGTTACCTCCTAGTGGGTCCCTCCTCCCACAACACATGGGGATTATGGGAACTACAATTCAAGATGAGATTTGGGTGGGGACACAGCCAAACCATATCAGCAACTGATTTGTACTTTGAAGAAAGTGGAGGGAGAGGAGAAAGGGAGGGGGAAAGATGGAAAGAGGGCGTAAAAGCAGAAGGGGGAGCGCATGAATATCTAAACTCTAAAGTATCTTTTTCAACACTTTTACCCCTAAGCGTAATTTTTAATGACTCTGGGACTTCTTTTCTTTTCCTATCAACTCTTACCTACTGACTATAACCTTCAGCCATAATTTTACATTCTTTAACCAGTTAATGCAGAATAGAAGGTGAATTTATAAAGTATTCAGTCCTTTGGAACTTGAGACAACGTTTAGACTACCTTTTTAAACTATTCTCATTACACGCACAAGCAAATTTATGACCAAATGGAAGACTAAGAAGGAATCACTAATGGCTTGAAAAGACATTTTGCAAAATTTTGGGAACGTTCATTTACATCCATTGTATTTAAGTGTTTCTTAAATTAGTTCATTTGGTAATACATTATTCATCAAACCAGGTTATGAAGGGTACTTGAATATCATAAGTATGTATGTATTTGATATGTAATCATAGTGTTCTATATCTTAGAATTCTCAGTCACCCCACACACCTCCATATTCCCAGTGATCCCATGAGGTTTCATGGAAGTTTTGGACTTCTTCGAGTAGTTAAGCAGGAATAATAACACTTAGTATTTACTGAGCACTGACTTTGAGTCAGGTACTATTCTCAGTGCTTTGCCTGTACTATGTCATTTAATCTGAGCTATCCTTAGCTCATTTTCTTTTTTATCTTCCAGTGTTTTTGTTTTTTAATTTATTTTTCCATGGGTTATTGGGGTACAAGTGGTATCTGGTCACATGAGTCAGTTCTTTGGTGGAGATATGTGAGAACCTGGTACACCCATTACCCTAGCAATATGCACTACACAACACTTGTTGTCTTTTATTCCTCACCCCACTCTGACCTTTCCCCCAAAGTTCCCAAAGTCCATTGTATCATTCTTATGCCTTTGCGCCCTCATAGTTCCCACATATCAGTAAGAACATACAATGTTTGGTTTTCCATTCCTGAGTTAGTTCACTTTGAATAATAGTCTCTAATCTCATCCAGGTCATTGCAAATATTGTTAATTCATTCCTTCTTATTGCTGAGTAGTATTCCATCATATATATATGTACACGCCAGAGTTTCTTTATCCACTCATTGATTGGTGAACATTTGGGCTGGTTCCACTATTTTGCAACTGTGAATTGTGCAGCTATAACCATGCATGTTCCACTAACTTTTTCGAATAATGACTTCTTTTCCTCTGGGTAGATACCCAGTAGTGGGATTGCTAGATCAAATGGTCGTTCTACGTTTAGTTCTTTAAGGAATCTCCATGCTGTTTTCCACAACATGGAAACTAGCTCTACTAGTTTACGCCCATCACCAGTGTAGAAGTGTTCCCTAATCACCACATCCATGCCAAAATCAACTGTTTTTTGATTCTTTGATTATGGCCGTTCTTACAGGAGTAAGGTGGTATCGCATTGTGGTTTTGATTTGCATTTCCTTGATAATTAGTGATGTTAAGCATTTCTACATATGTTTGTTGGCGGTTTGTTTATCTTTTTTTGAGAATTGCCTATTCATGTCCTTAGCCCACTTTTTGATGGGATTGATTGTTTTTTCTTACTGATTTGATTGAGTTATTTGTAGATTCTGGGTATTATTCCTTTGTCAGATGTATAGATTGTGAAGATTTTCTCCCGCTCTGTGGATTCTGTTTACTCTGCTGACTGTTCCTTTTGCCATGCAGAAACTCTTTAGTTTAATTAGGTCCCAGCTATTTATCTTTGTTTTTATTGTAATTGCTTTTGGGTTTTTGGTCATGAAATCTTTCCTGAACCAATGTCTAGAAGGGTTTTTCCAATGTTATCTGCTAGAATTTTTATAATTTCAGGACTTAGGTTTAAGTCCTTAATCCATCTTGAGTTGATTTTTGCATAAGGTGAGAGATGAGGCTTCAGTTTTATTCTCCTACATGTGGCTAGCCAATTATCCCAGCATCGTTTGTTGAAAAGGGTGTCAGAATGCAGTATACAGTTAGGAAGTTATGAAATACAGATTTGTGAGGAAAACTGCAAGTTGATAAAAGGGAAGCATACTTTTGTAAAATTTCAATATATAGATGGATCTTTACATCAGGCATTTCACCCAGGCCTTGCTGAATTATTTATACTTAATTTGCGACTGTCCATTGAAGATGAATGGCTATCCAGAGCTGAGATTATGTCCTAATGATAAGTACGTAGTACACAGTGTGTGCTAAATTAATGTATCTTGAAATGAATCAGTCTTTCTAGCCCAATAATCATTTTCAAGTTAGTCTGTTATAGGATTTAATAAGCTGGTTTGGACCTAAGAATGATATGTGGTGCCTTCTCACCTGATTTCTTTCTCTAACTCATAGGTCAACAAAGGGATTTTGTGAAACTGAAAAGTCCAGGGTGTTTATCTGGCTTCAGGCTGAGCTAAGTTGAAATGTTTAAAAGTCGTAATGTTAGTGCTCCGCTTCCTTCTGTTGCTTGACTGCTGACAAATTCAGCTTTATTTTTGGCGACTTGAGGGGGCATTTTATCTCTCTGTCTTGTCCGTTTGTCAGTACCATTAGCTATTGTCCTAGTCAGTTTGGGCTGCTGTAAGAGAAAACCATAGACTGGGTAGCTTATAAACAACAGCCATTTAT
Source organism: Theropithecus gelada (assembly GCF_003255815.1). Classification (NCBI taxonomy): domain Eukaryota; kingdom Metazoa; phylum Chordata; class Mammalia; order Primates; family Cercopithecidae; genus Theropithecus; species Theropithecus gelada. The sequence goes on along the minus strand of NC_037681.1, from coordinate 26,577,015 downwards.
TTCTCATGGTTCTGGAGGCTGAGAAGTTCAAGGGCAGATTTGGTGTTGGCAAGGGCCCAGTTCCTGGTTTGTAAGTGGCCGTCTTCTCACTGTGTCCTCCTTTGCCCATTTTCTGATGAGAAACTGGAAGCACCATTAAGGTGTTGACAAATATTTGCATAACTGACTACAAACCCAGGGTTTAGCACAGGCTTCCTGGCTTACAGTAATGGTGTCATTACCACTGGATGATACTACTATGAGGGGTTTTGTTTGTTTTTGTTTTAAATGTGATGTAGCTTTTCCTGAAAACTTAAAACCAAGGTTTTGCCAAGACAAAGAAGCATTTTTTAACCATCCATTCATAATTTGCTTTAGATCTCATCAAATGGGCACAGTTTGTGTATTTGTATTTGAATACATGTGAGAGTCTATAAAATACTTGGTTAAACATTTCCACTGCTCTTTGCTTTTCCGACCTTGATTTTCAATCTCTCTCTCCCTCTGTACTTCTTTCTCTTTCCCTATTCTCTCTCCCTTTCTTTATGTCAATCTGTGCGACGACTTCATTCCCAAATTAGTGTCCAATTCTATGTTCTTATGCATAAAATAAAATAAAATAAAATATAAAGTAAATATTTTTAAAAAATTAATGTCAAAATTCTGGCATTGCCTTTGATGTGACCAGAATGGGTCTCTGATCTTCTATCCAGATCCTTCCCTCCCCCTCCATCACAGGGCATCCTGCTTATGAATGCACATTCATATTCTCGGCTGGGGAAATATTGCCACAGCTCAGCTACCCACTGGGCTTTTCTTTGCTTTTGACAGAAGTTATATAGAGTTTATATTTAAAGAAATAAAAACGAAAGGTTTTTCTGAATTTCTAACAGAAAAATGTTGAGCTTTTTTAATGTTCCACTCACACTGGAGCTTCGTACAGAGGAGCCTAGTGATATCCTTTGCAAACAAAGGAAGCTTTTGGTGGTGCTCTTAATATGAAGGTCAAGGTTTTATTTATATTCACATTCAATTCAGAAAGAATAAAAAAATCAATACAGATATGAAGCCGATATGCATTGTCCACAAGCCCTGGTATTTTTAAATGTGACACAAAAAGTCACATGCAAAGGGAAACTTGTGCGGAAGGATTTGGCTCACAGACACTCTCATGAAACTCTACACTTTGCCACCAGTCCTCAAATATAGAATCTGTTCTAGTTACACTTCACTACTTAAGATACACTTCAATGTATTGATTGTTTTCTCTGGTGAATGCATTGAATTAATAGTATTAGAAATAGAGAGACTTCTAATACTGCTTCTTTTTTTTTAGCCATTTCCTTGTTACAGAGGGCAGAGGGTTTACGCTATGTGTATTTCATGAGACTTAGAGTTGCAATGGATCAGGAATGCTCCATGGTTGAGAGAGCCAATGATAATGCCTAGCAGTGGTAGATTTTGGCTCTAATAGCAACGGCAAAAAAAAAGCCAAGGCCCTCTCACTGATCACATGTTCCTTTGCGGTGACATCTTTCAGACTGTACCTGCATGGTCCATTAAGCATATTGAAAATGAGACAGAATCCCTCAGCCAGGCAGAATTCTTTATCTTCTTTTTATCCTTGGATTTTGACTACTACAAAGAAATCTTAAGGATGTGGTAAGAATTTTCTATATGTCTGTGGATTTGCCTTCTTCTTCTCTGCCACTAACTTCGAAGTAACATTATTGAAATTGGACATACTGCACACACAAAGCCATGTGTACACGTGTGGGTTGTGCCTATATTGTCAGATATTTTGGTTGTTTTTTCTGAAATAGTATTGTTTTATTTACTAATTTTTAATTGACAAGTACAAATTGTTTATATTTGTGGTATACATGATGTTGTGATACATGCATATGTTGTGGAATGGTAAAATCAAGCTCATTAACATATTCATTACCTCACATGCTTGTCTTTTTGTGGTAAGAACACAAAATTGACTCTCAGCAATTTTCACATATACAACACACTATTATTAACTATAGTCACCATGTTGTACAATGAATCTCTTGAAATTATTTCTCTTGTGTAACTGAAATTCTGTATCCTTTGACCAACATCTCCCCAGCCTACTTCCCCATGTTCTGTCCCTTGTTAAAATAGTATTTAAACTGCTGGGATAGGTGTGTGTGTGTGTGTGTGTGTGTGTGTGTGTGTGTCTGTGTGTGTGTCTGCGTGTCTGTGTCTGTGTGTGTATAAATATAGAAAAGGGTAGGAAATGAAGTTATTTGCCATCATTGTAACTGTTCAAACAAAAGCAGTTTTGTGATTTCTTGGGGTCAAAAATACAAATCGATCTTGACAGAGGCATCTCGCCCTCACCCAGGGCAACGCTGGTCAGCTGCAAGAGGGAACGAGAAAAACTTCCTGTTTCCCTGGGAAAGAATCAGTGGGCCCAGGAGAACAGGTCTCTCTTGACTCCCCTCTCTCTGTGAGGTCTTTACCAGGCCCAGCCCTGAGCAAAGAAGAGCAGAGCAGTCTGTGCAAGAGGCAGCTGGGCCCGGGAGAGCAGCACCGAAGGCCCTGGGCTCTCCTGGCAGGCTCCGGGGCAGCCAGACAGGTCAAGTTCAGAGAATGTTCACACAAATACTTGGAAAACAAGAATTAAGGTCCTTTATCCGTGGTAATCCCCAGTGGGAAATAAGCCAGAATCTGAGCATAAGGTAATAAAATAAAGGAAGCCCCCTAATCGTCCACACATATTGGCTCAGATATGAATCGTGGTTCCTGAGCTGCTTCTGCCGTGGATATCATCAGAGCCAGAGCGTTGGCCTATTGAAGGCACAGGGCAACGCTGAGGGTGGATGGAATAAAAACTCAAGAGGCTACTTGAAACCATTAAGGTTTATGTGCACATTTTAATAGAATACATATTAAAATGATTATATTCTTATATTTTATCTCATTATAAATTAAGCTAATTTTTTCTCATTGGAAAAATAAATAATAGAAATTTTTGACACGCCAAGCTATTTTAAAAAAGAAAACTACATTTTATAATCAGAAAAAAACTACTGTTAACATTTTGATATTGTTACATCTAGTCTCTGTCTCTGTCATATTAACATATATCTGATGGTTATCTCATGCTGAATGTATCATTTTTGTGCCATGCATTTTTCACATGGCATTATATTGTGAACAATCCCTAGTTTACAAATTGTTAATGAGTATTGTGTTCAGAGACTGTGTACTATTGTACCCTTTGGCTAAAGATAATTTTTAAAATCATTATTAACTGAAATATTAATTTTTTTCTGATATCTCCAAAAATATCAATATTTAAGACTTTGAACATAAAATCCTAAATTACTCCTACAACAATTTTTCTAATTTAGACTTCTGCCAGCAGGATGCCATTGTCAGCATACTCTCCAATATGCTTATGTTTTATTACTATTATTTATTTTTAATTGACAAATAAAAGTGTATATATTTATCATGCACATCAGGCGGTTTTGATACATGTGCACATTGTAGAATGGCTAAATCAAGCTAATTGATATCAGTCTTACTCCGTATGCTTACTTTTTGTGATTAAAACACTGAAAATATACTCGTGTAGCAATTTTCAAGTATGGAATATATTGTATTAACTACAGCCACTGTGTTGTACAATAGGCCTCTAGAACTTATTCCTTTTACCTACCTTAAATTTTGTGTACTTTAACATGGCTCTCCTAATCCCTGCCCTGCCCACAACCCCTGGTGACCACTATATTACTCTCTACTTTTGTGAGCTTAACTTTTCTGTTTTTTTTTTTTTTTTTTTTGAAGAGACAAGGTCTCACGATGTTACCCAGGCTGGTCTCTAACTCCTTGCTTCCAGCTATCCTCTTGCCTTAGCCTCCAAAAGCACTGGGATTACAGGCATGAACCATGTCAACTGGGCTGGATTTCTTATTTATGATGTGTGAAAAAATATATTTGAAGCTGTGTATATGAGTAAGAAACATACTTCATGTTTCCACAAACTTTCTAAAAATCTGTGAAAGAAAATAAACATTATTTACATATATTTATATAGGTACATATCATAAACCTATACCATAAACTTTTTTTTTTTTTTTTCTGAGACAGTGTCGCTCTGTCACCCCAGCTGGAGTGCAGTGGCGCTATCTTGCCTCACTGCCAGCTCCGCCTCCCGAGTTCACGCCATTCTCCTGCCTCAGCCTCCCGAGTAGCTGGGACTACAGGCGCCCGCTACTGCGCCCAGCTAATTTTTTGTATTTTTAGTAGAGACGGGGTTTCGCCTTGTTAGCCGGGATGGTCTCGATCTCCTGACCTTGTGATCCACCCGCCTCGGCCTCCCAAAGTGCTGGGATTACAGGCATGAGCCACCGCACCTGGCGACCATAAATTTTTTTAAATGTTCATTTTCTTTTTGGAGAAAAATCAGAAACATATGGTTTTATAGCTATATGGACCATATATAATTGAATTTGAAACCTGTCATTATCATATTCTAATTTACAACTGTGGGAAAATTACCCAGCCTCTCTGCACCTCAGTTTGTTTATCTACACAGCAGTGGTTGGATATGGATTTTGGGGGATGTTTAAATGAGTTACCTGTGGAAATGGCCTCATGGTGAAGAAAGACTATTCATAGTCATTATTTATTTTTTTCCACAAATCAGAAAACTGGGGACCAGAGAGGCTAAATAATTTTCTTAGGAAAATGTAATCCAGAAATAGATATTCTGAGTTATATTCTTGTGATTTCCCTATTCCACTGCGTAAAATATCTAGCAGACCAAAACATAGTTTATCTAGGTAGCATTCCTCAACACTAATACTGATCATTAAAAATTGACTTACATCTTACAATTTCAGGCCTTGATTTGTTTGCAGATCACATAGTCCTCTAGAGAAGGTGTTTTTGTTTTGTGGTTTTTGTTTGGCTGGTTGGCTTACATGTTTTCGTCTCTCTGTTAGGCTTAGTAGATGCTTAGCTAGGAATGTATTTCTGGAAAATAGTAACTAGAGCTGCAGTATGACCCCAAAGGCCCAGAATAGGAACCTGCACTGCCAACAGCATGGAGGAAGTAATAATCTGTGTTTGCTCTTCTCAGGTGTCAGAGTCGGTCATTCCTGAAAAATACACCAGAATCTCAGGCCAACTGACTACTGTCTATGATTCAAGATTCCTCCTTTGCCTCCAGGCTCTGAAAATACATTTTGTTTATGTGACAGAAACACAAAAAACTGGGAGGAAAAGAAAAATTACAAGTCTGTATAGAATAAGCCACATCTTGTCAACTCTCATAGAATATGCTTTCATCTCCTTCGTGGGCTCTCACAGTTGAAATTTTACATTATCCATGTGATTATTTGATTAATGACTCTCCTCCAGTCTATAAACTCTATGAAGACAGTAACCATGATTCTTAAAGAAATAATTTACTAGTAATCCTCAGTATCTTCTCCTTCATCAGAAACAGTATAAGAATTAATAAGCAATGGCATAAAAGTATTTGTTCATTTATTAAATACATTGTAAGTGCCTGGAGAGCGAAGGCCATTTTGTACGTCTGTGCGTTTCTTTGAACAATATGAGGACGATGGAAAGGGCAAGAGTTGCATGAATCTGGCTTTGAATCTGCTCCTCCATTTACTGACTGTCATGGAAAAATACCTGATCTTTTGTAGCTTCGATATTTTCATCCTGAAAAATGAATTATTGATGATGATGATGATAAGAACAACCCCAAAATTTCTTCTGAGAATTAAATAACTCTGCAAAATTGTTTAGCCCACCTTGTAGATGCCCAACAAGTGTTATTTGATTTTCTTCCTACTCGGGGCTTGGCTTCTTTCTAATCCTGTGGCCTCAGAAAGTGCTAAAATACTAGCAGACTGATATGCCAGGATACATGAGTCAGAGACATTGCAGTATTGGCCAAATCTCATATTGTTTTCCTCCTAGTCTCATAGTTGGATTACATTTTCCATTATCTCTTGCAGCTCAGAAGCCACAAGACTGCACTATGATGACAGGACATAGAATTGTTTTACATGCATTTCGGTGTGTCCAGAGCAGTCCTTATTCATGCCTGTGTTTCCGGCGTTATTATGAGCACTGTGCCTTTTAGCCCTCAGAAGTGTCCCAGTTTGGATGACAAATTATATGATCACTCTAGATAGACAATCATTTTCGGGCTGGGCCGTAAACCCTCCCGTACTTCCTCCCACTCTTTCTCTTTCCCCAACTGTAGTCCAAGAGCAGTGGACCCTGTAGGGCAGCCTGACTCCCAGGGGATGTGGAAGCAATTGTAAGATGTAAGTCAATTTTTCATTATCAGTATTAGTGTTGAGGAATGCTACCTAGATAAACTATGTTTTGGCCTGCTAGATATTTTTGGCAGTGGAATAGGGAAATCACAAGAATATAATTCAGAATATCTATTTCTGGATTACATTTTCCTAAGAAAATTATTTAGCCTCTCTGGTCCCCAGTTTTCTGATTTGTGGAAAAAAAATAATAATGACTATGAATAGTGTTTATTTACCATGAGGCCATTTCCACAGGTAACTCTTTTAGGTCCATGGATGCCTGTGGAACAGCCACTTTCCCCAGCCCACATTGGACTATATATAAAGTGAGAAATAAGTAAAACTTTTTGTTGAGCTTGTGAAATTTGGGGATTACTGGCCATAGCAGCTAGCCCATGTTGATTCATTAGACATACCTAAGTATTAAAAAACACAGAAAATATACGAGGATTTATGGCCAAGTAAAATACTAAAATTTCAATTAACTCATCCACAAAAGAAGCTCAAGGAAGACAAACACAGAAATAATGCACACACACATACTTTAATTTGGTTTATTTTTAAATTTATTAATGTGTCTTTCTGAATTTTCAGAAGGATCATTATTCCAGCTATACATGTTCAGGCAATAATTGTGTATGCTTTAAAAATATCATTTGATCTTAAATTTTACAGTTTCTCTCAATACTCGTTCATAAGCTTGATAATGAAGATTTACAGTTATCCTTTTAGTCTGTTATACCTTTGCAAAAAACTTTATTTCAAGGTAATACAAAGAAAATCTCCAATGGTGTTAATGTCATCTTTACTAGCCAACAGTAAGTATTCTGTAATAAATGTCTGTGAAACTAAAGTACTTTTCAAAATTCTATAAAATTAAATGAATAAAATTTGTACATATAACGTTATATAAAAAGATATACCTTCAACTTATACAGAATAGTTAAAAGCTATGTTTTGAAGATTTCATTCCCAACATTTATCACCATGACTTTGCAATGCTGGTAAAACTAGTTAATGGGTCAAATCAAAGTGACTTTATTGGTCCAACCTGATTTCCTACCTCTCTTTCCAGAGAATTGGCTTGCTAAGATCACACAGTCAATCTTTACTGGGGCCGGGCCTGGAGTGTGTGGTCTTACTGAATTCCTGACTTGAGTGCTTGTTCTTCATCCTTCACACCCCTCTAAATGAGCTCATGCTTTATAGTGCACAACACTTCGCATGTTGAAAAGCACTTACTTATTTACTGCTTATTTTGTCATCTCAACAATTCTGTAGCATAAGTAGAATAGGCATTTGTGATGGCTAATTTTATGTGTTAACTTGCCTGGGCTATGGGGTGCCCATGTAGCAGGCAAAACAGTATTTCTGGGTATGTCTGTGAGGGTGCCTCCAGCAGAGATTAGTACTGTAATTAGTGAACTGAGTCAAGCAGGTGGCCCTCTAGTATGTGGGCATCATCTAACCCATTGAGGATCTGAATCGAACAGAAAGGCAGAGAAGGAGTGACTTTGCTCCTTTTGCGTAAGCTGAGCCATTCATCTACTCCTGGACTGGAATATCTGTCCCCCTTATTCTCAGGCCTTCAGACTCAAGCTAAATTCACCATCCATTTCCTGGCTCTCCAGCAGGCTTGTACACAGCAGATTATGGGACTTCTCCGCCTCCATGTGAGTCAATCCCTATAACAGATCTCATTTATATATGAAATCTCCTGTTGGTTCTGTTTCTCTAGAGAATCCTGACTGATATAGTATCATTACCTCAACTTCTACAGATAAAGCTAAGACATCTGGCCACGTGACACACTTGTGACACCTGCAGATGCTTCCTAATGACAGAGCTGGCCGTGCAATGTCGAGCTACTTGTGCTGACTCCCAGCAATTCCTCCTCTGTGCCTCACTGCCCCTCCCCTACATGCAGCCCTGTGTGCCTTCCAGCCCAGATTTCATCCGTTGATTCTAAAATGACACATTAAATATCAACCAACGAGGGCAGTAATCCTCAGGGTAATGCTTTTAAGTGGGAGTGGGGCTTCTGAGACCAATTCTTTTAGTTAAACTTCTCAATTTCTCTAATCCAAAAATGTATAACATTGCTAAGACCTTTTCCATAATGCAGACTCTGACGGTTTTGTTATATAAACTAGAAGCAGAGACTTTTTTTGGAATAAATTAATAATGATGAAGAGTCCCCTGATATTGATTGAGCTTCTGAGATGGATGAAGGGGTGTGAGTAAAAAATCCCTCATGCCTCCCGTGATTGTTGGAAAATGTAGACATGTCCTTCTCATGCTGCCCTCTTCACCCTCTCAGCTTATTAAAATTAATGACTAAGTGTGTGTGATGGTGGCTTGACCCACCTCTTTGTGAGGTGTACGCACCATGTTTTCTATAGTGCTTCTGATGGTAATTCTTCAGTTAAATAATTCACAGTAAATTATAGAAGCAATAGTATTATTGTTTCCTTTAACATTATGAAGGAAGAAGAGATTTACATAAAAACAGTAAAAGGTCAAGGGAAAGGTTATCAGTTATTTTAATTGAAGAAAAATTACATGGTTCATTGAAAACACTGAAACTATAAAAAGTAGATTGTCAGCTACTACATTGATAAATATACTAATATCAAATAAATATGTAAACTCACTGCAATCATGCAGTTGGAAGCCATAAAGAAGAATAAATATTTTATTTTGGGGGTCACATGAATTGGGCAAAATCAGAAAAAATGAGAAATATTAGATCATTATTAGGCATATGAAGAAGAGAGATAGACTTTGTCTAAGATCTATGATCTAGGTTGATCATGCCAAAAGTAGTCACATTTCCGTGGCCCAGAGGTGAGGATCACATGTGATAACACATGAAAGTCCTGTGAATATGAGAGTGAAAGGGGAATACTACACAAATCGGAATTATTCACATTAATATAATTAAAACTTTAATTTAAGAATGTACTTTTATTTTTATTTTTTCTTTCTTTTTTTAAATTATACTTTAAGTTCTAGGGTACATGTGCACAACGTGCAGGTTTGTTATATATATATACATGTGCCATGTTGTTTCTTGATTTTTAAATGATTAACTTGTCATTTACATTAGGTATATCTCCTAATGCTATCCCTCCCACCGACCCCCTCCACACAATAGGACCCCGTATGTGATGTTCCCCTTCCTGTGTCCAAGTGATCTCATTGTTCAATTCCCACCTGTGAGTGAGAACATACGGTGTTTGGTTTTCTGTTCTTGTGATAGTTTGCTGAGAATGATGGTTTCCAGCTGCATCCATGTCCCTACAAAGGACATGAACTCATCCTTGTTGATGGCTGCATAGTATTCCATGGTGTATATGTGCCACATTTTCTTAATCCAGTCTGTCACTGATGGACATTTGGGTTGATTCCAAGTATTTGCTATTGTGAATAGTGCCACATTAAACATACATGTGCATGTGTCTTCATAGCAGCATGACTTATAATCCTTTGGATATATACCTAGTAATAGGATGGCTGGGTCAAATGGTATTTCTAGTTCTAGATCTTGAGGAATTGCCACACTGTTTTCTACAATGGTTGAACTAGTTTACAGTCCCACCAACAGTGTAAAAGTGTTCCTATTTCTCCACATCCTCTCCAGCACCTGGTGTTTCCTGATGTTTTAATGATTGTCAATCTAACTGGTGTGAGATGGTATCTCGTTCTGGTTTTGATTTGCATTTCTCTGATGGTGAATGATGATGAGCATTTTTTCATTTGTCTGTTGGCTGTATGAATGTCTTCTTTTAAGAAGTGTCTGTTCATGTCTTTTGCCCAGTTTTTGATGGGGTTGTTTGTTTTTTTCTTGTAAATTTGATTGAGTTATTTGTAGGTTCTGGATATTAGCATTTTGTCAGATAAGTAGATTGCAAAATTTTTCTCCCATTCTGTGGGTTGCATGTTCACTCTGATGATAGTTTCTTTTGCTGTGCAGAAGCTCTTTAGTTTCATTAGATTCCATTGGTCAATTTTGGCTTTTGTTGCCATTGCTTTTGGTGTTTTAGACATGAAGTCCTTGCCCATGCCTATGTCCTGAATGGTATTACCTAGGTTTTCGTCTAGGGTTTTTATGGTTTTAGGTCTAACATTTACATCTCTAATCCATCTTGAATTAATTTTCGTATAAGGAGTAAGGAAAGGATCCAGTTTCAGCTTTCTACTTATGGCTAGCCAATTTTCCCAGCACCATTTATTAAATAGGGAATCCTTTCCCCATTTTTTGTTTTTTTCAGGTTTGTCAAAGATCAGATGGCTGTATATGTGTGGTATTATTTCTGAGGGCTCTGTTCTGTTCCGTTGGTCTATATCTCTGTTTTGGTACCAGTACTATGCTGTTTTGATTACTGTAGCCTTGTAGTATAGTTTGAAGTCAGATAGAGTGATGACTCCAGCTTTGTTCTTTTGGCTTAGGATTGTTGTGGCAATGCGGTGTCTTTTTTGGTTCCATATGAACTTTAAAGCATTTTTTTCCAATTCTGTGAAGGAAGTCATTGGTAGCTTAATGGGGATGACATTGAATCTATAAATTACCTTGGGCAGTGTGGCCATTTTCGCAGTATTGATTCTTCCTATCCATGAGCATGGTATGTTCTTCCATTTGTTTGTGTCCTCTTTTATTTCACTGAGCAGTGGTTTGTAGTTCTCCTTGAAGAGGTCCTTTACATCCCTTGTAAGTTGGATTCCTAGGTATTTTATTCTCTTGGAAGCTATTGTGAATGGGATTTCATTCATGATTTGGCTCTCTTTCTGTTACTGGTGTATAAGAATGCTTGTGATTTTTGCACATTGGTTTTGTATCCTGAGACTTTGCTGAAGTAGCTTATCAGCTTAAGGAGATTTTGGGCTGAGACAATGGGGTTTTCTAAATATACAATCATGTCATCTGCAAACAGGGACAATTTGACTTCTTCTGTTCCTAATTGAATACCCTTTATTTCTTTCTCTTGCCTGATTGCCCTAGCCAGAACTTCCAACACTATGTTGAATAGGAGTGGTGAGAGAGGGCATCCCTGTCTTGTGCCAGTTTTCAAAGGGAATGTTTCCAGTTTTTGCCCATTCAGTATGATATTGGCTATGGGTTTGTCATAAATAGCTCTTATTATTTTGAGAGACGTTCCATCAATACCGAATTTATTGAGAGTTTTTAACATGAAGGGCTGTTGAATTTTGTCGAAGGCCTTTTCTGCATCTATTGAGATAATCATGTGGTTTTTGTCTTTGGCTCTGTTTATATGCTGGATTACATTTATTGATTTGTGTATGTTGAACCAGCCTTGCATCCCAGGGATGAAGCCCACTTGATCATGGTGGATAAGCTTTTTGATGTGCTGCTGGATCCGGTTTGCCAGTATTTTATTGAGGACTTTTGCGTCGATGTTCATCAGGGATATTGGTCTAAAATTCTCTTTTTTTGTTGTGTCTCTGCCAGGCTTTGGTATCAGGATGATGTTGGCCTCATAAAATGAGTTAGGGAGGATTCCCTCTTTTTCTATTGTTTGGAATAGTTTCAGAAGGAATGGTACCAGCTCCTCCTTGTACCTCTGGTAGAATTCAGCTGTGAATCCATCTGGTCCTGGACTTTTTTTGGTTGGCAGGTTATTAATTATTGCCTCAATTTCAGAGCCTGCTATTGGTCTATTCAGGGATTCAACTTCTTCCTGGTTTAGTCTTGGGAGAGTGTAAGTGTTTAAATTTTATTTTCATATATAAACAGAAACATATATCATGTCAGAACAACAGTTTTTCATCAATTTGATGTCTGATGAATTGAACACAACTATATGATCTAAAAAATATAATCTATTTTATCATGATGAACTATCAGTAGGGCAAATATTATACAGAGAAAAATTGATTCAAAACTCATTGAGGTCTCATTTTACTTTTGAAATCTGAGAAGATCACTGCTAAATGTGGATTTATTTTTTATTTTATATTGAAACTTTTTCCAAGTGAGTGATGTTCCCCACTGAGTAGCCTGAGAACTAGTAATAATGACAAGAATGACTGTTTAAGACAATATCTGACGTTTCTTGTTATAGAGAAAAGAAGAAGGAAGGGAAGGAGGAAAAAATAAAGAGAAAAAAATGGAGGAGGAGACATAAAGAAGAATTGACTTAAATAAAGTTATCTTTGTAACTTTTGTATTTGTAGCTTTTATAAGATTAAATTATATAGTAAAAAAAAGATTTGACCTCTTTGAGTATTCTCAAAGGCCAAATTTCCCAGTGGTATCCCATTCCTGGGGAGTCAAGAAGGAAGAGTGAGAAGTTCGAGTATAGGAGCAACTCCTTGATGTCCTTCCACTTCATACAGCCCTTTACCATGGAGAAAGACATGTTGGAACAGATGTAACCTAGGTTGAAGGAAAAGCACATTCTCTGAACTTAGAAATATTTTCTACATTTTACTTCTTATCCTTTGCTGAAAAATAGTGTATTATTTTGTTGCTGTTTTTATAGTTATGGTTGTATGTAACCTAACTGGTGAGAATGTCTCCCTGATAGATGTTTATTGCTTCACGTCTGCTAAACTTAAAATAAGCCTATTAAGCCAAAAAAAAAAAAAAAAAAAAAAAAAAAAACCCAAATTGGCAACATTGATCACACAACGTAAGTTCTTAAGACTTAGTGTAGTTACTGGGACAACTGATTCAACACCATGTATAACCAGGTTCGCTATTGAGTGATGATACTATTAAATGCAGTAATATGAATAAAAGAAATGAATTAGAAGCCAGAGAGGTAAACAGATACAACAATGGTATCTGGTAAACCACAGGTGACAGGTGCATTTATACTGATTCATTTTTTAAAAAGGAATGAACATACTAATATATTCATACAGAGTGATGAACAAGTAGAGCTTTAGAACTACTGAGATGGTACATGGAAGCTATTTTGAGGGTAGTGACATAGCAAATATTTATGCCCCTCTACGCATACCAGCAAGAAATGAACACAAAATTCAAGGGGATGTATAATTAGGGGGCTAGAGAATCTATCACATAAAGTTCATATTAGATTAAGTTGTATAGCTGGGCTAATTGAATTTATTTGGAAAACACACAGAAAAACATTCTATAAACAAAAGACAAATCTGTGGAAAGAGGAAGACTTTTTAGCCAAGTATCTAATCAGTCATTAAACTCCACCAACATATCACAGTGATTGCTATATGCCCAGATGATTCATACTTATTATACTAGTCTCCAATATGGCAGTGCCTTGAAATGGGAGATAAAATAAAGATAGAATAAAAATCTAATTTGTGGTAAAAGCAATTTTCCAAACAGCATTGCATGGTAGACTTATTTGCAAGAGACCAGCATTGTTGTTAAACATAGTAATGCCAGCTTCCCTTACTCAACACTTAATATGTTTGACAAAGGTTTGATCTTGTAGACATCTTCCCATGATGAGAATATTTTAGGAGGTTGATGCTGCAGAAATCCAGAGTGATCCATCTAAGCTCCTTTATGTTTCTGGCACAAATTCAATTCTGGGATTCCTAGTTTGGGCTTCACTTTTATTTTTTACACTAATCTTGGAGTTTGTAAAACATGATTTTATTAAATCCCTAAAATATATGTAAAATAATCAACTCTAACCTATAAATACACTAAAAATGAGTATTTGTAGAAGCTCAGATACATGAACAACTCTATGCTTTCTAAGGAAAGGAATAGACAGATACTATTATCCCTTTTCCTGACGTTGAATTTAGTTTTAAATCTAGCTGGAAACTGGAAATATAGTCACACACACAAATGCTTATAATTAGAAAAAATAAACATCAAGTTTAATATTCTTAATTTAACATTAAAAGTGACATGTAGCAGAAAAAGCACAGAGTTTAGCTCAGAAACCTCTAGACTTAGACCTTGTTTTAATGCCTGTAAACTCTATGACTTAGTTGAGCTCAGAGTGTCAGATTCTCCCATGAATAAATAGGGCTATTGTGAGGGTAAAACAAGACCATCAATGTGAAGTCTATTGAATAGTTCAGCATACATGAGTGACACTGCCCCACTGTTCTCATTCTTCCCTGGATTCTATATGGCCTCGTTGTGTTTAACATCCCAACTCACAGCCCCATTTGCACCCAAATAAGGGACAGATACAGGAATTAGATAGTTGAAAGGATTTATTACCAATGAAGGCTAGGTGGGAAAATTTGGTTAACATATAACTATAAGGGCTTGCTGGCACTACCTGCTTACGCCCTTCCCCTGAGTCAAATTCAGATCTTCGAATTGCCCAATAGGTAAACTCAGTGGGAAGGTTTAGATCCGCGGAGTAGACACCCAATATGGAGGAAGAATGTCTCCCATTATCTCAGAAGAAACTAGAGGAAGAGTCTTAGCTCTTCAGTGCTTAAACCTGTTATAGAGTGATTCTCTCCAGTTAAGAAAAGAGGACCCAAACCAGTTATTAGTCAACCAATTAAGATTAACTCGGTTCTTCTTTGCCGGGAACAATGAGTAAGGAGTGGGAAGAGGCTTAGAGGCTTCTGATAGATGGCCATCTGTCTAGGCAATAAATGAAACAAAAATTGAAGCATTCTTTCCATTAAGCAGGCCCCAATTTCTTTAATACATGCCATTTATTCTCCTTCTTCTCTTCTTTACTCATTTTTGCACCAACCTGAATTCTCTTCTACTTCCTACTTTTCTATTCATTCTGCACTTCTGTATCTAATTACAGCCCCCTCTCATTCATTCCCATGGTTCCAACTCAAATTCTATCTTTCTACCTATTTTTTGTTTCTTTCTTAGTAAAAAGTATTTATAATCCTTATTACATCACAACTACTTATGTGTAACAACAGCGATCAAAAGAGCTTACATTTATTGATGATTCACCCTGCGCCAGGGACTATACTAAGTACTCTACATGCACTAATTCATTTAGTCTCCACAATGCCTTACAATTTCGTGGTGTACTTTTGGGTTCCTGTTGAGGTAACCAAGGCTTATAAATGTGAACTAAGCCCAGGGTCCTAAAGGTCTGACCCTGACTGGACGGTGTAAGCATGCAGTCATGGGCTTGGAGGATTGCCTTCTGATCCACTCCCTCCTTGGGAGTATGGGGTACATTGTTGTCCAGATGAACATGTCAGGACTGTGGTTAAACAGCTTGTGTTAAGCAAGAACACATGACAGAAGTAATGCAACTGACAAAACAGTCTAAAAACTTTTTAAATTCATTTCACAAAGAAGTTGCACCATGAGGACTATGTCACATTTGCCAGCAACACTATGTAATGAGTACCTCAAACAACTTCCTCCCTCTCCACTGGTGAGTAATTAATTCTGTTAATTTCATAGACCTAAATCACAGTCTCTATTTTGCTTAGTATTGCTTATTTTAAGAATTAGTCTTACATTCAGAATCATAATTAGTAAGTCAAGTGTTTATCAAAATATCAATATTGGTTACTCAAGTTTTTCTTAAATTATTTTATTTCTGCCAGGAATAATAATAATAATAAGCAAATTGAATCTGTCATGATCACAATTTACCTGTATGGTGCCAAATCTGATCTAGTTACAGTCAAAACAAGAAAAAAATAATGCAATAATTTGAATCACTGTTAAACAGTTCACACATGTGTTTGTTGTCTATCCACTGCACTAGAATTCTTTGAGAGTAAAGAAAGATAGAGAAAAGCAGGTATATGCTAATCATGCTAGGAGTCTTTCCACATACTTCATTGCCCATGAGGGGAGACTAACGAAGGCATCTTTAATGACAGATTCTGGGCAGCTGCAAGATGTCTTTTCTATACACTAATTTATGCAGCTAAGAGATAAGTAAATTAATCTCCATGATCAATCTACCATATAGCAAGAGTCAAACCCAAAACACCACTCCATGGATGCAGGAAGGAAATCATCCTTATCACAGATTGCATGTTCTTTGCTTTTTGTTTTTAATGGATCCG
Source organism: Theropithecus gelada (assembly GCF_003255815.1). Classification (NCBI taxonomy): domain Eukaryota; kingdom Metazoa; phylum Chordata; class Mammalia; order Primates; family Cercopithecidae; genus Theropithecus; species Theropithecus gelada. The sequence goes on along the minus strand of NC_037681.1, from coordinate 26,560,726 downwards.
GGTGCACCCATGACAGATTTTGGCAATGAGAGTTATTTCCAACCCCAGAAAACCTGCCGGTTGCTGCTGCTTACTTCTGCTCATGCCTCTTGATGAGGGGCAACTGCTACGAGACAAATTACATTGTCTGTAATCTGGTCCCCTTCCCCTTAGTCATGATTCATTCTGACAAGGAAAGTTTAAAAGCAACAAGTAAAATATGATAAACAATATCCATCATTGCATAGGGGAGCCTGGCTAAAAGCTTTCTGTCGTTATCAATAATACTGTTTAGTTTTCAGCTCCCCTTGTATTGCATTAGTGGCAAATGTGAATTTCTGTAAGCAGCAAAGGTTCAGTTTGGGCTACCTGTGTGATCCTTGTTTCCAGTGAAACTGTGCCCAGTGCCCTTCTGATGGTCCTTAAAGCAGCCAGTGAGATCCAATAAAGGTTAGACGTGGCATAAAACTGATGCGTGCAACCCAGAGTTCTCTCCTCAACTCTCACTTATTTCTGACTTGATTTACCTAATCAGCTCCTCGTTCTTTTTACTGAGAAGATGACCTGAGATTTCCTTGCATACCCTTGTGTGTGTGGTATTTTCTGGATTTTTCTAACATTGTCTTTTACCTTCAAATAATGTTCTGTCCTGCTATTCTAACTCTTGGGGTCCCAGATACCACAGAATGCAGTGTTCTACCCAAACCTATAGAAACTCACCTCTGACCCCAGAAATGCAATAAGATAACATCAGTTACAGCCACCCTTTGAAAGAATTTTGCAGTGCGTGAGGTTTACATGTGCAATACAGACCTTAAAAGTTCTTTGTTGAAGCATTCACAAAAATTGTATATACTAAGACATTATTGTCTACCCACCATGCGCTTGGATTGTCCATTTTTAATTTCTTCGTTGAGCAGAATTTCACATCTCATCCCCAATGAGCATTTCTATTTTTTATGGTTGAGTTTTGCCACATTTTTTTTCTACACATAAGCTGCTTTTCTTGCAAAGTAATTACCACATCATTTACTTAGTTCTTAGAATTAAAAAGTGAGGAAGTCACATCCAGAGAACTCAGCTCTGGAGTCTGAACTGGAATCCATTCCGCAATAATTATCAGAGATCATGATCATCTCAATAGCAGTTCTCCATAGTTGAAAGAACAGATTAATAAAAAGAGTATTAGGAGTACTTTTTTCCTAGTTTCTTATTTTGTTCATGAGGCCGTTGAGGCTTAAGAATGGTGAAAGACTTATCTAACCTCCCAATATCACACAGCATATCAGGGTCAAATCTAAGTATTGAATTACTAAGTTCTGATTCCAGTGTAGGTCTTCTTATGATGTCATAAAACAAATCAAGATTTCAAAAAATAGTTATTTTTAATATCTCACCCACTTCTTATAAAACAGACAATACCTGTCCTACCCACTTCACCAATTTGCTGTGAAACTATAAGATAAAATAATATATGTGATAGTACTTTGTAAATGGTGTATCCTTATAGACATATTGTTATTATTAATGTGGTGGTTGCAGGAGTAGTCATAGTAGTAGCTGTTCTTGTTTTAGTAATATTAAAATCACCCTAGATTTTCAATATGACTTCATTATGTAAACTTTCATTGTTTATAAAATACTTATTTATTTTACCACTACAAAAAATGGAAAAGTATGATCATTTTCATTTCGTTAAAATCTGCTTGAAACCAATGTTTTTACATTAATCTATAGAAACACAATTTCTCTTTTTCCTGATAGAATCAATTGATAGATGCCCCAACTTTTCAATGTCTCCTGCATTTCTTGGTAATAGCTCCCTGGTCTCTCTACCATTTAGTTTTTGCTAACTAGCAAACCACCCCAAAACTCAATGACTAAAACAGCCCAGAAGTGTCATTTCCCACACTTCCATGGTCAGTTGGGAAGTCGTTCTTATCTTTATCTCTGCAGGCAGCTAAAGATTGGGCTGCGCTGAATGGTTCAGCCTGGCGCTGCTCACACGGTTGGGGTTTGTAGGCTGCTTGGTCTGGACAATATCAACAGGAACACGCCAGTCCACGTGGCCTCTCATCGTCATCTTCATGAACTAGCCTGAGCTTCTTTCCAAGGTGCTCTCGGGGATTCAAATGCAGAAAAAAGGATACTTTTCAAGTGTCTGTATCACTGTTAAATGTTCTATTGGTCAAAGTGAATCATAGATCAAGCCCAGATTCAAGGGTGAAGGCATTCATATTGTCATGTTTGCAAACAGTCTATCACGTGTGTTCATATCTCTGATACCCAGAGGGCTGCTTGGAAGCAGCTGTTGAGTATTTTTCTTGTGATTATTCCTACACAGGGCAATGTGGGGCATGCAAAGAAACATCACATCTGGAGCCTGATCTTGTAAAGACAAAGTATGCATAAAACAATTAGAGACTGAAGAAAATAGAATAAAATGATGGCTACTCTGGAGCAGGTCAATATGCAATAGAAGAATTCCAGAAAGTTAAACTCAATGGGGGAACCCAGGGATGACTTTTTGTTAAATATTTATGTTTTATAAGATTTTCCCAATATTTTTTCATGGCTTTAGCCCACCTGGTTTATTTGTTAAAGAAAATGGTGTGTGTCTGCATGTACATGGTTATTTGTGTGTGTATAGGTGTTTCCTTCAGACACCGTCACTCTCCTCTCCAAAATGTCTACATTGCACTTAGTGTCAAGGCACTTCCATGTGCATTATCTCCCTTGATCCTTACAGTAGACATGAGGAAAGCATCGTTTCCGTTATGCAATGGAGAAATGGTCAGAGAGGAGACCCAGGGAGCCAGGTGGGAGGCTTGCCAAAGAGTCTGAAAGGAAGGGGAATTTCACTCTTGTGAGGTAAGGACTACAGGCATAATGTCAGGAGAGGAAGTCAACGTAAAGTAAAGATCATGGTGATTAGTCATGCCTTTATTCAGCAAATAGGTATTGAGTGTCTACTGCCATCTCTAACAACACAGAACTTACGTTCTAGGTAGAAAGGAGACAATAAAAAACTTTAAAAAAAGGATATTTCTGGAAAAGAATAAGTATTATCAAGAAAATAAATCATGATGATATGATTAGATAAAGAATTACAAAGTAAGGGTGTATGTCCCAAAGTAGATAGCAGGTACAGTGATTTGCAAGCACAACACATTCACAAAAGCCAGCTTTGCAGCTATTCACTGTGTGACTTGAGTAAATATGCTTAACTTTGGCTTTGTTTCCTCATCTATAAAACAGAGATATTTGTAATCCGTCTAGTTTCTTCCCAGAACTTTTTAGGAATCAAAGAAATAATGCACGTAAATACAATTCATAGGGGTTATGTCAGAACCTAGTATCATTACTATTTGTGGTATTGGGGTGTGTGTGTGTGTGTGTGTGTTTCTTTTTTGTAGCAATCACAATGGAAGCAAAGTTAAATTCCAATGTATCACAAAGGTCCAACTAAAAATAAGTTAAGACCAAAGCTCTGGTGGGAAAGCATTCTGGCAAAGTGTAGGCTCTCAACAACAGTTAAACTGAATTCAGGGCATTGAGAATACGGAGCAAGATTATTCACGGCTGATGTAGGTAAAAAATAGGTGGCATCCTTCTCCAACCCTGCCTGGCCTTCCAGCCTTTCTGAAAACCTAGGAGTTGTGTTCCACAGAATGATACATGTTTTTGACAGGTGTGCCATGATTCTTTTTTTTTTTTTTTTTTTTTTTTTGGTCTCTGGTGTCCTAATATTGCCGGTCAGAAGGATTGGAACTTCAAGTTAATTTGGTGTTTTTCAACATGTCCTGCATAGGTATTGTTACACACATAACAGCCAAAGATACCCTTTGAAGTGATGAGGTACAAAAAATATCTAAGATAGGAGATTATATCTTTCTTTTACACTTGGTATCCCATTGATGCGGAAGCCCCAGGAATTTTTCCTAACTTGACAGAAAAGTAGGTTAACCACTGCCTCTTTTACCTGTAAGTCTTAGACTTCGGTGAAGTTCTTCTTTTTAAAACAGCAATGTGAACGGTGCTCAGTGTTCATAACAGCAAATATTTACTGTGCATCTAACCTATTATGTGCCATGCACACCAATCTTTTTTTAATAATTGTTACTGTATATATTGAAGGAATGCAATGTGATGTTATAAGATACATATATATATCGTAAAATGGTTACTATAATGGAACAAATAACATATCTATGGTCTCACATAGTTATCTATGTTCCCCTCTGTGGCAAGAGCAGCTATAATCTTTAACCTTTCTGAGACTGACCATTCGCAGAAGGAAAGCGTGGAAGGAAACACTAGCATTCTCCAGTTGAATGGAATGTATGAAATAGCCCATGAACAGTGCCGGCATCGGGTAAACGCAGCGGGGTTTGTCATTATGGTTTTGGTCATCGTTTTTGAGGCAGTCACCAGAGTTTCACACTCTCTGGAGGAGCATGAGAGAGGCTTTTGTAGTACTGAAGATAGCACAACCCCTTTCCAGCCACCACACTTCCTGCCTCATGGGATTGGCCATATTTGGGAGTAATACTATACTAATGCCTCGAATGCTTCTTATCTGTTCCTGGATACTCACTCCCCTGCCCACAGCATGTCTCATTCCATGCTAACTTTCAGGCATAGGAATGGAGCCACATGTTTCTGATACTGTTAATAGTATAAGTGCCAAAAGAGTATCAGAGAAGTCAAATGCTGGGACTTATGTTTACATAACTTTAGATCATTACGATAATCCCAAGAAAATTTAAAGTTTATGTTATAGAGGGCTTGCAGCTATTAGAATACAGTTTATACCTAAAGCAAATATAAAAAACAGAACTCAGTGACTTGTTAAAATGTATGCTCTGAACTAAATCACTCCGTCGCACAGCACTTGTCCAAGGAAGCAAAAGCCCCTTAAAGACACAGGATCAGGGAGATAGAATCATCTCTCAGCTGTCTGGGGCACTGGCATCCCACTACTAGGGTGGTTGGGACTATAATTCTTAGACCACCTACTTGTAGTTTATTACACTCTATTTTAACTTTGGTTATTATTTGACTGTAATTCAGTTTCTTTCAACCCAACATGGGTACAAGATGCATGGTCACTGTCAATGACATCAAGACCTAATAGATTTGACAAAAAGCAGAGAGAATGACCTAAACCCAGTAGTTTTACAGTGCTGCGGACTACAGGAGGGCTCTTAGCACTCTGCGGTTGAAATGTGAGACATGTGTGTGAAACACACAATGAGTGTGTTTAGTTGTCGTGAGTCAGGAAAAGGCCCTTTGAGGAGGTGACACTGAGTCAGGCATTGGAGGAGGCATGTAACATTTGCAGATGTAGGAAAAGCAGAAAAGACAGGCAATTTTCACAGCGGGAGCAGCAAAACACAGAACCATGGGTGTAGAAGTTTACACTTATTTAGGAGAGAATAGTTTTCTGTGGCTGCAGCAGAGGTTTTTTGGAAGCTGGTAAAGGGAAGGAGCTGTAAGATACGGGAAGGGAAGGTAGAACCTGCGCTGCAGATCAGAGTGAAAGACCTCAAGGCACTGTCAAGTTTGAATTCTAGCACGTAAGTGACAAGAAGTGGGATGTTAGAGGATTCTTCACAATATCCACTTTATTCTGACATAAATTCTTATGAGAAAGGGTTGCTCTGATTTGCGGAATCTGCTCATGTATGCTGATCTAGATTGATCCACACGTTTCTGGGAATGTATTGAACAGCGTCCAGATAGTGGGTCTAATTAGGGCTGAGATCCGTGGGTGAAAAAATCCCTCAATGAATTATCATCCTTTCTAATACCATCTTGAGTTTATATAGCATTTGTTTCTCCCAAGTTGTTCAGAACACTTCACATATACCACTGCATTTTTCCGAATGTTTCCGAGACATAATTAGGTGCATGTATCACTGCGCTTATTTTATAAATATTGACATCTGACATATTGATTACAGAATCTGCTTCAGATAACATGGCACCACGACTGTTATCAAATGACACATTATCAGTCATTTTGCACACAAGTAATCATGTAAATAAAAACATTATAAGCAGTTCTCTGTAATTGATTTCATACATTGGATATTTTCTCAATTCTATAGTTTTAAAATAAATTACAACACAATATACAAATTTTCAGCACTACAGAAAAAGTATAAAAGAGAAAAAGAGATATTACACATCTCATTGCTAATATTTTGAGATCATTCTTTTTTTTTTTTTGAGACACAGTCTTGCGCTATTGCCCAGGCTGGAGTGCAATGGCACGATCTCAGTTCACTGCAACCTCTGCTTCCCAGGTTCAAGCGATTTTCCCACCTCAGCCTCCTGAGTAGCTGGGATTACAGGCAACCACCATCATGCCTGGCTAATTTTTTGTATTTTTGTAAATACAGGGTTTCACCATGTTGGCCAGTGAACTCCTGACCTTAGATGATCCGCCTCAGCCTCCTAAAGTGCTGGGATTACAGGCATGAGCCACTGCGCCCGGCCGAGACCATTCTTTAATCACTGTTCCCTGCAGTGGTAGTACAGTTGTATTATTTCAGGACCCAATAAGGTGAAGTAAATATGGAATTAACTAGGTGCAAGTCAAGCAGGGACAAGATGCCTGTGAAGAAGCAGAAATGGTAGACCCTGACTAAATACATTGGGATTTAAGTTAGAACAACATCAGTCCCAGCTACTCGGAAGGCTGAGACAGGAGAATCACTTGAATCCAGAAGGCAGAGGTTGCAGTGAGCCAAGATCATGCCACTACACTCCGGCCTGGGCAAAACAGTGAGACTCTGTCTCAAAAAACGAAACAAAACATCAAGAACATTGTGTGGAAGAACAATTGCCATCTGTAGATAAATTTGGTCCAGTAGGTGAGTTTACAAGCCCTGCCCATGCCTGTTCATTCATCAAGCTATGAGATTAGATAAGCAAACAGACAGGTAGATAAACTGACATATGGAATAAAACAATTTCATAAAAACAGGATCGTGCTGTATTATTTTAATGAAAATTATTGAAATTAACTTCAAATGTAAGAGACATTCTTTAAAAAGCTAAAAACACTCTTTTATATTTTCTAAACATTTGTTTTCCCCCTAAAATATGTTAAATGTAATAAATTTGGTTAATTAAAACAATCAAAGAAAAAAAAACATATTAAGATGGCAGATAGGAGGCAGGATTAGCTTGCAGCTCTTACTGGGATGGACAGAGCAGCATGTGGAGACGCACCACGAACTTTCGCTGCAAGAACTACTGCAGGAATATACTTGAAAAGCTGAGAGAATCCACATACCCTTTGAGGGAACTGGATCACTGCTGCAGGCTCCCTGAGAGACTGAAAAACTGCGAGTCTGGTTGCTTTCTCAATGGGGTGGCTCATAGTCTGGGGCAAATTCTCAGGCCTGGCCACCAGTTTCCTGGAAATAGACTCAATGCTGTTGGGGTGGCACAGTGGGGGTGAGACTGACCTTTAAGACTGCAGGCTGCAAATGTGAGGTTAGGGTTGTGACTGCTGGCTTTCCTCTACTTCCCTGGCAACATTTATGACTCAGCAGAGGCAGCCGTAATCCCCCTGAGAACATAATTATGTTGGACTGGGAACCACATCACCATTCCCCCCCACAGCAGCCACAGCAAACCCCACACAAGGAGAGTCTGAGCTCAGACACCCTATTTCTGCCCCCACCTGGTGGTCTTTCTCTGCCTGCCCTGGTAGCCAAAGACAAAGGACAGAATCTCCTGGGAGCTCTATGGCCCTGCCCACCACCTGAGTAACCTGAATACTTAACCAGGTGTCCCTAGGACAAGTTTTCATCCTCCCTATAGGACAGCACCTGATGTACTCTTGAAAGCACCACCTCCTGGCTGGAGGCCAACCAACACAAAGGCAGTGCACTGAACAAACAAAAACATAACCAATAACCCTCACAGAGTCCATCCTACTCCCCTACTACCTCCACCAGAGCAGGTGCTGGTATCCACGACTGCAAGACCTGAAGATGGATCACATCACAGGACTCTTTGCAAACACTCCACAGTACCAGCCTGGATCCCAGTAGCTCTGCTGGGTGGCTAGGAGCAAAAGCAATCGCTATAGTTCGGCTCTCAGGAAGCCCCATTCACAAGGGAAAGGGAAGAACACCACACCAAGGGAGCACCCTGTGGGACAAAAGAATCTGAGCAGCAGCCCTTGAATCCCAGATCTTTCCTCTGACATACTCTACCCAAATGAGAAGGAACCAGAAAAACAATTCTGGTAATATGATAAAACAAGGTTATTCAACACCACCAAAATATCATACCAGCTCACCAGCAATAGATCCAAATGAAGAAAAGATCTCTGAATTTCCAGAAAAAGAATTCAGAAGGTTGGTTATTAAGCTAATCAAGGTGGAACCAGAGAAAGGTGAAGTCCAGCTTGAAAAAATTAAAAAAACGTGATACAAGATATGAAAGAAAAATTCTTCAGTGGAATAGATAGCATAAATAAAAAGTAATCACATGTTAGATATGAGTTCTGAATTTCTTTTCAAAAAATCAATACGTCAGCATGTTCAATTATTTGCCTTCTGCTTTTAAACTTAACGTGCTCATAAAGCAACCTTTTTGATTACCTGCTCCACACTGACTCATTCTGATTACCTACTCCACCCTAACTCATTCCTATTACCTACTCCATCCTGACTCATTCCAATTACCTTCTCTGTCATAACCATTTTTCCCGCCAAACCACTCACCTCGTCACTCCCTTTAAATTAGCCAAACAAAATTAGTTTAGCCTGTGCAGTCTCACCCCAGCCAATAAAAAAGACACAGCAACAGAGGCCACTTTCATCAGGGATAAGAACCCCTTCCACTCCCTTGTCCAAGTATGCGCTCCATCCATAAGGGCACACCCTTCTATAAAAGCACCTTGTCTTGCTAAAAATTAAAGAAAAAAATTATATTCGAGTACTGTTTCTTTTGCGGCACCAAAACTTTATTTATAACATCACAATTTCTGGAAATCAAGGACACACTTAAGAGAAATGCAAAATGCACTGGAAAGTGTCAGCAATAGAATCAAGCAAGCAGAAGAACTTCAGAGCTGGATGACAAAGCTTTTGAATTAACCCAATCAATCAAAGATAAAACAAAATAATTTAAAAAATGAACAAAGCCTCCAAGAAGTTTGGGACTATGTTAAATATCCAAATCTAAGAATAATTGGCGTTCCTGAGGAAGAAGAGAAATTGATAAGTTTGCAAAAACATATTTGAGGGAATAATCAAGAAAAACTTTCCCGGCCTTGCTAGAGATGTAGACACAAAAATACAAGAAGCTCAAAGGACATATGGGGAATTCATCACCAAAAGATCATCACCTAGGCACATAGTCATCAGGTTAGCTAACGTCAAGACGAAGGAAAGAATCTTAAGAGCTGTGAGGCAAAAGCATCAGGTATAAAGGAAAACATATCAGATTAACAGCAGATTTCTCGGAAGAAACCCTACAAGCTAGAAGGGATAGGGGTCTTATTTTTAGCCTCCTTAAACAAAACAATTATCATCAACCAAGAATTTTGTATGCAGTAAAACTAGCTTCATAAATGAAGAAAAGATATAGTCTTTTCCAGATTTACAAAAATGCTGAGATAATTCACCACTACCAAACCAGGACTACAAAAACTGCTAAAAGGAGCTCTAAAACTTGAAACAAATCCTCGAAATACACCAAAATAAAACCTCCTTAAAACATAAATTGCACAGTATATATATAACAATAACACAATGAAAAAAAATCAATGTATTTAGGCAACAAATAGGATGATGAATAGAATAGTACATCACATCTCAATACTAACATAGTATGTAAATGCCCTAAGTGCTCCACTCAAAAGATACAGAATGGCAGAATGGATAAGAAATTACTAACCAAGTTTCTACTGTCTTGGGAAGACTGACACGTAGGGACTCACATACACTTAAGGTAAAGGAGTGCAAAAAGATATTCCATGCAAATGGACACCAAAAGCGAGCAAGAATAGCTATTCTTGTATCGGACAAAACAAACTTTAAAATAACAGCAGTTTAAAAAGACAGCGACATTGTATAATAACTATTCCAACATGAAAATATCACACTTCTAAATATATATGCACCTAACACTGGAGATCCCAAATTTATAAAACAACAATTACTAGAACTAATAAATGAGATAGACAGCAACAATAATAGTGAGGGACTTTAATACTCCACTGACAGCACCTGACAGGTCATAAAGACAGAAAGTCAACCAAGAAACAGTGGGCTTAAACTATACCCTATAACAAATTGACTTAACAGATATTTATAGAACATTCTACCTAACAACTGCAGAATATTTACTGTATTCATCCACATATGGAACATTCTCCAAGATAGACCATATGATAGGCCACAAAATAAGTCTCAGTAAATTTAAGAAAATCAAAATTACATCAAGCACTCTCTCAGACCACAGTGGAATAAAATTGTAAATCAACTCCAAAAGGAACCCTCAAAACCACACAAATACATGGAAATTAAAAAAACCTGCTCCTGAATGATCATTGCATCAACAATGAAATCAAGATGGAAATTTAAAAAATTATTTCAGCTGAACGATAATAGTGATACAACCTATTAAAGCCTCCAAGATACAGCAAAAGTGGTGCCAAGAAGAAAGTTAATAGCATTTCTACATCAAAAAGTCTGAAAGAGCACAAATGGACAATCTAAGGTCACATCTCGTGGAATTGGAAAAACAAGACAATCCAAACCCAAACCCAGCAGAAGAAAATAAATAATGAAGATCAGAGCAGAACTAAATGAAACTGAAGCAAACAAACAAAAAATACAAAAGATGAATGAGACAAAAAGCTGGGTTTTTGAAACGATGAATATAATTGAATATAATTGATAGACCATTAGCAAGATTAACCAAGATTAACCAAGAAAACAAGAGAGAAGATCCAAATAAGATCCAAATAAGAGAGAAGATCCAAATAGAAATGAAATGAGAGGGCCGGGCGCGGTGGCTTAAGCCTGTAATCCCAGCACTTTGGGAGGCCGAGACGGGCGGATCACGAGGTCAGGAGATCGAGATCATCCTGGCTAACACGGTGAAACCCTGTCTCTACTAAAAAAATACAAAAAACTAGCCAGGCGAGGTGGCGGGCACCTGTAGTCCCAGCTACTTGGGAGGCTGAGGCAGGAGAATGGTGTAAACCTGGGAGGCGGAGCTTGCAGTGAGCTGAGATCCGGCCACTGCACTCCAGACTGGGTGACAGAGCGAGACACTGTCTCAAAAAAAAAAAAAAAAAAAGAAATAAAATGAGAGATAATACAGCCGATACCACAGAAATACAAACAATCATTCAAGGCTACTATGAACACTTTTATGCACATAAACTAGAAAGTCTAGAGGAGGTAAATATATTCCCGGAAATATGCAAGTCTCCTAGATTAAGCCAGGAAGATATAGATCTCTGAATGTACCAATAACAAGCAATGAGACTGAAATGGTAATAAAAAAATTGCCAAAACGAAGCAAAGTCCAGGACCAGGCGGATTCATAGCTAAACTCCATTAGACATTCAAAGAAGAATTGGTACCAATCCTATTGACACTATTCCAAAAGGCAGAGAAAGAGAGCATTCTCCCTAAATTATGTCATGAAGCCAGTATCACCCTAATAGCAAAACTAGGAAAAGACATAACATAAAAAGAAAACTGCAGACCCATATCCCTAGTGAATGTAAACTGAAGACATCCTCAACAAAATATTAATACTAGAGAACCAAATTCAACAGAATACCAAAAAGGTAATCAACTGGCCGAGTGTGGTGGCTCACACCTGTAATCCCAGCACTTTGGGAGGCCGAGGTGGGCAGATCATGAAGTCAGGAAATCGAGACCATCCTGGCCAACATGGTGAAACCCAGTCTGTAATAAAAATACAGTAAAATTAGCTGGGTGTGGTGGCGCCTGCCTATAGTCCCAGTTGCTCGGGAGGCTGAGGCAGGAGAATCTCTTGAACCCAGGAGGTGGAGGTTGCAGTGAGCTGAGATCGTGCCACTGCACTGCAGCCTGGTGACAAAGCAAGACTCTGTCTCAAAAAAAAAAGGTACCACATAAACAGAATTAAAAACAAAAATCACATGATCATCTCAATAGATGCAGAAAAAGTATTTGACAAAATCCAGCATCTCTTTATGATTAAAACCCTCAGCAAAATCAACATAGAAGGGACATGCCTCAAGGTAATAAAACCCATCTACAATAAACCTAGAGTCAACATTATACTGAATGAGGAAGAGTTGAAAGCATTCCCTCTGAGAACTGGAACAAGACAAGGATGCTCATTTTCACCACTTCTATTCAGGATAGTACTGGAAGTCCTAGTCAGAAGAATCAGACAAGAGAAAGAAATAAAGGGCATCTGAATCAAACTGTCACTGTCTGCTGATAATACAATCGTATACCAGGAAAACCCTAAAGACTCATCCAAAAAGCACCTGGAGCTGATAAATGAATTCAGCAAAGTTTCAGGATACAAAATTAATGTATGCAAATCAATAGCTCTGCTATACACCAACAGCGACCAAGTTGAGAAATCAAATAAAAAACGCAACCCCTTTTACAAGTGCTGCAAAAAAATATAAAATACTTAGGAATATACCTAACCAAGGATGTGAAAGTCCTCTAAAAGTAAAACTACTAAACACTGCTGAAATAAATCACAGATGACACAAACAAATGGAAACACATCCCATGCTCATGGATGGGTAGAATCCATATTGTGAAAATGACCACACTGCAAAAAGCAATCTACAAATTCAATGAAGTGTCCATCAAAATATCACCATCATTATTCAAAAAACTAGAAAAATATCCTAAAATTCATGCCGAATCAAAAAAGAGCCCACATAGCCAAAGCAAGACTAGGCAGAAAGAACAAATCTGGAGGCATCACGCTACCTGACTTCAAACTCTACTATAAAGCCATAGTCACCAAAAAAGCATGGTACTGATATAAATATAGGCACGTAGACTGATGGAGCAGAAGAGAGAACCCAGAAAAAAAGCCAAGTACTTACAGCCAACTGATCTTTGACAAAGCAAATGAAAACATAAAGTGGGGAAATGATACCCTGTTCAACAAATGGGGCTGGGATAATTGGGAAGCCCCATGTGGAAGAACGAACGTGGATCCTCATCTCTCACTTATACAAAAATTAACTCAAGGTGGATCAAGGACTTAAATGGGAGACATAGAACCATAAAGACTCTAGATGATAACATCAGGAAAACCCGTCTAGACATTGGCTTAGGCAAAAACTTAATGACCAAGAACCCAAAAGCAAATGCAACAAAATCGAAGATAAATAGATGGAACTTAATTAAACTAAAAAGATTCTTTGCAGCAAAAGAAATAATCAGCAGTGTTACCAGACAACCCACAGAGTGGGAGAAAATCTTCACAACCTATACATTCGACAAAGGACTAATATCCTTAATCTACAAAGAACTCAAACAGATCAGCAGGGAAATAGCAAACAATCTATTAAAAAGTGGGCTAAGGACATGAATAGACTATTCTCAAAAGAAGATAAACAAATGGCCAGCAAGCATATGGAAAAATGCTCAACATCACTAATTATCAGAGAAATGCAAGTCAAAATCACAGTGGGATACCACCTCACTATTGCAAGAATGGCCATAATCAAAAACTAAAAAAAAAATATGGATGTTGGCATGGATGCAGTGAAAAGGGAACACATACACATTGTTGGTGGGAATGTAAACTAGTACAACCACTGTAGAAAACAGTGTGGAGATACCTTAAAGAACTAAAAATAGATCGCTGTTTGATCCAGCAATCCCACTACAGATGCTTGGCATCTACCCAGATAAAAAATAAGTCATTATATAAAAAAGATGCTTCTATGTTTATAGCAGCACAATTTGCAATTGCAAAAATATGGAACCAGCTCAAATGCCCACCAATCAGCAAGTTGTTGAAGAAAATGTGGTATATATACACATACAATGGAATAGCATTCAGCCATGAAAAAGAACAAAATAATGGCGTTAGCAGCAACCTGGATGGAATTGGAGACTATTATTCTAAGTGAAGTAACTCAGGAATGGAAAACTAAACATCATATGTTCTCACTTATATGTGGGAGCTAAGCTATGAGGATGTGAAAGCATAGGAATAATACATTGGATTTTGGGGACTTGGGGAAAGGGCTGGGGGTGGGAGGAATAAAAGACTACACATTGGATACAGTGGACACTGCTTGGGTAATGGGTGCGCTACAATCTCAGAAATTCCCACTAAAGAACTTATTCATGTAACCAAACACCACCTGTTCCCCAAAATCCAAAATTTAAAACTAAAAAAAACCTCTGAATGATAGATAAATAAAACATAAATAAATAAAACAATAAAACAATCAGAGGTTGCCACTATTACATTTCAATTTAAATCTCTGTTTCAATTCTATGCGGTATTAGTTTATCATATAATATTATAAATGAAGGAAATTACCCTCTTACATTCCTCCTTTCCCACTTCCTGATTCTAAAAATTATATTTAGTTTGCATTTTATTAAACTTACATTCAGTGTTATAGCCAGAATGGTTGTATAGCTCACATTTTTAAATTTAATTGACTCATAATCACTGATTTTTTTTTCCAAAATGTCTCTTTTTCATGTTTTTGTTGATTCCTTGTTTGATTGGGTTTCATCTTCATTAAGGCCAAACAGTTCTCGTCCATATGCTGCCATGACACCTGATTGGCATCTTAGGTGCATGTGGGAGCACTGGGTCCCTTTCTTGCCCCAGGGATTTCATTAGAAGTGCCCCACTGTTGGCTGCACTAAGAACAGCACACATTCTTTTTACCATTGCATCTCTGTTTATCTTTTTAGGGGTTATTTATTAAATATATACATACATATGTATATACTTAAAAAGAACATATGGAGTTTTCATTCCTTAGGTATATTTATGTTTGAGGATATCTTCTTGTTTCCTTTTCACAATAAAAAATTTCCAACTGGGCATGAAATTATCTTGGCTCACTTTTTCTTTCCCTAAAAAATTAGTAGAAATAAATCAATTGGCAGATTTCTGGCAGTAACTATTGCTGCTGAACAGTATGAGATAAGACTAATTTCACCACTTTTAGGAAGCTTGATTTTTCTGCTTGGTTTACCGAAAAAAATTTATTCTTTCCCTTCCTTCCTCCTTTCCTCCCCTGCAACTTCCCTTTCTTTCTTTCTTTATTTCTTATTTTCTATTTTCTGAACTTGTTCTATTCTGCACATAATTAGATTTTAGGTTAATCATTTTGTTTCATGAAAAACACATTAACCCAAATAGGGACCAGAATCATTTATTTAGCAAATTATTTATTTAGTATATTTTAATATGTATGCACAAAGATGCTATAAGAAGTAAAAGTCAGAGCCTTGAACATAACCTAAATTTCACCATTTAGTTTCTGCATCCCATTCCCATGACAGCCCCATGGGAGACAACACACATTGCCCAGCCACGTTCATCGTTCCTTTGTGTGCTTTCTTATCTAGGTTTATTATGTAAATATTTTTGTATACTTTATCTTAGTTGTTTTTAACTTTACAAAAAATGTGTTTTCTACAGTCTTTTTGGATTTACATTATTAAATTTATAGTTTTAAATTTCATCCACATCATTGTTATTTACCATTATTAACCACATCACTGTTATTAGACCATTTTGCTGTAACAGTTATTATAGCTCATTCTTCTATTTTCTTTGAATAAGCTTTGAGATTGTTTTCAGATTTTTACATTTTACAGAGTCCTGATATGAAAATTCTTTTGCTGATATTTTAAAAAATATCTAAAAGAATGAGTATATAATTATTTTTCATTGCTTTCTTGGCTTACATTTTCTTGACCACTAAGCATTTTGATATCTTTCTATATGTTTATTTCCTATTTGTGTTTTTTGTTCTGTAAAATACTTGTTTATATCTGCCCATTGTTTTGTTAAATTTTGTGCTTTTCTTATTGCTTTGACGTAATCTTTATATAATTGTTTAATTTTTTATCATCAGTTGCAATTATTAAAAATGTTTTTTTTCCACTTTGAAACTTGTCTTTTTTCTTTTTAGATCCTATGGCTCTAGTAAAACTTATTTGAAGGAATTTCCATCTTGATTATGTTGTTTTATTAGTGGTTGAATTTAGCAAGGTGTAACTGAAAACAGACAAATTAAAGAAATAACCAGTTTACAAGCAGAAATGAAAGAGAATATGGAAATCAAGGCCTTGTAGTTTGGAAAATCCAATTATTTCTAGGCCCCCTCCCCCCCTCAGTGTTGTATTAGTCAAGGTTCTACACAGAAACACAACAAAATCTCTCTTGCTGTACTGTCACTCTCTTTCCCTGTCTCTCTATCTCTTGCTTTCTATCTATGTATATGCATACACACATATAATGTATTTTATACATTATAAACATATTTGTATACATTTATAATGTATTTTATGTATGAAATATAAGCTCTTAATGAAGATAAAACTCTTAATGAAAATGGTCTTAATGAAGATGAAACCCAAGATCACAAGGAATCAAAAAATGAAGACATTTTGGGAAAAAAATTCAGTGATTATGAATCAATTTAAATATTTATGTGTGTGTATATATATATACACACATACACAAACACATATACACACATATATATACATATTTATATACATATATACACACACACAAATATATCTTACCTTTTCATCTCATATTGAAAACAAAGCTTTTATGTGGGTGCAGGATTGCTATAAGAAAGTCATACCTATACATTATAATCTGAGTCAAAAAAAAGAAGTAATTGCATGACAAGTTAAAGCAAAAGGAAGATGCAGAAATTAATGCCAGCAAAGGATAGTTTGATAAAGTTAGGAAGAGTTTTGGCTTAAAAATTTTCATGATAGCAAGAGAATCAGCCTCTGCCAACCAAGAAGCAGAAGGCAAGTTCCCAGACTCCACTAAGAAAACCATTGAGGAGAAAGGACATCTGCTTGAACAGGTTTTCAATGTAGGCCAAAGGGCTTATCTCAGGGGAAAAAATTCAAAAAAAAAATTATTAATAAGGAAAGGAAACGAGCACCAGGACTTATGGCAGGAAGGGAGAGACTAACTCTACTGCTTTTGAAAATGCCGTTATCCATCTATAACTCCTGATCCTTGAAGGGGAAAGATAAACATCAGCTGTCGGTCTTTTGGTTGTACAATGAGAAGACTTGGTCAACAAGAAATTTATTTCTAGATTGGTTCTTTCAATGCTTTGTCCCTGAAATCAGAAAGTAAATACCTTGCCAGTAAGGTACTTTAAAGATTGTTTGATATGGGACAATGCCCCCAGATACCCAGAACCCCTTAAGTTCAAACCTGGTGGTATCAAAGTGGTCTATTTGCCTCTAAACACAATGTCTCTAATTCAACCTTTAGATCAGGGTGTCATAAGGACCTTTAAAGCTCATGAAACGTGGTACTCTGTGGAAAGGATTGCCAACACTATAGAGGAGAACCCCAATAGAGAGAACTAGCCAAAAAAGTCCGAAAAGATTGCACCATTGAAAAGGCCATTATTGTTACTTAGAAAACCATGAAAACGATCAAGCCTAAAACAACACATTCCTGCTGGAGAAAAGTGTGTCCGGATGCTGCATGTAATTTCACAGGATTTACCACAGAGCCAATCAAGGACATCATGAATAAGATTGTAGATGTGGTGAACAAGGTAGAGGGTGAAGGGTTTCAAGATACGGATTTTGGAAAAACCCAAGAGCTAAAAGCCACCACAGCAGGGATACTAACACAAGCTGACTTGATGAATATGAGTGCTTCCAAACCAGTGCCAGCCAGTGAGGAAGAGGATGTAGGGGAAGCAGTGCAGAAAACAAATTGACACTGGGCAATCTGGCAGAGGGTTCCGACTATTCAAGACAGCTTTTGGCTTTGGCTTATTTTACAACACGGAGCCTTCTATGTTATGGGGAATGAAACTAAAGCAAACACTGGAAGGATTGGTACCATATAAAAACATTTTCAGAGAAATGAAAAAGTAATAAATTTAGATGGAAATTATGATGCATTTCTGCAAAGTTACATCGAGTGTGTCTGACTCCCCTGCCTCCCCTTTCACCTCCTCTATCTCTTCCACCTCTGCCACCCCTGAGAGGGCAAGACCAACCTCTTTCTTCTCCTCTTCAGTCTACTCAACATAAAGATGATGAGGATGAAGACCTTTATGACGATCCATTTCCACTTAATAAATACTACATATATTTATCTTCCTGATGATTTTCTTAATACCATTTTTTCTTTAGCCTACTTTATTATAAGAATACAGCATATAATACATATAACACATAAAGCATTTCTCAGTGGACTATTTAAATTATTGGTAAGGCTTCCGGTCAACAGTAGCCTAACAGTAGCCAAGTTTTTAGGGACTCAAAAGCTGTAAGTGAGTTTTCAACTGTGGGGAAGGTGGGATTGGTGCCCCTAATTTTTGAGTTGTCCAAGGATCAACTTTAATTCATGCGTTTGTTAAAGATCAGACGAGAGACCAGAGGCAAGAGGATCAGGCATGGGGGCAAGCAAATGGACACATAAGACTGAGCAGGACATAGAAAGAGTTCTGCATTTTACATCAATACCACAAGAACAGACACCGAAGAACAAAGTCAACACAATTCCGCATCCAGTAGATACCAGCCAGCCTTCATCATCTTGTACCTAAAAACCAGCACAAGAGCAGTGACTGTGACTGGGGTGGTAACCTGAGGCCACAAAAGAGCTAGACAGCATGGAGTCCACAGTGGAGAGCGGGAAGGAGCCAGCAGGGAGCCTGGGCCCCTGTGTGCCTGCACTGACCACACCGAATTAAGATGCTATAATGGGAGTTAGGTATGCATGACAATTTGTTAAATCACTGAGACCGGGAGGTCAGTTTGTGATAGCACCCACTGTTACTTACCTGAAAAATAAGGAATATTTCTGAACTGTTCTGCACGTGCCTTGATACAGTACAAATATCCGTGACTCCCTGTCAGCAGAAAAAATGTCACAACTATGGAGCCTTTGCTCTGGACCGAGAACTTGACATATTCCAGTGGGACACATGATTGCTTTTTTGTTATTTCTTTCACAAGATATTAATTAGCCCCTGAGGAACAAGGCATAAAGTGGCTTATAGCTTAATGTAGTAGCACTTTGACTCTTCATCTTGACCAAAGCACTGATTAATTTTTTAATTAGTCTTATGACTTCCTTATTCAAATATATGTTACTGAATAGTAAGTAGTGACTACCAGCAAGCTTCTGTTTCTTAAAGGGAGGGTTACCAGGCCTACGAGTTAAGACAAAGCTGCTGAGCTTGCCATACAAAGCCTTCACGATTGGCTTCACCGAATCACTCCAGCCTCGTCTCTGGATAGACTGCTTTCATTTCCCTCTTAGACAATGATAGCATGGGAAGTTTTTAAACCATATATACCTTGCTTTTGCATTACCATGTCACTGCCTAGATGGTGTCTTCTGCCTGGAATCACTTTCTTCCCACTGGGAGCCCCTTGAAGATTGCCTTTTTTGTTGTCCCAAACAGCTCAGGATCCATCTCTGCCATGAGTCCTCTGAAGTTTATGTATAGTTTATGTTGCATTAAACCCACTGAAGTGTAATTCAGTTGTGTACAAGTCTATTTGTCCAGAGTCAGGATGGAGGAGTTTGATAACTTTGCGTTTTTACAGCCCTCTGCTCCCAGCATGCAGCTCTGACCTCAGGAAAAGCAGGAGTACACAGGGGACGAAGGGAGTTGGGGACCTGGGACTTTGGACTGTGAGGTTAATTTGAGTTATCCTATGACACCTTGAAAGTCTTTGTGGACATGTCTATCATGGATGGGGTTGAAGATATGAAAGGAGGAGGAACGAATGGAGCTTTCTGAAGAAAAGCTGTATGCATAATTTTGTGACATGAACTTTAAAGATGGAATTGAGAGAAGGAGTCGAATCCCAACGTACACTTTTTAAACCTCTGCTTTAGTTCTTCAGTGACTTATCAGCAGGAGTATTAACATTTGCATTTCTGCAAAAAATTAGCAGATATCTGGCGTGTAGAATGAACGAAATCCAGATGAGAAGCAGATATGAATTTGTCCTTGTCACTTACTGTGTGATGTTCAAATGGCCACTTTGTGAGCCTCAGTTTCCTCTGTCAAATGATGAAATACTGTTGTCAATCTCACGGTGCTCTTCTGAAAATAATGCATGTTAGGAAGTGATACATGTAAACACTGGCCTGTAATAGTTGTTTAACACAGTAAGATCTCAATGTTGGAGATAAGTTTTTCAAAATTGCTACTTTAAGCCAAATGACATATAAGCAAGCCAATCTATCTATTAGCTAATTGATAGAAATAAGACTTAAGTTTCTAAGGACTATTTCTGATCACAAAAACATCACCAAACATCTAAAGACAGACTTGAAACACTTCTAATATTAAACAAATAAATGTGAGCTGTAGACACATTTAAGAAATATTCATATGAACGGATGATTATGTGTCTGCTTATTCTCATTCAAGATCATAGGTGGCTGGAGCCTGTCCCATTGGCTCAGAGCAAAGGGCAAGAATCAGCCCTAGACTGGTCATAGCTCTATTACAGGGACAATCACAGCCACCTACACTCACTCACACTGGGACCATTGAGACATACCAGTTAACCAAAGCTACACATCTTTGAGATGAGGGGAGACACCAAAGGACATCAAAAGAACCCATGCAGACATGGGGAGCATGTGCCTACTCCACACAGACAAGCACCCCCCATGAGAATCAAATTTTTTCTCATCAACGTTATAACAAAATGATGCTGAACAAAATGACTCTGTGTAAGGACCTGCTGCACATAACAATTATTGTGATTGCCATTGTTTTGTATAAGTAATGTTTATTAAATATTTTACAGCCATACCTTCTACCTCTGTGTTATGGTTCTCTTGGCTGCATATTAGAATCATTATTTACTGTTAACGTTTTAAATAGTGTGAGATGACTCTATACAATTCATGGCATAGCGTCAGAAAAAAAGCATTGATTCAAGAAAGAGCTAAATCCCGGCCGGGCGCGGTGGCTCACGCCTGTAATCCCAGCACTTTGGGAGGCCGAGGCGGGCGGATCACAAGGTCAGGAGATCAAGACCACAGTGAAACCCCGTCTCTACGAAAAATACAAAAAAATTAGCTAGGCGTGGTCGCGGGCGCCCGTAGTCCCAGCTACTCGGGAGGCTGAGGCAGGAGAATGGCGTGAACCCGAGAGGTGGAGCTTGCAGTGAGCCGAGATCGCGCCACTGCACGCCAGCCTGGGTGACAGAGCGAGACTCCGTCTCAAAAAAAAAAAAAAAAAAAAAAAAAAAGAGCTAAATCCCAATGCCAACCTTCCCAATGATCATTTACATGACTTTGAAAATGTAATTTCTCGTGTCCAAGGCTGGGGCTTCGCAGCAGAATTCCCTTCCTAAGACTGAATGCCTGTGTCAGTGCTGGAAAGGGCAGGAGCCTCCTCCGTATGCATGCACTGGCTCATCTCTCTCCTTCTTTTTATAAAGACACCACTGTTACTGGCACTCTTCTGTTTATAAACTTTCTTGGTTTTATAAACTCTGTGGGTTTCCCCCACAGAGTCATTGATACAGTTTGGCTTTGTGTCCCCACCCAAATCTCATCTCGAATTATAATCCTCACGTTTTGACGGAGGGAGCTCGTGGGGTTGATTGGATCATAAGGGTGGCGTCTCCCATGTAGTTCTCCTGAGACTGAGGGAGTTCTCACAAGTGCTGATGGCTTAAAAGTGTTTGGCGCTTTCCCCCTCTCTCTGTCTCTCTCCTGCCACTATGCGAAGGAGGTCTTTGTTTCCTCTTCATCTTCCACCATGATCCTAAGTTTCCTGACGCCTCGCCAGGCATGGGGAATGGGGAGTCAATTAAACCTTTTTTCTTCATAAATTACCCAGTCTCAGGTAGTTCTTTATAGCAGTGTGAAAATGAACTAATGCAGTGATATGCATGCAGCTGTCAGTCCAGCTGAGCTTCCCAATGGTTTCCAGCATGTCCCTTCCCTCTCCAACTCTCTCTATATAAACCCACCGTACTAATATCCCAACACACATCCTCCCTAGCCTCACTTGGCTGCCTGTACTGAGACTATATTATTTCCTCATTCACAAACCTTCAAACTTTAACCCTGAGCTTTCTTCGTAGCACAACTTAATAGCTATCTTTCTATTTTGCTTTTGCAGATCCCCTAATGTCCCTCACATTGTTTGAATGTAATTTCTCTTCTGAATGGAGTGACACATTTAATGAACCTCGATGTTCTGTATCTTATATTAATTAAAGCACATATCTTGTCTCTCAGATATAAAGAAATGGGGAATATAGATTTCAATCTCATTTATTTCTACATCAGGCCTTGTATACAGTAGATGCGCAGTGAATGCTACTGAATGAGAAACGAGAAATAGAAATGGAAGTGAAGCGTTTTGCTTTCTTTTGTTTTCAGTTTAATTTTACTTGCCCAGCTGGTTAGAAGACATTTTAAACGTGAACTTCACCTGTAAGGAAACACAGATCAGCACAGAGAAATTCTTATTCACCTTAGTCCTCCACAGAGCTTCCCCGCAAGCTGTGATTCCTCTGCAGGCAATTTCATGTCAATACATATGCAGTAGGGTTAGTACAACCCAAGGGAGAATGAGATTTCATCCTCCCAGGGAAGCAGAGCAGGACTCTGAACTATGTAAACATTCTACCCCTCGTTTATTATTATTATTATTTGAAGAAATTTCACCAAGGTATTTCAGATCATCCAGATTATTTCTTTGAAAAATTTGTGTTTTAGCTCTGCTGTTTTCTACTTTATGTCATTTACTTTTATCATTTTATCCACATTTTATACATTGGAGATCAGATTGTAGCAATAATAAGGAAATCTATTTATTTGGACCCGGAGGCAAAATTCTGAATATATATTCTTCTCTGGTAGACCTTAACCACAGTCTTTTCCTAGAAATGGTTTTATTAGATTTCTTGGAAGAAAGCAGAAAAGATTTGCTGAATTACATCTCTAAGTCATGATCAGACAGAGAGTGGTCACGACGCTTTCAAATGATGCATGCACTCAGAGGGCTCATTTACTGTCTTTCCTGAGACCAACAGATATATTCTATGTGTTTTTAACTGATACCTGCAATGACACGTTTTTCTTTTCTTTTCTCTTTTTTGAGACGGAGTTTTGCTTTTGTCACCCAGGCTGGAGTGCAGTGGTGCGATCTGGGCTCACTGCAACCTCCACCTTCCGGGTTCAAGCGATTCTCCTGCCTCAGTCTCCAGAGTAGCTGAGACTACAGGTGTGGGCCACCACAACTGGCTTATTTTTATATTTTTAGTAGAGATGGGGTTTCACCACGTTGGCCAAGATGTTTGCAATCTCCTGACCTTGTGATCACCCTCCTTGGCCTCCCAAAGTGTTGGGATTACAGGCGTGAGCTACCGCACCTGGCTGACACATTTTTCCTATTCAAATAGAAAACCTTTGAATATTTTAGCCATTTATTTTTATCTGTAAAATAATAACACATATTAATAGTGCATGAGTATACACAGATTTCACTCGTGTATGTGAATGCATTGGGTTCCTGTGACAACCTCCAGAAGGAGGGTCTCTGCTGTGTCATTTTCCAAGATTTACAAAGATTCAGGAATGTTAAGTGACTTTTTCCAAATTCTAGTGACTTATGAATGCACTACAAGTAGACCCTGACTTTGTGAACCTTAATCTATGGTGGTTTCTTTGTGCCACCCAGTCTAAAAGTAGCCACATTATGAATCAGAAAAATTATATAGACTGATTTATACCCCATTGTTCCAGGTCTCTCTCTAAGAATTTGATCCAACAGTTAACAACAAAAAAAGTAAACTTTTGTTTATGAATTGTCAATTATGCAGGAGTGGTCTTTGTCTTTTTTAAACGTAGTCTGTTTATAACGTGTTATTATAAATCTGCTAGTATTACCTAAATTTCAAGACATTTTATTGTTCTCCAGTACCAACATAGTAAAAATCCAGACTTCTCACAGTCTCTGTAGTAACTGCCTCCAACCTTCCTTGGCTTGGCTGACACCTGTCCAGTCATCGTTTTTTACCCTTGACCCCCCAATCCTAACTCTCCAACACACACAAGCCACACTGTGGACATTCTAAACCTCTTGTAGCACTGGGCATTAAGCCTTTTATGTCTCTGAGCCTCTTTATGAAGAAAACCTGAACTAGGGAAAACTGAAGCTGGCATATGTCAGGATGTTTAAATCTCTGGTTCCAATTCCCGGAATTCTTTAACCAGTCCTATAGGAAAGTAGAGGTATAAAGAAGAAAAAGCCCAAGGTGCATGCAACTCTCCAGTTAGGGAGGGTTCAGCAGCTGTCATCAACTTTTCTCCTTTATCTCAATTATCAGCATAAACTCAACGGCCACCCACAGCTGCGAGGATGCCTGGGACATGTTTTCTTCTCATTGTCTTTGTGCCTTTCTTCTAGTACGAGAAAAAAGTTACCAACAGCTATTGGGAAATGCCTAGCAGTTTCCTTACTCAACTTTTGGGAAGTCGAAGCAGAATATCATAATCAAATGTAAGACTGAGGATTCTGCTAGCCACAGGAGAAAGGACCAGGGGATGCATGACATTGGAAAGAGAGCAGCAAGCATTGGGAGATACATTGAGGAGACAGTGTAAGAGTTAAAGAAAGAGGAAAGAAACATGAAATGCGGTTTAACAGTCAAAGATAGGTTTATTTTAGAGAAGTAAACCTGAGAGGGGTTTCTGGTTGATTTCAGTCAGGAGTGCTCTCTCTTACAGACTAAGCATATATATTGGTTTTAGGGTGAGGGGGCTTATCACAAGCTTGGGATGTTTCTGTGGTGGGGAGAAGTTTATGGCAGAGTTGGGATGTTTCTGGGAGGAGGGGAGGTTATCCTGGACCTGATGTCTTTACAGCTGCAGGTGAGGTTATCTCGGTGCTGGCGTGTTTCTGGTCAGGGAGGGGTGTGGAATGTTTCTGGTCGGAGATGTTATTTGTGGTTTATGGTCATGGTGACCTTAGCCATAAGGATAATGCCCTTTGGGTTCAGGTGGTTTTTGATCAAGGGGAAACTTAAAATGGCATACTTGTCCAAGATGGTGATGCTCCTGTTCCATCAGACAAGAGACACAGGGCTGAGTGAGGGACAGGGAGGCACTGTGAGGATGCCCAGGCTTCCACTTTGGTGAACAGGCTTGCTTTTTTTTTTTTTTTTTTATCTCTTCCTACATATTCTTCTGAAAATTAACTGTGTTTAAGACAACCAAGGAAAGTAATTGTGTTTTCTACCCATGATTTCATCCTGGTGCTCCTATGAAGAACTCACAGCATCACCCAACACCCCCATGTTTACGAAGTGCCCTGACACATGCTGTCCAACAGAAACTTAGCCTTGAATTACTTAATGCCATCCGCAACTCACTGCTTATGAAGGAAATGTTGATGTGCACCCACTTTGTGTCACACATGATGTAAGGGTTTTGCATGGAGCGGTGCACATGAAACACTCTGCACTTACCTTTCTTGAACTCTACGTCTTCATCCTCATCTCATCAGTTAAAGTAACTCAGCTACCAAATTTATGAGTTTGGTCACCTCCTGAAGCTGCCTCTGCCTGGCTCCTGGGCCAGTGCTTCTGTTGACTTGTGAACTCAACAGGTGGCTTCTTGGCCCATTGCTTGCATTTCCTCAGTGTCACTACTTGAACAAGAGACACTAAATAGTAGTCCAGCAGGGTCAGGCTCAGAGGCTGGACACGGACAACGCTGATGGGTCATCCTCGATGGTAGCTGTGGAACTTACAATGGGGCCATCGAGGATGAGTGAAACCCAGATGCGAGATGGAGACTGGCTGTGTAGCTCTTCCCTCCCTCCACCTGGGCTCCTCCCTTTCTACACAGCCAATGGGAGATTTTTTTTTCCTGAAACTCTCATCGATCAGAATCGTAGTATTCTGTGTTTATTCAGGATGCTGTAAGGTTGCTCAGATGAGAACTGCTGCCAGAGAGTAGATAAATAAATTCATATTAAAGTAACTGTGCCTGGTGTCGTAGGTTTGGTGCCCCTCCTAAGACAACAGTGTATTAGTCACATTAATAAAACTCTAATGATAGATTTGCAGAGACCTGAGGAGCTCAGTGGGGAAGATATCTCATAACACACACACGAGTTGTTTTCACCCACTCCTACTTCTTGCTCTTATCTTTGCAGTTTTCTAACCCTGCTTATTTTGTGTACATTTTCTGTATTTACCAGTATTCTCATGGGTTTATGATGCCAGGCCCAGTGTTCACCCCTAGACAAGATTCTGATGTTTTTCTCACAGGCTCATTCCGTGGGAGACAGGAGAAACTTCTCTGCTCCCTACGCTGGCCTGCTGGGGCTAGAAGGATGGGATGAGTCCATTCCTTCCAGCTAGGCCAATCATTGAGGACAAGGGGAACAGACAGGACCTGGTCCAAATTAGATGTAGGACCCTTCTCCTTCTCCTGCCCAATGCTACCAGACCCCATTCCCCCAACACACACATCAACTGTGCTTGGATGACACAGCACTCACATTCTGCCCTGAGGCACATGGTGTGCACGCTGCTGTGGCATCCCCTATGGGTCCTGGGCCACTTCAGCATCATCACAATTCTAGCACGTAGATACTTCCTACCTCAGATACCCTGAGCTTAACTCCTCTGCCTGAGGCTTTCTTGGACACCGTTGCAGCTACCTGGGCAGCAGAACACACAAGCACTCTCGTGCACCAGCAGCTGGGAATGTGGACAGCGGGACTCAGCCTGACAATTCAGGGTGTGTTCCACCAAGCTTCTCTGAGGGATAGAGCCCCACAGCCACTCACTGAGGCATGCAATCGGCTCTCTCTCTTTTTCCCAAGGCGCACAGTTGGCTCTGTCTTTCACCTGTGCTTCCTGAGATCACTTGGAAACTGCTACCTGCCTCCAAGTCCTTTCATCAGGCACTTCTCTGGGGGGATCCAACTGAGAAATTTGTGAAGCAGTTGAGCGAGCTAACGAGTGTCCTATTCTATTAGCCCCCAACCTGTAAGTTATGGTAAAAAATAACTGAAAAAAAATATCTCAAAGGCTGACGAGTGATTAATGGCTCACACTTGTAAACTACATTTCCAACAAATATCATTGTGAATGATAAAATTAAAAGTGACTCAAAACATTACTGAATTCATTATGTTTAAATGGAAACATTTTAAAAGTCTGTATTTTTGTATTTGATATCAAAATTAGAGTTTCTGGGAAATTGCCAAAGTGATTTAAAGAGGGAAAAGATAATTTTGTCAACACATGTTCCTGGAACAGGTGGAAAAAACAACGTCTACCCTTACCTCAACTCCAGATAGCTCATGAATATAAATATGACAACTTAAATGATGATGTTTCCAGAAAAAAAACATAAAGGAAAATGCTCATAGGGTAGGCAAAGATTTCATAGATAACAACCGAATGATAACAAAAAAAGGTGTTTACCTTTGTCAAAACTCATCAAACAGTGCAAATAAAAAATTGTAAATTTCTTTGTAGGTAAATTATACTCAATAAATGTTAAGGATAAAAGTACACTTGCTGTTACATAGTTCACAAAATATTTTCACATTTATGAAAATAATTGAGAATGATTCATAGTTCTTTGAAATCTCTTAAAAAGAAACTAAAATGATGCTACTAAAAGGCCCAGTCCTCACTGGGTGCTGTCCATCTCTCCAGCATCGCCTGCTGTTGCATTATTGCTTTTCATATCTGTCTTTCCCAATAGCTACATTGGGAAATAGCTAATAAATTTATATTAAAGTAACCTGTATCCTGTGCATTTAGTATGATTCCTGTACACAGCAAGTGCTCAGTAAATGCTGAATGACTGAAATCTTATGAATAAATATTTACATAATAGAATTGCATAATTGAATAGAATTAGATAGATGCAGGTACATATCTAATGTCTATGCTGACTCAATTGGATGAAAGAATATGGTTCCAAGAGGACACCCTTTATGAAAAGATGTCAAAGAAGGAAAGATAAAACTATGAGCTTCAATTAATATAAAGTAACTCTTGCAGCATTATTGATAATCATGGGAACAACCTGAGAGTTCATCAATAGGTTAATGGATAAAGAGATGGCCGTATATATGTGCAGTGAAATACTATTCAGTCTCACAAAGATGGAGGCCATACCCGTTGAGACAACAGAGACAAACCTAGCAGACATTATGGTAAGCAAAATAAGCCAGGCACAGAAAGAAAAACACTGCATGATGTTACTTACGTGTGCAATAAAAAAAAAAAAAATGGAATAAATAGAAACAGAGAGTAGAGCAGTGGTTACCGGCGTAAGGAGGGGAGGAAATGGGGATATGGAGATCAGAGAGGACGAACCTGCAGCTGTGCAGGTTGAATAAGTCTGGAGATCTATACACAGCATGGGGACTATGGGTCATAAGACTCTATTAGATACTGAAGATTTGCCAAGAGAGTAGATGTTGGGTGTTTTCACTGTGTGCGTGCACACACACACTCCCCTCCACACACTGTGTCTTCATGAGGTGACTGATATGTTAATTTACTTAATTGTAGTAATCACTTTTTATGCATACGGAATCTAAACATCATGTTGTATACCTTAAATATATACAATAATACAGGGGCAAATACCAATAAATTTAAAAGGACAAATTAATGATTAATGCTCTGAATCCCCATTTCAGAACCAAAAACCTCTGCCCAGTGCCATCAGGTGTGGCTGGTTGGCACAGGGAGTAGAAACAGTGGTGCGACTTCCCATTGAGAGCCTGTGCACTGCTGAGGGTGGATAATTAAAAAATAAAATAAAATCAAGACATGGGAGACTATTGCAACACGGGAATTATTTCTATTTGTTACTGGGACTGAGATCCAGGAATTGTGTGATCTCTGCCTGTCAGTCAGTCAGGAGCACTTCCTGGAGGCCTGCTGCGTGGGGAACACTCGATTAGCTACTGTCAATTGGCTCGTTTACATATTTATCAGAAACTGAGAGTATCATGCCCCTTTCTATTTGTAAGACAAATAAATCATTTACTTCACAGCCTCACAGAGACACTACTTCAGACCCCGAATATGGGAAGCCGTTGTGTATTTATTAGATAAATATTCTGTATTGGAACAGAATATGGAAGAACAAGTGATTGTTCTGCCCAAATGCCCTATAAGGTGAATTTCCATGAAGCAACTGGAGAAAATAAAACACAAGACAGAGTTGAGTGGCTGGATTGTTTGACACGGATAAGTGCGTTTTATATTTAGAGAGGGGAAAAGGCCTCTACTGTACAGGCAGGGGAAGCAGAGAGATTTGTGCGGAGAGGAGGGACTGAGCAAACCTTCTTGTGCTCTCCCTACATGCCTGGTCTCGTGCTAGACAATTTGCATCTGTGAGTTAATTGAATATTTGATATAATAATGCAGTATATCTTGTGAGATGAATATACTATTTTTAGAGGAAATAAACCCAGGGGTCAGAGGTTTAAATAAATTTTCTATCATTATTTAGCTAGCAGGAAGCAGTAGCAGCATTTGAATGTGGATCTGTCTATTTTCAACTGGGTGACAATTTTCAATTTGCTGACTAAACAGCCATTAGAATGAAAAACAGGACCACATATCTAGGGAAGCTTGGAAAACACAAAATAAATAAATAAATCAAAATTAGCAGGAAGATAAATTATAGTAGTGGCTGGGTTTGAGCAGTGTTACAATGAGATTCCATAAGAAGGGAAGGCATCTGTCGAGAGGTGGCCTAGGACTCCAGACTGAAAAATATTGGATTGGATTTTATAAGCATTAGGAAACTGGAAGTTCCTAATCCAGAGGAATAATAAACTGACCCAGTCAAAGCAATCAGAATTAGTTGAATCAGCACCAATGGATTGATTCTGTATATAATCGAGAGAAAATAAAACTATTTAAGCCATCAGCTAAGTGTGTTCCACTATAAGTTACATAAGCCTAATTGGAAAAGATCATCGGTGTCACTGGTTTATGGTTCCTCCTATAGCATCCTGATAATAGGAGTTTCACTTTCTCTTTTCCTGGAACGAGGGATTTAATCTTTGATGGGAAAGATCCAAAAGACCTTTGACTCCTAATTTAAATAGCCCCAAATTGGCGGCCATTCATTGTTGGTGGATGTAGCTGCCTTCACAATGGGGCATTTCACAGTCGCTCTCAATAGGGAATTCAGCTTTCTCAGGTCGGGAGAGGATGAATCAGATTGCACACTGCTCAGCAGGCTGAGCGCAGCATCGTGCCCCAGCTGTCATCCTAAAGAAGACTGGGGTTAGGTACCAATATGCACCAGGAGAGCGAGTTCTCCATTAGCCAGATGGAACTTCAAGCTGTTGCCAGAACTTGCTGTCTTCAACTTACACTGTGAAATGAAGCACTGAGAGACAAAGGAATATGGAGCATCCACACGGCCCTCGAGAGTCCAGCAGACCAACTCGATATTGATGTGACTCCCTCCTCCAAGACACAATAAGCTTCTACCCAATGGTCTGTGAGGCCACCGCTGGCCATGGTTATCACATTCTGGCCTCCCTTGATTTCATCTGAACGATTTCTGAGTGGGTTTGCAAGGCAGATTCCCAGCTCTGAGACCCTGGATTGCAGCCAGGACCATTGAAACGGCACACCCTGGATCTGGCATTCTTCGCACATTGACAGCAGTAGGAGGCAGGAGCAGCTTCTATATGGAATACGGAACCAAGCACCTCTGCCGGCAAGGGTGGGAGAGAAGGCACCGGGACCTGTGATGTGGAGAGCGGGAAGGGGCTTCTGGCTTCTGGGCAACACCAGGGCAGCAAGCCTTGGCCTGGTGGGGCCTCCCCAAGGCAGGGTGGCTCGTGGAGTGGCTGCTCATCCCACCTTCCTGGAGCTCAGGGAGCTTGGACTCAGATGGTGCTGCATGAGCAACCTCACTCTCTCCCGCAGGACCCAGGAGGAAGACGGAGAGGTCTTTTAGACTCCCTTGACCAAATTAAAAATTAGTCTTAGGATGATGAAGGCCGAGCTCTAGAGTAGCTATTGCGCACCCAGGTCACATTCTCTTCTACTCTCTCTTTAGCTCTCTCCTTTCTTCCTGTGTCCAACTCCCTCCCTCTGGGAATGTGTCCTTATCTTTCTTCTTTACCCACTCATATTTTCCCTAATTTTCGGTTCAACTCCCATTCTTCAGCTCCTATCAGTATGGCTCACAACTGTAATTTCAATCTTCTGTTTTTCTTTTGTATTTTTGACATATTTCAGACTCTTCAAAAACTGGCAAGAATACTGCAGAATTCTTGGATACTCTGTACCCAGATTACTCAAATGTTAGCATGTTACCACAATTGCCCTGTCACTCTAGCCTCTCTGTCTCTTTCTTTGTTTTTCTCCCTCATATACCTACGCACACCTACTGATGTAATTTTTTTTCTAAACTATGTTAAAGTTGCAAACAGTTCATTTACTTCTAATAATCCAGGGTAAGTTTTCAAAAACAGAAATTATTTTTATATGTACTGTACAATTATCAAAATTAGAAAAGGAATGATACTAGTGCATTACATAATCAATAGAACTTATTCGAATTTCACCCACTAAAGAGTATAGGCCAGTTATTTTTTTAGAATCTCTCTCCATTTGCATTAGTCTAATGTTTCCTTATGATTGCTCCGAATACTCATTTTTGGGCAGGAATACAACAGAGGTGATGCTGAGTTTTCCCGGTGCAGGCGATCAGAAGCCACATGCTGTCAATTAGTCTCCTCATGGGCAATTATAACTTCAGTCTTAACTTCCTTTGATTGAGAGCTCCAGACCCACAGGCCCAGGTGACAACTGAAAAGCTGTCATTCGAACCCCACATCCTCAGAGTGGCATTACTTGACAACCCAATGGAAGGGAGTCTCCGATTCCCATTGCACAGAGAATCACTATGATGGTAACATATTTCACCTTTTGATAGTACTCATCTCTACCTGAAGTTCTCCATTTATTTATTCTGTGTCGGAGAACATGATGTCTGCTCACTCTGTATCCTGAGCGCCCAGACAACGAATCATTCATAGCAGGTGTTCAATACGTCATCTCGGAGTGGGAGTCCCTTGACTACCTCAGCCTAGATGCAACTGAATCCACCAGTTCTTCCTCCTGCTTTCAGGTCTGCTTCGGTTCCTTCTTCCCTGCAGTCAGTGCCTCTCAACACAGGTTTACTATCATTCTAGGAACATGGCATAAAATTTCACACCACCCCTGAGCCTTAAGTTATTCTGGCTGCCTGGAGCAATATTTCCCATTTAACTGCTTGGCAAAGTCCCACACACTTTTCAAGTTATAGTGCAAATGTCACTTCTTCTGTGAAGTCAGCCCTAACTCCACAAGGGAGAATTAATGTCTCTCATCTGTGATCCCATAACAGTTTATACATAATTAGAGTGTAGCATGTCGCCCATAACATACCGTTTAATCGCCAGGTTTCTTCTGAGTTCCTTAAGGTCAGGATTATTGTACATCTCCAACTCCAGCAACAGAAAATAAACTTTTTTTTCCTTTTGCTAATAAAAGCTTCCACCCAGAAAATCAGCATGCATCTCCTCCAGTGTCTATGTGTTTTCTCTGGGACAGCCAGGCCAAACCATCTCCCTTCGGTTTCTGATGGGATGTGAGCTGGCATTGCCCCACTCCAGCCCTACCTTCACATCTGCTCCACTATCCTGGTACTGAAGAGAAAATTCCACATTAGTCACTTTTTGGCTCAATATTTCAAAAATGGCCTCTGAGCAACACTCATTTTTAGCGCTATTTATTTTGATCTAAGGTGCTAATGGATTAAGTAGCACGTTTGCCTTTCGGCAGGGCACTGAATGCCTTTACCTCAAATCAAAACTAACGGGGAAGCTTTGGAGGTGAGATGAACTGCCTTTGAAAATGAGGAAAAGCACATTTTAAAAGAAAGAAAATAAATACTCTAGGAATACTATGAAGTCAGCCTCTGATTAAACTCAGGACTATACATTTCCCCACAGTAGATCAGCCTGGCTATATCAATGATTAAAAAATATATATAACATGCACAATAAAAAGTAAAAAAGAAACCCAGCGTAGATGACAAATAATGATGGCTATTCATGGAGTGTTTGTATTCCTTAGCACCTTGCGGTATCCCAAGTTCCCTTACCCTCTTTGCCAGTGTTTGAGAGGTAGCGCTATGCTGAAACCCATCCTCCCTCTTACCTAAGGGAGGGAAGGGCTTGTGCATGGGTGTTCATGTATGTTGCTGTGCATACTTTGCTAAATGAAACATGATGGAGGTCCAAGGGACAATTGAGAAAATGTCTTGGGTGATAAATAAATACGTTTAGAAGATAAGATACAGTTGACCCTAGCGTGTGCCAAGTTTGCTATTAACCTAAAGCAACTAGCCTGCTAGAGATTACACACATGCTCTGCAGGTCTTTTTCATATAATAGTTCTTTGTTTAGGAGCTCCTCCCATTTAGGTGCATACTTGAGTTGTGTTTCCTGCTCATGCCTGTATCACTGGAGTCTAATTTTGTCATCTCTTCTTACAAACTGAGGACCGTTTCTTTTCTTCTATGAGACGGGAAGAAAGGAACTGTTCTTACTAGGTACTGCTTAATCTCTGTTAGAATGTTAGAGTATAATCTGCCTGTTACGCCTGAGTGTAGAAACAGGACTAGAGCCAAGTTCCAGATAACTAAGGTGAATGTGAAGGGCGTGCATTTCCACATATCTGTTTGCCTTCTTAAGAAAATAAGATTATTGTGTAACAATTATCTGTTAGAATGTTATAGTCTAACATTCTAACAGAGTGATTTCCGAGAGCTCCCTCTCCCATGTGAGGACTCAGTCCAGTCTCCAAACATCTCTTGATAATTAAAAAGTATGTTACTTGTTGCCAGTTTATTATAGCTGAAGTAAACTGAACACCAGTTCTCCTAATCCCATCAACCCTGTCCGCAGGCAGTGTCAGGGGTCAGGAACCACTTCTAAAAACAGTGTTCCGGCAGGGCGAGGTGGCTTATGCCTGTAATCCCAGCACTTTGGGAGGCCGAGGTGGGTGGATCATGATGTCAGGAGTTCGAGACCAGCCTCGCCAACATAGTAACACCCCGTCTCTACTAAAAATACAAAAATTAGCTGGGTGTGGTTGGGCATATCTGTAATCCCAGCTACTCTGGAGGCTGAGGCAGGAGAATCGCTTGAACCCCGGAGGCGGAGGTTACAGTGAGTTGAGATCATATCACTGCACTCCGGCCTGGGCAACAGAATGAGACTCCATCACAAAAACAAACAAACAAACCAACCAACCACTGTTCCAGTGAACCCACACACGACCTCATCTACTGGGCAGCTGCTCACAGACCATTTTGGACCTGTCCTCCTGAGATCCTAAGGCACATCTTTTCTACAAGAGACTCACTTCTGAGTAGAAATCCCCCCCCACACGCACCTTTCTTCATGTGAGAGGCTGAACAAGAGTCAGTTGTTTACTTTGAAACAGGAATACAAAGTAAATTAAAAAACAAAAACAAGCCTGAAATTAAAGTGAAGGAAAATTTCACTTTTATTTAAATGAAAAATAAACTTAACTGGCTTGTAAATAAATGATTGTCCAGGAGAAAAGAACGGGTGTTGTTTTTAATTGCATGGAAAACTCTGTGAGCTGGTAAACACGTGCTTGGAGCGAAAGGTGCTGTCAACTGGCTGCTGTGACCAGCAGAGAGGGGAACACTCTCTCAGCAGTTATGTGACAGAAGCTGGGTGTGTGCAGACATGTCCAGCTTCACAACACAAGAAATGCAGAGTGTCCCATCATATGCCCGTAAGAAACAGAGCGAGTCATTTTAGAGATTTTATATCCATCTATGATGACCTTTTAGATTGGATTTATTCATGTGGAATTAGAAGAAGGTGAGACATTTCAACAATAAGTTGAGCTTTTTTTGTACAGCTGTATGGGAAGAGTGTACACTCTCAAAGCTTAGGCATCATATAGACCCGTGTGTACACAGAGCCAGGACCACGTGGAAGAGGGTGGCTAGCTCTCCCCGTCCTGACTGTGGCAGCCGCAAACAAGCCCATATGACTGGAGCAACAAGAGAGTATTTATCATTGCAAGGGGAGTCTTTAAAAACAAGTGATAGTCATAATAAAGATGATACCAAAAACTTTTAAAATTAATTTTTCCTCATTGTTCTTTACATAGGTTTATTTCCTTGTGCCCTGAGTTGATTGTTTCATTCCCTTACACTGTCTTTGCTCTCTCTCTACCTCATCATCTTTCTTTCTGTCTCATTTACTCCTCTTTCAGCAGTGCTGGAAGAATCCCTAACACTAAGAGAAACCCACCTGTAAGAATCTTTTTGGAGATAAACACAGTGACTTCTACAGATGTTTTATAATGAATGATATTTCTTATTTTTTAAAAGATCAAATTTTTTTTTATAAAAGGTTTATTTAAAATTGACATGATCGGTTTCTGCTTTAGGTGAGATGAGAAAATAAGGATCCCAGTTTTCTTTAGAGGAGGACAAGATTGATCTCATGCACACCAGAACTCCTCAGAACCAGTGGCTAGGCTCTTCAGGAGGTGCTGCTTTCTCTAGACTTTTAGTATTAAAAATAATCAAATATTGATACTGTCTTGCAGCACTGAAGCATACACTTTAAAAATCTTCCTTATTGAAGTTATTACAAATTTCCTCTAAATAACTAAACGTAATATGTGATCCTGGAATTTATCTAGGACTGTGAAAACATTACAATACAGGCCTTTATTGGGAGAATTGACAAAATGTGACTATAGATTGTAAATTCGATATTAGTTTTGCATTAATGTTAAACTTGCTGATTTAATTAATTGTCCAGGGATTATGTAAGAGAACATTCTCATTCTTAGGAAAAACACAGTGAAGTATTTAGTGGTAAAGAGACATTTTGTTTTCAACTCATGACAAATGGTTCAAGGAAAAAAAAACTATCAATACACACACAGAAAAAAGTTGAGAAATCAGATGGTCAAAATGTAAATAATTGGCAAATCTGAGTAAAGCAGTATGAGATTTTTGTACTTTTTTTGCAACTGTTCTGTAAATTCAAATTACATCCAGATAAAGACCAAATTTTTCTTTTAAAAAAGAAGACAGTCAAGAAGACAGTCTTATCATTTAATCAACGAGTAATACTTAAAATTTTTTATTTATTTTCCTGGCTATGCTCTCTTTTCTTTTATAAGCATATTTATAAGTTGACTAAAAATGTAATTAAAACTATGTAGAGATGTGTGTGTGGTTTACTCCCTCAAATATTGCATTTAAAAATAATATCTCCCTTTAGAAAGAGCCCTGTTTTGTAGAAATTGTAATAAAAACATTTGAGTACCATAATATTTTGCCCAAGAATATGTTTTAATTTTGGTCTTGTGCATCCACCCCCTCTCCCTCTCCTGAGTTGAAAATACACGACTTCGGTGTCTTGTCTGTTCATATTCACAGAGGACAAATAGAATCTCTGGTCCCTTGTGTTTTGGCTTTGCAAGTAGCTGCCTATTTTAAGTATTCTAGACCCCACTCAAGACTAAAATGAACCCTCAGTAATCCTTCCCTTGTGCAAATTATTACAATTATTTCAATTATTATAATTTCTAGTAAAATCGTATATGCTTTATTTAAAATATGTTTGTGAAGCAGAAAAACATTCTAAAATAACAGTTTTCCTGTTGGAGGAAATGCCTGGGTCACGATTTGCTATAACTGAACTCACAGCATCCAGATTCAAAAGGCAGATTTGGTGTTTTTTTTTAATTGACCGTTCATGTTTAGGGTGTGGGCGAGGTCCGCTGAGAGAAGACACAGCTAAAGCCTCAAGCAGGAATGTGATTTCCCAGGCCTCGTGGGCCTCAGCAGCCTGCACACAGGCTTTCCCTCGCCGGTGTCCTCCGCAGATGCCGCACGACATGCAAATGACCCATCAGCCCATTCGAGGCCTTAGCTTCAGCCTTTGTATAAACTGCCCTGATCTATGTTGTCTTGTGCAGAAAAATAAGTCAACACACTTGCAGGATCAGTCACATGAAAATACCTCCTTGTCCAGGCCTGCTAATCTCTTCTTTCTGTCGCTTGTTGCTTTCTTGTCGACTTCAAGTCCTAAATAATATCTTATAAGCAGCACAGACCTTAGTGAAAGCTATTAATGATTGTGGGGAGAAGGAGTTGGCATTTGAACATGGAGCTATAGTGCTCCCTTTCTTTCTTCCCTTTCTCTCCTCCCCTACCTCTGACTCCCTCCCTCCCCCACACCCATTTTTTTTTTTTTAAGAAATCCACCTTCCTTGCTCAAATTCCAAATCATTTCAAAGTTCAGTGAAAGCTTCTCCTCCTCGCATACTCTTATTATTTCAAAGTGAGACCATCTTAACTGAAAGAGAAAGTTTATTCAGGTGGCATGAATCAGACAAGGGCTCAGTGACGCAAACTGGAGCCGCAGACAGCGGCCGCTGTGTCTCTGGCAGCGCCTCCCTCCTAAAGAATCATAACAAAACCCCAGAAAAACAGGCCGCCAGTAATCTCCTTGCCTTAGCCAGAAACAGGGGTGACAGAAAGCTGCCCTCTCATTATAGTCTTGGTCTCAAGGTTAGAATTAGACCCTTAGGGTAAGGAGCTGTCAATTAGAGATAACTCCAACCAATGCTGTCTGAAATGGTGGACTTATCTCCTAGCAACTCCCTTCATTCAGGGCGCAGCCCCTAGCTCTGCCTGCAGCTCAAGAGTCATCGTGGAGACAGTGAAATAACCTTTTCAATTTGAACAGATGCATAAAGAACTCTGTTTCCTGAGTTCTTGATGGAGTCCGGGTGACATTTGCCTGGAAATGGGTTTAAATCTGGAAAGAATTAAGATTTTCTTGTTTTCCAGTTGCAGATGTTTCACTTGGAGGATTTAATAGAAGTATCTGGCGAAACAATCAGAAAATCTGAATTCAATCTGATATTGAATACCTTTTTCTTCTAGATATGAGTCTGTCATGTTTATGTATAAGCTGACATATTCTCCCCTCACATCGCCTGTTTTATGCTTAGGAGAAATTTGCCAACAGTTGGGAGTGGAGTGGCTCTGGTTACCACGGGAACTCAGCCTCCCCCTTTATCTCCCATGGCAGGGCATATAGAAAGCCGACAAGCATAAATCCTATTAAGAAAAGCACAGGGTTATGCACCATCGATGTAGGGTCCATCACAGAATTTACTACTAGAATATATACTTGGTGAAAAAATAATACGTACATTCCTTAGAATTGTCTGTTCATTAGATTGGGGAATCACATTGTTGATTTTTCTAATCTCAAGCAAGAGTGAAGATGACAAAATACTGGGAGGTTACTAGGGGGTGGAGAAAAAGCAAGGCTTTGATTTTCCACTGGTATCTGCAGTAACAAAGGGATACCTCAGAAATGGTGTAAAAATAGCAGATGCAAAGCACCCAGCCTGCTGCGGGGTGTAAATTAGGCCCTGCTCTTCGAATTAGAGGTTTGCCTTAACAAAGCTCTTTTGTAGGATAACAACTTCCTGTGCTTCCAAGTGCAAACCCTGAGCACTGGCCATTTTTCCAGAAAGGCTCTCGAAGGGCTCACCTCCGTCACTTCCACGGCGCAGTGTTGCTTCCATGGTTATGAAACAGGGGTATCATCCATGATGCCGTATTCACTGAACTTTATATCCACACCTACATTGCACTCTATCAGTGAAGTGATGATCTTGTTTGCTTGTTTTTGTATTTCAGTCATTCTCAGGTATATTGGAAACAGTAATCATATTGTCAAGATACCAACAAAGTCTATATCAGGCTAGTTGACTGGTAAGACGTGGGTCACAGAACAGAACTGCATTCTGGAATAAGTCGGGCTTAGAGCACAAGAATCCAAAACAGCTGTCATGCCGGTTGCTGTGAGTTTATGGACACGGAGATTGGGTCTTTATTATGCAGAATGATAAATAAGATTTCTCCCCCTCCAACCTGAACAGCTTTGTGGTGGCTTTATTTGTACCCTCCCTAAATCTCTGCGTGCAGATGAATTGCTCATTAAGCTCAGATGTACTTGTTTTCTTATTACCACTTGTCAACACCACAACACACAGGAAAGGATTTTTGAAAGAGATGGAGAAAGCCGGAGGAACTTTGAATGAATCTTTTTTGTGTGTGTCTGTGAATGGGATGTATTTACAATTCTGCTTTGTTTATTTTAAAAATCAAGATTTCAGCTTAAGAAAAAAAAAACCTGGCAAATATATCACAAAATATCCAGTACCTTAAAATAAAGTTATCAGTAATTTGCAAAAATTAACCTTTTCTATTAGCGAAGAAGGAAGTGGGCACGGATTTATAAATTGTTTTCTCAAGGCAGACACACCTTAGGTTGTTTTCTTTGTGGTTATTTTCACATTAAAATATTGAAATCTACCCATTGTAAATATACACACAGAGGATTATTACAAATACTTTCTTAAAAATTGTAAATTCTCTCTAGTATGGAGAATATTCCTGCATTTGTAACATGCTAGTTGGCATTAAGTTTGAATACAGTAACAAAAAATTACCTTAAGAGAAAAAAAAAAAGAACCATAAGCAGCAATCACAATTTCCTTTAGCAAGCGGCAGCTTGGTGATGTCCCCAGGATGCTTATGTGGACTGTCACTGCTGTTCCCTAGGAGATGACTGAAGTTAACCTTTTCACTGCTGTAGGAATTGAATGGATTCTCCCAGCATCATCTCAAAGTCCATAGGTCTGCCTACATCTCATTAATCTGTGGCCAAGAGCCTCTGTTTCAAAGGGTTTTGGTTGGTAAGAAGGGTCAAAGCTCGGACCGTATCTTGATGCAAATTCGAGTCCTCCTGTGCTTTCTGGGTACCTTGTCATACTACGCTCTCATGGTTTGATTTTGCATATACAACAATTCATCTCACAGCATAGGACTGCTCTTTCCTTTCGCACTCAGTTTCAGTGAAGAAATGGAAGTCTCCAGACTTCCAAGATATGTATGGTCACTGACTGTACTTCCAGAACTGGGTTGAAGAAATGCAGTGTATAATTTTTTTTACAGTATATTGTTATTTTAAAAATATCACTTTGAAACACTACCTATTGCTTTCTAACTATTCATACTGCCTTGGATTTGTATGTCTCATTGTCCTAAAACAGCCTTTCTTTATGTGTTCCATCTATAGCTCTCCAGTAAATATGTGTCCAAGGGTAGTTGGTGAGGAAAGGTGATGGCCCCATAAAGCATTGATCCAAGAGTGGGAAGACCCAAATTCTTTTCCAGCTTCTGTGTTTACTGATTGATGTCAAGTGAGTCACAGCTTCATTGGACCTCAGTTTTTTCATGGAGACCCAAGTGAAATAAAGCATTTGAAAGGGGTATAAACTCTAAACTATTAAGCAAATATTATCACTATTTCCATATTTTTATTTCAATCTTGCAAGATATTAACAATTATTTCCTAACGTTACTTGATAGAATTGTCAATCTTAAAAAGCAGAAAAAGTAGTATTTATTTGGTTTTACTTCTGACTACCCTTAAATTTCTCTCCAGCAATCCAAGAAGCATCCCTTACTTACCACACTTAGTTAGGATAATTTTCTAATTTTGTAAATGTTAGTGTTCTGTATCTTGTAGATTTTTGTTATCTAAGGAAGGTCCCTAAGATAATTCATGGAGTGGTATCTTAAGAGAAAAAAATAAAACTTTTTATATTTTGCCTGCTTGAACCATAAACCCTATAGCCTTTTTTTTTTCTTCTTGCCATCCTGGGATTTTTATGACTATTCACAACTGTGTTGGCAAATTTTCCTTAACTTTGATAGGATATTCCAAATCTGAAAAGCTATTTCTACAGCCAGAAACAGCAGTTGGAGTTTGAAAAGCTATAAAGAACCAGAGAAATATAACAAAGGAAGATGTTTGCCCCAAGAAAGAGTGTAAATAAGAAGCATACTTCTTGCATATGGGCTTCATCTTAAATGCACCGGAACTAAATTTTGTTCCTGGTTATTAAGTCTTAATTTTTAGGAAAGCATTCTTTCCTAGAAATCTTCTCACTATTCAAAGAAATAGAAAAAATGGTGTTTAAAGAATGAGGCTAGATAAAATGAGCTAGCCTGCTGTCTTTTGAGAAAAGAGACTGAATTATTAAGACTCAATTATAAGGCATCTGCAACTATTATTTGTCATTTTATTCCTTTACAGGTTTCTAGCAGAAAGAGACTGTGGTTAAAATGTCTGTGTGTGTGTATGGGTGTG
Organism: Theropithecus gelada; assembly: GCF_003255815.1. Taxonomy (NCBI): domain Eukaryota; kingdom Metazoa; phylum Chordata; class Mammalia; order Primates; family Cercopithecidae; genus Theropithecus; species Theropithecus gelada. The sequence continues at coordinate 26,519,172 of NC_037681.1, read as the reverse complement.
TGTGTGCCACTTGTCAACACCACATGTATACACACAGAGAGAGAGGAAGAGCCAGGAGGTTAGCAGAATTCTGAAATAACAAAACTTCCTTGAATGATGAAATCAATTATCCAAATATGATTCTAACATATTTACATATTTCAACAAAGATCACTATTTTATTTTTTTCATCATGTTATAAAGCAATAAACTATTCCTAGCATGACCAAAGCTCATGCTATGTCTGTGCACTCAAATATTACCAATCCACAGCAAGAAGGAGCTGAGAAATGTTAACTAGATTATTCCTTTACTTACGCAATGCCTAAGCTGATGAGCTGATTAAAGAAGTCATTAAAGAGAAACCTCACTGGTCATATATGACCCATGGTTTGAACTTACCAATGCATTAGATATTTCAGACAGTTATTCATGAGAGTCAGTCCTGGTTTTGAATTCAGTGTGGGTGAGGGGGCTGCTGACTTAGGGAGCCTGCAGGGACCCCGCGGCCTACTGCTAGGCAACAGCCCCTCCCCAGCACAGCAAACATACAGAAGGCAAAATGAATGACCTCATCTACAAATCAGCTATTTGATATGCAGATGGGACCGCAGGCCTCTTCAATAACACAGCACTTCTCAGGCAGCAGGTGCAGCAAAGGAGTGAGTCGCCTTTCCTCATTTCAAAAGCTGGGCTGCCTCACCCTCTCCCTCTGGCCCTTACCAATTTCTGAAGCCCTATTATCTTCATTTTTTATTTAGACGGTCCTTTTACAGAACTAGGGTCAGCCCTCTGCGCTTATTCAGAGGCCAAACCTTAAGTATAGACATGAAGCAGGATTTAGAAGCCACAGGAGTCACTGAGGAAGAATAGCATCATCCAGATGCTTCTTAGTAAAGAATATGGTAACACACAAGTGTGGGAGATCTAGCCACAGGACAGCTCTGTCCACACTACACCCACATCTCCAGCAACACGGCTCTGCTTGAAAACAGTAATTATTGACGCTTATAACAGAAATGGAGTTTGCGATGCCATTTGTGTTGGAAATGGAAACCTAAGTTGAAGATAAAATAAAAAAAATTCCTTACGAATAGCTTTCTTTTTTATTATTTGTCTACTTATTTATTTATTTATTTATTTATTTATTTATTTATTTTTGAGACAGAGTCTTGCTCTTGTCACCCAGGCTGGAGTGTAATGGCGCGATCTCGGCTCACTGCAACCTCCGCCTCCCAGGTTCAACAATTCTCCTGCCTCAATCTCTTGAGCAGCTGGGATTACAGGCGTGCACCAACATGCCTGGCTAATTTTTGTACTTTTAGTAGACACGGGGTTTTGCCATGTTGGCCAGACTGGTCCTGAAATGAATAGCTTTCTTTAGTGGTCACCATTGTGTTTGGAAGAACTGGCGGATGCCTTGGGGCAGAATTACGGCTTCCTGACCATAGGATGCAGGCGCTTTTCAGCCACCAAGTGAAAAATCAACAGTTAATCTCATGTATTGCCCCCACCTCCCTGGACTCCACACCAGTGGAGAGGTCCTTCACATGCTTACTACGGCCGTAAAGTGCAATGTCGTATAATTTATACTGTCTGTGGTTGTAGGTTATGTCCTGAAAGTCATAAACTATTAGAGTTTTATGACTCTGCTGCAGCTATTAACTAAATGAAAGAGTTATTCATTTGAAATCTGGAATCTGTGCAATGCCCAAGCTTAAATTTATCAAGATACACTAGTATAGAATATGTGAAAATATTAAAGTTAAAAGATTATACAGGATTATACAGGGAGCAGGGAGTGGGAAGCCGCCCTGCAGAGCTGGAGTGCTGCTACACAGAGAAGCTTTGGGAAATTTCCACCCCACACTTATATTGACATTTCTAGAGGGTAGCATGTACTATCCCTCAGTTTAATACAATCATTGGCTTGGATTGGTTTGTGTGTTTGCTGTGTATCAAGTAAAGGGACTGTTTATTTTTACATATTTCTGCACTATACACACACACACAAATGCACGCACTTAACACACATTGTGTGTGCATATATACACAGAGAGAGAGAAAGAAAGGAGGAGGGGCAGACAGAGACAGAGTCAGAGAGAAAGAGAGATGGAGATATAGAGGAAGGGAAGTGAAATATTAACATCTGGCTCTAGCGTAAATATTTGCACTGCCTTATTAAAGGAGTGAGCAATTTCTTTTTCTATTGCTTATACATTTATCCATTTTTAGGGCCTAAGATTTTGTCTTTTAAAATTAAATATAAATAAGTGACAAAAAATATACTGCTTTTGCTGACTCTGGGGTATGGGGGCACATAGATGGCATTCTGCTCCACACCTTCACAGCAGGTGCATTTTCAAAGTGTCATTAGCTTTGGAGAAATCTTTACCACTGATCAAAACCACAGTTTGGGGTTTACTTAAAAAAGCAAAAGAGTGATATTCTGCAGGCATGGTCAAGGAAGACTGAGACCCTGTGGATCTTCTTTTTATCCATCAAACCAAGAGTCAAAGCAAGCATTACTGGAGCCTCCACATGCTAATGAAGAGCAGGTGAGGGCATTTTCAGATGTTGATCATTACTCTCTGTTACGGACTGACTTTTTGTTTCCCCCCAGAATTCATATATTGCAGTTCTAATACTCAGTGTGGCTGCATTTGGAGATAAGGCCTCTAAGGGAGTCATTAAGGTTAGTGAGGTCATACAAGAGGGGCCCTGATCCAAAAGAATGAGTGAGATACCTGAAAATTCTCCCCAACTCCTGTCCCCATCTGAACGCCCCCGGAGATGTGTTTCAGGACACACCTGTATGCTGAAAGGCCATCAGGACACAGAGAGAAGATGGCCCTCTGCAAGTTGGGAGGAGAGGGCTGTCACCAGAACCACAATCAACTGGCACCTTGACCTTGGATGTTCAGCTCCCAGAACCTGAGAAATAAATTTCTGTTGTTGAAACCACCCAGTCTGCGGTATTCTGTTAGTGCAACCAGAGCAGACTAAGATGCTCTTCTCATGCGAAAGTCTTTTCCATAAAATCTGAGAAACCAATTTTTAACATTTATATGCAGTACATAGCATGATTACACTTCTGGGAAGCTGAAAAACCAACACATGAACTGAAGCGAACTTGTGTTTTGTATGTTTTGTGTAGAAAAGTAAAAGTAATAGGAACTCTTTTAAAAGGCTCAAAACCAATGAAAAACAATCCTATTAATAAATATCTGTACCATATGTACGATGCTTATCTTGCCTTTTAAGGCATCTTTTTAAGATCACTGTGGCATAAAAGAAGTGCGGAGCAGACATGGATCTCCAGGAGCGGCTCAGTGAGTTCAGTTAAAAATAAAAAATGAAAATAACTAAGTATAGATGGGAAGGCAGGAAAGCTAGAGCAGCCCCTGGCATGTGGCAGACACTTCACTTGGCGTCTTTTTTAACCTCATAGGCAGCAACTTTCAAAAATGAGCACTGCTCTCCCATTTTACAATGGAGAAAAATTGAGGACCAGTGAGATGATGTTACTCACCCAAGATCATTGATGAACACTGGAGGGAATGGGATCCAAACCTGTGACTTTCTCACTTCACTGTTCCACCAAGTGCCTGTTAGGTTATCAAGGTTTTCTGAGGCAGAAAAGAGAATCGTTTCAATTTACTTTCCAGGACCTCAACAACTAGTTAGCTTCAGACAGATGAAGAGGAAGAAACAGAACATCATGTGTGACAAGAAAAGGAGTGAACAAAGGTACGAAGTTGTAACAGCACAGAGTCCTTGCAAAGCCCTGACCAAATACATTTGGCTGAGTCATACAAAGGATGCAAAGGGCGTTTTGGTATAGATGGTGCCTGATGAACAGGTTATGGGGTTTATTCAAGACTGGTGAGCCATTAGAAGCATCTGGAAATAGAGCTTCTGAAAGAGCACATTCCAACTTACATTGAGAGCTAAAATTTACCTTTTCTCAAGGAGACAGGCCAGGTGTCTTACAAGTGGGTGTCCCCAGAAACAGAGGTAGAAGAACATACTGGATGTTGAGGAATTTGTGCATTCACTTTTACCTTACTTATGTTTCCATGTGTTTTCTCTCGGTGAGGGGCGAGAGGGTAAGCACTGAACAGTCACACCCATGTGTCTTCTTCCATGTCACATGTACCACCTTGAACGTCCCTTGATGAGGTAATGTACTTGTTCCTGGGACAAGGCGATGCCCCTTCTCTGTAAACTCCTGGCCTAGGTGCTCAGTACAGCACTGTTGAACAAAGAAAAGGGGAATTAGAGCAGGAGCAGAGTGCAAAGCACTCCGGACAAATTACCCGTGACTTCAGAAATGGGTGTTCAAATATAAAAATCTCAGGTCCGTACACTATTATGGAATCTGGGGATGGGGGTACAGAGGTTACAAAATGTAACAGCAGAATTCTCTGGAGAGTGAGAAGATGATTTACTTCTTTTAAACCAAAAATCATATTTATCATTGATGATATAATATAAAGGAATGATTGAACATTTATTCTAATCTGAATTTCTCTGCCTATTGAATATACAAACATGTACTGATGTATACATTTCATTTGAAATAAACCCATGAGCCCAGGACTAAAATGTTTTTAGAGAATTATATTTATTTGAACAACATCATGGTGCTGGTTAAAACAAACAAAATGAGTACATGTTCCTATATTCAGGCACAACGAGAGAATATGAACATGAAAACAAAGAAGATGTGATCATGAATCCACAATCTAGGTGCATCTCTCAAATCCTGCTTTGCAGAATCAAACAATGCAGGCGATTTCCCACAACTATGATATGTTTGCTTCTCACTTGCTTGACTACTGGTAAAGTTCAAGCTGGAATAAAGCAAAAGATGCATCCAATTTACAAATATTTTGTGGAGCATTGTGTAGTATAGCACAAGAATATCCTAAGCTAGGGGTCTTATTTCTAAAGCGAAACCAGCCAACTCCAGATGGGAATGTCCTGGGCGAGGTCTTGCCAACATGCCTGTGTGTTCACGGTGAGGCTCACAAAGCTGGAGGCCACGTCTCTCTCCTCTCACTTATCCAGGAGAATGAGACAAATCTTTCTTTACTTTTTCTAAACTCAGATTATTTATTTAAATGTTTTCAAATCTGGCATAATTCCAAGGCACATTTTTGCCAGCAATTTTCTCTCTTTTTTTCCCCTAAGCCCATGTGTATTTTAAGCAAATTCTCATCCATATGGTCCTCATTTTTGGTCTCTTAATTCATCTATATGTTGCTCAAAATGTTATTTGATATCTTTTTCTTTAGGTATGTATTAAGGTTTGTATGTTTATTTGGGGGTTTCATATTAAGGCTTGTTACTTTTTTTTATAAAGCTTTATTTAGGCATTATGAAAAATAATTCTGTGTTAAGAGATTTGAGCAGTTTCTCCTCTACACCCCAAGTAAGAGTAACATATATGGTGGACTCATAAAGTCAAGTCTGGAACTGGGTAGCTGATCTGTTTTATCTCATTCAATCCTTGTGAAGACCCTGGGAAAAAGTCACCTTCCTCAATATGCAGTTGGACTCACTGAACAGTGAAGATATCTGAGGCACAAGACTATTCAGCTGAGCAGCCTTGACTTAAACCACTCTGCCTTCCAAAGCCCATGCTACTTTTTTTTTTTTCTTTTGAGACAGACTCTCGCTCTGTCACCCAGGCTGGAGTGCGGTGGCGCCATCTCGGCTCACTGCAAGCCCCGCCTCCCAAGTCCACGCCATTCTCCTGCCTCAGCCTCCCCAGTAGCTGGGACTACAGGCGCCCACCACCATGCCCGGCTAATTTTGTTTTCGTATTTTTAGTAGAGACGGGGTTTCTGCATGTTAGCCAGGATGGTCTTGATCTCCTGACCTCGTAATCTGCCCGCCTCGGCCTCCCAAAATGCTGGGATTACAGGCGTGAGCCACCGCGACCCATCAGCGCATGCTACTTCTATGATATCTCGCTGCCTGGTATCGTGTCTAATTTGGAAGTAAGCAAGCATTATGTGACTGCATGTTTATATAGAGTTCAATTAATATGTGTCCTTTGGGAAGATTCCAGGGAAAATCTTGGCTCCTTTCTGGAGAGTCATAATTTCGTATACCCCCATTGAACAGGGAGATCCAATAACTACTTTTTTCTTCCAAGAGACCTCTGATTTTCAAAGGGCCACCCATTTGATAGCTGCATCAATGGATCAATAAAATCCTGGAGATACAGTGGAAGTTCAGGAAACAAGGCATGCAAATCAGTCCCCTTGCCTTTTTGGAATTTTTGCTACCTCTTTTTAAAAAGAGAATAATCATGAGTGCCCTATGCACTTATTGCTAAAGAGATGCTAAAGTGATCTCTGTAGTAATTGCTACAGAAATCACCGGAGGGCAGTTTTCACACTTTGTTCTCCACTGTGTGTAACAGGCTTTGTGTTTTTATGCCTCAGTGTCCTCTTGGCTCAAGGGACGTAATTACGTGTGCCTTATTTTCTTTGCAAGGATGTTGTGAGGTTAACATAGGTAACACATAGTAAAAAGCTCTCAATAGATAAGAATGTAATGCACATGTGGATGGAGTTGTGGATGCTGCTTCAGAATTGTTATCATCCCCTGGGCTTATGGTTATACAATGATGTTTCTCTGAAAACTTTTCCTGGAGTTCCAAACCACATGAATTTTTAGAGGTAAAAATATTTCCAAAAAGTGCTTTAAGAGCTTCCAGGGTTGTGCCTCTTGGGCATAGTGGGCCTGTGCTTTAAGGACGTCTTCTCAGCAGAACTTCTTATTCTTATTAAGAAAGGCTGAGGGGACTCTTCATTTCACAGATAGAACCAAGGCTCAAATAAGAGAAGCTTCTTGCCCTCCTGTTTCCCAGAGCTGCAAGCATAGATACACATGCATTTCCGGCGCAACAGAATGGACACACCACTTTTTACAAGGCTAATGTGACTAGAACTGATATCAAAAGTATACAAAACCAAACTTTACAAAGAATTCAGAAGTTATATTTCAACAATAGCAGTGAATAAAAGAAGACTAAAATAGTGAGCAGCATTAATTGGGTTTAAGCTGTGTGATCAAGATTATGGGATTCCTCCTACCCTACCGGGCTGAGGTTGATACCAGAAAGTGAGGCTACAGCAGTGAAGTAAATGTTCATACTAAGGGCCTCAGTGAATAGTCAGGTTAAACTCAAATTCAGGTCTATTCTGATCCCAGCATCATTACATTTGGCTGCTTTGTCTTCTGGTTTTTCAGGAATCAGAACTGGAATTTAGAAGGAATTTAGGGTGGAGATTTTATGTTGTGGTTAGGAATCAAGGCAGTTCATGAAGTGCCTAAGTTATGGCTGTTGTTGAATATTCCAATTACACACCTGCTATATTTCAAGCATGAAAAAGATTTGTGTAGGCTAGTTTACATAGGAGTGACATTCAATAAAGGAAATGTGTTCTTTGATCTTTTATTTGCTTAACAAGTAGCTTTCCATTTTCAGTTTTATTAATTGCTCTAAAAACCCACAATTTAGGTAAACTAATTACATTTAATTTTAATCATCTGGTTAGCTTTCTTTTAATTTTAATGGCGCTGAAAACAATCACTCTTATCTATATGTGTCATGTATGATATGACGATAGGAATACCAGGAGACATCTATCTACTCCTTCAAAATTTGATCTGACTTGATTTCTAATGAAGGGTTTGCTTTTAAAAGAAATTTCCTTGACAAATCTTTTTCACAGGGATCAACTTTTTATCTTGGTTCTACTTACAAACCAATTTTGTAGCCTTCTGGCATCTTTCATAACTTCTACAATAAGGAGTGACCAATGTTAATTACTCTGTGAATGCATACTGTGGAATTCACGCTTTGATCAAGACAGACATGGCATTTGTTTCATCATAGGGCAGCAACACATGGTGCAGAAGGAGTTAATTTGGAAGGAGTGATCTGGGCTCAAAACAAGAGGTTATTGTTAGCTATCTGCTGTGATTGAGACTTGGGAGAGAGTGGAAAACATAGTACCAAACACCCTAATTGCTAATAGAAGAATGAATCAGGAATCAGAAATTCAACAATGTGGCCAAGTCCTAAGACATAAAGAAGCCAAATTCTGAAATGGTGCATGGGAAATCAGCTGCAAGGCAGCTACTGGGATTTTGAGCAAGTTTGTGTTTGCTGGTCTTGCCAGATCACAGTGGCTCTATCCAAAGGAGATCCAAAAAGCCGTAGGTGTCTGCTGATGAGTCTCCCTGATCCCTGATTATCATCCCTGAATGTTCACTAAGTGATCAAGCAATATCTGACATAAATGTAAGATGTTTCCCCATGATACACCTATTCTGGAGTAAAATGAAACCACATTTGTTAAAAACGAGGATTAGACCACACTCAAAATTGTGAGATCCCAGCCTTACTCAAGACCATCTTGTAGGAACTCTCAAGGAAGGTGACAGATCACACAAGGAATGCCTTGGCCATTATTCTCTTTAGCTTTGTGGCACCTTTCCATCTCTTTTTGCATAATGTTATGTAAAATTTGGGCAAGCTGGTTAATCTCTCCTTAGATCCATTTGCCCCTTATTTAAATAGTGGTTAGCATCTCTCATGCAAGGTTTAAAAATAACAAACCTGTTTGAAGGTCCTGGCATGTAGCAGATGCGTAAGTTTTGATAAATCAATTTCTTTCTCTTCTTCCCTTTCCTAACTTCTATTCCAAAAAGTCATTTAGAATTCAAGAGAAACTGGAAAGGATGGGCATAGGTCATTTCTATACTGCCCACCTCCTCCATGAGCCAGAAGCCTTTATAACACAGCACGTCATTTATTGCATGCTCCTTGCTTGCTACTTCAATGTCTCTAGCCTCTTGAAGACTCAGACAACAGCAACAAACCAAGAAGTCCAAGTAGGCTAGCAACCATAAAGGAGGTTGCTTTACCTCTGCCGTATATGAGAACCAGCAGAAAGTCATTCAAGGAGCTGAAACTAAATCTCAATTACACAAGACTCCAGGTAATTTAATCTCTGGTTTGAAAATTAAAAAAAAAAACATTGTCTTAATTCTCTGATAGTGGCACATTATTTCTTCCCTCCTTCCTTCCAGTAATACAAAGAAGCTCCAAGTAGCTCAGTGCCTTCACGGGAGGCCAGCAGCAGCTGCCACTGTGCATCAATGTGCTCCTGGGTTGTCCTGCACCAGTAGTGGGACCAGACAAGAAAGCTTGTCACCTTTGATTACTCACCCTACCCTAGTGCTAAAGAAACAAGATGTGAAGAATGGCCTCTCAAGAACATTTGATCCAGGCTGCAAAATCACTGAAACTTTAACCCTTCCCTGCTGGAAATTCATGTATGGTCCTCAGGGGTGTTTTCTATGGAATGTCATTCTCAATCAATGACCTACACACAGATGCTGAAACATTTCAGACTCCACAGGAAAACCATTGAGAATAGACAGATTCTCAGTCTTTATTGAGAATAGACAGATCGTGAACAGAACTAACTTCACAGAATTTTCCTTTGGCAGTGCACTATAGTCAGAACGTTGGACTGGGCAGCAAGAAATCTGGTTTTTGAGATTGGCTTGTCCTCTGCTAGCTGTGTGTGCCACCCTTCTCCCATCTGTCCAATGAAGAAGTTGGAGAGAATGGGATCTAGTGTCCTTCCAGATCTGAAATTCCCTATATAGCATAGCTGCAGAGATCCAGGGTTTAGAGTTACACAGACATGGTTTGATCTCAGCTCCAACGTGTACTGGCAAGTTACCACAGTTTTTGAGTTTATAAGCACATAGGGATGATAAGAGTCCATAATACATAGGATTATTTTAAGGCTTAAACAAGATAACTTAATCACGGTATTCAGCTCTGTGGTTGGCCTAAAGAAATAATTTAATAAATTGTAAAACTATACTTATAATTGCTTATAGGATATGTTTAACTATTGATCACTTCCAGTAAATGCATAAACAAGACAACTTCAAAGTGGGTTGTGTAATAAAGACATTCAACTTGTTGAGAAAGATTTGAGGATTTACATTTCTGCAAATGCTGTCACATTACTGAGTCAGAAAGTGTACAGAGAAAAATAAACAAGTAGAGGAAACAAATAAGCAAGAACCAGGTCCTCTAGGCTGGGCAGTGCAAGGGCCCTGAAGCTTCGGTTGGGTGGGCACCAGCCTCCCCATTCCCTTCAGCATTCTCATCTGTGAACAGTCTGCACAAATCACGGAAGCAACTTGTAGAAACTCCATTTACAGTCAACCTGCATTGAAAAGCCAAAGGGAAGAGTCAATGCAATTAACCCAGAGTGAAATCCTGCTTCTAAAAAATTCTCCCACTCTAATCTTGGATTTATAGTACAAGGTTTTCACTGTAATGGCTCTTGTAAATTAATTGCAGACACAATTGTCTACGGGCATTCTCAGAATAAGTGGCAAGTAGTTAATTGCACCCCAAATTAGCCAATTCTGCCCATAATCAACCATTTGAAGACAATTAATTGCATGCATAATATTTGCACCTGCAACTAATTGGAGACCCTTACATTGTTCGTGGAATAAATAAATAAATAAATAAGTAACAACAACAACAAAAGAACCAGGGGCTACTCTTAAAATGTAGTCTTTTATAGTTTGAGGTTCTGGAGAGCTGGTAAGGGGATAAAGCTTAGGAAACACTAAACTATGTTACAGCTGCTTAAATGGGAAAGCAAGATTTTCACTGCAGTTTTTGATAAACAAAAATTGTATATATTTATGGCATATAACATGATGTTTTAATGTATGCATACATTGTAGAATGGCTAAATCAAGCTAATTAACATATGCTCTACCTCATGTACTTGTTACTTACTTGTGATTGGAAAAGCAATTTTGAATCATCTAGGATGAGCAAGGTTTACAAGACATGATTTTTTGCTTATTTTACCTTTTTCCCCTTCCTATTACTAACATGAACTACTAGTACTTAAACTTAATTTTTTCAGCTATCTAATTTTAAAATTTAAGTTATCCAAGATTTGGAAATATTAAAGCCATCTCACATATTGAAATAATGGTGTTGTTTTAAAAGAAAGGTTCTCTTATTTTTGCTATGTTTCACCCATAGACTAACCAAACTTGCCAGCCGCAAAAACACAGATGTTCTTTCAAGCTGATATAGCATTAGAACAGTAACCACATATGTATCATTACGTCAGCTGGTGTCTGGTTGTGAACTAGCAAATTCTCTTTTCACCCTTAAAAAATAAATTTAATACTAATAACAGTAATGGCAATGTTAACGGCAATAGTGACAATAAGATAATAGCCATATAGTAAATACTTTGCCTCAGCTCATAAATCACACAGCTCATAAATCAGAGAGATGTAATTTAAACTTAGATAACTTTATTTATGTAAAGTGCTGAACAGTGACTGAGACATAGTAGATGCTCAATTTATATTAGACAAAATATGTACATCCCTATTCATTTCTAGGTTTATTCTCTTTAACTGCTATGTTGAGGATGAAATAATAGAGCTAAGAGTATATACTAAGTGCTTAATATGTGGTCGTTACTATCCTAAGTGCTTGACATGGAGTCAACCAATTGAAACTCCATAACAACGGCATTAGAGAGGTACTATTATTATCTCCATTTTGAAGATGATAAAACTAAGGCAGAGAAATGTTAAATAACGTGCTTAAAGAAAGATAACTAGCAAGAGATCAAGATGGAAAATTCAAATACTGACATTACAGAAAGCCCAGACTTAAATTCAGACATATATGATCAATTAATCCTTGACTAAGGTGCCAAGATTACACAACGGGGAAGGATTGTCTCTTCAACAAATGGTGTCAAGAAAAATGAATATCCACAGGCAAAATGCAAAAAAAAAAAAAAAAAAAAAAGACATTGAATTCTTTTCTGACACCATATACAAAAATCAACTCAAAATGGATTAAAAACCTAAACCCATGACATGAAACTATAACATTTCTAGAAAGAAAAAACAGGGGAAAAACTCTATGACATTGGTCTTGGCAATGATTTTTTTTTTTAGATATAACATCAAAAGCATAGGCAAGAAAACAAACAATTGAGACTACATCAAACTAAAAAATTTCTGTACAGAAAAGGATGCAATCAATAAAATGAAAAGGCAGCTCACAGAATGGGACTAAATATTCATAAGCCATTTATCCTATTAGATAGAGGTTAATATTCAAAACTTATAAGAAACTCATGAAACTCAACAGCAAAAACGTAAATAAATAAAATAACCCAACTAAAAAACAGGGTTATTTTCAAAATATAAATAAATGAGTAAATAAATAAATAATCTGAATAGACATTTTTCCAAGACATACAAATGACCAATGGGTAGATGAAGAAGTGTTTAATATCACTCACCATCAGGGAAATGCAATCCAAAGCTACTATAAGGCGTCACCTCACATTTTGACGATGACTATTATCCAAAAAGTCAAAAGATAACAAATGTTGGCAAGGATGTGGAAAAGGGGAAACGGTTGTGCACTCTTCGTGAGAATATTTATTGGTGCCGCCATTATGAAAAACAGCATGGAGGTTCCCCCAAAATTAGAAATAGAATCACCAATTATTCTTCAATAAAGTGAAAAAAAGTGAAAATTAAAGAAAACAAATACTAATATGCTGGCTCTAGGAAGTGTGCACTTAACTAATACACTATGTTTCCTCTTTTAATCTGGACAGATGGAACTACGGAAATAGAATTACTATATTACTAGTAATCCCACTTCTGGGTACAAATTTAAAGGAAATAAAATTACTATCTATGTTGAAGATATATCTGCATTCCCATGTTTATTGCAGCATTATGCACTGTAGTCAAGATATGAAAACAACCTAAGACATGTCCATAGACAGATGAATGGGTAAAGAAATTGTGGTGTATATATATATATATACACACACATACAATAGGAATCTTTTTTAGCCTTAAAAAAGAAGAAAATTCTGCCATATGCAGCAACATGGATGAACCTGGAGGATGTTATGCTAAGTGAAATAAGCTAGGCACAGAAAGACAAATACTGCATGATCTCACCTACATGTGGAATCTTAAAAAGTCAAACTCATAGAAACAGAGAGTAAAAAGGAGGTTACCAGGGTTCCAGAATGGAGAGAATGGGGAGGTGTTGGTCAAAGCGTACAAAGTTTCAGTTATAAGATGAATAAGTTCTGAACAGCTAACGTACAGCATGATGACTACAGTTAATAATAATGTATTGTGTATCTGAAATTGACTAAGAGAGTAGATAGTAAGTATATGAATATGTTAATTAGCTTTATTGTAGAAGTCATTTCACGGTGTATACATACATGAAAACATCACTTTATATACCTTAGAAATACACAATTTTTATTTGTCAATTATTCCTCAATAAAGTGGAAAAAAAATAAAGTTACAAAATATATACTAACATCTTTTAAAAGTGCATACTTAATATGCTATGTTTCCCCTTATAATCTGGACAGATGAATTTGTCTGTAAAAATAGGGACATTTGTGCATGTGTGTGTGTGTGCCTGCGTGCGAACACGGAAGTAATGAAGCAGTGTGTTGCAAATTAGTCAATGGATTAAACACTGGCATGTGCTAAATGCTTGCTTTCTAAAATGGTAGCAAAATCACTCAGTCGTTTGGAACAACGAGAGGACGAAAGATTCTCTCTTTTCTGCCTCCACAGAAGCTAGAGCCCACTGGTAAAGGTTAGTTCTGGGAGGAGGTGCTTTCAATGATGAATCAGAAAGCCGTTTGTGGAACCATCAAGATAAGTTGCTGAAAAATGAAAGTAGGAGTCAGGAGACAGAGCTAAGTATGGGGGCAGGGAAGGCCAAGCCATATGGTGAACAAAGAGAAGGAACTCAGACAGGTGGTCACACTCCACAGTAGGGGGGACCAAGAAGGAGGAAATGAATGTCAAGGCAAGTTTACCAGGCAGGGCAGGAAGGCTACAGGGTCTGTGAGCCCAGAGGCAGCTCTTTTTGGAACCAGTTCAATTCTGTGCTGGTCCTCTCCATCTCACCAGGGACCTGTGGGTCTTTATGGAAGCCGAATGGACTTCCCACAAAAGCATTTGTTCTGTTGGGATGAAACTACACTATATTATAGGCTGAAAAATACGAAGGGTTGACTTTCTACCGTTGTAGAGAGGATTTAGGCATGCCAGAACTTCAGAGTTCAATAACTCTGAAGATAATTGAACAGAGTTTATTCACAAGGAGCAAGAGGCATTGGGGCTTCCAGGTGGCCAGTCAGGCAGATCACCACCATTAAGGAACAGAACTGACACCAAACTCCCAGCCGTCAGGGAAAAAAAAAAAATTAAAACTTTAAGTGGGGGAAGAGCACGTGAATTTTATTATGTGACAATGAGAAGTCTTAAAGAAACCAGGAAATGTATTTTTTTTCTCTAGAAATAAGCTAAAACATGGCATTGTCAACCAAGTCACTGATAAAAATTTTGAACGGGGCAAAACAAATGGTAGCCACTGTGGCACATGAGTGGAGAGCTTCATCAGCTGGTGGACATACATTTAGCAATCAAAAGATTGAGAGATGGCCTTGCAGCCAGACACAAATAATTCTTGCTTTAATTTGTATTTCCCCACCTTAGCTGAGCATGACTGTCTTGCAGAACCAAGGGGCTGTCTGTTCACACACTTATCTCTCTCTACACAGGCAGAGGCCACACTCACGTTTCTTTCATTTACGAGCGTACTCCCTGATCGACATAAACAGCTATGTTCGCTTAGTTTTTGCTCTTAGTAAGGCTGTTTTGCCTATATAGTAATCTTTTCTTTCTTTTCTCCTTTTCACGTCATCTGCTTAATTAGCCATCCTGTTTTTTTTCCCCTAGAGATTCATGTTAAGTGCATGAGTCTTGATTTTACCTTTTCTTCCAATGTGACGTAAGAGCAAAGCTAATATTGTGTATCTGATATTCACCAAGATGGCTTGTAGAGTAACAAAAGTAGATGCAAGTCCTTTAGAGTCTTAGAAGATGGGATGTCCAGAAGTCCACAGTGGGCAGCTGTTCTTTTTCTCTGTACTTCCTTTGGGTCAGAGCACACGGATTTGCCTTGTGGAGTGATCTTTTAACTGGCACAAAGTGCAGACCCTCCTCTACTGGAAGGGTCACTCATCTTGAAGAGCTTGTATTCCAATCAGGCGGCTAGTCCATACAGATTGTGAATGTAGCTTCACAGCATTTGTTGACTACACACATTTTCGAGTTGGTGATAGATATCTGGATGACGGAGTTGTGGTCAAACTGCTTTTTGCTATCTTCAGTTTTCTCCCCACCGTCACTTTCTTAGATGCCTCTTGTTATATACATTTATTCATGTCTCTCTCCCCCACTAGATTTTAAGCCCCCACTCTGTCTCCCTAGAATATTAACATGAAATGAATGAGAATTGAGGAATGAATGACTGTCCACCAGAGCATCTGTTTTACTGTCTGACACCTTTCAGTACCACCCCACCCCAAACTTGAATGGAAAGCTTCCTTAATAAAATTGGCAAGCACCCTGGCAAATACATGCTTGCTCCTGTCTCCTTAAGAAGCCATAGGGAAAAGTTACCAGGAACAGTGGCAGGGGGCAGGCAAGGGAGAAGAAACATAGAGGAATGGAAGCAGAAAGAAGAAAATGACTGCGCTTAGCTCAGGCTTCTCACTTTCCCCAAGAGCCCCTCCACCTTCATATGTGTTCTCATTTCAGGTGTCACTATTCACAAAACCTCTGGATTTCCAACCTCCTGGCAGCCCCTCTCCCTCCCCGCCCCTTCTTCCATCTCCCCCTCCCCCACAAAGGCCTCAGCGGTACATCATGGAGCTTCCTGAATGCCATGTGAGCATGAACTTACAGATGCATAATTTATACAGACACGCATTCGCGACTGATGCCACTTTTTCAGAGTCGTACAAAAGCAAACGAAAGAATTGCTCCCAGAATATGAGGCACAAATCAGATGGCAGTGGCCCCAGTGGTATTGTGCAACTTGTGCCTTAATAATGTTAAAATCTCTCTGCAGCCTCCACGGAGTTTGCATCAAAGATCCATGTCTCAAGCCCCTGCATCTCTTTAGAGCACCAGTCACACTGAGCCCTTCCTCACGTTATTTGCAAGTGGCTCACCTTGCCCACTCTTCAAACATGACCTCATTGCCACCTGCCAGGCAGCAGCTTGGTGTGAAATGCTGTCCTATTATGTAGGAAGACGGTGTGATCTTAGAATACCTCACATCCAAACAGCCAGATTGAAAAGAGCAGATGGAAATAAGGGGGTGGGGAAGAGGTCAGGGTAGGAATTAAGGACTCACTTCTCATTGATTTAGCAGCCATCCCCATTCCACCATATACACATTTTTAAAAACAGTTATTTAAAAAAAAAAATGAAAGAGAACAAAAACTCACAAATCCATTAGTCAACGACAAATGAGTCTCACGCCCCGAGGCATTCCTTGTCTCAGAGTTGGTCTGAGATTGTTTTTCAACATAGGGGCTACATCATAGTACCTTGACTGCTTCTCGATAGGGAGGCTGGGCTTTGCAATGAGTCAAACACTGAAGATGTATTTAATCAAAATTACACTGCTCCTTGACCAAGGTTCCTGGCGGTCAGGCCTTGGAGATGAAATATTAATGAATAAGGGAGGAGACAAAGAAAGAAACCTACAGAGTGGGTTTAATATTTTGTTCTGAGATCATCCTTGTGAGGAATGAAAGACGAAACAGGTGTGAGTGAGCTTGTGGAATCTATTTGAATTGCAAAGTAAGAAAAGGAAATCAAATTTTGCCTAAGACAAGGACAGGATTTTAAACCACAAGTAAGGGCATTTTCAGACCTAGGCTAAGAGAAATTAGAATTAGTGCACTGTTACATTAAAAATACCCAGGACAAACAAAAATAAGGCATGTGGAAAGCCCATGTATTATACCATTGTCCTTGTGGGGAAAAAAATGGCAAATAAGATCACAATTTATTATGAATAAACTCACTTTATATAGTATAAAGCAAAATTCTGCCCATAAGACTTGACATTTAGAATCTTGTTTTGTGGCTGCAGCTGGTATGTAAAGACATACCTTAGAGTTTTACTAATAAATATTAGAGAATCCAGTGACTTGAACAATCACACGGACTGGACATAGTTGAATACATGGACACTTATCAAAGGAAGAAAGCATATATGTCAAATTCAAAAATAAAATTAGGGTTGTAGCAAATATATATTTTCTAGTAAAATTGGTTTATGATTTTTTTTTCTATATAGGATTTGGAAAAAGAAACTAATCTGTTTTTTAAGCTCACGTGTATTTGTCAATAACACATCCATAAAATGTCTCACGTGTGGGTTAAAATAATTGCAATGCAAGTGCAGTACTTTGTGCTGAGAAAGTTTCATTCCGTGATTAGAGTGAGCTATTATAAAATCCTGCTCTGGGCACATTTAAGGAATTATAAATTCAGCACTGAATTTATAGTCCCTTGCCCTTCACGGACCATCACTTACTCCCCTAGTGAAGCTGGAATGGAAGAACAGAGCTGCAAGCCCCTTTCACACAGCACTGTTTCCTTTTACCATGCAGTCTATACAAAACATCTGTTGATTTTACCAAGGGACAAGCCTCAGAGGATATAGGGCAGGCTTTGCAACTCATGAAACAAGGTGTCTAAGTTCTTGTGGTTTTCCAGACACCTTCAAGTTATACAGAAAGGTAAATGCAAGGGGCAAATGTCATGCCCACGTGAGGCTATGCTCTGCGGTACTGATGGAGGACCACGGTGGGCAGGGTCCTCTTCTCCAGCCAGCATCTGCCCCCTCCTCACACTTCATCGTGACTAGCAGAAATAAAGTGTTGGAAGCTTTCTGACAATGGCTGGAATGTTCCATCCGTGACCAGAAAGAAGTAATCTCTCTTCAGCATTTTTTGGTTTCAGAGCATGGATGTGCCACCCAGATCTGCCACACACAGCTGCAGTTTGGCATTCAGTAAAGAAGCCGGTTACATTCATTCAAATTAGCTTCAAGGAGAAGCTCAATTAATGATAAAGTAAAGAAATGTGCTGGATTTCCCTGCACCAAAGGCTGCTTCTCAGCACACAGCGCAGTGGGGTTGCTTCTACTGTGCAATACCTTCTACTTCATTTGGGAAACTGTTATACATGTGAGAGGCAAATTGCAAGAGATTCAAAAGGAAACTAGTAGATGAACGCTACTGGGGGAGATATTCACTGAAACCTGCACAAGTAAGGCCAGGATCTAGCTGTGGAAGGCAATTCCACCAGATTTTCATTTTGAGGATGGCTTGGGTCTAATTGACAGAAGCTTGAACTGAAAGCAACAGCGTTCCTAACGTTGACTGTTGCTACTCACATAGCACATCAGGTGGAGTCCACTAGACAAAGGAATGAATCCTGAAACAACCTGCATGCTTGGAACAGAAGTGGTTGTTTACAGATCAAGCACACTGCAAAGAAATGGCTGAAAGAAAAAGTTGGGGCTTTTTCTTCTAGATGATCCTTAGCAAACTGCACACTGGAGGCCAAAACCAGCACATCACCCACTTTCGTAAGTGGAGTTTTATAGGACAGCAGCTGCACCCATGGAGGGACACATTGCCTACAGCTGACTTCAATTCACAGCACTGGAGCTGAGAAGTTTCAACAAAGACCTTGGGTCCTGCAAAAAACAAATGCATTTCCTCTCTGGCTCTTTATAGAAAGAGTTTGCCAACCTCTGCTAATAGGCAATGGACAACTGTTACAATTTTTCTCTCCATAAGGATATGACAATTAATGAAAAAGGACAGAAATCAAGGAGTGAAATTCCAAGATTGTTCAAGATTTTTCGAGCGCAACAAATCTGGGATCTCCTAACTTCTTTAGAAAGTTGCTTAATCAACAACCTGTATTAAACCACATGCTAGGCAGTCACTGGATTAAATACTTCCTTGATCAAAGTGATAGTCATTGTAAAATTATTTCCTATTTTGGATTCTTTAAAGAATTGTGTGCAGAAGATTGGGTAGGTTGTGTAGATTATGCAGAAATACATAGATTGCTGAATGGGGGCAAAAGAGTTAATTTTTTTTTTAACTTTTATTTTAGGTTTAGAGTTACTTGTGCAGGTTGGTTATATAGGTAAACTCATGTCATGGGGGTTTGTGGTTCAGACTACTTCGTTTCCCAGGTACTAAGCCTGGTGCCCAATAGTTGTTTTTTGTGATCTTCTTCCTCTTCCCACCCTCCACCTTCAAGTAGACGTCAGTATCTGTTGTTCCCCTCTTTGTGTCCATGTATTCTCATCATTTACCTCCCACTTACAAGTGAGAACATGTGGTATTTGGTTTTCTGTTCCTGCAGTTCCTGCATTAGTTTGCTGAGGATGATAGTCTCCAATTCCATCCATGTTCCTACAAAAGACATGATCTTGTTCTTTTTTTTTGGCTGCATAGGATTCCATGGTGTATATGTACCACATTTTCTTTATCCAGTCTACCCTTGTTGGGTATCTAAGTTGATTCTATGTCTTTGCTATGACGAATAGAACTGCAGTAAACATACATGTGCATGTGTCTTTATGATAAAATGATTTATATTTCTCTGGGTATATATCCAGTAACAGAATTGCCGGATCAAATGGTAGTTCTGTTTTTAGCTCTGTGAAAAATAGCCACACTGCTTCCCAGAATGGTTGAACTAATTTACATTCCCACCAACAATATATAAGCATTCCCTTTGCTCCACAACCTTGCCAGCATCTGTAACTCTTGACTTTTGAATATTATAATAGCTATTCTGACTGCTGTGAAAAGGTATCTTATTATGGTTTTGATTTGCATTGCTCTAATAATCAGCGATATTGAGCTTGTTTCATATGCTTTTTGGCTGCTTGTATATTGTCTTTTGAAAGTGTCTACTTATGTCTTTCACCCACTTTGTAATGGGGCTGTTGTTTTCTTGTAAATTTGTTTAAGCTTCTTATAGATGGTGGATAGTAGACCTTGTCAGATGCATAGTTTGCAAATATTTTCTCCCATTCTGTAGATTGCCTGTTTACTCTTCTGAGAGTTTCTTTTGCTGTGCAGAAACTCTTGTTTAATTAGATCTCATTTGTCAATTCTTGATTTTGTTTTGATTGCTTTTGGTGTCTTCATCATGAAATCTTTGCCAGTTCCTATGTCCAGAATGGTATTGCCTAGGTTGTCTTCCAGGGTTTTTACAGTTTTGGGTTTTACATTTAAATGTTTCATACATCTTGGGTTGATTTTTGTACGTTATGTAAGGAAGGGGTCCAGTTTCAATTTTCTGCATAGGGCTAGCCAGTTATCCCAGCACCACTGATTGAATAGGGAGTCCTTTCCCCATTGCTCTTTTTGTCAGCTTTGTGGAAGATCACATGGTTGCAGGTTTGCAGCCTTATTCCTGGTCTCTCTATTCTGTTCCATTGGTCAATGGGTCTGTTTGTGTACCAGTACCATGCTGTTTTGGTTACTGTAGCCCTGTAGTATAGTTTGAAGTCAAGTAGCATGATGCCTCCAGCTTTGTTATTTTTGCTTATAATTGCCTTGGCTAATTGGCCTATTTTTTGGTTCTGTATGAATTTTAGAATAGTTTTTTCCAGTTCTGTGAAGAATGCCATTGGTAGTTTGATAGAAATACCATTGAATCTGTAAATTGCTTTGGGCAGTATGGACATTTTAATGATATTTATTCTTCCTATCCATAAGCATGGGGTGTTTTTCCAGTTGTTTGTGTCATCTCTGATTTTGTTGAGCAATGTTTTGTAATTCTCATTGTAGAGATATTTCACCCCCTGGTTAGCTGTATTCTTAAGTATGTATTCTTTTTGTGGCAATTGTGATTGGGATTGCATTCCTGATTTGGCTCTCAGCTTGACTGTTGTGTAATTTTTCTATGTTGATTTTGTATTCTGAAACTTTGCTGAAGTTGTTTATCAGCTGAAGGAGCTTTTGGATAGATACGATGGGGTTCTCTAGATATAGAATCATGGATAATCAAATCAGGGATAGTTTGATTTCTCTCTCCCTATTTGGATGCCCTTTATTTATTTCTTTTGCTTGATTTCTCTGGAAAAGACTTCCAATACTATGTTGAACAGGAGTGCTGAGAGAGGGCATCCTTGTTTTGTGCTGGTTTTCAAGGGAGCCGCTTCCAGCTTTTGCCCATTCAGTATGTCATAGTTGACTCTTACTATTTTCAACGCCTAGTTTATTGAGAGTTTTTAACATGAAGAAATGTTTAATTTTATCAAAAGACTTTTCTGCAGCTGTTGAAGCTATCATGTGGTTTTTGTTTTTAGTTCTGTTCATGTGATGAAACACATTTATTGATTGGTGTATGTTGAACCAACTTAGCATTTTATTGATAAAGTCTATTTGATCATGGTGGATAAGCTTTTTGATGTGTTGCTGGATTTGGTTTGCCTGTATTTCACTGAGTACTTTTGTATCAACGTTCATCAGATACTGGCTTAAAGTTTTCTTTCATTGTTTTGTCTCTGGTAGCTTTTAGTACCAGGATGTTGCTGCCTCATTGAATGAGTTCTGGAAGATTTCTTTCCCCTCAATTTTTTGGAATAGTTTCAGTAGGAATGTTTCTGTAGGTTGTCTATTTACTCTTTTGATAGTTTCTTTTCCTTTGCAGAAACTCTTAAGTTTAATTAGATCTCATGTGTCAATTTTGCCTTTTGTTGTGATTGCTTTTGGTATCTTCATCATGAAATCTTTGCCAGTTCCTGTGTCCAGAATGGTATTGCCTAGGTTGTCTTCCAGGGACTTTAAAGTTATTGATTTTACATTTAAGTTTTTCATCCATCTTGAGTTTATTTTTGTATACTACGTAAAAAGGGGGTCTGGTTTCAATTTCGTACATCTGGCAGAATTTAGCTGTGAATCTGTAGGGTCCTGGGGGTTTTTTGGTTTGTAGGCTATTTATTGTTCATTCAATTTTGAAGCTCATTACTGGTCTGTTCAGGGAATCAGTTTCTCCCTGATTCAGTCTTGCGAGGGATTCCATCTTTTCTAGGTTTTCTAGTTTGTGTGCATAGAGGTGTCCATAGTAGTCTCTTAAGGTTATTTGTATTTCTGTGGGGTCAATGGTAATATCCCCCTTTTTTTTCTGACTGTGTTTTTTGGATCTTCTCTCTTTTCTTCTTCCATAGCTTAGCTAATGGCCTAAGTATCATATTCATTTTTTAACAAAAGCCAACTTATAAATTTGTTATTTTAATTTGTGTGTGTGTGTGTGTGTGTGTGTGTGTGTATGTATCTCTTTCATTTAGCTGTGCTCTGATATATATATATTTTTTATCTTATCTTCTGCTAGCTTTGGGGTTGACTTTCTCTTGCTTTTTTAATTTGTTTAGTTGTGATGTTTGATTTTTTATTTGAGACCTTTCTAACTCTTTGATGTGGGCATTTAGTGCTATAATTTTCCCTCTTAACACTGTCTTGGCTGTGTCCCAGAGATTTCATATTTCCTTTATGTTATATCTTTGTTATCATTAGTTTCAAATAACTTCTTGATGTCTGCCTTAATTTCATTATTTACCCAGAAGTCATTCCGGAGCAGGTGGTGTAATTTCTACGTAATTTCATGGTTTCAAGCAAATTGTTTTAGTCTTGATTTCTATTTTTATTGCACTATGGTCCAAGAGTGTTTGGTATGATTTTAGTTCATTTGCATTTGCTGAGGGTTGTTTTATGTTCAATTGTGTCATCAGTTTTAGAGTATATGGCCATGTAGTGATGAGAAGAATGTATATTCTGTCGGTTTTCAGTGGAGAGTTCTGTAGATGTCTATCAGATCCATTTGATCCAATGTTGAGTTCAGGTCCTGAATAACTTTGTTAATTTTCTGCCTTGATGATCTGTCTAATACTGTCAATACACTGTTGAGAAGTGTCCTACTATTATTTTTGTAGTAGTGTGGGAGTCTAAGTATATTTGAAGGTCTCCAAGAATTTGCTTTAGGAATTTGAGTGCTCCTGTATTGGGTGCATATATATTTAGGATAGTTAGGTCTTCTTGTTGAATTGAATCTTTTACCATAATTTAAAGACATTCTTTGTCTTTTTTTTATCTTTGTTGGTTTAAAGTCTCTTTTGTCTGAAATTAGGATACCAACCCATCCATGATTTTTTCTGATTTCAATTTTCTTGGTAGATTTTCCTCTCTCCCTTTATTTTCACCCTCTTGTTGTCATTATGTATGAGATGGGTCTCTCCTCTTGAAGATAGCATACCATTGAGTCTTGCTTTTTTTTTTTTTTTTTTTTGGCTAACTACTCTGTTCCTTTTTAAATGGGACATTTAGCCTGTTTACATTCAATGTTAGCATTGATCTATATGACTTTGATCCAATCATTGTGTTGTTAGCTGGTTATTATGCAGACATGATTGTGCGGTTGCTCTATAGTGTCACTGGTCTGTGTATTAAATGTGTTTTTGTATTGGCTGGTAATGACCTTTTTATATTTGTAATTCTTTCAGGATATCTTATAAGGTGGTTCTGGTGGTGCCAAACTCCCTCAGCATTTGCTATTCTGAAAAGGCTCTTATTTCTCCTTTGCTGATGAAGCTTAGTTTGACTGGATATTAAATTCTTGGGTGCTTGAAGATTTTTTTTCTTTAAGAATGTTGAATATAGGCTGCCAGTCTCTTCTGACTTGTGGGGTTTCTGCTAAGAGGTCTGCTGTCAGCCTGATGGGATTCCCTTTGTAGATGACCTGCTTTTCCTCTCTACCTACTTTTAATATTCTTTCTTTCATTTCGACCTTGGAAAGTCTCATGATTATATGTCTTGGGGATGATCTTGTGTAGAATCTTGTAGGTGTTCTCTGTATTTTGCAAATTTGACTGTTGGCCTCTCTAGCAAGGCTTGGGGAAGTTTTCATGACAATATCCTGAAATATGTTTTCCAAGTTGTTTGCTTTCTCTCTGTCCCTTTTAGGGATGCCAGTGATTTGTAGATTTAGATAATGTCATATTTCTTAGAGGTTTTGTTCTTTTTTTTTTTTTTTTTTTGTCTTATTTCAGAGAGTTGGTCTTTAAGTTCCAGGATTCTTTTCTCTGCTTGGTCTATTCTGCTGTTAATACTTGTGATTGCATTGTGAAATTATTGTAGTGTGTTTTTCAGCTCTATCAGATTATTTAGGATCTTTTTTATACTAACTATTTCATCCATCAGCTCCTGTATCATATTATTGTGATTCTTAGTTTCCTTGGATTTTGTTTGGCTGTTCTCTTGAATCTTGATGATCTTCATTCCTATCCATATTCTCAATTCTATTTCTGTCATTTTAGCCAACTCCGCCTGGTTAACAACCATTGTTGGAGAACTAGTATAGTCATTTGGAGGACATACAACACTCCAGCCATTTGAGTTGTGGGAGTTCTCATGTTGGTTCTTTCTCATCTCTGCTTGTGAGTATTGCTTTAACTGCACTGTAGATTGAGGACGGTCAGTAGACTTCTTGTCTTAACGTTTCCACAGGGCACAGGCTTTGTGTAGGGTCTTTATTTGTAGCTGACTTCTTGTCTTTGTTTTCACAGGCGAGTATGCTTGCAAGGTAATTTTGGTGTTGAAGCTTTAGGATGTGATCCCCTAGGTAAGTGGTGCTTGGGCATATTGGTCAGTAGGTGCGCTCTTGCTCAGTTGTGTGGCTCCCCTATATTTCCTCATATGTGCATCCATGTTCCCTCTCAATGCTCTGAAAGTGTGGGCTCCTCTCCCACTTGAGTGCTGGCTGTTGATTGTGATTTAGCATTCCTGGGCTGCTCAATATAGCTCCGGAGTCATCCCAGAGTTTATCTTTCCTCCCTATCTTTGAGGCAGCAGAGGAAGGGACTTTACTCATGGTTGTGGCTGAGGGTCTTTTACTTGATTACTGGGGGCTCCACCCCAGAGAGATGCAGGCCAGCAATTGCTCAGTGCAATCAACCTGGGATTGGGGGGTAGTTCTGTGCTGTGTACCCAAGCCAGGGGTTCCCTTTCTGGTGACAAGTGGGGGAGGGGTGGGTGACTGGGACCTGTGGCAGATAAACTGACCTCCTTTCCTTGGGTCAACTTCTGCTTATTGGAGGTGTGGATAAAATACTTGATATCTTTGCTCCTGCATTATTCCAAGGGTAGCAGAGGCAATAACACTGCAGAGGCAGTGGCAGAGGGGCTTTTGGTTGCCCCTGGGGGCTCCAATTCTGAGGAACATGGAGCCACTGTTACTGCAAGTGTTCAGCCAGTGAGGTAGGCAGCTACAGTGCTGGCATGAGCTTCGGGCTTCACTTGCTGGGGAGCAGGGGGTTGAGGGCTCACTGGGAGGAGACTGGTCTCCTCTCTGTATAGTGATGGTGGTCTGCTTTAGGCTTAGGTGTAGCCCTCAGGCTGTTTGTTTCTTCCCAGGCTGGGGGTGGCAGGGATAGAATCACTGCTATGGGAGGGGCTGTAGATGTCTCTGGGGGCCTCTCCCCCGGAAAACTCCAGGCTACTGACAGTGGGTATGTTCAGGCATGGGTGGGGCAGATGTTCTGCAGTCATGAGCCTCAGGCCCTACCTGGTGAAGAGTGGGGGGTGGGGTTGTCAGGGAAGAGGGGCTGGACTCCTTTCTGTGTGGTGGTTGCCCTGTGCTGAAGGTACCAGTACAGTGACCAGGTCCTTTGTTCTTTCCCCAGCCCAAGGACTTTTAAAATGAGGGTTGTGGATTAACTGCAGCTGCAGTGGCGGAGGGGTAGTGGGTTGATTCTGGCATTTCCTAATCAAAAAAATGCTGTGCTGCTTCTGATTGAGGTGGTCAGGTGAGGGCAGGGTGGTTGTGCTGGAGTCCCAGGCAGGGTGGACCTGTCCACTGAGAAGAAGTGAGGACTGAACCTGCATGGAGAATAGACTGGCCACTTTTCCATGGGGTGGGTGCTCTGCGCTGGGATTCTGGACCAGCTCCTAGACTTTGCAGACTCCAGAACCTGGAGACAGCAAAGGTGACGGAGGTGAGACAGCAAAGATGGCAACCCACCCCTCCCACTGGAGGCTCTGTCCCAGGGAGTTGCAGAGCTGCTACTGGTTCCATAGCCCCAGGAATGCGGTAGTAGGAAACCAGGCAGGGAGAACCTGCCCAGTGAGAAAATATGGGATCAGGAACCAACATAACAAACGGTCTGGCCACTTTTCCTCGGGCTGCTGCAGTGTGCTGAGGGTCTGCTCCAATCCCTAGTCACTTTGGATTTTCCAGCACTCGAAGGTGTCAATAGTGAAGGCTGTGAAATGGCACAGATGGCAACCTGCCCCACCCTCTAGGAGCTCTGTCCCAGGGAGGTGTGGACCTCTTGAGGGCCTGAACACACTGGTGAGGGTGGCAAGGGATCCCAGTTGGGAGGTCTCACTGAGTAAGGGGGAATGGGATTGGGGGCCCACATGAAAAAAGCAGTCTAGATGTTTTGTAGAGCAACTATGCCGTGCTGGAGGTTCCCTCCAGCCCCCAGTAGCCTCAAACTCTCCAAAGACTGAAGGCAGCAATGGCTGAGGCTGTGAAACAGCAAAGATGGGATGCTCATTCACTACCCAAGTAGTAAGTAATACTGACTAGGTTATACAGAAAACTAGGCTTGACTACTTATATAGGAAGTTTGCTCACCCCTCCTTCTGGGAGCTCTATCCCACGGAGGTTTGGAACTGCTACCTGCTGGAAAACACCAGTCAGGGTGTTGTAGACCTCAGCTGGCAAATTTGGTCCAGTGAAGAAAAATGGGATCCGCGACCCACATGAAAAGCAGTCTGGCCACCTCTTTGTAGAGCTGTTGTGCTGTGCAAGGGACTGCTCCAGTCGCTGGTCACCTCTTATTCCCTAGAGCCTGAAGGCAATAACGTCCAAAGCTGTGAAACAGCAAAGATGGCGGCCTGCCCCTCCCTCTGGGAGCTCCCGCTCAGGGAGGTGTAGCTCCGCTCTCTCTGCCTGGCTCAAGTTCCAAGCCAGTGGGTCTTATCCTGGGAGGTGCCTTGGAAGCAGGGCCTGCAGACCACGGCTCCTCAAGCCCCCTGGATTTCCTGGGGGTACAGACGGGGGTCTAACCTCTCGCTTTGCCAGAGTTGCTGCTGCTTTTGCAGGGGAATATCTTAAGCTCCAGATATCTTAAGCTCCTGGAGCTCTGCGTGTTAAACTGCAGGTCCTGGTCGAGTGGGTTCATGAGGGGATCTCCTGACGCAAGCTCTGTGGAGATCCCATGGGAGAGGGTTCCCAGGGTCACTGATCCACTCACTGCTTCCCTGAGCAGGGGAAGCTTCCCTGGTTCCATGTCACTCCCAGGTGAGCTGTTGCCCTGCCTTGCTTTTCTTTGTTTTCTGTAGGCTATTTTCTTGATGGATCCCAATGCATGTACCTAGATACTTCAGTTGAAGGTGCAGTATTTATTATTATTTGCCCCTTCCATTTCTCTCAGTGAGAGCAGCACACACTAGCTGCTTTTAGTCAGCCATCTTGATAAACGTTAATTCCGGTAGCAAAGTACCAAGCAGCAGCTCTCACTTATTCTCCAAATTGCCAGGGCTGTGTACTATGTACGCAGGCACTTTCTTTACCTTTACGCAGAAAAGTGAGCAAGAGAGAGTTTCTGGATCTCGGTAGTAGGAATACTGTTAGTCTTTACAGGCTTAGGGATGCTCGTTCACTACCCAAGTAATACTGATTATATAGAAAACTAGGCTTGACTACTTATATAGAAAGTGTCCTCATCCATTAAGAAGCATAAAACCAAGCTTTAAATAAACAATTTCTTAATTTTAAAAATGCAAAATGTTTAAATTAGGTGGTGTACTGCTGTGAATTCCTAGCAAAACCAAAGGGACTGATTTGCCATTTGGATTTGGAGAAATCTCTTTTGTTTTTCTGTAACTTTAGGAACTTCTATTACTGTCAGAGGAAATTATAAAAGCATGCAGGAAGGACAATGAGGCCGTGGTTGAGAAATTTGTCACCCAGGTGCACCCAAGTCTTTGCTTTCAGAATGCTGCCTTACTCCCATCCTAACTGATTTGTTTTATGCGACCACCAGAGCAGGCACCAGAGAAAAGGCAAGTAGGCGAGGTAAAAAGAAACTTTATTAGCTAGCCAATGTGAAGGAAGAAAGGGCGAAGTTCACCGGTCTCTGGTGGTGGAGGCCGAGGAAGTTCCCTCCGGCGTTCTCGGGCGAGGTTCCTAGGTCCGCATATCAGGAGGGGCCGAGGAAGTTCCCGACGCGCACCTGCCGGGAGCGGCTTTTCCGTCTAAGGCTTGGGAGTGGGAGGGCAATAGGCGGGACACCGGCGTGTCGGGGGCATTCAGTAGGTGTGGCCAGGTAAGTTTCGGTTTCCTCGATTGGACGCCATGTTGCACCTGCGCAGTTGGTCTGTATTTTTCCTGGGTGCGGGCTGCATTTTCCTGCACGTGGGTAAGTTGGTGATGAAGAACCTGGAAATGCGCCATCTTAGTCGTCTTTGTCCTCTCCCCTCGGTCCAGTCACTAACCTTGCCTGGGATATCCCAGGAGAGCAGCTCTCTGAAGCTACCTCACCAGAAAGTCAACCTTTTAGTGGGGGACGATAGAGACCAGTTGCTATGTGCCCCAAAGAAAGTGATTTCCCCCTTTTGTAGACTTCTGAGCAATATTCCTGTTTCAGCTCGATACCACAAGCAGGTGTTCATAGAAATTCTGTGTCTCCAGTTTTTTAGCCTTTTCAAGTTTCAATCATGGGAATAAAATTGCTTTTAACTGGTAAATATCTCTACTCTCCTTTTCTACTTTGCTAAGCCAGTTGTGACTTATTTATTCACTTTTCAACTTCCAGAATAGTAATCTCTTATTTCCTTTGTTATTTTGTTCTCTTTGCATTTGTATACAAATATATAAAAGTTGATCTTGCTGTCATTGTAGCACAGTATCACAAGAGAAGTACAGATAAATCTACCATGTGTGTAGTCTGTTCTCACACTTAACAAAAGACATACCAGAGGCTGGGTAATTTATAAAGAAAAAGAAGTTTAATGAACTCACAGTTTCACATGGCTGGGGAGGCCTCACAGTCATGGTGGAAGGCAAAGGAGGAGCAAAGTCACGTCTTACATGATGGCAGGCAAGAAAGTATGTGTAGGGGAACTCTCCTTTATAAAACCATCAGCTCACCTGAGACTTACTCACTATCAGGACAACAGCATGGGAAAGACCTGCTGCTATGATTCAATTACCTCCCACTGGGTACCTCCCATGACACATGGAAATTATGGGAGCTAAAATTCAAGATGAGATTTGGGTGGGGACACAGCTAAACCATATCAATGTGTAAGGTAAAGTTTGTGCCTTATTTTTTGCTTCAGTTTTATGGAAGTAGACTGGATCGTGTCACATGGAAACTTTCTTTACTTTTGATCTCTGGTTTCGTGCCAGTCTATTCAGCACAGTCTAATCCATGGGTAGACAGCCTCCCTGACTCACCCAACTGATCCACGAAGAGAATGAAAAAATGAAAAGTGACAGTGGCCATCACCTTCAATGAATATAGACAGTGCTAGAAATAAAAGATTAAAGTGTTCTCTGTCAATGTGGTAAATACATTCGAGAATGAGAAAATAACTTTTTAAAAATATTGCTTTTTAAGCAAAGTTTCGTGGTCTTTAGACCTTGATTAAAATTAGAACTTTACCAAATGCTTACTAGGTCAACTTGTAAGAGTCTTTGAAGCCTCATTTTTTTTTTTAACTTATAAAATGGGGATTTTGCGAACAAAAATCAAGATAGCAAGTGTACAGTATTCAGCACTGTGTTTGACAGGTAAGTGATTCTTGAAAATATTAAGTCCATTTTTACATACTCACGTGTCCAGCCTTCCTAATGGGGAATAATTTATATCAGAGAAAAATATATGATTTATTCAAATTAAACTTAAATTAGTTCTGTAAGTATTCTATCCTTCAAATCTTGGGGACCAAGTCTTTTTTGTTGTTCTGTCTTTAAATTTTATTCAATTCCTTGGGCAGAACCTTTGGAAGCTGAAAATAGTTTATTATGTTCTTTGTGGAGTAACACAGGTACATTTCACCATATAGACTCTAGTCAGAGAGATTTAAAAAATTAAATTTTCCTAAAACTGGAAATGAACCAAACCTTACAAACATGGTTCTGAACAGAAGCCATTGTAGTAATAGAGTTCTGGAAAAGCAGTAGAGACCACTTTTTCAAAAACTCATTTCATGGCTGATTCCAGGGTGAGGTAGAGGAGGTACAATTTAAGCTTGGAACATCTTTTTATACTAGACATGGTATATATCTGGTACACTATTTCCATGTAGGTAACATTAAAATATATAAAAACTGTGTATTTCTGGCTTCATCATTTGCCAACTCTGAGACCTTAAGAAAGTCACCTCCCATCAGGGTTCCATCTTTTATGTGTACGGTTGGACTGATCACAGCTCCTCCCTCACGGTGTTGTTGTGAAGATGGTGTGACATTCTCTACGTGGACACCTGGCTCCCCATAACTGATCATTGTTACCATAACCCAGAATTTCTCTTGTGATCAAGGTGTTGTGTAGGGGGTGGTATATGATGAACTTCATCTTTTCTGAGCATTAATCATCACCAAGAACATAGCTTCTTACTTCTCTGCATGGTCCTGTTCCCTAGCATGGCCACTGCCATTACTCAGTGTTCCAGCTACTCATCTGCTGGGCAACTTGCCCTTCATAGTCCTCTCAGGAGGACAATTTCCTGCCATGTCTGGGAAAGGACCTGCTAAGTAGAACTGAAAACCAGCCAGAGAGAGCCAGGGTGGGCTTGGGAAGGCCATCACTTTCAGTAAGAATGGCTTTTTGTGTGTTGTTTAGAAGCATCAAATAATCATTTAAACTGAGATGAGAGGCACTGTGAACTTTCACAGAGAGGCAAGCCAAGAACCTAAGAAGTAATGTGGAATAGAGAGAAATTCAGATTTATATTCAAGTTATTTTTACCATCCTGCTCCTAATGAATAGCATACGCTTTGTCTAGTCAGCACTAGTTTATGGTACCAGAAGGTGAATCAGGTGCTTGAACAGGAAAACCCAATGCCCATGTGAATCCCCACTGTATACAGAGAGGAATGAGAACCAAGACCTGAGGCTTTCAGAAGGAGAATAAGACCAGAAAAAGCAGCAAAGAATTAACAAAGGTGGAAGTGGCTACTTTGAGTAGCAGCAAAAGTGGCTCAGAAAAAGCCACAGTTTTTAATCCTTTCCCCCAACCTGCCACAAGGTAAGGTTGTTTTATTTTCTTAACAAAAAGCAAATATTTTAAATTGGTCAGAGAAAGAAAAAAGGAATAATTATTGATTAAAGGCTCTAAGAACAAGTTTCATAAGAAAGCTACATTTCAGTATTGTTAGACACTATGAGCCAACCATAGCAGCAATCTTTCTAAGAAATAAATTTAGGGCACAAAATGTACCATTCTGACACTAATTCAGACAAAAATAATGAAGGTGAGTTTTCATTCATTTTTCATCCAAGTCCTTTGGGACCCTGTCACATTATTTGCTACCTGCCAAGTACTGGAGATTTGGATCTCTAATGACAATCTCTCGCTTTCCCTCACTCAAATGCAGGGGGGGAAAAAAAGAAAAAAAAGAAAAAAAAACAGGAGAATCAAAATACTCTTCCATACATAGCTTTACTTCCAAATTAACTTTCTCTGTGCTTCATTGCTCATGGGAACACCTACTAGGCCTTGTGTTTACAAAGCCATAATTGTCTTCACTTTCGTTCTGAATAATTTTAGAGTAATCTTGTACCACATTCTTGCCTTTCAGAGAGACGCCTAAGGAATTCCTCTGTGATCCTTTTAGGCAAAAAGATAATTCACATTTGTAAGAAGTTTTTGCATTTTCTTCTTTGGTCTCTGATACTCCTGTCCTAATAACTTGTAATTACTTTGCCTTTGAAGAGTGAGAAAAGGTGCTGTTCAGAGCACAGTCCCTTTTTTTCTGGGTTGCTATCAGGCATCTCTCTCTGTCTACACTTATAAAAAGCAGAATAGATTCTAATTAAATCCCATATTTTTCAGATAACTCTATTGAGTAAACTGATAAAGATGTTATCAGTGGGCCTGTTGTCATGTTTGATCAAATTCTTTACAGAGCTATATAGTCTCTCATAAAACCTGCTTGAATGATGTAGTTCAGAGAAATCTTTGAATAGTATTGTTCTGTTTTCTAGAATCAAGGGGGGTAGAGGGGGTGGGGGATTGCTTGAGAGGCTCCTGTTACTCACGTGGGGTGATGCTTAAATGGTTTGTTTTAGGAAAAAAACAAACACTTCTCATCTTTTAGTTTTACTGTCTTGCTATAAAATTCCTCTCAGGTACAAAATGGAACCTATTTTCACTTATTATTAGGGTGAAAAGAATGAGCCACTTCAAAATCACAGTTTTTTTAAGGCTGAAATTTATTCAATGTCTATTATTTGTAGGGGACCATACCAAATATCCTACATGAATTATCTCATTTGATGCCTATGACAATGCAGGATGTTAATTCTACTTTGGAGGTAAGGAAATTGAGGGCTGGGCAGACTTGTCCAAGGCCACACAGCAAAGATACCTCTGAGCGTAAGAGGGGAAGAGGGAAAGGAGGAAGGAGAAATAAAGCAGCTCTGTGCGGAGATGAAGTTCTGTGTATCTATGTCAGTTAGGACTCTCATGGGAAACATACCCCCAATAGGATAATTCAGTAAGCTTTATTTACCGAGGGACTAACTACCAATGTTTCGGTGGCTACAGAGCCATGGGGCTGCTGGCAGCTGAACTTTTACCCTTCCTAAACCTGAGGGAGGAGGCTGAGGCGAGAGAGGCCTGCAGAGTCACAGAGTGATGGAGAACGACATGCTTTGAAAAGATGGATGACCTTCAGTCTGAGCAAGCAGCCACCTTGAGGCCTCCTTGTGGGCATAGAGTCAAGACCTCCCTCTCCCCAGTTAGCCCATCAGCAGAACCTTCCTGCAGTCTACAGGACATGGAGGTCCTGCTCACACCACCCTGAGTCAGCCTCTCGGGCAGCCCGTGGGGGGTACAGGACCCCAAGGTCTCTTCCCCTTTTCACCCAGAGCCCCCGCTACTCCCCATGAGTTTCAGCCACACTGGGCTCCCTGACTCCTTCCTCATGGCTCCTGTCCCTTTCACATGAGGCTCCTTGTCTCTCTTGGTCTCATTTAGAGGGACACAGCTAACCTGGAGTGATGACAGAGAAGGGGCCTGTTTCCAGGGCATGTGCAGTGGAGCTAAATCTGGATGGAAAAGAGAAGCAACATGGGGAGACTGAGGCAGGGTGGGCTGAGAGGGGGGCGGGCCCTGGAGACCATCACTGTCCACCTTGTTTGGATATTCAACACTTGAATGAAGTCCTGGGCCATTTACTCCTGTTTTTGGCCACCAGATATTGCTACCATTTCCCCATAAATAGAACTTTTTTGGGTGGACATTCAGGAGGCTGTCCCACACGCATTTACCCCTCCACTTAGGTGTTATTTCATTCATTTATCCATTCACTGTCATTCATTTATCCATTCACTCAGCACATGCTATGAGCATGTATCAGCTTACTATTTGCACAAAGATCATTGAAATATGATCTGTCTTTAAAGCATTTGCAAGCGACAAAGATAATTTTAATAATCCCCACAAATAATTTTAACTTATTTTAAAAAGTGGGAATCCTCATGCAGATGGAATAGATAAAATGTATTAACTGTTGAAAAAGTAAGGAGGTTATTTTTAATCCTCATGTCAGAATTTCAAGGTTCAAGTTCTTCTCTTGTGGAGAATCATCTAGCACCACCTTCCTAGACACCTGGGGTAATTCTGCCCTAGACTTAGCTGTCGACTCTGAACTCCTCTAGAAACTGATGCTCTGATGGACAGAGTCCGATATCAGATGATACAGTGACTTCTACCATTCATGAGCTGGCTCTTGTGTTGAGCTCTGCTTTTGCCAATGAAGTAGCCAATGGTATTTCAGTCCAAGGCCTCCTTCTGGCTTTTGTATTCTTGCAGGGACTGGGTGGGTTCCAGCCAGTCAATGGTCTATCAGAGATGGTGTCAGCTGCTGATGAGGAGTAGGAGACTTAAGTAAGTTAAGTGATGTCCCCATGCCGCACAGCAAGCCAAGGCTAAGACAAGGCCACAGGTCCCCAGTGTACACTCCATCATCCCACTCTGGCTCAAAACTGGATAAGAGGAAGCTAGATACAGGAAAGCTAATCTTCTCTCTGATTAAGTTAAGTCTAGTCCATAATGAAAACTGATGCCCTAAGGTTACCAGGCACTGTCCTTTCTCTTCCTCTCTTAAAATTTCCAGGAAAATGCTCACTGCATTTGAGAAATGTGTCTCTTCATGTCTGTGTGAGCCCTGGGGACCAGAATCTGTGTCTTATTTATGGTTGTATCTTTAGTAGAAAACTTTGCCTGATATGTCAAGGGCGTCTATTAAATGCTCATTGAGGGAATGCTTGCACTGGTTCTTTCCTTTTTTTAAAATAATATTCACAAACCTTTAGTGACCAGACCCACAGCAAAAATTATTAAATGCTATTACTCATGCCCCTTTCTCAAACGATTTCTATTAAGATCTTGTGGGAATATTAGCTCAATTCCCATTTTACAGACAAGCAAATAGAGGCTACAGCAGGTTGAACAGTAACAGCTCACACTTCTTGACCTGACACTGTGTCAGGCACCATCTGGAGCATGCTCCCTATAATGCTTTATTTAGTCCTCATGATGACCCTATGAGAAGGTGAAATTATGGTCTTCATTATTTCACATGATGAAACTGAAGCACAGAGATGTCCAGTAAATTGCCCAAGGTCACAAAGCCATTTACAAGAAGCCAGGATAGGAGGACAGTTAGTTTGACTTTAGGACTCAAGTCTTAATTGCTTCATTGTACTGTCTTTAATGACACACCAAAGCCTCAGAGATAGCCAGGGACCATGAGTTTTTCCTTTTGTTAATGACTGGGCTTATGATGCTGAGAATGTCTCCATCTTTCAGAGTTTGGTTTCCTTATCTCTGAGATGTTATACCAACATCCACCTCCCTAATACAGGTCTGACTTTCTCCTAGACTGCCCCCAAACCTACATAAAAAAACATACATGTATAAGCCACTCTTTGGCTTTCAAAATGCCAAAATCTCAACGGAATCATTTTATCCTCTACATTTTTAAATATACTAAGCAACTAAGCACCATTTGTCTAGCTCTGGGCTCAAGAAAAATACTTTTTCAGTGTTTGAGAGTCATAGTAACATTGGGAAAAAAACTAAGGGTATAAAATTGTCTTTATTTTACCGCTTAATATCTGTGTGAACTTGGGTACTTCATGCCGGTTTTATGTATTTGATATTCATCATCTGCAAAATAATAACAGTGACAACAATAATAATTATCAATGAATTGCTTAAAAAATGAGAGAATGATACACAGCTTTTTAAAACAATAATAACCAATTAAATGCTAACCTATGATTACTGTTTATACAGATTCAGTTCGTTCAACCCTGTTAGAACACAGACAAAACTCCAAAGGTTTAACTGACTAAGTAACCTAAGTAGTGGATGGCAGTCTGTATCCTCAGATTGTTCACTTACTGGTCAATGTGCAGATACGGGGTTAACAGGATGTAGGAGAAAGACCCCACACTCTGGAATGAAATACTGTTATGTAACCTTGGGCAAGAGGTTTCACGTTTCAAAATATCCATGGATATTTACACTAAGGGGTTAAATAACCTTCAGAATTGTCATGCTCATAGAATGTGATGCCCAAAATACAGTGTCTGGCTCAGGTTAGGATCGAATAAATTATATTTTCTTCCTCACTTTGGATAGAACTATTTTCGCGAGTGAAGAGAACTCAAGCAACTTTTAAAATCCCAAGTTTAATAGAGTATCATTATTAACAAATAACACTACTAGCCTTTCTCTCCCCTCCTTTGCCAACAATCTAATCATTTTATTGATTTCAGACTCCATTTGTGAGATGAGAATGCCCCATGGGAAATAGCCCCAACACAGTGCTGCTTCCTCACAAAGTAAAGACAACGTCTATTTGATTGAAGGAGAGAGTACATTTCCTAGCTCCTGATGGAAACCAATGTGTCTCCTCTTCATATGGACCATCAATGTAAATGTATATCTCCTTTATACCTTATATAAAAACTAGCTTTATGCATGAAATAATAGCATTAGAAAAGCTTTAAGGAGCTGTAAGTCCTAGTTTTAATTTTACTTATTCCTGATACCATGGGAAAATCTTTATAATTTCATGAGCCACAGTCTACTCATCTACAAAATGGGGATTAAATGGGTCAAAATATGTAAAAGTTTATAACATAATAACTCATACATAGTAGGAAGTTTATAAATGTACATTTTCTATCATCTTCTCCCATAAGACCAGACTTTAAATTTTACATAGTTATATAGATCCCATAATGACTAGCAGTATGCCCTGCACAAAATATGCTCTTGAGAAATGTTTATGAAATTAAACTAAACTTAAAATATATATAGATAATACAAGTGTTTTTAACACATCATTATTTTACATTATAAAAAGTATAAGCTTAGGGCCTAAAATTAATTTCATATATTTTGAATTGTATATATTATAATTATAACTAAAAATCCACCATGCTCAAACTTTTTTGTTGTTGTTGCTGGTTAGTTCATTTTTTTTTTTTTCAGCCAATCTCACGTGAGGCTACAGAGTGTCAACGAAAGAATAAACAATTTGGAGCCAAAGTTGAATTTAAATTTAGTGTATCTCATTGACTCAAAGATACCATTAATTATGAGATGCCCATGTACAATTGTTACAAAGACAGTACTGCCAATACACTAAGGCATGATTGCTAACGAAAAATTGCACAATGAATACTTATTTCAGAGATGTTAATATGAAAGAAAATATGACCCAATGAAATGTTATTTAACTTCTCTGATCTCCATTTTCTCCATCAGAAAAATAAGTCTAACAGTAATAACTAAGAGGATTTTGAAATGATCACATGAAGAAAGGGTATGACTGTCCACTTCAAATTCTAAAACACTGAAAATATTGTTTATAGACAACAGTCTCACTTGATGAGAAGCTCAGTTTGGAGATATGAAATGTCTTCTATCTTCCTGATCTATCTTTCCTTGGTTGTTTATGTAATGCCATGACCAAGAAGTAACAGGTTTTGTGTCTATTTCACTGTAAAATGACAACATATAATCATGATAGTTCACCTGAATTTGTGTTACTTTGCCTTTGGAGTGAACTTCTTACAGATTTTTTTAAACCTAGTTTCTGGTAATTATTCAAACACAAAAGTAATTGTTTAATGATTGTTCAAGAAAAACTTTATATCCTATTTAGGTTACTCATTTAGAAGAATTGACCTTAGACTTTTAAACAAATCCAAAGAAAACAAATCAGAAAGCAAAACCCACAAAAAATCTAGAAAATTACCCAGGTCAGGGAAAGAACTGGATGATTTACATGACAAACTATTCTTGAAATTTTTTTCCATAAGTCTAGTATATTAGATTTGAACATTTTTACAGAAACGTTAACAGATCCATTTGACTTCAAAGTTTGGGACTGAAGACAGGAGATGCACTTTCTAGGCTTCCTGATCCTCTTGTGTCGGGTGACATACCTAAAGAATTGCATGCCATATGAGCTAAATAGTTGGATGTTGCAGATTCATTGTCTTGTGGAGTTTTGCCAATACCTCCCGATGTGACAAGCAAGAGTGCCAAGAAATAGTATGATTCAGCTTTGTGAGTCCCTCCTGTTTCTGATTTTGTAACTCCATTTCTGCTGCCCCTGGAAGGATGGTCATCATTTGGTAAATTTGATTCATTATTGGAGGTTCAAAGAGCAAAGGAAATGCAAATGGCTTACAACTTACAAAGACACACAGTACTGCAGAATGCCACAAGAAAGACGTTAACAAAGTCATTGTGACATTTGATGGGGATAATTTTTAAAACCTAAGAGACAGCAAGGTGCTGAGCACATTCTACCATGTTTTCCTGGATTCTTCCAGGTTTGTCTCCTAAATAACTCTGATAATTCAAAGTACCTTAAGATTACTTCCCCTCATTCTCAAGCTTTTAATTAGGGTGTTTTCATCAAGAACATCTTCCTCAGTGCTCTCATGTTAAAATCCTAAATATGCTTTAAATTTCAAACTCATTTTTCTTTTTTCCATAAAACCTGCTTGTCTCCATGCAATCTCTATCCCCTAAAGCATTCCATTTAACATGTTCTTGATACATCCAGAATAGCTCTTATCCTAGTTGCTCAGGGATTTAGGGATATGTTTCTCTTATAGCTTTAAATTTCTCTGTTTTATTTATAGTTATAATCCTAGAGCTTATGTACAGATTTATTCAATATTTGTTGGCTAATTTTTATTCTCTTGCAATTGGGATGAAGAAAGAGATGAAGTGAATGTCAGAAAGCAATAGTTTTCATGGAATAGGTGATGTTCACTGGGCTGCTACCTCCTACTCCAGCTAACTCCACACCTCCTAGTCCAACTACCCTTGCCCAACTACCTCCTAGTCCAACTAGCTCCACACCTCTATTCCTGTTAAAGAAAAAGAACAGCAAAATCCAAAAAAGTGAGAGTGATATTATAAAAGACAGACCATTAAATCTACAAACCTCATGCTTTGTTCTTAGTTACAATGCACTTAAATCACACCTCAATTTTCTGCATGTTAGGTTTGGCAATGCTGTAGTTGAGAGCTGTTGCCATCAGCCTATGCTTAAAGAATTTCCCACAGAAATTGTTTCTAACTTCCTCCACTTTCTGCTAGTCACAAAACACCCTCTTGTCTTCAGAAAATTACTTCCTATTTTATCAATCTGTGGCAGCATTTCTCAGCATTGCACTGCTGACATCATGAATCAGATAATTCTTGGTTTTGTGGGCTGCATGTGCATTGTAAAATGTTTAGCAGCATCTTTGATTTCTACCCATTAGACACCAGTAACAATCTCATGACAATCAAAAGTATCTCCACGCATTGCCTAATCTCCACTGAGATCCCCCCAGTTTTAGAGTAACTAGTCTATAGAGACTCCTCTGGCTAAGCCTCCTCAACTTGCATAACTGAGATTCTTAAACTAGGAGAGATGACAGGAGCCACAGAGATTCAGTGGCTCAACAACATATTACAGATAAGCCCATAGCAGCTAAGCGTGTTCCCCAAATAGACTAACAGTGCAAGACTAATGCATCTAAAATGTAAGTGCCACCATGTCCATCTAGTATTTAACATTCTTCAGTGGCTCTTCGTAACTCACAAGACAATATCATAAAGTCCCTTGCCTTGACTCACAGTGTCTTCTTTTGTGGTTCTACCTGTGCAGTTTTGTAGCTGCCTCAAGCTACTTGCAGATAGTGGAATGTAGGGTGCCCTCTCACTCATTGGCATGAGATGTTCCTGGCAAACATCTCTGTCCCTGAGTGTCATATTTTGACATTTCTCTGTGTATTTGTCAGCTTCTCACCATGAGACTATAAGATCCACAAGGGCAAATATCTAGTCTCCCTTCCTTATAATTTCCTCACCAGCACCTTACTCCACAACATTGGTAGAAAAATGACTGGAAGCCTCTAGATTTTGGCTAATATTTATCTACCTGAAATGCCCCTTAGAAATTCAGTCCAACATCATCAAAGAGCACACAAAGACACAAATAATCTCCTCTTTCATCAGAATGGATCCTGTGAGTTTCTCCTAAAAACCTTAATGGCTGGGTTGTTCGTCTGTCAGTCAGCCAGATGCTCATTCTCAACACCATTGATTCCTAAGAGCAAGGACCAAATGGCACCACACTTGTAACCTTAGTGTTTAGTGCTAGTGTTTGGCTCATATTAAATGTTTCATGAAAAATGGATGTCTGTATCCCTTAGTTCTTCCTTTTCTTTTCTGAGTACAACAGAAGTCGTGTCTCATCCTTCTGGATATTTTTCATAATGCATAGCACAATACCTCGCAAAGAGGAAATAACTAGTTAACATGCCACATCTAGCGTGATGCCTCCAGCTTTGTTCTTTTGACTTAGGATTGTCTTGGAGATGCGGGCTCTTTTTTGGTTCCATATGAACTTTAAGGCAGTTTTTTCCAATTCTGTGAAGAAACTCATTGGTAGCTTGATGGGGATGGCATTGAATCTATAAATTACCTTGGGCAGTATGGCCATTTTCACGATATTGATTCTTCCTATCCATGAGCATGGTATGTTCTTCCATTTGTTTGTGTCCTCTTTTATTTCACTGAGCAGTGGTTTGTAGTTCTCCTTGAAGAGGTCCTTTACATCCTTTGTAGGTTGGATTCCTAGGTATTTTATTCTCTTTGAAGCAATTGTGAATGGAAGTTCATTCATGATTTGGCTCTCTGTTTGTCTGTTACTGGTGTATAAGAATGCTTGTGATTTTTGCACATTAATTTTGTATCCTGAGACTTTGCTGAAGTAGCTTATCAGCTTAAGGAGATTTTGGGCTGAGACAATGGGGTTTTCTAAATATACAATCATGTCATCTGCAAAGAGGGACAATTTGACTTCTTCTTTTCCTAACTGAATACCCTTGATTTCTTTCTCTTGCCTAATTGCCCTAGCCAGAACTTCCAACACTGTGTTGAATAGGAGTGGTGAGAGAGGGCATCCCTGTCTTGTGCCAGTTTTCAAAGGGAATTTTTCCAGTTTTTGCCCATTCAGTATGATATTGGCTGTGGGTTTGTCATAAATAGCTCTTATTATTTTGAGGTACGTTCCATCAATACCGAATTTATTGAGCGTTTTTAGCATGAAGGGCTGTTGAATTTTGTCAAAAGCCTTTTCTGCATCTATTGAAATAATCATGTGGTTCTTGTCTTTGGTTCTGTTTATATGCTGGATTATGTTTATTGATTTGCGAATGTTGAACCAGCCTTGCATCCCAGGGATGAAGCCCACTTGATCATGGTGGATAAGCTTTTTGATGTGTTGTTGAATCCGGTTTGCCAGTATTTTATTGAGGATTTTTGCATCGATGTTCATCAGGGATATTGGTCTAAAATTCTCTTTTTTTGTTGTATCTCTGCCAGGCTTTGGTATCAGGATGATGTTGGCCTCATAAAATGAGTTAGGGAGGATTCCCTCTTTTTCTATTGATTGGAATAGTTTCAGAAGGAATGGTACCAACTCCTCCTTGTACCTCTGGTAGAATTCAGCTGTGAATCCATCTGGTCCTGGACTTTTTTTTGGTTGGTAGGCTATTAATTATTGCCTCAATTTCAGAGCCTACTATTGGTCTATTCAGGGATTCAACTTCTTCCTGGTTTAGTCTTGGAAGAGTGTAAGTGTCCAGGAAATTATCCATTTCTTCTAGATTTTCCAGTTTATTTGCATAGAGGTGTTTATAGTATTCTCTGATGGTAGTTTGTATTTCTGTGGGGTCGGTGGTGATATCCCCTTTATCATTTTTAATTGCGTCGATTTGATTCTTCTCTCTTTTCTTCTTTATTAGTCTTGCTAGTGGTCTGTCAATTTTGTTGATCTTTTCAAAAAACCAACTCCTGGATTCATTGATTTTTTGGAGGGTTTTTTGTGTCTCTATCTCCTTCAGTTCTGCTCTGATCTTAGTTATTTCTTGCCTTCTGCTAGCTTTTGAATGTGTTTGCTCTTGCTTCTCTAGTTCTTTTAATTGCGATGTTAGAGTGTCAATTTTAGATCTTTCCTGCTTTCTCTTGTGGGCATTTAGTGCTATAAATTTCCCTCTACACACTGCTTTAAATGTGTCCCAGAGATTCTGGTATGTTGTATCTTTGTTCTCATTGGTTTCAAAGAACATCTTTATTTCTGCCTTCATTTCGTTATGTACCCAGTAGTCATTCAGGAGCAGGTTGTTCAGTTTCCATGTAGTGGAGCGGTTTTGATTGAGTTTCTTAGTCCTGAGTTCTAGTTTGATTGCACTGTGGTCTGAGAGACAGTTTGTTATAATTTCTGTTCTTGTACATTTGCTGAGGAGTGCTTTACTTCCAATTATGTGGTCAATTTTGGAGTAAGTACGATGTGGTGCTGAGAAGAACGTATATTCTGTTGATTTGGGGTGGAGAGTTCTATAGATGTCTATTAGGTCTGCTTGCTGCAGAGATGAGTTCAATTCCTGGATATCCTTGTTAACTTTCTGTCTCGTTGATCTGTCTAATGTTGACAGTGGAGTGTTGAAGTCTCCCATTATTATTGTATGGGAGTCTAAGTCTCTTTGTAAGTCTCTAAGGACTTCAAACTATACTACAAGGCTACAGTAACCAAAACAGCATGGTACTGGTACCAAAACAGAGATATAGACCAATGGAACAGGACAGAGTCCTCAGAAATAATACCACACATCTACAGCCATCTGATCTTTGACAAACCTGAGAGAAACAAGAAATGGGGAAAGGATTCCCTATTTAATAAATGGTGCTGGGAAAATTGGCTAGCCATAAGTAGAAAGCTGAAACTGGATCCTTTCCTTACTCCTTATATGAAAATTAATTCAAGATAGATTAGAGACTTAAATGTTAGACCTAATACCATAAAAATCCTAGAGGAAAACCTAGGTAGTACCATTCAGGACATAGGCATGGGCAAAGACTTCATGTCTAAAACACCAAAAGCAGTGGCAGCAAAAGCCAAAATTGACAAATGGGATCTAATTAAACTAAAGAGCTTCTGCACAGCAAAAGAAACTACCATCAGAGTGAACAGGCAACCTACAGAATGGGAGAAAATTTTTGCAATCTACTCATCTGACAAAGGGCTAATATCCAGAACCTACAAAGAACTCAAACAAATTTACAAGAAAAAAACAAACAACCCCATCAAAAAGTGGGCAAAGGATATGAACAGACATTTCTCAAAAGAAGACATTCATACAGCCAACAGACACATGAAAAAATGCTCATCATCACTGGCCATCAGAG
This sequence comes from Theropithecus gelada, assembly GCF_003255815.1. Lineage (NCBI taxonomy): Eukaryota > Metazoa > Chordata > Mammalia > Primates > Cercopithecidae > Theropithecus > Theropithecus gelada. Next base: position 26,476,111 of record NC_037681.1, on the reverse strand, counting down.
AAATGCAAATCAAAACCACAATGAGATACCATCTCACACCAGTTAGAATGGCGATCATTAAAAAGTCAGGAAACAACAAGTGCTGGAGAGGATGTGGAGAAATAGGAACACTTTTACACTGTTGGTGGGATTGTAAACTAGTTCAACCATTATGGAAAACAGTATGGCGATTCCTCAAGGATCTAGAACTAGATGTACCATATGAGCCAGCCATCCCATTACTGGGTATATACCCAAAGGATTATAAATTATGCTGCTATAAAGACACATGCACACGTATGTTTATTGCAGCACTATTCACAATAGCAAAGACTTGGAATCAGCCCAAATGTCCATCAGTGACAGACTGGATTAAGAAAATGTGGCACATACACACCATGGAATACTATGCAGCCATAAAAAAGGATGAGTTTGTGTCCTTTGTAGGGACATGGATGCAGCTGGAAACCATCATTCTTAGCAAACTATCACAAGAACAGAAAACCAAACACCGCATGTTCTCACTCATAGGTGGGAACTGAACAATGAGATCACTTGGACTCAGGAAGGGGAACATCACACACTGGGGCCTATCATGGGGAGGGGGGAGGGGGGAGGGATTGCATTGGGAGTTATACCTGATGTAAATGACGAGTTGATGGGTGCAGCACACAACATGGCACAAGTATACATATGTAACAAACCTGCACGTTATGCACATGTAACCTACAACTTAAAATATAATAATAATAAATAAATTTAAAAAAAAAAAAAACATGCCACATCTGCTTCTTCTTTGTCATTGCTTAAAGGTTTTGGGGAGTCCTAGACCTGAAGTTTCAGCTAAGCTTTCTCAGGGATAGCAGACATTGTTTATTGGTTTCTGTTTATTGGTTTCAGGGTGCTTGGCCACTGTGACCAACACTGCCAGTGCTCTGCACAAATTCTCTGAAGTCCCTCTCACTGCTTTAGTATTTGCCTTTCCCAGTTTCAGGGTGCTTCTGAATGCAAGGTCTGTACCTGCAGCTCTTTACTGAGGACTGCCCTTAGCTACTAAAGGGCCTTAGTACCTTTGTGTTGCTATGAAGGAATACCTGAGGCTGGGTAATTTACAAATTAAGGAGATTTATTTGGCTCATAATTCTGCAGGTTATCCAAAAAGCACAGGGTCACCATCTGCTTCTGGTGAGGTCCTCAGCAAGCTTCCAGTCATGGTGGGAGAGGAAGGGGAGCCTGCGTGTGCAGAGACCACATGGTGAGAGAGGAAGCAAGACAGAGAAGGGGAAGGTGCAGGCTCTTCTAACAAACAACTCCCATGGGAACTAATAAAGCAAGAACTCATTCAGTGTTCTCAGAGGACATTAATCTATTCACGAGGCATTCATCCCCATGACCAAACACCTTCCATTATGTCTCACCTCTAACATCAGGGAATAAATTCCAACATGAGATTTGGAAGGGTCAAACGTTTAAACGATATAATAGAGTCTCATTAACTACAGGTGCGGGGAAGGGCACGTTCTTGGAGGGCCCCACACCCATTCCCAATTCCTGCACCCAAGCATAAGGGAACACAGAAGCTCAACTGCCTCACCGCAGGTTCAAACACCGGGAGCCCAACTTACACCCACACTCCCTTCTGGGCTGGACTGAAGCAACCCTCTGGGCACGTTGCCTAAAATTACACACTGGCCTTGTTTCTTTCCCTTTCCTGTCTTTCGCCCCCCAGTTTCTCATTTGTTTCCATTGGAAGCAACTTCTTTATAAATCATTGACACGCAGACTCTTATCTCAGGGTCTTCTTCTGACAGCAAACCCAGGACAACATCTTCCTCTCTACTGATTGTTAACCAGCAGGGGAGGGAGTGAGGAGCACATCAAAATCACTTGAGTACATGACTGGGTACATAGTTTGTGAGGCTGTCTTAGTCCTTTCAGCTGCTATAACAAAATCCCATGAACTGGGTGGGTTATAAACAGCAGAAATTTACTTATCATCATTCTGGAGGCAGGGAAGTCCAAGATCAAGGTCCCAGTCAATCCAGTGTCTGAGGAGGCACCTTCTTGCTGTGTCCTTGTGTGATGAAAGGGGCAAGGGAGCTCTCTGGAGCCTCTTTTCTAGGGGCTCTAATCCCATCCATGAGGACTCTGCCTTGATGACCTAACCACCTCCCAAAGGCCCTACCTTGTAATGCCATCATTATGGGGATTAGAATTTCAACATACGCATTTTGGGGGATATAAACATTCAGACCATAGCAGGAGCTGAGTGTGCCTGAAAATGTGGGTTTCTTATTATGAATTTCAAGATCAACAACAGCAGAGCATTGAGCTAAGTGTGGTTTCCTTCTGGGCCCGGGTACTTGTGTGACTGCCCAGATTGCATGCCCATGAAGCCTGCCCTACCTAATAGACTTCGTCAATCTCCCGTATCCAGCTATGCTTTCACAACTACCAACAACCGATAACACATGTGCACAGCCTTTGTATGGATGCTTTTTCCTTTCTCTAAATAGCAGTTATTTAAAGTATTATCAGTATAAAAATAGCTGTAAAAAGGCAAGACATATGGGGAAATTTTAAAATATGAATAGCTTCAGCAAAATGATGTACGACACATGAGGGAGTTTTAAGATTCATTGCCTGTGGGCACAATTTTGGACACATAGTAGTTACTCAACAAATGCTCATTGATTGACTGATAAGATTTCAAATACTTGATGTTTTTAATTTGTTTCCTTTGCACTTGGCACTATTAGAAGCACATAGGATTGGAATATGTGAAAGTTAGAAAGGACTGAGGACCTCAGTAATCATAATCCAAAAATTTGATTTTGCAGATCTGAGACCAATATATTTTAATGATTTCCCTAATGTCACATATCTGAGATACAGTAACAAAGAATTATGTTGCTCATCATTTTCTAAGAGCCATAGTGTATGTTATAATTGTTTATGGGAATCATGTTAACATAAACTTAAGAATTACCAAAGGGACAGTAAAGGTGTGTTAAAAGACGAGGTTGAAAGTGTACTATTTATCTATAGCCATACAACAGTGAGTTACCACAACATTTAGCTGCTAAAAACAACACGCATTTGGTCTGAAGAGAGAATTTGGACATGCTGGGATGGGAGTAAAGAAAAATTCTATGTGAAACAGGTGAGATGTATAGATAAAGAAACTCAGAGTTCTTGTGAAGATAAAATCCCCTGCTTCAGATAAAGAACTAGACCTTAACTGTGGGCAATTTGGAATAAAATGAATGCCTCTGAAAGTCACATAGTCCATGGTATTACTTTCAGGGGGTAAGTAGCAGCTCTGTGCATGAGGAATTGAAGAGAAGAGGGAAATGTTATGACTAAAGATACCCTGCAAAAATTATTGGTGAGAGGAATGAAGATATAAACTAAAGATACAGCAATGGATAGGAGAGGACCAATGTGGGAGCTAACATGGAGGCAGAATGGATCAGACTTGGCAGTGGGTTGACTAGAGGCTTGGCAGTAGCCAGGAAGAAAGAAGAGAAGTTAAAATGAACGGCAGGTGTCACAGCCATGAAGTGAAATAGCATCTCAGCTCTCAGCAAGCAAGGCCCATTCTCCTCTGAAAACCCCTTACAGATTCCTATACTTCCTCTAAAGAACGTTTGCTTGAGATAAGGTAGTAGATAGCTTGTTCCTAGGAAGCACAGCCAGTGCAAGAAGGACAAGCTAAGGTTTTTGAGCCAATCTTTTTGGTGTTGGTGAGAACACTGAATTCTGGTTTCAGGAGCTCAATCATTGGAGCTTCATTTACAGATTCAGGGGCCAGGTTAGATCCACTAGTGATCTGGACAAAAGCTGTCCTGTCAGAGGGGTAGTAAAATTATGTGAAAAGACATGTTGTTTACCTACAGTCCCATAACCAATTACCCCAAATCTTAGCAGCTCAAAACAACACACTATGCCTGAGAGCCAAGAGTCAGGGAATGACTTAGCAGGTGCTCTGGCTCAGAGTGTTTCACAGGCTGAGTCAAGCAGTCAGCTAAGGCTACAGTCCCGTGAAGGCTTTACCTGTGATTCCAAGGAGCTAATTCATATGGCTGGAGGCTGGAGGCTTCAGCTGTTTGGCATATGAGCCTCTCCACAGGGCAACTGGCTTCCATGAATCAAGTGATAAAAATGGGAGGGAAAGAGAAAGCCAGAGTGTGAGACAAAGAAAGTAAGTGAAACAGAAAGACAGAAAGAGAAAGGCAGACAGAGAGAGAAGAGACATAGAGAGAGAAAAAGAGAGAGAAAAGAGAGACAGAGACAGACAGAGATGGAAGAGATGCAGAGACAAGCACATACCAGAGGGAGATGAAGCAGGAAGCTGATGAAAATTTTACGACCTATCTCAAAGTCAGACACAATCGTTCTTCCTTGTTTTGCTAGAAACAAGTCCATCCCACACTCAAGAAGAGGGAAATTAAACTCTACCTCTTGAAACAAGAGTATCCTAAAATATGTAAATATACTTTTAAATCCAGTGGGTGAGCTGGACTGCAAATAAAAAGGTGTTAGGAAGATGGAGAAGACTCTGGAAACAGAAAGAGGAGGAAAATTAGGGTTAATAGATCCCTTGGCAAACACAGACAGAGAAGGGGAGTGCAAATCCCTCTATACATAGCTCTGATGCCATGTTGAGCTTAATACCTTACTACTGCAAGAAAGAAGTGGAGAGTTCCACGCCAACATGTGTTTGCCAGGTATGTGAACCAATAGCCAAGTGTCTCATCTGCCGATACAATTAGGTGATATTTCAGCTGACCCATTTTAAAACAAATTTTTCCTCCCACAAATTGTTATAGAACCCTACTCCTTTATCATATAATAAAAAAAATGGCTTAGGTATTTATTTCTCAAATCTCTTTAAATAGACAAGGTGCAAAAACAAACATGGCAACAACCTGGGCTCTTGTAAGTGCCTGCCATTTCCTAGGCTACAGGGCTGGTGCATCCTCTTCAATGCTCATCCCCCAGACTTGTTGCTGCAAGGGGCTACTGTGTCTGCATCTGCAGCGGCTCATTGATTCTCCTCTTTTGGCCAAGAACAACTGATGGACACGCAAAATACACGATTGGATGACTGATAAATAAACATGTGCAATGTCTTGGCTCCCAAATGAATTCCCATAACTCATTTAACCTTCTTGGATGCTCAGCCAAGACAGTATGTTCTTATTGTTTCCCCATCTTTTCCAGGTGTACCGAAAGTTAATACCTAAATAACAATCATAAAGCGTTTATAGCTAAAACATCTCCGATGTTTGTTGTATTTATCACTGGCTGCAGGAAACAGAAGACACTCTCAGGTAATGGATGAAGCCCTAGATTTTAGTCCAAAGCCCTGGATTGACAGCTGGCTTGGTGGCCACTTAAGTGAAAACTCTGGGAAGGTTGATCCTTGGGACCATGAGATGTGTGCTCTTTTTGGCTTGTCCATTGGTGTACTTTGATTGGCAGTTGCCAGTTCGGTAACAATTTCCCTTTTATGGATCCTCTGGCAGCGGTTGTATTTCAGTTTCAACCGGTTCTGCCTCGGTGGCAAGCTGTGGAGGAGTTTCTCCCAACTTAAACCTCCAGGGATTATTCAATTATTTGTTGATTTATTTTGGAACCCATATATTAATCTGACTCTTAGTTTGCAATATCTTCTGCCAAGAAACTGGGTTCGAAGCAACAATCCCTTGGGCTTTAGTCAAATGTGATTTTCCCTTGAATCCATTATGTACCTTAGAAAGGAGACTTAGCACTTCTCTTTAATATCTGCAGGAGACTTCCCTGCTCCCTGGCTTTCCTGTCAACCTCTTGCTCCCTGTGTTATCTTAGACTAAGGGGTGCTACCATAAATAGGGTTCACAGAGTTCTGTTCCAATATTCTGGTCATGGCCAGACTATGTGGTCCCCCAGGGCCCTCCCTATGAAGCCACCAAAAAGCATGATGGAGTATAAATGAAGCCCATATCTGACCAGTCTTCATTCCATAGTCTTCATTCCACAAAAGAAAATTTTTTAAAAGCTCGGATGCATAGTGTTCAATTTGATTCCTGTGTCCTGAACACAACATTTATCTTTAATGCCGGAGGTTTCTTAGAATGTAAAAAAACATGTTTCAGCAAAGGGAGGCCAATTTTCAAAATCACTCATTTGGCAAATGCACCAGCTTTCAAGCTGAAAAGCCCTGCTTCTGGTTCCTCACAGTTTACCTAATCCAAAAGCAGTGGTAATCATGCTAAAAAAAAAAAAAAAAAATTGTCAGTTCTGCCAATAGCCTTGGGCTTTGCTTGCTGCCACAGTACATACACAAAGAGAGATGGTGATAGCGGGTTGCTTATGCAATTGAAATGCACGGCCATCCATATAGAACATGCATGCCTATTTGAAGAGCTACCGGGCACAAAATTTATGGCACCCTTGATTTTACAACTGCACCACCCTCACTATAAATACTTTCATGGGATCAGCCAGTTTATTTCCTGGCTAATAACTGATCCATTCAAGCAGAAATGTCTGAATAAAGAGTTCTACTACTACTACCAGATGTAATATTTGATCAGACTATAATCAACATATCTCATTTTACTAACACTAGGATAACTTACACAATAAATTTCTCATTGTTGTATGGATTGAGTTCTTCCTAAAAAAAATTAAAAAAAAAACTTGGAAGGAGACTAGCACTTTTATAATTTGGGCTGGCATTCGGAGTCTACAGGAATCTCTATAAATCTGCTTTCCAGCATTATAAAATGATGCATCCTCAGCATATTCTTCTCTTTCTTGATGTGGAATTGCATGTGCTTACCAGAGCAGAATCAATGAGGGATAAAAATGCTACAAGGATATCTTGCTACAGCCATTCTCTCCTAAACCATCAATTTTCAAGAGATTGACTAATTAAATCATGCCTTGGGTCTTCCTTTCAGCAGGAAAATGCAGTTAGCTAATCTGAGCTCATATACTAATAATAGAAATAGGCATCTTCACATAGAAGACATTATCTGGAGTCTCACAAAATATTCTCACTTGTTTGTATTTGATGCCTAAGGTGAGTATTGCCTTTTTCCAACCTCATGTCAAACACATGTTTAACATAGAGTAGTCCCTTAAGAAACTGTAGGGTCAGTGTGGACCAGAGGATGCTAATGGTTGCTGTTGGGTGGCACGGCTGTGTGTTGGTTCCCCGGGACTGTCATAACAAAATACCACAAACTGGGTGAATTGAAACAACAGAAATTTATTGCCTCGTAGTTCTGGAGGGCAGATATCAGGGTGTCAGCAGGGCTATGATTCCTTTGAAACCTAAAGATGAGAATCCTTTCTTCCATCTTCTCCCTCCAGTGTTGGGTGGCAATACTTGGTGTTCCTGGTTTACTGCTGCATCACCCTAGTCTCTGCCTCCATTGTCTGTGGTTGTCTTCCCTCTGTGGGTCTGGGTTTATACATGGCGTGCTCCTCTGTGTGATTCCTCTTCCTAAAAGGATACTAGTCATATTGGATTAAGGGTCAATCCTACTCTGTTATGACCTCCTCTTAACTAATTATATTTACAAGAGTCCTATTTTCAAATACAATCACATTCTAAGGCATTGGTGGTTAGGACATCCACATATCTTTATAAGGGAAAAAATTTAATCCATAGAAGGCTACCTATGCCCCAGTTGGTTCTGGTTCCCATTTAACAACTAGGATTATACACAGATATGGTGTATATCAGTCAGATGAATACCTCTGTCAGTGGTTTGTCAGAAAGAATGGCAAGCAAAGATGTCTATATCCGGTCTTATTGGCACTAACAGATCCCAAGCAACCAAGTGCAATGTTACCCCTTCCCATTTACCCTGGGACTCTCCCAGGGAATCATCAATGGGTTCCAGGAGGCTATGCGAAGTGGCACCACTGACCAAGCAGAAGAAACCCCATCCATTGCTGTTACCTTAATGAATCATCGTTCTCAGGGGAATTTGATTCAGGAATCCAGTCTTGTCTTCACGCCTAGAATTGTTTTATCTCAGAAGAGAAAATGATGCTGACTCAATTCTTCATGCCCAAACCATAATCTAAGTGTGTTCATTTTTCATAGAAAGTCTGTGCCACAGGAGCTGGAATGTCCATTTCAGTGTGAATGTGAATTTATTTTCTGTAGGCTGAGCTACACAGGAAGCAAAATCAGAAATTGTCTTAGTGAGACTGGGAACTAAAGGAGAGAAGACAGTTGACAATTCAGTTATTATGTTATGAAAGTCTGGGACAGCCACTTTCTTAGATTTGTTTCATATAAAACAGGATAATAAAATAATGAGTATAGTGACATTTATTACAAAGTTATTTTGTGTTAAGCATTGTACTAAGTATTTTTTTACATTAATATTTTTTAGTCTTTTCAGCAATGGTATGAAGTAGATGATATTATTATTCTTGTTTTACAGATGAAGACACAGAGAGGTGAGGTGTCTTTTTCAGTGTTCATAGTTAATAAGAGGCAGCAGCCCCACAATGAGAATGCTCATCATCTGGTTTCCAGAAGCCAAACTCTTTTTTTTTTTTTTTTGGGAGACAGAGTCTCACTGTCGCCCAGGCTGCTCACTGCAACCTCTCTCACTGAAATCTCTGCCCACTGCAGTCTCCGCTTCCATGGCTCAAGTGATTCTCCTGCCTTAGCCTCCCAAGTAGCTGGGATTACAGGCACCCACCACCATGTCTGGCTAATTTTTGTATTTTTAGTAGAGATGGAGTTTCACCATGTTGGCCAGGCTAGTTTCAAACTCCTGACCTCAAATGATCTGCCTGCCTCGGCCTCCCAAAGTGCTGGGATTCCAGGCATGAGCCACCGTGCCCATCCCCAGAAGCCAAACTCTTAATCAGTGTGTGACTCTGTCTGTGGAAAGTCCCTGCCCTGGTCAGTGGTAGATTCACACTGCTGGCTGCTCTCCGCTGCCAGTCTCTGATTCCACATTTCTGTGCTGATTTCATGTCCTGCACTTGACAAATACTAATTAGTTAATATCCATGACTGGTCCAAAGAGAAGTCTTATTATTCTTCTTTCTTGCTTGAAAGACAGTTTGTTTTTCATTTTGGTGCGGTGAAAGGAAAATAAATCTCGGGACCCCAAACTCACTAAGCCAAATGGAAAAGTCAAGCTGGAAACTGGGTCAGGCAAACTTGCTTCCCATTTGATTCCAAAATAACATGGCTACAAAGATAAAAAGCTACACACCTCCCCAACATTTTGCCCACAAGGAAATTCCTGGTGGCCCCCAAGATCTTTACCCTAAAGCATTTCTACTAAGGTTCACCATGGCAATGTAAATTGATAGCTTATCTTCACAGGTGCAGGGACATAGGACAGAACTCAGAGTCATCCTTCTGCTAACCTGAGACAAATGCACATCTGATTGCTTCCTCTGCCCTATTGTCTACATTATCTTATATAAAAATTCAGATTCCCTGAGCCAGACAAAGGCATGAATGACCATTTTCCCCATCACTTCTCACATGAAAATTGTGTGTTTACCCAATATCCACCTTTTTCTCTTTAAATATTGAAGCCCTCAAAATCATCTTTGGAGAAAGGCATAGACTTGTCTTCTAGGCACGCATCCTTAACTTTGGCAAGTAAGTCTCTTAAAGTGAGTGCTACTTGATTTGGTCATTTTCTGATTTACAGTGCATGACACAAAATAGATTCCTTTGCTCAACGGCTGGTAGTAATAAGTGCCAGGAAGAACAATGAATTAGTGTTAGAGGCCATGGAGTGAAAAGGAAAGCCATGTTAGATAAGATGGTCATGAAGATGATATCTGAATTTAAACCTAAACTAAGTGAGAGGAGACGTGAAAACAGTACTAGCAAAGCACCTTAAGGTGCCCAAGAAACCACAGTGAGTGTGTCACTCAGAGTAGGAAAGAATGATAGATGGGGGCAGAGGGTAGCTGAGACCAGGGACAGGAGTTTCTCACACATCTCAGGGGTGATGGGACTATACGGAGGGTTTTGCACAAAGAAGACATGTTGTTTGACTTATGTTTATAAATAATAATTTAGGCTATACTAAAACTGCTTTATAGTGTCAAGAGTAAAAGCAGGGTGTATTCAGTCTGTTCTTACACTGCTATAAGGAAATACCTGAAACTGGGTCATTTATAAAGAAAAGAGATTTAATTGGCTCACGGTTCTGCAGGCTATACCGGCTTCTGCTTCTGGGGAGGCCTCAGGAAACTTACAATTAGCAGAAGGCAAAGGGGAAGCTACCACATTTTACATGGCCAGGGCAGGAGGAAGGGGGTGAAAGGGAAGGTGCCACACATTTTTAAACAAATAGGTCTTATGAGAACTCACTCACTATCACAAGTACAGCAAAGGGGAAATCAACCCCCATGATCCAGTCACCTCCCACCAGGCCCTTCCTCCAACAATGGGGATTAAAATTCAACACGAGATTGGAGCAGAGACACAAATCCAAATCATATCACGGGGAGAACAGGAAAAGCCTCTTGCAATGATGGTGGCCTCCCCGGGCCTGGTTGATGTAGGAGAAACACAGACTTTACATGTGTGGCAGCTGCTGGAACCACAGGGACCCTTTGACAGACATTCCATCTGTCTTCCCATTAGAAGGGCAGAACCTTGCTTCTTGGATATCTGTCTGCTACTTGCACGAGCTCTCCCCAACAGCTGGCACGGTAACACCCCCCCTCTAGTTAGGGACTCCGAACCCATTCGGGACCAAGGGGTGGTGATCACTGGCCTCCACATGAGTGTGTCTTGAACCAGAGTGTGCATTGTATTTTATCCACAGGCCTCGCTAGAATGGAAGGAATGAAGAGAAAGCACCCATCATAACCAACAAAAAATTCTAAGGACTTTTAAGAACCACTACTTTGGTCATCTTTGGGAATTTTCTCTGATAGTGCCATCTCTGAGTCATCCTTCCCTCCTCTGAACACCTATTTCACTTACAGATGATTAAACAAGATGTAGCATTTAGCGGTGCCCCTGTTATTTCATGTGTGTGCACTACACCTACCTGAGTGCACACACATGAAGTAACATGGACAGCAGCAAGGTCCATTTCACCCTCATCATCCTAAAAATAATTAATATTTATCAGGCACCTACGGTATGCCAGATACTATTCTAAGTACTTTATATATATCAAATCATGTAATCCTCATGACAAAACTATGAGGTGGATATGATGATTATTCATAGCTTTCTGACGACGAAGAGACTGAATTAGATGAAGATTATGCCCCCGGATGAAGATACCCCTCAACCCAAGCAGTTTTCCCCAGACTTCTACTCTTCCACTAAGACACATGACTTCTTGTGTTGACCAGCACAGCAATGAGCACTCAATGGAGAGAGATGACTGAAAGCAGATCTCTTACTTATGGGTTAACTAGCCAGTAATAAAATATTCTAACAGTGCATTCACAATAATGCTGGAAAGAATGGCAGAGGAAATAGGAGAGAGGGGAAGATGAACACACTCAGGATGTGTGAACTCCGTTGCTCGGCCCCTCCAGGAGCCAGCCTGCAGACAGATCACACAGATGTGGGCTCAGACCCTTCACTCTGTCCATGGCCTCCATATTCAATCATGGACCATCACTCAGCATCCTGACCTTAGTCTGCTAATTAACTCAGCAAATGTTTATGAAGTATGCACCAGGTAGCACGGGCCTCATTACCAACTCCTGGGCTGTGGCTTCATTTAAGTCTATCTTCTATTCTGTACCACACCTCTGGACTTCAGTTTTGGCATCTCTTCTCGGCTACAATGTGGGTGCTTCCCTAGGGCTATGTTATTTGAACCAGGCCACAGCCTTCCCAAGAAAGCAAATAAAGTGAGATATGGAAAATGACTGAAAAATAAAATATAAGACTGAAAGTTCCAGTGACAAGTACACATTCCAATAAGTGGCGGTGGTGGCTAGAAGGACACACATGTCCTGACTGCACCTAATTCTCCTGTTGTTTCTGTGCACAGTGACTCCTTCAGAACTGCTCTGAATTCTATCTGTTCCTAATTCCTTTGTCTACCTCCCTATAAAGCTTAAAAATAGTACATTTTCTCTCCATATTTCCTAATATACTGTGAATTAAACTTACAAAGCCAGCTAATCAATAAATAGCAATCCAACATCTAAATGCTACGTAGGCTGTGCACAAGGTACAAGAAGAAAATATGTTCTTATTTTTCCTATCATCTCAGTTGCCTTTCAATATTAACACCGTTTTTTCTACAAGCACTTATTAAGCACCCACTATTAATGATGCACTATTTTGGGCAACTGAGAAACAGCAGCAAAGAAGGCAGACAAAACTTCTTGCCTTCGTGTAACCTACCATCTAAAAGAGAGACAAATGACTATGGAGAATTCTGATACTGATGACAGAAATAAAGAAAATTAAACAAGATAAAAGAATGAAGAGTAAAAGATGGCAGACAGGCTGGTCTTAAGGGACATATTAGGGTTCCCCAGAAGGACAGAACTACTATATATATGCTCTATATGTCCTAGTAGTTCATATATGTATATGAATATATATATATATATGAAAGAGAGTTTATTAGAGAGTTTATTAGGAAGAATTGGCTCAGAAGATTACAAGGCAAAGCCCACCATAGGCTTTCTGCAAGACGAGGAAAGAGAAAAGCAGGAAGTAATTTAGGCCAAGTCCGAAAGCCTCAGAACCAGGGAAGCCAACAGTGCATCCTTCAGTCTACCACTGAAGTCCCGAGAGCCCCGGGGAAGCAGTTGGTGCAAGTCCTAGAATTCAAAAGCCAAAGAATCTGGAGTCTAATGTCCAAGGGCAGGAGGAGTAGAAGCAAGAGTCTGGCACGGGTAGGAAAAAGATAAACAGAAAACTCAGCAAGCTGCTCATCCCCCTTCTTCTGCCTGCTCTGTTCCAGCTGCACTGGCAGTCGATTGGATGGTGCCCACCCACACTGAGTGTAGGTCTTCCTGTCCCGGTCCACTGACTGAGATGTCAGCCTCCTCCGGCGGCACACTCCCAGACACACCCAGAAACAATACTTTACCAGCCATCTAGTCATCCCTCAATCCAATCAAGTTGACATCTAATATTAACCATCACAAGTGATGTTCCACAAAGGCCCCTCTGAGAGCACGAAGGTAGAGAGCTTATCACGTGATTGTCTGGCAGAAGAACCTTCCAAACCATGAAACTGCAATTGCACCAGTCTGAACACAGATTTGAGCTTGGATGCTGAAAAGACAGAATAAAGATGATGTGTAGTTGGGTGTAGAGTACAGCCTAGAGTATGGCAGAAAGTCAAGTTGGAAATATAACTTGAAGCCAGATGCCATAAGTATCTTACAGACCAGGATCAGGTATTTGGATTTCATTCTAATTGCACAGAGAAGCCAGGCTGAGTGGCTCTGGGGCACTGCTCAAGAGAGTGGCATGATGTAAGTTTGAATTGTTAAAGAATTGCTCTGGCTGTTGTGTGGAGAATAGGTATAGAGAGGATACATGCCTCTAAGTGGAATCGGAAGTGGGAAAATCCGAGAAGAATCCATGAGAAGAAAGAAGGAGCATCAGTAAGGGTAACGTCTAGGTAAACATAAAAGACATAAAAGAGGTACAAACACGTGTTTTGTTCTTAGTTCTGTTCTATCTGATTGAAAAGAAACTGCCTAAACCAGTAATTATAAAACTGTGTTTGATGTGCTTATAATGTATAAACATGTAATTTGTGTGATAATAACAGTGCACAGGAGGAGGAGGTGGGAATGGAGCATCACAGCAGCAAAGTTTCTGTGTACAAGTGAAATCAACTTTGTATTAATCCAAAGTCGATTTTATAAATTAAGATGTTAATTTTAACCCCCAGGACAATCACTAAAAAAAACCATTCAAAACAACTAGGAGTAATGGCTCACACTTGTAATCCCAACACATTGGGAGGCTGAGGCAGGAAAATCCCTTGAGGCCTGGAGTTCAAGACCAGCCTGGGCAACATAGAAAGACACTATCTCTACAAAAGAAATGTATTTGAATTAGCTGGGTGTGGAGGTGCCTTCCTATAGTCCCAACTACTCAGGAAGATCAGGTGGGAGGATCCCTTGAGCCCAGGAGATCAAGACTGCAGTCAGCATTCCAGCATTCCAGGCAAGAAAGCGAGATGATATTTCAAAAAAGAAAGAAAGAAAGAAAGAAATTCAAAAATACAATAGGAGACAAAACAAGAAAATTAAAGTGTTACACAAGAAAATACGCACTTAACATAAAATAAGTCAGGATAGTGGAGCAAAGAAGACATAAAAATAAAATGGTTCAGACAGAACTACAAATGAAATCAGTATGTACTTTAAGATGAATGAAAACAGAAACACAACATAAAAGCACTTCTGGGATACAGCTATAGTAGAACTAAGAGAAAAAAAAATGTACATGTTAATGCCTGTGTTAAAAGTGAAGGAAAATGCTAATAAATATCTAAATACTCCCCTTAAAAAACTAGAAAAAGAAGTGAAATAAAGATTAGAAAAACAATAGATAATGTAACAAAACCAAAAGTTGGTATTTTGAAAAGATGAACACAATTGACAAACTAGGCTGATCGAGGAAAGAGAGAAAACCTGCAGTTCTGTAAAAGAGATTGAATCTATAATTAAAAACAAAACAAAGCAAAAAAAAAAAAAAAATTCCCCGCAAAGAAAAACCAGGACTGGCTGGCTTTATGAGTGTTTTCCACCAATTGTGTATTATGTGTGTATGTATGTATGTATTTATTTATTTATTTATTTATTTATTGAGACAGAGTCTTGTTCTGTTGCCCAGGCTGGAGTCCAGTGGCATGATCTCGGCTTACTGCAACCTTCGCCCCCGGGTTAAAACAATTCTCCTGCATTAGCCTCCTAAGTAGCTGGGATTACAGACTCCTGCCACCATGCTCTGCTAATTTTTGTATTTTCCACCAAATATTTAAAGAAGAATTAACACCAACCCTTCACAAACTATTTCAAAAAATAGAAAAGTAGGAAACACTTCTCATATTCTGTGAGGCCAGTATTATTACCCTGATACCAAGATTAGACAAAGACATCACAATGAAAGAAAACTATAGGCCCGAATTCCTAAAAAGTGTAGATGAGCTGCAACAATCTACAACGAAATACCATGGAACCAAATCTAATAAAATATGTAAAGGATTATATACCATGACTAACTGGCATTTAACACAGGAATGCAAGATTGGCTCAACATACCAAAGTTAATCAATGTAATGCACTGTATCAATAGAGGAAAAATATCACATGATAATCTCAACTGATGCAGCAAAAAGTGACAATATTACTCATTTTCACCAGAAAAACATTCACAAGGAATTGAAGAAAACTTTCTCAACATGATAAAGAATATCTTTTAAAAAACTCCCAGTTAATATCATACTTTATGGCAAAAGACTGACAGATTTTCTCCTAAATTAGAAACAAGACAAGATTTCCACTATCGCCACTTATATTAAATATTTTACTGGAGGTTCCAGTTTGGACAATTAGCAAGAAAAGGAAATAAAAGTCATACATACTGAAAAAGAAAAACAGAACAAAAAAAACTTTTATGCAGATGGCATAATATTTAATATAAAAATTCCTAAAGAAGCCAAAAAATTATAACTAATAAGTGAATTCAAGGGTGCAACATATATGATAAATATACAGTAATAAATTATAGTTCTATATGTTAACAACAGTTGAAATATGAAGTTAGGAAAATTATTTTATTTACAATAGCATCAAAAAATAAAATTATTAACATAAAAATTAGTAAATAAAGTACAAGTTTTATACACTGAAGACTACCAAAATAAATGCCTGAATTAAAGAAGACCTAAACAAATAGAAAAGTATCCCTTATTCATTGTTTGGAAAACACAACATTGTTAAAATCCCACACTGTCTATAGATTTATTAATTATTATTATTATTAGTTTGAATCAGAATCTCGCTCTGTCACCCAGGTTGGAGTATAGTGGCGCTATCTTGGCTCACTGCAACCTCTGCCTCCCAGGTTCCAGGTTCAAGTGATTTCCCCGCCTCAGCCTCTCGAGTAGCTGGGACTATAGGCATGCACCACCACACCAGGCTAATTTTTCTTGTAGAGATAGTGTTTCACTATGTTGGCCAGGCTGGTCTCAAACTCCTGACCTCAGGTGATCCGCCTACCTCGGCCTCCCAAAGTGCTGGGATTACAGGCATAAGCCTGTCTACAGATTTAATGCAGACCCTATATAAATTGTATATAAATTGTAGCTGACTTTTTATATAACTTAACAAATTAATCCTAGAATTCATATGAATATGCAAGAGACCCAGTATAACCAAACAGTCTTTAAGAGGATAAAGTGGAAGAGCTCACATTTCCAAAAGCTTAAGCAACGTGATCCTGATATGAGGATAAACAAACAGATCAATAGAATGGAATTGAGAATCCTTCTATTTATAATGAATTCCTTTTTAACAAGGAATCAGAAAAACTCAATGGGGAAAAAGTAGCCCTGTTAGGAAACAATGCTAGAAAACTGAATACACACATGCAAGTAGATTGAGTCGGATGTTTATTTCACACCATGTAGAAAAATTAACTCCAAGCTGATCACAGACTTAAAAACAGAACTAAAACTGTAAAATTCACAGCAGGAAACATAAGAGTAAAACTTGGCGATCTTCATTTAGGTGATAGTCACTTAAATATAATAGCAAAAGGTCAAGTGACTAAGCAAAATATAGATAGATTTGACTTCATCAAAATGAAAAAGTTTTGTGCTTCAAAATACAACTTCAAAAAGTGAAAAAACAATTCACAGAATGTGAGAAAAATATTTGTAAATTATACATATGATATGGGATTGTATCCAGAACATATATATATATATATATATAAAAATTTGTGTATGTATGTATGTCCATATATACAAATAAATTCTTACAACTGAACAATAAAATGACAATCTATTTTTTAATGGAAAAAGATCTGAATACACATGTTTTCACAGAAAAACAGACAACAGCTATGGCGCAAAGGTGAAGCAGTTGGAACTCTCAAATATTGCTAATAAGAAAGCAGAATGGTAGTTATTTGGGAAAATATGTTATCAGTTCCTCAAAATTTTAAACAGAGTTATCATGCTACTCAGTATTCTACTCCTAGTGGAACTCCAAGAGGACTGAAAACACATGTTCACACAAACACTTACACAAAGATATTCATAGCAGCATTATTCCTAATAGCCAAAAAGGAGAAACAATCCAAATGTCAATCAACTGATGAATAGGTAAATGAAATGCAGTATATTCATAAAATGAAAACTTTTTATTTAGCCATGGAAAGGAATGGAGTAATAATGTACATGCTAAAACATGGATGAACCTTGAAAACATTATGCCAAGTGAAAGGATCAAAAACAAAATGGTCACATACTATATGATTCCATTTTCTGTTTTGATTCCATTTATATTTTATAATGTATAAATGGAATCAAAACATAAAGTATGTTAGAGATTGCCTGGGGTTTGGTGGAGGGAGGATGGAGAATAGCTGCTTGTGAGTCTGAGGTTTCTCTGGAGGGTGACGAAAATGTTTTGAAATTAAATAGTGGACAACTTTGTGAATACTATAATAAAAACATTGAATTTTGACCATCAAAACAATAAATTTTAGGGGATGTAATTCATAAGTTAATGTAAATTATTGGCATTATAAAAACACAGCCTTTTATTAGCTTATGATTCTGTAAGTACAGCCATGATATGGCTGAGTTCTCTGCTTAGGGTCTCCTAAGGCAAAATTTAAGGTGGTGTCAGGCTGCACTCTCCTCTGGAACTTGGGACCCTCTTCTGTGAGAGTTTTCGAGGTTGGCAAAATTCAGTTGCTTGAAGGAATAGCACTGTGGTCACTGTGTCTTTCCTTGCTTCCAACCAGAGGCAACTCTTAGTTCCCAAGGGCCACCCGCATTCCCTGCCACTTGGTCCTCTTCATTTCAGTGCTAACAGTGGATAAAATCTTCTTTGTGAAACAGCTCTTGCATGCTTCAGACCTCTTTATTCAGGATGAACCTTGTCTCTTTGGATTAGGTCAGTGGGGTCCAGGACAATCTCCCTTTTGTAAAGCTGGCTGTGCTATAATAAACAGCCTTCTTCATGGAAATGATAGTCCATCCCATTCACAGTCCCCGAGATTGTACCTGCTGTGTATATAGGGGGCCGATTGTCTGAGCGAGCATCTTATCCTTCTGCCAATCACAAATTGCTTGCTGAAAGCTCTCCTGGTTTTATGCTCATCACACCCTGTTTTTCTCTTTAGTGGTGCTCTGCATACACTCTTTAGCACAGCCACACAGTCTACCAAGGAGCAGCAACTTTAGTGAGACTCTAATGGTGTTTTTAGACTAAAAACCAAAGGCGTTGGAACCATGCCACTCACCCTCACTCTCAGGATACGTGCAGGTCAATGCACTCAGCATTCCTTTTCACGTGTACTCTAGGCATCGTGCTAAATGTTGAAGCCTTCTAGGCATGCTCCTATGATTGTTCTAGAAATCTTAGTCTTATTTTCTGCATTTGGAAATGCAACCCTTAGAAGAATTATGTGTGTTTATGTGTATGTGCTAGAGATAACATGTGTGTGGGTGAGAAAGACCAAGATGACTGACAGAAATATTGCTGTATTGCTGCTGTTGCTTCAAGCTATTCTGCTCAAAAATGGGAAATAACATGAAAATCAATAGAACATAATAAAAGTTATCACCGAAGTGAAGAAGGCTGCAGCACAGCAGGAGTATTTCCTGGAATGCTGGTAATTTCTTTCCCTGTTTTCTCGCTCTATTCTCCACAATATGCCTAGCTTCTGAAAACCCAAGGGGTGGGGTGAGCCTTAATTGCAGCCACATGAAGCCTTGGAGGGCTTGGCTTATTGACATGGCCTCCCTGCAAGAAGCAGAGGCACTGGCCAAATGATTATAATTGACCCAGACAGCAATCACAGAACATTTTGGCTTTGCAAAGTAGTTTTATTCACCAGTCATGATATAAGATAAAAACTGTGGGCCTATGACTTGTCTTCAAAGAAATCTTCTTACCTATTTGGCAAAAGCATAGTTGGGTTAACTTTCCTCATCTATATAATATGGGGAGATGAATTCACCCTGGTTGTATAAGTCGAATATAAAAGATACACAGTTTTTGAAATGTGTGTTTACTTACATAAGAATCCGATTTTAGTAAATAACATGTGATGCTTTTATAGGTTAAATTTTTTTTTGCTCTGTGCCAGTCA
Source organism: Theropithecus gelada (assembly GCF_003255815.1). Taxonomy (NCBI): domain Eukaryota; kingdom Metazoa; phylum Chordata; class Mammalia; order Primates; family Cercopithecidae; genus Theropithecus; species Theropithecus gelada. The sequence goes on along the minus strand of NC_037681.1, from coordinate 26,456,796 downwards.
GAAGATTTTACTTGTGATACATTGTGAGAACCCTACAACAACTCTTTGAGATGCACTTAATCTTCATTCTTTTATAAATCAGAAAAGTAAAGCTCTCTAGATGATACAGCTATTTACCCATGCTGAAAGTTAAGTGAACTGCAAGGCCTTCAATTTGCATTGACTGCTTTTCACTTTCTGCAGCACCACTGGCCTCTGTTATTCATTGAGACACTGACACACTGCTTTCCCAGGAACTTTAATAAAAGACAAGGCTGCATTTTATCAAATAAACATTTTACAAATTTATTATTGCACAGTCTTTGTCTAGTGGAAAAGACTTTTATAACTAATGGTACCTTGAATCGTTTGGTAACACAGAATACTAAGCATGTGGTTCTCACTCATAGGTGGGAATTGAACAATGAGAACACTTGGACACAGGGTGGGGAACATCACACTCTGGGGTGGGAGGTGGGGGAGGGACAGCATTAGGAGAGACACCTAATGTAAACGACGAGTTAATGGGTGCAGCAAACCAACATGGCACATGTATACCTATGTAACAAACCTGCACGTTGTGCACATGTACCCTAGAACTTAAATTATTTTTTTTTTAAAGAGAAATACTAAGCATGTGGAACAAATGAATTACTAACAAAACTATCTAACTGCATATAATGCACTAGTCATTGTACATTTTCTTTCTAAGGAACCATTTCAGAATCTTTTCAGACCAAGTTTTGATATAAATAAGTGTAACTGATTATCCAATAATTGTGCCAACCTTTAGAGCTTTTACGGATGGTCATGAAACCAAATACCCAGGTGACAATTATCTCTGTTTTTTTAAAGGATAGCTAGACTCATTCTCTGTAGCAATTGCTAAGAAGTCATCAAAGCTAATTCTAAGATCCTTGATCTATCACCCGTCTTTGAACTTTAAAAAAGAGGAGAGTAGAAATTGATCAAAGCTAGAAATAGGGGAAGGCAGGGTGTGGAGTGCCTAGGAATGAACACTACATTAGTACAAGTGACGGAGATGGTCTCGGTGCCACAGGAAAAGGGCGGGTGTCTATTGAGAAAAGAAACTGGAAGCTAATTCATTCCCCCACTCCAGCATGGAAATAAGCTGCCAGCACATTCGGGAGCCAACTCATGCAGACACCTGCTTTCTTCTGAGGTGGAGCATGAAGAGCTCTCGGGAGGTTCCCGGATTTCACTTGGGGTAGGGGCGTGGGTGCCCGCGTGGTTATAGAGATGTGTTTGCATTGTTGTTGGGTGGCTGTATTTCACTGGGAACATATGCATTTCCCTTCAAAGATGTCTCTATTTCCACTGGGAGGTGCCTACATTGCCAGATTTTAGAACAATGAGAATGCCTGGCAGTTCTTGTTGGCAAGGGGAGACTCCCAGGAACCCAGCTGAACCAAAGATGGTGGATCACCCATACCAGGAACAAATGCATTATTCAATGACAGGAGGAAAGGAAGAAGACAGAGGGCCAGTTATACCTGAAATAAACCCACAACAAGTGCTCCGAGGTGAGCCAGTCAGCGTTTTGGAACCTGCACAGAGGTCACTAATCACATAGGACATTGCCCTTGCAGCACCCCTTTAGAGGAATTATAGGTAATACCCAGAAGACGTAATATAATATGAACCCTAAGAGCATGTTACCCCTGCTTTCCTCTGAAGGCTGCAGAAACTGAGTCAGACATCAACTGTGCGATTGTGGAGCATTTCAAACAAATATGTGAGACAAAAGTATTGATTTATACTAGCCTGGAATTTTTAGTAACTGAAAATGAGTTCGTTTTAATGCCTGAACATGATCAAAAAGCTGCGAAAACTACCCATTCAGGGATATCAGAAAGAAATAAAAAACAATGAATTGGGTTTGAAGATGGCGATGAGAGAAAAATAAACTTTCTTAATTTGCCTGTCAAGTTCAGCTCATGCAGTGTGCCAGTTACAGATAGCCATGAAGGCACGCAAATATATTTAAGTAGAGAACACTGTAATATAAATAGTATGTGAGGAATATTGCCCTCTGGAATTGGGCTTTATTTAAAAAAGAGACATCATCCATATCTACGTCTGTTGACACCGTTCCTTCTCTTTGCCTTCCATTTCTATCCTCCCTACTCTTCTGTATTTCACGAATCTATATTCAGTCCAGAATATTGAGTTCCTGCTATGTATTCAGCACTATATTATGGAATCTACAGGAACACAAAAGCATCTGTCCACAGGAAATATGATGACAGCTTGGCTCAAAATAATGATTCCTTAATAAGAATAAAAGATGCAATCATCTTATTAATTTTTTCAAAGGCTTTGGTTATAAAATGAAGAATACCAAATCTTCAAAATATTTTACACAGTCATTTGACTAATGAAATACATTTGTGTGCATGGCCAATTGGATTTATTATGCAAAACAACTGGCCATTGAAGTAACAGAAAAATAAAAGGGGGGGGAAAAACATGCTTTGGTGAATCTATACTTCTTTACAGGCAATAATTATCTTTCGACTAAAAAAAAAAAATCACCTTCATTACAACTGTGTATTAGAAGAATTATGTTCTAGGAGGTAAGACCCCTAGGTTTTAATCTTAGCTCTGCTTCAGCCATCCATCTATTTGATCTTGAATCATTTTTCAACATCTCTGAGCCTACTTTCTCATCTGTAACCAGCAGCTCTAAACCTAAACATAAAAAAATCTAAACCTAAAACTCTTTCAGATTTTCAAAGTTAGGAAAGCAGTTTAATTTCCTGTTTTGCAATCTACATATTTTAATGCTTATGTTGGGTCTTTTCCATGACAATTCCAGAAGGTAAGCAAATTCACTCATATCAAGTCTCCTACTGCATCTTTTCCAAAAGATAAACTGAATTTTAGGGTAACAGATGTTTGCTTATTATAGGAAGACAATGCTGTAAAATTCAGGCGGCTTGGTACATTGGTTTCCAAGCAGGAGAGTTTAAGACACTTTGAGTATTTGTAAAGCGTCAGTGGCTCTGGCTGGACAAGACGTGGCCTTTGTCCATTGTTTTTTTCTCTTTGGCATGAGATCCCCATAGCAGTGGTCATTTAGAGAAAGGTAAACTCAGCAGAGGCTATATGAAGGATGCCTACCACTGTCAAAAATATGGCTATTTTTAATGAGGCATGATCTTTTCCCTTGAAGTTGCGTTTTACCAGCAGGGAAACTTTTTTCAGATTGTTATGCTCTGGGTCCTGCAGGTTAGCGAGCTAAACTCAAATGTGATTGGCATGCAGAGTCCCTTAAAACTGTCAGGCCACCTTGCAATTAGGCATAATGCCACTGTGACAGATGGCGTGAGTGATGCCAGCCAGCCAATACGTATCAGCATTGAACATTCAGAGAGAATTTCCTCTTTCAGAATGTCAGAATGTGGGTCTATGGCATAGCTAGCAATGAAGGATTTCATATAACACGCACATTTTAGACAGAATAATACTGCTTTTATATAGGGCTACATATAGAACAAGAGAATCATAGACTTAGTCTCTCAGGGTGAAGAGGCAGTTTAAAGCCAATGAATTTCAATGCCCCACATGATGCTTCATTCATTCATTTATTTATTCAACAAATATTGAATATCCATAATGAGTTAGGCACTATCTGCCTGGCCATTGGGCCATAACATCACCTAGCTTAGCCTTGACTAAATCCACCATCAAAGAACTCACTACCGTTACACTCAATATCCTAGTTATCCTCCACAGAATAACTTCAATACTGACCACATTCTACAGCATCCAGACCCAAATCCATTGCTCCCCTTGGAATTGGTTCTAAGATATCAGACAATAAATGCTTTAAGTGGAGTTGCAAAATTGTTTGATGCTTTTGCTTGAAATATGAATGTGACTCATTATTTGATGTTATCACCTTCTCACTTGAATCAGCTTTTATGAAACTTAACAGGCTTTGCAATTCTTCGAGAGACGACAAAAAGCCTGTAGTTTTGAAAATATCCTCATTGTGACCTTGTATGGTGACATGACATAAGAAGCAGCAATTTCTGAATCAGGAGTGGTTTAGAAAAAGGATATAAATTTCCTAGCTTGGTGCCTTGGGGGAGCTATTTAGTTTTTCTGAGGCTCCGTATGCTGCAAAGTGGAGCTATGACTATAGTGGAGATATGGGCATGTGGATATGGAAAAGTGGAGACACGGAGATGTGCAATTTACATCTATTCCTTTCTTTGGCAAACATATTTCATGAGGATTATGAACAAACCAGCCACCATAGGACAAATCAACTACGGAATGTGGAGAGTTCATATTCTAATAGGTAAATAGTCCACACTGCTGTTGGATTATTTGATTAGTCCATAGGTAAATAATCCATATTGCTATTAGACTATTTTCTGAGCAAGTGGCTTCGCCAGGGTGAAGGTCACAATGAGGATATTTTCAAAACTACAGGATGAAGCAACTTGCTCAGAAAATATTTATGGAATAAAGGAGAAACTTAACCACAAAAGATGGAAGAAACCTTATGATTAAATGTAGGTATGTCTGTCTATGTCTGGAAAATGGTGCATCTCTGTGTAGAGAAGACTCTGAAAGAAAACTTCCTGAGGAAAAAAAAAAAGGTTGAACCTATACATATGTTTCAAGCCATTTGGGCTGCTATAACAAAATAACAACATTATGTGTTCTCACTTCTAAGTGGGAGCTGAATGATGAGAACGCGTGGACACACTGGGGGAAACAACACACATTGGGCCCTCTCAGAGGGTGCGGGAGGGGGAAGGAGGACAGCATTGGAAAGAATAGTTACGGGATGCTGGGCTTAATACCTGGGTTATGGAATGATCTAATCTGTGCAGCAAACCACCATGGCACACGTTTACCTATGTAACAAACCTGCACATTCTGCATATGTATTCCTGAACTTAAAATAAAAGCCTGGGGAAAAAAAAAACTGGGCAATTTATAAAAAACTGAAGTTTGTTGCTCACAGTTCTGGAGGCCAGAAAGTCCAAGATCAAGGTGCTGGCAGATCCAGTGTCTGGTGAGGGCCTGTTCCTCATAGATGGTGCCTTCTGTGTCCTCACATGGAGAAAAAGCAAAAGGGCTTTTGTAGGCCTTGACTGTAAGGACACTAGTTTCATTTATGATGGTGGAGCCCCAATGACCTAATCACCTTCTAAAATCCCCACTTCCTAATAGCACCACATTGGGTATTAAGTTTCAAGATGAATCGTGGAGGGACACAAACACTGAGACCACAGCAAGGACCATGAGCCAAGGTTAGAACAGAATTGAATGGAATGGATCAAAGGAATGATTGTGAGAAAGAGTGGTCCTCAACAGAAGTTATTTCAGAATCACCAAGGATTCCTTCCAAATACCCACACTTACATTTGGCCTCCTCCTTCTGCACCTTTATGTGGTGTTGCTACACAATATATTAGACTATTGGAAGAGGAAAAGAGGGAATTGAATCATATTCTCCAGGGCACCCAGAGGGCCCCAAAGCCATATATGCCTTTTTCTCCCCTGCCTACTCTCTCCATGTAAAGCGAGGATAAGAATCATAGAAGCAAACAAGGGTCATCTTCTTAGTTGCTCTCTGGTCCAGACCCCATGGGTCCTGCTTGATCTCCTGGAGAGGTTGAATCCTTGAGATCTGAATGACATTGCCTGTGGTTTGATGTACAGGAAATGTTCTCCTGCAGAAAACACTGGGTATGGCAGTTTCAGCCTGAGTGGGGTGGACATCAGCAGTGGTGATAATTCACGCATAGACCATTGATGGGAGTGCCTTCTCCTTTATTGTGAGCATACATGGTGCTTTTGGCATTAGATGGTGTTATGCACTAAATTGTGTTCCCTACAAATTCATATGTTGAGTCTTAAATCCCATACCTTATTTGTGACATGATTTGAAACGAGGGTTATTGCAGATGTAGTCAGTTAAGATGAGGTCATGCTTGGGTAAGGTGGGTCCGTGGTCTAATCCTTATAAAAGGGGAACATTTGGAGACAGACACATAGGCATAGATCTACAAGCCAAGGACCACCAAAGATGGCCAGCAAATCACCAGAAGCTGAGAGTGTCCTGGAACAGATTCTTCCTTAGAGCCCCCAGCAGGAATTAATCCTGCCAACACCTTGATATCAAGCTTCTAACCTCCACAGTTCTGAGAAAATAAGTTTCTGTTGCTTCAGCCACCAGTTTGCAGTTTTTTGTTACAGCATCTTGAGCAAACTAATATAGATGGCAAGGGAGACATTTATATAATCAGCCAACTGGAACCAGAGGGGAATGGCAGATGCTCCATGGAAACCAAGGGGATTGCTTCAAATGTGCCATAGGGCTTCCAGTGGGATGGAAGAGACTGTGGATTTTATAGCATGAATGTAGACACAGCCAGCAAGAAGTATTAATGACAATTTTGAATCCTAGTTTTACCAACTGGTTTATAAAATCTTGACTTGAAGACATTTATGTTCATCTATTCTGTAATCATCCTAGGTTTCTCCCCAACCTCTCCTTCCTCTGCTGCATTTAATCAGTTTCCAAAACTCATAAAATCTGTCATGCTAACAGCCCTGTTATCTGACCCTTCTCCACTCTTACTACTCCTACCTTTTGGAGAATGTCACCCTTTCTTGCCTTGACCAGTGAAGTTATCTCTTGTTCTCTCTGAAGTCAACCTTCCACATTCTCTTATTTGCCCTTCCAAATGCAATTGCTAATGGATGTTGAGAGCTTGCTAAAGTATACAGAAAAGTCCAAAATCCTTAGCCTGTATACGAGACCGCTGGGATCTCTTTTCTCTCTGGAGTATGTAACAGTTAAGAACACAAGTTGTCTGAGATGAGCATGCGTGTCTACACTTCCTAGCTTTGTAACCCTGAGCTCTTTATGTAACCATGTGCATTGCTCCCATCGTTATAAAATCAAATAGCAACAGTGTCTCTCTAGGTTTGATGGGCAAAGTGAGTGAGTTTGTAATTTTACTATTAAAGAGTGTAACTTAAAACACAACTGCTTAATAGATGTAGTTTATAATCATCTCATGTTTAAAATATTTTTGCTCCCTTTTCTTTTTTTTTTTTTTTTGAGACAGAGTCTTGCTCTGTCGCCCAGGCTGGAGTGCAGTGGCCGGATCTCAGCTCACTGCAAGCTCTGCCTCGCGGGTTTACGCCATTCTCCTGCCTCAGCCTCCCAAGTAGCTGGGACTACAGGTGCCCACCACCATGCCCGGCTAATGTTTTGTATTTTTTAGTAGAGATGGGGTTTCACCGTGTTAGCCAGGATGGTCTCGATCTCCTGACCTCGTGATCCGCCCGTCTCGGCCTCCCAAAGTGCTGGGATTACAGGCTTGAGCCACCGCGCCCAGCCTTTGCTCCCTTTTCTTCTAGCCATTCCAAAATGCTTATATTCCCAGAATGAGCCAAGCTGTATGGTTTCTCAGACTTTTAGTGTGTGCTTCCTGGCCCTTATTTGCCTTGAAAACGTTGACTGCTATTTAGAAATTGTCTCAATGATATCTTTTTAATGAATGTTTTCCTGAGCCCTATAGGTGGAACTGACCACACCCTGGCTGTGCCCCAGTATGTTTGTTTCTACAGACTTCTTTCTTGGCACTGAGAATTTACCACCAGAAGGGTTGGCTTATGTTAATCTCCCTTAGGGACCAAGTCTTTGAATTTGACCCGCTTTAGAAGATTCTCATTACATACTTATTTTTAATCAATACAATTTTAAATCTATATTTTATGACCATTAATGATAAAATTAACATATCTTGTCTTCCACAGTGATTGGCTCCAAACAGCTTGCTGAGTGGATAAATGAAAGAAAAGTGTATCTGGGAAAATTGTCTTATAAAGTTTGCTGTGTTCACACATAAAGTAACAGAACCAGAATAAACAGCTCAAGCTTTCCAATAGTCAGGCCAATGCCTCTGGCCCTAAGTCACACACAGGCCAATATGAAAACACACAGGAACACATTGATTATAGAGAAACATAAAATTTAGCTACTTAGAAGTATCTCACTTTTGCACCTACATTCTCCTCATTACGTGGAATTCATCATCTTATCATCCGCATTACTCTTTAGAGTGTGAGAAAAATACACTACATTGAGTCAACATTGAATTTTGTAAGTTTTTGCTTATATTCCAAGAGTCTCATGTATCTTTTTCCAAAAAGTCATAGAAAGAAGCTAGACTTCAGGGATTATTGGCTTGTTGAAGAAGCCATTTTATCAGAATGGCCTTTTCTTCAAGGGGGAAACAAGCCGTCATCAGCCAATGCTAGTGTGCAGGTATCCCTGCCCACTCCAGGAGTACCTAAGAGGCAGATGGCAAATTCGTGACCAAGTACAGTTCAGGTATTCAGGTATCAGACACAGATATTTGTATCATTCAGACTGGATTATATCTTCCTGTAGCATTATTGTAGTCCATTCTCATGCTGCTAATAAAGACATATCCAAGACTGAGTAATTTATAAAGGAAAGAGGTTTAATTGACTCACAGTTTCACATGGCTGAGGAGGCCTCACAATCATGGCTGAAGATGAATAAGGAGCAAAGTCCTGTCTTACATGGTGGCAGGCAAGAGAGTTTGTGCAGGGAAACTCCCATTTATAAAACCATCAGGTCTCATGAGACTTATTCATGACCACGGTAGCAGTATGGGGTAAACTGCCTCCCTGATTCAATTGTCTGCACCTGGCCTGCCCTTGACTTGTGAGGATTATTACAATTCAAGGTGAGATGTAGGTGGGAACACAGCCAAACCATATCAATTACATATTAGCATATACTTCTAATTTGTAGCACTAAACATAATTGTAAATATTTGTAAACTTCATTTAAGGCCAGCTTGTCCAACCTGGGGCCTGCAGACCACATACGACCCAGGATGGCTTTGAATGCAGCCCGGCACAAATCTGTAAACTTTCTTAAAACATTACGATATTTTTGACAGTTTTTTTTAAGCTCATCGGCTGTCATTAGTGTTAGTGTATTTTATGTGTGGCCCAAGACAATTTTTCATCTTCTGATATGGCCCAGGGAAGCCAAAAGATTGAACACCCCAGAGTTAAAGTGATAATCTCTCTGCCTGCTAAAATTCCAATTCCTAAGACAGACATGAGCTTAGATATGCTACGTACTATGTGTATAAATACGTAAAAATGATATAAGTGGCTTAACATAGAACTTTGCCTCTGGACTGCATCAGGGGCAGTGGGGGTGGAGGAGGCAGTGAAGCTTCTGGCAATTTTTGTTTACTCATCACAGTTAATTCAACCAAAATTCAATCCTCAAACGTTCATTGTGTATGGAACTCCTTTCTATATGCTAAGTAAACTCAGGACACAATGTTGGGTAGGCATCAATTCTAAAACAATGTTCTAGATCTTGGGATTTTCCTTTTATTCATTCTGGTTCATGGCCTATGCAAATATTATTTTAAAAGGCATACCTCAGCAACTTAATGAGAGATTAAGTAAGTTTCAAGGCATTACAAACAAAAAACCATCCAAAAGCACTGAAAGAAATGGTGCAGAATCTATGTTTAATTTCTACATGCTGATTATTATTCAAATAAATTTAAAGAGATACCACATCCAAAGTGTTCAGTATAGTGCCTGACCTGTATCGGCACTTAAGAATTGTTATTTTCTTCCTCTTGCAGGAAAGTATCTTAAAGATCTCCTTCCCATTTCTATTCCTTTTCTTCTTCTCATCAGTATGAGGCTTGGCTTTTCAGGAAAGTAGCTAAAAGTCTTGTTGAAGTGAGAGCCTTAACTCTAAGGTCAAGAGCAAATACCCACTTTTTGGCAAAACGTTAAGCCTAATTTCCAGGGGTACATTTAAAAGCCAGACAGAGAGAGTGTAGCCTGCAGTTTATCTGTATTGAAAAATGATAGGTTCTCATTCAAATGCAATGTGATTAACATCTTCTTCCCACCAATGGATACAGATTTGATGACCTTGAAACTCTGTCTGCTAAGACAATTGTTGGAACTCAGGGACAAATCTTTCTGCTTCAAAAGCATTACCTGCTACTCTCCATGAGCATACCTCAATTTGTGAAGTATTACCTATTTGAAGACAGAATGAGACAAATTCTTCTCTTTGATATTTTTCTTACACTCGTCAGATACTTACACACACACACATATATATACACACATATATATACACACACATATATATATAATTTTAAAATAAATATATAAAGACAAAAGAACATGAGCGTTTGTTAAACCCTGTATCTGGCTAACAACCTCAGAAATCAAAGCCTACACCGCTGAAAGACATAATGTAATTTAAAAATCATTTAGGAATTTAAGATGCATTTACAACAACTACAAGGCCAGTGGAACTAAAAGGATTACATTTTTTATGCATTTGTGTGATGTCTGTCTGAAAATAGATAAGAATGGCCCTCTCCCATCTCATTTTCCCTGTAGTAGAGAAATTCCAAGCACGAACATTCAGAAAACAGTGTCGTTTTCTCCTTGGTGCTGCTTTGTGACACTTTTTTTAATAGTCCCAGCCAAGTACTTCTCTTGATGTAACCAACTGAATACTACAACTCTCAGAGGGAAACAATAAACAGAAAAAGACACATCTGTGTGTGCCGAGAGGTACTGGAGATTTCATACTACATCCTGGATAAATTTTTAAGAAGGGGTACAAAGGATGGCAGAAAAACTTTAAAAAAAATGTAGTAGGAGATTTAAAACACACGACGGCTGAGTATAGCACAATTGCTGTGGCTGAGAGCTGAGTCACTGTGGATCAAGCCCATGTGATCTGGAATATGGGAAGAAAAGAACCGAGAACTAAACAAGACGAGAGGACAGGGATTGATGATCCCCGGCAGGGATCAAAAATCTCAATCAAAAACTGTTTGACATTTCTGTGCAAGATATCAACTATCCATCCATTCATTTCTCCACTCATTCATCCATTTGACAAACGTACATGAGGCAACTGCTATCTTCCAGGCACGGTGTTAGGCTGTGGGAAAGAACTTAATGAGTAACACAAAAGTATCCTGCTGTCATGTGGTTTTAGTTCTAATAGGAGAAGAAATATCATAAACAAGCAAACAAGTGAAGAAATAGAATATTGTCAGATAGCTTTAAAGTAAATAAAACAAGGTAAAGTGTTCAGGGAGACTCTGGAAACTCCCTTTAGATCACGCAATCAGGGTCAACCTGTGTGGGATAGTAGAGCCCTGAATGTTGAGAAGGAGAATGAGCCACAGGAAGGTAAATGAAAGGGGAAATGTTCCTAGGTACAGAAAAACGGGCACAGAGGTGCTGGGTGGGGACTGTGCTAGCAATTAGTGACACTGAGCATCACTCGGATGATAAATAGGATACATGAAGAGAAAGGGTTTATAAAGACCTGCGTATGTAAAGAAGAGACTCCAAAATGCTTACCAGATCCATACTCAAACTGACTCTCTTGGTGTTTTAATAAAAGAAAAATCTTGTATGTATTTTTTAGTTTGCATGAGTTACGAGATGATCACCTACAAAGGCAAACAATACTAGACTTATACTTTGCCTCAACATTAACTGCTAAAAAGCTTATCCCGCACAGTTCTAGAATTTTGGAGTAGGAAATTTGAGGTCTAAGAATTATAGTTAGTCAAATTGTTTTACATTATCATCAGATATATAAGTGCTTTGAAAAAACATCAACCTAGGATCTATTTGGAAGATAACGTTACCTGGTACGATGATCACTAATTGACAAAAGAAATAAATTCCATTTCTGAGTATTGGGAAGTATTAGGTATTATATAAAAAAATATATAATTGGTTAAACGGAAGGTTATCAACAGGCCTAACTCCTAGAATTTTTCCTTGAGTGAATTAAAGATCATCTCAGCAAAACATATCCTATTGTACTGGCCACAGTAAAATCTCTGCCAAACAAATTCTGTTCACGATTGTGTTAGAAGTTTAAAAGTAAGCGGTTTCAGCACAATTTTTTTCTTGTTCTATGAACATTATTGTAACAACGCCATAGAAATTTATCAGGAACGGTCTTTCTTTTAGACAATATATGCATTAAATTATGATCTCTGATGCAAAAATATCACAAGAGTGTGTTCTAGTTACTATGACTATGTGACAAACCACTTAAAATGTAGTGGCTTAAAGCAAAATCAACATTTATTTATTTTTCTCAAAAATCTGCCACTGGGGAGGGTCTACATGATGACACCACTTCTCTGCTTCTGCTGGAGGAAGCGGAGCTGGCTCCAGGCTGGGCACTGCAGTGGTTTTAAGGCTTGCAGACTCACAGAACTGGTGTTACTACCGGGAACACCTTGGGCTCCTCAGCTTCTCCACCTCTGTGTGGCGCCCCCCATCCAGCAGCAGCAGAATGAACACTCATTATGTGAGACTTCCGGGCTCCCTTTGTGCATAGCCCAAGGGAGACGTTATGGTTTGAATGCTGGTATCCTGCCAAATTCATATATGGAAACCCTACCCCACCAATGTTATGGTATTAGGTGAGGCCATTGAGAGCTAATTAGGATGAGATGACGTTATGAGGATACAGCCCTCATGGAAAGGATTAGTGGCCTTAGAAGAGTCACAACAGAGCTCGTTACCTCTTCAGCTCCCTCCCTACCATGTGGAAACACAGCCAGAAGGCGGCCAACTGCAAGTCAGGAAGAGAGCTCTCATCAGAACCCGACCATGCTGGCTCCTGGTCTCAGACTTCTAGCTTCCAGACTGTGAAGAATAAACGTTGGCTGTTCCTAAGCCACCAAGTTAGGATAATTTATTATAGCAACCCCAATGGACCAAGATGTCAGAGAGGGAGCAGGAGGAAACCTGTGTGACCTACTCTTGGAGGAAGTCAGGCAAGATCCTTTGCACCCTCTTTCACAGAATGCTCCAGAGCGTCAGGAAACGTTCTGGGAAGGGTGTGAAATTCTATCTGATCAGAGCCCTGTCAAAGGCCTTACAGAAGAATTTTAGTATCTTTGGTGCTTGGAGAAAAATGTGAAAAGTAAAATACCCAAAGGCAGTGCTGACAGGTATTTCTTTTGTCATTTTACTTTTTTCAATTTTCTTAACCATCGTTCTTTTTCCAACAAAAAAAAAGAATGAAAATTAAAAATGAGACAGCTATGTAAGCCTTTCCCTAATGCCTGCTGATAATGATTCCCCTACACCCCTCCCCAGTCTTTCTCTTCATGTATCCTATTTCTTTATCATCCAAATCCATATATTTCTTAATAATAATATACAATCTACAGGCAGTTTGACATAAGCTGATATCAAGCCATGAGGAGGTAAAACACGTAACGGAAAGATGCATGTTCCCATCTGTCATTCACCAGGTGCATGAACTTGGGAAGTCTATTTAACTCCTGTGAGACTCCTTATTCATAAGAGGAAACTCAAACTGCCTAACTCACTGAAATATTTTGAGGATTAATCAGATAATTTATATACAATTGCTAGAGAATGCATACATACGAAAAGCAGGTACCCAATAAATATTGCCTGGATTTAAAGATTTACCATGCTTCACATAGGCCAAAATGACTTCTGTATTTTTCTAGGTGATGGATCACTAATGTAGACTCAGCAGAGGAACAAATTTGAAATTACCACAATTATCTGTTCTTTGCATTCATAGAAAACACACAACATTAAACATCAAGGCACAACACTAAAAATACGGCAACATTGTAGCCATTATAACTCTGCACTGGAATTTCCTGTTTTAGAGCAAAATAGTATATTTCCATTTGCCTGGATAACGTTCATCTCCTAATTACCAATTTCAAAAGGTGATAATTAATATGTAGCTTGCAACAAGCTTGACGCGAGAAAAAGCACCAATCAATTAGTCAACATGGTACTCCAGGTACTAAATGCCAGGAGCCATGCTACGTAGGGTGTGCAAAGCCATTTGTATTCCAGCAGAACCAGACTCATTCTCACTAATGACAAGGGAGCCCATTGTGAGTTAGCAAATTTCACAAATTAGCAAGTAAGAAAAAAACATAATTAAAAGAATTAGGGACACTGAATCATGGTATGTGCAGTGTTCATTTATTTTGACAAGTATAATTTAATTTTACTTATTTATGGTAATATTTCATAGTGTACTAATGAATGCACTCTTGTCTCTTTTGTAAATGTAATGAAATATTAGTAATATGAGACCTCAGTGCTGTTCTCTGTTATTTAATTGCTCCTGACAGGTGAGGTAGGACCACCGCAGTTGGGTTTGCACTGGAATGGTAATTGCACTGGTGGCATAGTGGTGTGAAAGTGAGTGTGTATTCACTGAGGGACTAACATGAAGGTGTGCAAAGTTCATTGCTAAGTGAATACACAAAATTTAAAGAGACATATTAGGTGAAATGTTTATAGTAGTCTTCTGGTACACTCTAAAGCTACTTCTTCTTTGGGAAATTGGAACCACCATTTTTTAAAAAGGCATTTTTATATGCTGAGAAGCACTACTTCTTCAAGAGTCTTATTTCTATCAAAGAATCCCTCTTTCTCCAAGACAAGCAGGCTGAAAAACTTAGAAATAGTCTTTTCTGTTTCATTTTCTCCCCTATACATTCACTGACAATTCCTCATCATTCTTTTTCTCTTTCTTCCTTCCTTCCTTCCCTCCTTCCTTCCTTCCTTCCTTCCTTCCTTCCTTCCTTCCTTCCTTCCTTCCACCCNNTCCTTCCTTCCTTCCTTCCTTCCTTCCTTCCTTCCTTCCTTCCTTCCTTCCTTTCTTTCTTCCTTTCTTTCTTTCTTCCTTTCTTTCTTTCTTTCTTTCTTTCTTTCTTTCTTGACAAGGTCTCACTCTGTCACCCAGGCTAGAGTGTAGTGGTGTCATCATGACTCACTGAAGTCTCGACCTCCTGGGCTCAGGTAATCCTTCCATCTTAGCCTCCAGAGTAGCTGGGACTACAGGCATATGCCACCCCGTTTAATGTTTTTGCATTTTTCGTAGAAAAGGGGTTTTACCATGTTGCCCAGACTGGTCTCAAACTCCTGGACTCAAGAGATCTGCTCACTTTGGCCTCCAAAATTGCTGGGATTATAAGACTGAGCCACTGCACCTGCGCCCCACCCCCCCCACCTTTTTTTGTTTGTTTTTAGCTTTATTGGTGTATCACTGAGAAATTGAAATTTTATTTAACATATACAATGTGTTGTTTTGATCTATGTATACATTTTGAAATATCCCCCAAACCCAGCTAATTAACACATCTATTGCCTCGCCTAGTAACCAGTGGATAGGACTGTATGTTAGTAGGACAGACACTTTCTATGGTATCTGAAAATCACATATCCACTCTCTCCCCATGTTAACTTTCGGGCCATGACTTGTTTCTGGATCACTCATATCTCTCTACATGCTTGCTCCAAGTCTACCTTCCTAGATTTCTTCTTATTTGCTTTAAATTTTATTATTGACCAGTATTATATAGTTACATCTTGCTACTGTTATTCCCAGTGCATGTAGACTTGGTTTTTAACTGCTGTGGAATGTTTCTGACTTACCTTCATCCCAGCCCTGACATTCCTCTTGAGCTCCGGGCACTGGTGGGTGGTTAACTAGCCCACTCCTCCTGAGTGTCTTATTGGTGCCTCAAACTGAAATTGACTCACACTGAAATCATGATGTCATCTCTAAACAGTGTCTTTTTTCCTGTATTCCTTGGTTTAACAACCAGCATCATTTCCATGCAAGGTAGCCAAAGCAGACTCCAAGTCTCCTTACTCCAGCGACCTGCTCAGCCCCATTTACATGCTTCTTCCATAACTTGAGAGCCTATCATCACTGTTTAGCCCAGTCTTTCAGTGCCTCTTTTCTTTTTCTTTAGAGTCCTCTCAGCTTGTTTGATTCTTTCCTCCCATTGAGTCCATCCTTTCACACAGCCATTGAGGGGCACTAGCTCAGTCTCAGGGTTCCTCTCAAAGCTTCTCAGTTGAAATCTTCAACAGCTCCTCAAGTCCTTGAGTAAAAGCCCAAGATTTTGCTGCAGAATGGGAAGTCCTTCATGATCTTCTAAATTCTGTTTTCCTCCTACTTCAATTCCCACTGTTCATCCAACAGGTCCTTACACTGCTCAAATGCCACCTTCCCTGAATTCAACAAGTCCTTCTCCCAATTCTCATGATGCTGTCCTATAATCTTCTACTACTTGTCTTTCTCTCCCAGTGGATTGTGTGTTTCAAGAGCAAGAATCTTGCCTTATGGATCATTTTAGACCTGGTATTTTTTTCCTGTGTCTAGCACATAGCAGACACTCAGTATTGGTTGTGTGAGTAAGCAAATAAATTGATTATATTTTTTCATACTTTCCTGATGTAACACCAAGCTAAAATAAATTGCTGTCTTTTATCACATATGATCTAATTTTTAATCTCACGTTTGGACAATATATTTGGCTCTGTGTCGAGCCTCCTGGCATCTTCAACCAGGCAGCATGTGGCAAAACAGAGACAAAATAATACAACAGAAGAGCAAGAAGTAAAATCCCAGCCAGGGCCCGAGTCGCCTCCTCATTCACTGCCTCCTGGATTCACTATCCCACCATTTAACACTTGAACTTTCAGCTGCTGAGCTTTGGAACGAGGGTGCTTAATTAGTCAACAAGACATGACAATATTCTGTTACAGTGAGATTACATACACCTATGGGTGTTAGGAGACACGTAGTAAAACCCAGCAACTTCAGAGACCTGAAAAGAGTGTTATCTTCCAGCAGCACATGGGAGAACGCTCCAAGAGATAAAACACACAAGACGAATGGTGTCTCTAATTGAAAAGCAATGGAAGAATGGAGCCCATAGAATTCCAAATACATTTTCCCTCCCAGTGTCCCTAGATGAGTATGGTGAGCTGGATTAACAAAGAGTTGTGAATATCTTTAAATAGAGAAAATAATGTACATCTCTAAAGGGACTGACTCCGGGGACCATAAAAATCTGTGCAGACATCACATCACTGTATTATAATTTCTGTTCCATTTATAATTCATTATTTATTCCACAGTATTAATGCAAGATGTATATGTCTTTATTTGTTAAAGGAGGAGAAGGATGTTTAGCAACCGCTGGGAATTCCTTTCCACATAATGATGCTTCTAATTATGGTAGGACTCAGAGTAGAACAGAAAATCGACGCTCCACAGATTCAGGAACAGGTTCCCATGGCCTTAGGAGTGCAGAGCTGATCTCTGTCTAACCCAGTTGACCCAGATTGGTTCTGTCTCTCTTACACTTTGCCACCTCCACATCAGTGACTTCTTCTGGGGGATCTATGTGGGCGCCCCTCTTTTGGCTGACTATGCCAGTTTGACCATAATAGCACAAAGCACGCTCTACAAGGCATTCTCCTGCCCCAGTCCTGGGGCAAGCAGAGCAAAGCACCTTTGAATGTTAGTTTCCTTCCCAGCACTGATTGAATAAACATTAAGGTCAGCTGCGTCCAGGCTCTGGAGAGAGAATAGAGAAGACGTTCCAGTGAGAGAGCTGACAATAACCCTGTCAGCAAATAGGCGTATGACATAAGCATCAATGCAAAGAAAGCCTAATCCAATAAGGCCTATGAATATTGAGAGTCAGATGATCAGCGCAGTTCTGAGAAAGCGATGTCAAAGCAATGATACAATAAAGTAGCTACGGAAAAAGCTGTGTGACACCAGCCCACCGCACATTTCTCCACCCTCCACACCCAGCACCTTATACTTCCTCTCCTTCTCTTCCGGGGTCTCCACTTTGCCAGGACAAGTCCAAGGCCCTAACAGACCTCAGCCTCAATCTCTCTCTCACTCTCCCTCTCTCTACTCTCAGGAGACTCTCTGTGAAAAACACTAACACGATGATCACAAATAAATTTGTATGGCCCAGCCAGGCGCTGTGGCTCATGCCTGTAATCCCAGCATTTTGGGAGGCCGAGGCGGGCAGATCACCTGAGATCGAGAGTTCAAGACCAGCCTCACCAACATGGAGAAACCTAGTCTCTACCAAAAATACAAAATTAGCCAGGCACGGTGGCTCATGCTTTAATCCCAGAAACGGGAGGCTGAGGCAGGAGAATCTCTTGAACCCAGGTGGCGGAGGTTGCGGTGAGCCAAGATTGCACCGTTGCACTCCAGCCTGGGCAACAAAAGCGAAACTTCATTTCAAATAAATAAATAAATAAATAAATAAATAAATAATTGATATGGCCAAAGCCTTGGCATTCCGAAGGGGTGATTTAAAATTTTTAAATCTCTTCTCTCTTTACAGAGTTTGACTTGCAAAAATAAGTCTGACTAAGGAGATCAAGAAAATCCACCTTTAAAATGTAGAATTCATCAAGTCACTTTGTTCTCAGATGAGAATCGGCTCCCTTCTGCTGCGGGCAACACCCTCTGCGGCTCATTCTTGGGAGGAACAGGCTAGAAAGGAACATAATTTCAGGGGCAAATAAAAACATATCAATTTACTATCCGTCTAAGTATCTTCTATTATTCTGTATGTCTCTAGGCAACGACTCAGCCAGGCACAAAGACTGTCATCTTTGTCCTTAAAAGATGCCTCTACTTCTCCTGTAGGAAGGGGAAAGAGACAGGCAGCCAAGGGGTCAGGTTCAATATTGTCTTTAATCATATGGCTCCATGAGCAAATTCTTACCTACTGGTGTCTCCCACAGTGAGGTTGCTGCGTTCCACAGGTGGTGAAGGCTGGGATGACTCCCCTTCCTCCTGATGAATGAACTTTTGCAGGGAATCAGAAAAGGCTTCTTTCAGACACTCATTCCTAGTTTATAATAGGGAAATCCATTTGCCTCAGAGCTCAGGGAGGTGGAGGTAGAGAGGTGGTTCATTGCAAATCTAAACAACTTTCGCACTCTGTAAACAAGCAGGGACTGGTTACTTGGCCATTTGAGATGTCCTTGGGAATGGACTTTAATTTAGGCAGTCAAGATAACCCCCAGCCTCCCTGATGACTGTTGAGAAGTCTACTATCAGACTAATTTGTTTTTCTTTATTGGGAGTCTGTTTCTTCTCGCGCGCGTGTATGTGTGTGTGTTTAATCATGTCTTGTATTGGGTAGCATGCAGTTTCACTGCAATGAGTTTAGGTATGTACTCAATGGGACTTATTTTTCTTAGGACTTACTGAAATTCCTGATTCTCCAGACTCCATTCTTTCATAATCTGTGGGAAAAATATTTATTATTTCTATGAATATTGCCTCTCTTCCACTTTTGTCTGTTTTCTTTCTTTGGTGCTCTAATTAGAGGTAGGTTTCTAACAGGTAACCTATGAGATTTCTAACAGGTAAACAGAGATAAAATCTCTGTATCTCTTTTTGTTCTATGTGGGATAAATGATTCTAATCTATTCTACTACCCATTAATTCTTTTTTTCATGGGCATCATATGTGCTGTTCCTCATTTGAATTATCCCAGTTTCAATGATCACATTTTTAACATGTTCCATTTAATTTTTTCTAAAATCTATCTTGTATTTTTGAAGCATCCTCTGTCTTTTCTGATAACTATATTTCCTTTTTTAAATGTCTTTAAGCATTTTAAGCATATTGCTCCACATGAATTTGGGGCGTGGGGATGCTGGAGAGCTCATTTTTCAGGAGTGGTTTGCGTGTGTTTCCACCGGGTGCACTAGGGGTTCACAGCCTTGATAATCTCAGTTCCAACCCTGATCCTTTATGAGTTAGGGCCATGGTTACAAACATTCAGGGAAGTTCCCACAGCCTGTATTTTACTCAGACCTCACTGACATCCACGTAGACACAGCCTGGAATTCATTCCAGCCCCCTGAGCTAGCAGGCAGATTTTCTTCTTGCATACTTTTCAGTGAGGGTGTGACCCAGCCAGGGCCAGGCTTAGTTGGGTGGAGCAGAAGATACGAGTAAGTTTTGATTTCTGACCCAAGGATTCAAGGACCCAACTTCTGTCTCCTGTGGTGAGTGCCCCCAATCCCCTGATGCACAAATTAGAAAAGCATCCCTGTCCTCTGCATTCCTGTGTCCTCCCAGTATCTCTCAACACTTTGTTCTTCACTCTGGCGGCTGCAGAGTCCCTCTCCTGAACTCAGCCAAGCATTCAAATAATGCTTGTAGTCGTGCACACAGAATTTCCAGGAGGTGTCAGAGGCAGCACCTTCAGGATACCTGCTACCACACTGTCAAAGTTGAAATAAAAGGAAATTGTTATAATTATTTTCTGTAGGGATCTCTGCAAAATTTCTAGTGATACAAACACATTAATAGCATGTAATTCTCAAACTAAATAAAACAACCACTTTCTCAATGGATTATAATATTTTCCTTTATGTGTAATTATACTTTTATAAAACATTCACTCTGACATGGAAAAAGCAACTTTCCATTTATACGAAAACCAACATAGGATGGTTATTTTATTTCATGATTTAATGGATTAATCTAATTGATTTCATTTGATTCTGGCATGTTGCCTTGAGGTAGGTTTCACTTTGATTTGCTTTCTAAGGGAAAAAAAACTGAAAGTCAAAACAAAATGAAAAGGGAAGTTTTTATTTTCAAAATGAAATGAAAAGTCAAATAAAAATGAGCAATTCTTTCAAAATTCTAATGTTTGCATATGGCAAAGGTAAAGTCTGAACCGAGGTCTGTCTAAATTCAAAGTCAGTTCTTCTTTCACCAGTGAGATTTCTGTTGACGTTCTTCAGAAATCCCCTGACACTCCAGGAATCCTGCCCAGACCTAGTCAGGCACCATCACTAGAGAAGAGAATGGATACACTTTCCAAAAAGCCTTCCAGGCAATCCTTTTACCACTAAGGTTTGATAAACGTTGCATGCTATCATGCTGCTTTTATATGTATGACTTAAATCAGCTCTTTTTACTAGAGATTTTGTGTGAGGGTAGTCAAATCCCCTGGAGAACATCAACTATGACTACAATGCGTTATTTTGTTCAAGATGCAGAAAACAAATATAAGAGCCATAGTATGTGGAAGACACGGGAGGTCAGAGTGAGGCTGGTCTATCGATGGATGGAGGTTGATGGGGCACCAAGGAATTCATGGGGGGAGGAGGCTTCTTTTTGATTCATCTCTGCCAAGATTTTGTTTCCATGCTTGCCATTTTCTCTTGCCTTTGAATTTTTACCTAATCTGGTAGTCTGGAGTACTTCAGATGTGAGCCAAGAAAGGATGGTGGGGGTAAGTGACCAGAGAATGAGACAGAGGTGACACATGTTTGAGGAAAAAGGACGGAGGAAAGAGAGAGACCAGAGGAGGGAGGCAGGGTATCCACAAGATGACTCTAGTCCAGAGAATCACAGGGTGAATCACTACTATGAAAAATTATTTGCTCTGTCTGAATCTTCATCTCCTCACTTGTGGAATGGGGAGAAAAACCACTGCCTTGAATAAGAAAATGAATGGAACGTGCTTTGAGGAGAATGGGGCAATGATGCTGATTGTGTCCTTGTAGCAAATGGGAGCACAGCGTGGTAGTGATGACGGCAAGCATGCCGTTTCCCCTAGCTCAGACCAGCCAGGGGAAAGAGAGGCCGCAGGAGGTTTTACCCCAGGCCTTGCAATATTAGTCACACAGAGACTCCCCAGAACCATCTCCATGTTCAGCACTGCCCACTCGCCTCATTCTACCCTGAGCCTGCACTAAGCTACACATGAGAAAAGGTCAGACATTCCAAGTTAAAGGCAAGTGAGAGGACTTGTGATAAGCCCCTTATTTGCACTCACAAGACCAAACTGCCTAGAGCATGGGGCATATCACCTACAGCATACAGCGCACAGCACTACAAGAGGCCTTGAAAATGCACCATGCCAAGCCTGGGAGAGGAAAGGCATTCCTAGTGGAGGGACATGTGCAGAGTTGAAAAGGCCTGAAGGCAGCCTCTTTGGGATGGGCCATGAGTGTTGAAGACAGGGGAGTAGCGACTAAGAGTCTGCACAGGTGCAACCCCCACAGGTTCACTAAGAGTCTGCACAGGTTGACAGCACATTTGCAAAGCCTCGAGTGCTGTGCTGAGAAGCCTATTCTATATGTGCTGGAAAATAAGAGC
This sequence comes from Theropithecus gelada, assembly GCF_003255815.1. Classification (NCBI taxonomy): domain Eukaryota; kingdom Metazoa; phylum Chordata; class Mammalia; order Primates; family Cercopithecidae; genus Theropithecus; species Theropithecus gelada. The sequence goes on along the minus strand of NC_037681.1, from coordinate 26,434,715 downwards.
TTTATATATGAAAAACAAGTCTAGGAGTAGAGTGGAAGATAGACTGAAGAGTAAGGGGGGACCTGGATATAAGAAACCCATTAGGTGCATTAGAAATCACATTGACAAGAATTTAAGAGTACCTAAACTTGGGCAGTGGCAGCGCATGAGAGGAAAGGGGGATTCCAGAAATGTTTCAGCAGCAGAAGAAGCAGATTCAGATTCAGTAAACAAATTAAGAGAATTTAGGGTCTGTGTTTGTGTGTGTGTGTTTGTGTGTTGTGTGTGTGTTTGTGTGTGTGTATGTAGGGACTGGATTGCTAGTTTGGGCTAATTATGAGAATGCCATAGGTTACCCACAGGTAATTTGGAGAAGAAGCAGGTTGTGAAGGACAGGTTAGAAGTAGAGTAAGCCAGGCCACTTACTTTATTTGGATGTTTGGAGGTTGTGGTGCCTGCAGAATGGGACAGAGCTGACCAGCAGGTTTTGAAACTGTCCAGGATTCAACAGAGAGGGATGAGCTGCCTATCAATGTTTTACAAACACCAGTAGACAATTGGAAATTCAAGTCTTAGGTGTTGTGATGGTTCAGTTGATGTGACTGGGCTTAGATACCTGGTAAAACTTGCCTACTGAGCATACCTGTGAAGGTCCTACTGGAAGAGTCTGGCATTTGATTCAGTACGCTGAGCAAAGAAGATCACCCTCACCAATGTGGGCGGACACCAGGCAATCTGTTAAGGGCTTGAATAGAACAAAAAGGCAGAGGATGGGTGAATTTCCTTTCTGCTTGACCTGAGACGCCCGTCTTCATCTGTCCTTGCACGTCAGTGGTCCTGGTTCTCAGGCCTCTGGGCTTGGACTGGAACAACACCAGCAGCTTTGCTGGGCCTCTAGCTCTCAGGTGGCAGATTGTGGGACTTCTCTGTATCCACCATTATTTTAGCCAATCCCTCATCATAAGTCTCTTTCTATTTCTATATATGCTATTGGTCCTGGTTCTCTGGAAAACTCTAATACAGGTGTCAATGAGATATCTGGGAAAAGGGAGAGCCTTAGGGGAAGTAAGGCAATTGGAGGAATTGTGAAACATGGCCAGTCTTAAGAAGCGGACTACCAGCGAGCATGATCAGAAAGCTAGTCTAAGAAGAAATGCCCACAGCGGAAAGAGGAAAGGCAGAAGACATAGAGGGGATAAGTGTCTGGGTGTGTTGTGCTCACCCGTCTAACCACTACTCAGCCCTGGGAATGGAGAAGGGATGGGGAAGAGCTTGGCATATTCCAGCTCTGACCTAATGCCTAGGCCAGTCCTGTGTTATGAGGCCCAACCTGATGCAAACCAGAGAAAGGGCCACAAATCAGCAAGACTGAGCGCTTTTCCTACAGAGACAATTCTGCTGGGACCCTGCGAAATGGGTTGTGCGTGTGTGCACTGGGAGATGCACAGTGTGCACGTGTGTGTACACACATGTTTGTTTAGTTTGTGAAATTGAATCCCTGATTTCAAACCTTGTTTTATCATGGAATTGAACAGATATCTGCTCAGAGATAAACAGGCCCTGCCTGGATGTTTGATGGTTTCGTCTCTACCTGTTTATCACCTCTGTTTCAAGGAACGGTATGCGCCAGTTGAAAAGTCAGATCTTTCTTCACAGATCTTTGTTTGTTTGTTTGTTTGTTTGTTTGTTTTTTCCAGCCACCAGGTTAGTTTACACTCTTGGAGAGGGTAGATACATTTTGTTATCTGAAAAAGAGAGATAATGATCAGCTCGCAGTCTCCAAAATAGTTAACAAATGACCATAACTGTACACAATTTATTTTAAATGCTAAAAATCATCAGGCTTTTTCAATGAACATCTTGTTTTAATGAATACCTTCAACCGAATCATATTTTTGCTTTTAAGAATAGATTTTCAAAGTGTGGAATTACGTGTGTCTCTGCTTTTCTTTAGGCAGTGGTGATAAATCTGTGCCTGGGAATCTTTCATCTGAATAATTAAAATGATATAATAAAAATGACCTTTCAGCCCTATAGACCCAGTGAGCTTTGGGTTGATAATGGAATAATCAAATAATCAGAGAACAAGGCCATCCACAGAGCTCCTGAGGAAGCGAGACCAGTGCCCGGTGAAGGATGATGTCAGGGATGATGTCAGGAGACAGAGGCAGAGGGAATCGCAGCCCCCAGCACCAAGTGCAAGGCAGGACCAGAGATCATGTGTGTGACAAGGAGGCAAGCATGGTGGGTGGTGGAGGCATAGGGAAGTGGATGCAGAGAGAAGACCAGGCTTGGAGGAGCAGGTGTCTGATGGGGGAACGCCTCGGGGGGCAGTTTCTTGGAGGGGGAGAACCACTTCACACTGTTTGTTCCATTTAGAGCATCTCAGGGCATGGAGTCATTTTTCAAGAGAAGTAGCTGAGACAAAGATCTCTGACTTGCACCTTCTTTCTACGTCTGCACATATTGTTAACGACCTTAGCTTCCCTATTCATAACATAGGCCACTTCTTCAACGGGGCACAAGGGTACAAAGGGTTGGGTCGTTGGGAATCAGCCACTGTAGTTTGGATAGTTTGAGCCACAACAGGCACCAGAGGAACCTGGGCCAGGCTGGTTTCACTGCAGCCTCCTTTAGTTTTGGAGACAGCAGACACGAGTGGGAGAGGGAAACAGCCCATTCAGTCCTCTCCATGAAGGCACAGCAGCATCTGTGAAGAGGGCAGGGGACAGGACCTCAAGCAAGGCCCCAACACAGTACTGGCAGTAACATGATTTCCAGGGTGGTAGAAGACAGGGCATGGGCTCATGCTTGCTGCAGACCCATGTGAATGGGACCAACGGGCAGAATGGAATAAGCACTGAACCACCTAAAATAACAACCACTGCAGTGACACCGAACAGAACTGGGTTGTTCGGAAAATGACAGAAGCCCATGTCACCACCCTTAATTGTTTGTTACATGCTGCTGCAGAAAATAAAATTATTTTGGTAGAGGGAAATATTGTGTGTTCCAGCTTTCAGCCACAGATGCAGTTTGGGTGAGAAAATAGAGATTAGGTCAATAAAGGGGCCTCTGGTCTTCATGCCTTGTGTCCAGGGCTGGCCGTGTGCCTGATATTCTTAGAATGAATGCTATGTATGACCTTCTTCCTTTGGTAAATGAAATTGCTCGGCTCACACACTTTTTAATGCGATTTTTATAGAATCTTTCAGAGCAAGGGAGAAAGAGAAAGAGCGAGTGAGTCTGTGGCTGCCTTTCTTGAAAAATCACTGTGGGCCACAGCGGAACTCTGAAAGTGACAGTGTGAAGTCATTCTTGTGCTCGCCGTTTTGGATGGCAGATGGGAAGCAGGTGCATTTCTGCAGGATGAGCTGAAGAAGAGGGGCTTAATTAAAGAACACGCTCACGGCGTCCAAAAGATCTTGAATTGCCACCGTGTGGGCCTGCCTTTCCCCTTCCCCAGAATCTTTTTAACTCTTTTCATGGTGGGTCATTGTCCTCCCTGCAGCCCAAAGCAATGAGGCCGGGGCTATTATTTTCCTTGTGGACAAATGGCTCGCAGAGCTGGCTGCCGGGCCAATGCAGCCTTCTGTGGCCACTGTGCAATTGAAATGGCTCTCAGGGAAGGGGCCTCAGCTGCTGCCTGTCTATAATTGTTGCTGGGACCCGGCCTTCTGGTCAGCTCTGGTCCCTGCCACTGTTGTCTACACCGACTGTTTTTCCTCCCGGCTTCCAGAGACGAGGCTTCCTTTTGTTCCTCACAGTATTGCTCTTTCACGTCCCCTGCAAATGCGGGAGTTGGCCTCTTCTGTTGTGCGAAGTCTCCGGGGCCTCTGTCGCTCTGTTCACTACTGTCCGACGGTGAACTTCTTGCCATTCCTCTCCAGCCTGCCTGTGCGGGTGGCCTCATGAGCTCTGATTCAAAAGATGACAAGGAGGCACTGGAAGGAGCCCTGGAGGCCCTGGGGCCTGCTGTCTGGTTGTAGGGACAGGAACATTTGAGGTCAGGAGGGGAGAGACTTTGCAGGATAAATCTGTGACACATCCAGGCAGATGCCAAATAATGCTGATTCCCAGTGCCTGAAATGGAGGAAGGTTTTCACAGTTTCCAGGAGAGGGGCCTGGTGGTGAGGAAGACTGGGCCCTCCGCAGTCCTGACTGGGAATCCAAGGGACTGGGAGCCACCCCGAGGGAGAAAGTGCTGCAGTCAGACCTGCTGCTGGAGCCTGGGTCTGGGCCACATTGCATCCAAGAACAGGACGACTCCTGCCTGGCTGGCCTCTAGACCAAGTGAAATAGAAATAGGAGAAGCGCCCCTGCATCCCGTGAGCAGTGTTTCTGGAGGGCGCTGGTAGGGAGGGAGGTGGAGGTGCCAGCTCACACTTCCCTCCAGGACCTGAACATCACAGAAGCCCCTACCGATGGAGCTTCCATATTTCACTGCCTAATTTTGGATTATTTATGACAGCAAAACAAAAATTATTTATGAAGCAACTGTTGACAACTGAGACCCAGGGAAGTGACATAATCTAAGATTGTGTAACTAATTAGTGGCAGAGCTAAGACCCTGTTATATCATCTCCTTATTTTAAATCAATTGCAAAGCTTCGTAAACACTTCAAATAAGCACATATCTGGCATTTTATGACCTTTTTATGCTTAATTCAAAAGAATGTACTTGCTTTAAATAAATATTAAGCACATGAAATACATTGATATATACACAAAAGACTGTGTATAATTCTTACGTATTAAGCTCCTATTGTGTGCTATGTGTTTTTTTTTTATTTTCCTGCATAAACAGCATTCTCTACTACAACCCAGCAAGGTAGGCATTATCGCCCCTGTTCTGCAGCTAAAGAAGCCCTCACTAACAAGGATGAAATAGCAGAAAAGCTGGGAAAAGATCACCCACAAAGCAAATAAAGAAATGGGAAGGAACACCCAGATCTGCCTGGCTTCAAAGCCAGTGGTGGTAACTTCCCTAGTGTGAACGAGCTCATCCAGGGTTAGGGTTTATTTACGAACAAAAGAGAAATCCCTCCGAATCATTCCTATAGATTTTTCTTTCTCAATCTAAGGAGTGACAGGAAAAACTGTAAAGAATGGGAAATGGACAAGCAGAATTGGCAAGTGTTCTTGAGTCAAGACCCCTCATGAAAAGGGTAAACCATTCTTTCTGCCCAAATGTGATTCCTGTAGCCGGGTCTCAATCAGTACATTTTCCACAGAAACGATGAGGAGGGGAGGGGCTCTTCCTGGGGTAGCTGTACACAGCCGTGGTGGCCAGCCTAATTCAAGGTGCACAGCATGGACACACACACTCTCACCCTGGCGACTCCCAAGCTATTAGTTCAACCGTCCATTGAGTTTGACATCATAGATGGGGGTTGCAGGGTGCGCAAGGGAATAATCTGATTTGCAGAGAGGAAAAATTGTTTGTTGTGTGTATACTTCCTGTCTTTATTTTCACTATTCTTTTTCACTCAGCACTTCAAATTTCCACATATAAACAGAGTCTGTGGAAAGCGTTTATTATCTAACACTGTACTCTCTGAAATTCCCTCTATTATTCTATGGGGCCATGTTGATCAGGACCACCCCTGAATGTAAATGATGCCGTCAGAGGCCTTGCAGTCCTGGGGCCAGGGCTGCATTTTATATGTGCACAGAAACACACAGGACGTCCTGCCTACAAACCATTTTGTCCCCAGGACTAAATATTTAAGTGTCCCCATGGTAATGATTACAGATAAGACTTTTACATTGTTGTGATTACAAAAGGGAGTATACATTTGCATCTGTTAATAATCACCAGTCTCATAAACAGCAATAACAACTTTGAATTTTTCTTACTTATCCATTTAACCTGCACTGAATGTCCGTTGTGTGCTTGTACTCACTGGATTTTTTACCATATTATTCTACCCTTACACATACATGTGTGATGTGTGATGTGTGATGTTCATTCTCCTTTGAGGATTTTGGCACTAAAAGCTTTCCTCTATTGGGAAAAATGTGAAAATATGCCTTTCCATCCAGAGTCAACCCATTTGGAAATAGGAGCAAAGCTTCCACAGACTCCATTTTTTCTTTCTATCAAATATCCTTTGTGAGATAAAGCTCCAGGGATGGAAATTAGCCACTTCTGTCCTGAGAATCTTCCCAACCCTATTCTTTCAAAGGGATTGTCCATAAGGCTCTGGGACCACCACAATGCGGACACGCACGGCTGGCTGACGGCCTTGCTTCAATAGAAAGCCTTTTAAAACATGCTCCCATGCTCCTGAAAAGGACTCTCTTCTTGGGGGCTTGGGCCCGGGGAAAGGCAGCCAGGGCTCCGGAACTGCTCCGCGCAGCTCAGGAACTGTTCTCCTCCAGATCTGAGAAGACTCCAAAGCACTAAAAATGAGGGCAATTTAAAAATCATGTTTGTTCAAGGGATGGGGGAAAGGAAAGGAACAGAAGACGGAGGCAGGGGAAGAAATTTATAGCAAAAAGGTTACCTCGGCTATTTCTCCACTCTGAGGGTCATCCTGGAAACGCCCCTCCTCCAGACGTGGGGGTGGTGCCAGTTGCCAATAATCCTCTCTTCCCGGAAAAAAAAAAAAAAAAAGCGGTTAGCAAATGTCAAGATAAAAAAGAAAATCAGCTGAACAAGGGAACAGCTAGGATGGGCTGCTCGATGGGCGCCAGCGACGGGAGCCCCAGGTGCAATCAACAGCTCTTTAAGACTGCAGGGCATCATTTCTCTGCTTTGAAAAACCCAGCCATCTCTTGGAGAGTCAGATCGATTAGAGGCCACCTTTTGTGAAAGTGATGCTATCATTGTGGTTGTAATTTATGCAAAGACATTCTGTGGCACACGATGATTAAATTATAGTATAGAAGGCAGGATTTCTATAGCGTGTTCCCCCCTCTGGATTTTGCACTTTTATCTACATTCGAATCAGGTCTGTGAAAATGTGGTGCACATGCTTTTCAATCTGTGTGACAGAACATTTCCACATGTTTCTGTGTATTTTTGAAGTGGAGAGAACGGTACCGCCACTTGGAGATCCAACTGAGCCTACGAGGCAAAGGCAATGCGATTCTTTTATAAAAAGAAAGAAAAGCAGACAGAAAGGGTTATTTCCTGAGACCTTTTAGGGGTGAAGCTGTGCAGGTAAAATAAAATCACAAAATAAATAAATAAAATAAATTGAAAAAATGAAAGCATTGTGGCTTAGCTCCCTGAACGTTAGAGACATCACCATACAGGGTTACATGTGCAGAAAGGAGACCCAAGGTTAAGATTTGCTTCTTACCTAGACAGCACCTCAGCATCCTGCCTTGTGGCCATGACTAGAAAGGAGCTTCCCCTGTCTCCACGTCAGCCACCATTTTAGTGTGGTCTCTGGATACGGTAAGATGGAGGCAGACACAGAGAAAGCCTGAGGGGCTCCCTCTGCACACTCAGCTGTGCCCCGCAGCCCCAGCGCCTCTCCCTAGGGGATGCGTTATTCACCATCCCCCCTTCAGCTGAGTCAGGAGCTGCTGAGACAGGACAGCGCCCAGGCGAAAACGCAGACGATGACAAAGCCTGTGCTTTACCGACGGTCCCGGGGTATTGCAGGGAAAGGCAGCCCCCCTCCAAGGCATTACAATGTGGGCTTTTAATGGGCTATGTGCTATCTGGAAATATTTAAGATGCAGCCACTATCCGTGTGGGGTTGATTCCTTCCTGGGCTAGCTGCCTTTTCCTCTCTCTCTCCAAATATATAGCCCTCATGACAAATCTGACAAGGGATCACAGGATGCTGCCGGCAGCTGGGGTTGGGGGGCTCTTGCAGGGACGGACGGGAGCCCGTGTGGCAGGGTGGCTTCTCCCTCCACCCCCTTCAGCCCGTCCAGCACCCTCCGTGCCTGCCCGCTGGATCCTTAACAAAGAAGAAACCTGCCTCCTTCAGCTCCTGAAGTCGGGGGAGGTGGAGGTTGAGCTGGGAAGAAATGGGGAGCGGGGTCCAGGCTCTTTCAGACCTTCCTGGAAGACCCAGGGAAAGAAGAGCCCTAGAGAGATTCGTGGGCACAGCAGGGCCCTGGGCTGCGCCTCCTGTCCATCATGTCAGGAGGAGGAGAAGGAGAGCACCAGGCGCGCGCACGGGTGTGTGTGTGTGTGTGTGTGTGTGTGTGGTTTGTGTGTGTGTGTTTAAAGAATGTTAATTCATACTGAGATCCTAGGGAATATTTCCCTAACTAGAACAGGCTTGGGAATAAATAACGTGCTTACATAGCTGGATCTCCCCTCCCCTTCCTTTCTCCCACTCACTAACACACACACACGTGTGCGCACACAGACACACCCACACACGTGCACACACGTTGCTAGTTACTAAAGCTAGCCTATGGGGCAAGGAAAAGCTGACCCTGAGAAATGCAATTTTCAATTCCCGCTGAAGCGCACGCAAGGAGGCTGTGCCCGGCACTCCAGGAGGACCGCACACCTTAGGTGGGCCACAGACAGGCACATCCCATACGTGGACTCGGGCGAGGTACCCTAATGCGGCAGCTGAGGAGCACTAGAGGGACCCAGGTGGAGCCATTTCCACCGGCCTGGAGTGTGCACTGCAGGTCTCCAGCCTTGGTGAGGATCACGGGTGTGCTGAGGTTTCCCATCCACCCGCGCCTCTGTCTACACACACAGAGTGCCTGGGAGCTGAGAAGCGTGTTTATTCTCCTCCTTTCCTCCCTCATAAATGACTGCTACCAGCACTTGGAGGAGAAGCTCAAGCTGGGCCTGAGTGAATAGAAGCCGAGCGGGCAGGCAGGGCTCACTGGCAAAGTCCAAGCCACCACCGCGTGTGTAAGTGATTTCCATGCTCTCATTCCTTAACCCTTTTTGAGATGATCCTTCTCTTCCCGAGTGCACTTAGGGAAGGCAGGTACAATCATCTGCTTTCCTGTCTCTTTCCTTGATCTGGCTCTATCAGAGAAAGAAAGAACTCTTAGGACACATCCAAGAGAAAAGATACCTGATCAAATTATTTCAGTGAAAGAAATCCAGTTATAAGATATAAATACATGCATTCAAATTCTATTATAAACATGAACGTGTCTGTGTGGGTGTGCATCTGTAGAAAATACAAGACGAACACATATCAACACGGAAGCAGTAATACCTCTTGGTAGTGTGATAATTATATTTGATTTTTCATACTTTTAAATTTTTTCTCAAGCAAGATACAATGAGTTATTATTGCTTCTACAATCAGAAAACAATTAGCTTAAAGAAACAGACTATCTGAACAATTACCATAAACATTAGCAAAGACACTGTTTAAAGTTCCGCTCAAGTACCCCAGTGTTCTTAGCAGGCTTTCTATCTTCTCATTGTATTTACTCCAGTTTTTATTTTAACTCAACCCACTGTCTCTTCTGGGCTGTCAAGATACCTGTGTTATAAACTGCTAGCGATTCTCAGTGACTGCACTTTACTTATGCCTTATTATGTAGGAATAGATGACGCCAATATTTGGCTGGGCATGTGGTCATCAGAGAATGCAACGCTTTCCAGCACCTTTGCAATGGGTGTGGCTTAGTGACTAAGTCCCAGCCCATCAAATATGAGCAGAGGAGATGTGTGCAACTTTAGAGTTATCGGAAGGGGCAGGTCACCCAGACCTTTCCTTCTTCTCTTCTTTATGTCTGAAATCCAGCCAAAGCAGAAAACCATTAATAAAATGGCTACACTGCAACTCCATAGGTACCTGCAGGCAGACTTGACTGAGGCTGGATGGGGAGGGGCTGCCACCCAGGACCATTCTCTCCCCAAGTTTGGCATCCAGGGGACAACTTGGGTCTCTTTGTCAACTACTTCTGGGCCTTGGGGCCAGATGGACAAACCGAGTCTCCTACAAACTCCAAGGGGCTCCTCTCTGTAACACTTTTTGAGTTTGTTGAAATTGCCCAACAATTCCCTAGCTATTAGATTACTACTTAGGAATCTTCATTTTTGGTTCTGTGTGCCATAACATACCCAATTCTCTTTCCCCATTATTATCCTCCCCAAAACAACCACTGCCAGTCCCTTTATAAATTGTGGGAAGAGGGTGAATGTTCCACTTTCCAAAGCTCTCGGAGCTTGTCTCTGAAATGCTTTCCTATCAGATGTCGGTATTTATCTCAGCCTGGAATCTTCTTCCCAAACCACCCTCCTAGGTGTGCCCTGGGCCAATGCAGTGATTCAGGTTACAAGGTCTGCAATAAGCTTCTGGTAACAGGACATTGTTCTGCAGTAACTGGCTATCTGGGACCTGTTAAAGGGCACCCATGCTCGTTTCTCTGGAAGATTCCAGAGCTCTTCACTACCACCATGGGTCCCCACCCAAGACTGGAAAAGCCAAGTGAAATCTCCTATCTGAACTTCTTGCTTTTGCTCTTGATGAAGAGCCATCCTTTTTTCCTCCTCCTGTCCCTTCCACGTCACCACTGGTTAGGAATATTGACAAGGAGTTCAAATCCAGTTGTGCAAAACTTTGGGTTGAGGATGTCCCAGCTTTGCCCTGGCCACACCCATTCTAGGGAGACGAAGCCATGCCTCCAGCTTCACATCTCCCTGCCCAGAGCCTCCACATCCATGTCACGTTTCTGCCCTCAGAACAAGGCAGAAATACCACCCCTCCCAGAGGGGTTTAGTAGGTGGCTTGTACCATCTGTCATCATCAACATGATCCAAAACCTGTTTTAAATTATTAAAAGTTTCTCTGAGTCATGGTCATCAAAGATTCTCTTTGAGTACACATACGTCCTAAATGTGAGGCCCTGTGAAACACCGTCATGTGACACTTTCTGTGGCCTTAGATACTGACCATTGATGCAACTTCCCAGTAGGATGTCTCAGTTAAGGCTCAAATCTCTATCCTCAGCCCAGGCCTCTCAGTTGAAAACGCCTTGGATTTGGGTGAATTAGTTATTTCCACAAAGTCTGTGGCTTCCACTCCCGTGCCCACTATGGATCCCATGCCTTCGGTGACAAGTCCTCATTCCTTGTCTCCAGGCATTCTGGCAACATGGACCCCAGTGCCATTCATCTCCACTTTGGATGAAAGCTGTAGTTTCTTAGAAATTCACATGTGGAAATGAGGCCTCAGCATCAGCTTCCACATCCTTCCTTCTTCAGGAAAATTCATCTTATGGGCAAATTGAAAATAACTTCAGAATCCACCAGAAGAATTATGCTTGGCCATGGTTCCTCCCAATTGAATAAAATCAGATCCTAACTTATCTTCAACCTCCTAGCTGCACATTTATCTCACTCATGTTTTCAGCCATTCCTCCTGGACTTTAACACAATTCCCAAAGTTTCCGTAGAGTCCAAATACCAAAGGAAAAGTTCTCTGCTCTTCAGCTCCAACTGTGCCCACAGAGGTACTCTCTGTCCCTTTTAGATAAGCAGACTGAGCTGAGTTGGGACACAGGGACGCATCATCACCATCATCACTGTCCCCAAAGCCGTGACACTCAGTGTCCAGGGTCCTCACATTTTTCACGACCTCTGTGTACATGGGGCCGTCTTGTCCCAGGGACTTGGGGTACAACAACCACAACACCATCAACAACAAGAACATCCTCTGCATCCCTATGCCCTAGCTGTCCTTATCTCTCATCATGGAAAACTTCACACCATGACTTCTCCCTCTACTGGCAGTGTCCAGCATGCTTCCTCTCAGAAAACCCAGGCTTTCACAGATAATGGCTTGCCTTGTCTCCTAGTGCCCTAGACACTTTTGCTTTTGGTCCTATCACCCAAAAACATGAGCAATCTACAAAGGCAAGAGAGCACACACTCTTGGCCACAAAAGAGGGAGAAAAACATAACAGTATCTTAAGATCTTGTTTTACACATGTTGTTATTAGCATTGCATCTGTATTTAGTCAATATGCTCTTGGTAAAAGAGCCTATCTTGGCTCTACTTTAACTCTGTTAACAGAAGTGCAAATGTTGAAGAATGTGGCAGCCATGAGTACAGGGTGCCCATGTGGCTGTGAGACAGTTGGGACTGGGTTGGTTATCTCTTGCCTATTTTTCACATGAGAGTAATTTACATGATCTTGGTTTGTGTTTTGACTTCTTAGGAGCTATCGTCCATCTGGAGTCTTATATTAGGTGAGATTGCTGCATAAAGGCAATACTTATTTACAGAGTTTCCTGGCCACTGGTGAGCTAGGCTACTTCTCTTCCTTTAGCTAGGATTGCATTTCTATTATTTTCAGAAATCAACAAAGTTTAAGACAGTAAGATCTCAGCATATAATCTCAATTCTTGTCGTCAAATTATCTTGCATCACTTATAAGAATCATCTCAATATTGTATCTAAATTTTCTCCTCTGATAGCACATGCCTTTTCTGCACAACAAAATGTTGACCTAGGCCTTACCTTGTAAGCCAGCAAGCTCGTAGAGGAAAAAAGCTACCTCAAGCACCCTGAGGGCATTAGGAGGTGCAGTAGGGACAATAAAGCCTGCTAATGTGATTTTGGGTGGCCTGGCAGCTGGAGTGATGGTGGGAAGACCTGGAAATCACTCCCTTCTGAGACCAGACAGCCTAAGCAGAAACCAGAGAAATGCATCACATACAAAGGAGGCAGCAGAGCTGTCTTCATAAATCGCAGCCTGTAGGCCTTTTAATGTGTCAGTGTAACCCGCCGTTAACCATATTTAATTGCTGTCTACAGTAAGTTCCGTAGATCATTACCATACCAGTCATTTTTCAAAGATCCTCGTTAGCACAGGACTAGTGAACACAATAAACGATGTGACAGGAGATGCTAGAGAAATGCTGCAGAGAAGGAGCTCATGTAAGCCAGCAAGCTCATAGAGGAAACCCCCTATATTTCTATGACACCATTATAAAATCCACCATGCACACTGGGCTATTTCCACTGCAGTGCGTAAGACAAGAGAAATGGGTCGCTATTGTGCTCCTGCTGGTTTCATCTCCACCAATGCAGCTCGTTCCCTCACACACTGAGATGATGTCCACAATGCCTGGCTAGAACTGAAAAGATCTGACACACCTGAAGTGCCTGAAAATAACACTTTCCTACAAACACTTAGGTTGGCAATCCATCCATTTGGGAGGTACATGTGTACTGTGAACCTTCCCAGAACCAGGCACTGTGCTAGGGTGTTGAGATTCAAGGTCAAGGGAGGCACAGTCCCCACGAACCTTGCAGCCAGGGACAGAGCTAATGGCCAGGAGACATTCTAGTCCAACTCACTTGCTTTATTTCAGTGATTTTATTTTCCGTTTTGTTATTACCTTCTCTTTCAAGTCTCCGGTTGGAATTTGGATTATGTTACTTTATTTTTTCCTTTAAAATGCTTTTTGAATGATCAAAGGCCCATTTTAATCCCTCTATTGTCTGCAGCTCCTTAGAGGTGAATTCTCCTTTTACAGAGCCTGTTTGCCCTCATGGTGATGAGTCTCCATAGGTGCTGGGGGGGCACCTTCCTTAGGAATCATTGTCCCATGGAGTCTCAGAAATCCCTTGAGCTCTGCAGGCATCTTCACTGGGGCAATGATTTTTGTGACGGGCTTGAGGCCTCTGGATTGTAATCTGTTCCAGATCAGCTTTTACGTTAAATTCCTGCTCAGCTTTTTCCAAACGGCAAAGACAGTGTGAATTGAGGCCCCTCACACCAGCCACATTTGGGGTCCTGACTCCTCTGTGTGACTCCTGTCCCACCCCAGGCCCAGTCCCAGCATTAGCTTTTGTGATGCATTCCTTGGTACAGAAGGCTAAGCATTGCTAGTTTCTATTCAGAGACACAGGAACTCTACCCTTGTTCCTGGCTTTATAAAGCTGCTCAGTTCACAGCACACAACAGCTGCAAGGGCCACAAATACCCCCAAGCAGATGTTAGGCTCTCAGCCCCTAAGATACAGTTTTCATCTCAACAACTCATAAGATTCTGCCCTCTGACGTGAGAAAATATAATTTTGTTGTGCTTTTTAATTATGCCTATGGCATCTTTTAAAATATGCCATACATGATCCGGTATTTCTTTGTGTTTGGAGTGTGAATCTGCAGGTGAAAGAGTGTGTTCTACACTTGCCCAATCCCTCCTCATTACACAAATTCACCCTCTACTTTAAAACAAGGAATCTGGGCCTTTGACAGGAAATAAGCTGGACAGTCATGGGGCCAAACTCGAACCAAATGTAAATATTTAATTTCCTACTGTTAAAAGCAGAGTGGACCCACAGTCCCTCCCAAAGTAAAAGGCACAATCATGTGTCAAGAGCACTGACCTTATTGCTTCTTGGACGTTGGCTAAGATCAAGCGAAGACCACTGGTTTTGGGGGCTGATACCCCAGGAGAGTCCCAGTTTCGTGCTCACATGTTGTGTGACCCTTGACCCCTCATTCAATTCTTACATGCTTCAGTCTCCTAAGTCATGCAAAAGGGACATAAGGATATCTCCTGAAAGCAGAGTCGGCTGGAAGGCTGGAAGGTTTATGTGAAGCAGTTGCACATTACTTGGCACTTAGAATGGGCAAATAAAAAATGGTTTAGCTTCTCCTTTGTGGGAATAGAGACTGGAATGGTTTGTATCCTGGCTCTCCTGAAACTGCGCTGCCAAGCTGGGCCCAATCTCTAGTTCAGCTCCCTTCAGAAAGCTGAAGGCAGAAGCCTACAGGACCAGAGATGGAGCCTGGCCATACAGCCCCTTCTTCCTGATGTCAAATGCCTGGTGATCCTGGTCACAGACTGCCTGAGATGGCGAAACAGAGCTTTGTCGGACTTTTGAAGATAACCCTACAGAAAAATCACCTGGTGAAGGGCAGATGCACATGTTTTGTAATAAGACCAATTGGGTTTCCTAAATCAGCCAAGCCATTGATCCTGTGGCCTTGACGACAGGCTGACCTTCCTTTTGCAGAGGAGATGGTGATGCCTGGTCCCAGAGGAGCGCTGTGAGCACCCAGGCATGGATTACAGTGCTTAGCACAAAGTAACATTAAATGTGAATCTCTCTTCTAAAACTATGTTACCAAAAGCAGTAATTCATTCCAAGCAAGTCTGTCAAAAGTCTTTTTCTACTGTAAAAGCTTTAATTTTTGTCTTTATTTTCATTGATACAATTAGATGTGCATATTTTAGGAGTAGATATGATAATCCAACACATTCACATAATCAAATCAGGGTAATTGGGATATTTGTCACCTTAAATATTGATCTTTTCTTGATGCTATGAGCATTAGGTTAATGGGTACAAATGTACAGTTAGATAAAAAGAATAAGACCTGCCTGGTCTTCAGTACATCATGGTGGCTATAGTTAACATTAACCAATTGTACATTTCAAAATGCTAGAAGAGAATAATTCCAACACCTTTTTTGTTTGCTTACTTTTTTCTGAATTCTAATAGACTGATACATTAGTCCCTGCTGCAGCCAAAATAATGACTTCCCCAAAATGCACTTCAAGAATGTGACCTCAATGGTTGTAACACAACCCCTGCTCCTGGGGTTTGGGAAAGAAGAGGTGTTAGGCCTGCCACAATTGCTTCTCCTCCCAGGTGGTTCAGAGTCCTAGAGGACAGAATACCTTGGGAGCTTGAGTGAACTCCTTCCACCAGCCCAGCCTTCACTCAGATTCCAGCTCATAGCTCACAAGCTCCACCACCCAGGCCAAACTCCTCACATGCTTAGTTTTCTGTTTGTTTGTTTGCTTGTTTGTTTGAAAGAGCTTTGCTCTTGTTGCCCAGGCTGGAGTGCAATGGCACGATCTTGGCTCACTGCAACCTCTGCCTCCCGGGTTCAAGCAATTTTCCTGCATCAGCCTCTCGGGTAGCTGAGATTACAGGTGTTCACCACCGTGCCCGACTACTTTTTTTGTGTTTTTAGTAGAGACAGGGTCTCACCATGGTGGCCAGGCTGGTCTCAAACTCCTGACCTCAGGTGATCCGCCCGCCTCAGCCTCCTAAAGTGTTGGGATTACAGGCATGATCCACCATGCTCGGTCTAATGGTCAGGTTTTTATTTCCTGTATATGTCAAGTGAGGACAATAAGAATCACTTCAAAGTGTTGTTAGGAGCTAATGCATGTTGAGCATTTATAAGAATTTTTAGCACCCAGCAGACGCTCCGAAACTTTTAGCTCATAATATTAGCATTGTTATAAAAATAACATTAATAAAACCCAATAACATTAGTATTGTGAGAAAGTCATAATAATATACATGAAAGGACATTAATAATACACAATGACTTTTCCACATGCCATTTGTATGGCCAGAAAGCCAGACACAACTCCTGGCTTCCTCCTGCGATTCAGACATTGCTTAGATGCAAACTTAACTCACGGAACCACTTAATAGGTTCGTCACTCTAAGCAAAGACTAGCGTTCAAGAAATGTTCTCAGGTGATTTAAAACACAGTTCAGAATACGGTTATGGGATTTCAAATGCTTGCAATACAAGGCCTGCCTCTGTGTTAAGCTCCTAGAGAGAATTTGTATAATAGATGCAGTTTTTCCTATTAGCAATGGAACATACACATGTGAAACCCATCCGGCAGCCTCTATTATTATAGGCTAAATCTCGTAAACAAAACTTAAATGTAAAGAAGTGTTTGTACTAGCTGCAAACGGGGTACTGGTTTGATGCCACAGGGTAAGTTGCTAGCAGGTGACATCAGAGTATGGATTAGTTAGGGTAACATTGTGAACCGAGAGACAGAAGTGATCTTGGCACTCACTGAAGGCGAGACTCCTCTGCAGAGGTGCTTCCTCCCCAAGATCTGCATCTTTCCCTGGACTGAGTCAGGATCTCCAAGGTTAGGACCTAGCTATGTATATTTTGCACAAAGAATTCTGATTTGGACTCCAGGATTTAGAACCACAAATGTGCATGGAGACCCAATTTTGTACATGGAAGGTGGGGACAGATAGATAAAGTAACTTGCCAGCAGTCACTCGTCTCACTAGTGTCACTGCTAGAAGTAGAACCTGTGGACTTTTGGTCCCTGGTCTGCAGCAGTTTCTATAACACTAGTGGGTATAAAACAACATAAAACACCAAGAACTGAGTTCTCGGAGGTGTGCAGCCCAGCAAAACTGAGCCTTTGGGTGGGAGTGGAGAGCAGCCAGCAAGAAAGGCCTGCGGTGGGGCTCTGCATCTCAGTTTTAGGAGGGAACCCCCACTGTCAGATGGTTCAGGTGATGCTGGCCGTGTGGGAGTGTGGTGGTGGCTGGGGAAGATGACAAAGGCAATTCACTTACGATAACTGCTAAGGAGAGCAGTTGACACAACCCTGCTGCCATTTGTGACTCTTTCTTGATGAATTGAGGATATGGGGATATAACTGCAGCCACCAGCATGGAGCTTTCCTAGATTCTTAAACTTACAGGTTATTAAGGACATAAAGAGATCTTCATGCATTCTAATGTCCTAATTTCACAGGAGAAGAGAGAGTCTCAGGGAAGGCAGGTGGCTTGTTCAGTTTCAATCAGCCAGCAACTGGCAGAGCTGAAATTAGAACTCAAGTCTTAGGGCTCCAGTTCTGTAACTCATCCATCCCACAAAACAATTCTAAAGGCATGTGTCCATGTGGCCTGGGCATGGCTTGTAGTCACTGCCATAGATAGAGATGGATGAGACCCACTGCCCCTAAGGCATGCAGTCCTATTGGCTCCTTCCTGCAGCAGTCCCTGGACCACCAGGTTCAGAAACCCCTGGGTCTGTGCTCACATGCAAAGTACTGGACCTGTCCCAGATTTACCGATGCCGATCCTCTGCAGGTGAGGCCAGGGAAACTGGCTCAGCAGGTGATACCTGGGTACTCCAACATCTGGGAAACCCCCAGATAAGACCTCAAAGTTCTGGGATATTGTGGGGGCTCTGTTGAAGAACAGAAGGTGTAACATACAAGAAAAACAGACCTAAATGTGACATCAATTATTTCACTGAAGAATCATCAGTTGAGTGCCTACTGGCTTCTAGTGCCCACTGTTCACTATGCTGGGAACACAAGTCCACAAGCCAACCACATTCCAGCTGTGAAGGAGTGCATCTGGAAAGTCATAGAAGGCCCTGGATGCCTGGTGCCTGGGCTGGGGTGTGTGCCAGGGCAAGAAGGGAGTGGATGTCAGAGAAGAACAACTCTTGACAGTGCCCAGGAAGGGCAGCTGCTCCACAGAAGCAGTGCTCGTGGAGCCATGTTGCCATGGATACAAACAGTGTCTGGTTACTTATGGGAACACTATTGTTAGGATGGTTCTGAAATGCCTTCGTCCTGACGGTGGAGACCTCCCCAGACCAAATTACTCTTGGCTGAGGTGTTAACCCTCTACTCATATGATGTCTTGGGGCAACAGTGCAACTTCAAAACACATTAAATAATACCACACTATGGAGACAATAAAAAGATCGGTGGTTGTCAGGGGCTGAGGGAGCAGGGGGATGAAGGAATAAGCATCAGTGGAGCAGAGAGGACTTTCGGGCAGTGAAACTCATCTGTATAATACTCAAATGGTGGATTCATGTCATTACACATTTATCCAAACGCCTGGAATGCACAACACCCAGAGCAAACCCTCGTGTCAACTATGAACTCATCGTGATGATGGCGTGTCAGTGTAGGATCATCAATTATAAAATGTGTACCACTCTGGGAAGGTATGTTGATAATGAGGGAGACAGGGCATATTTGTTGGAGGGGCAGGAAAAATATGGAAAATCCCTGTACCTTCCACTCAGTTTTGCTCTGAACCTAAAACTGCACTATAAAACTAATTTTTTTTTGACAGCTCTGTCATTCAGGCTGGAGTGCAGTGGTGCAATCATGGCTTACTTAAACTCCACCTCCTAGGCTCAATAGATCCTCCCACTTCAGCCTCCCAAGTAGCTGGGACTACAGGCATGTGCCACCACACCTGGCTATTTTTTTTTAAGTTTTTAGAGATGGAGTCTCACTATGTTGCCCAATCTGATCTTGAAATCTTGGCCTCAAATGATCCTACCACTTTGGTCCTCAAAGTGTTGAGATTATAGGCATGACCCATGGTGCCTGACCTTAAAAAGTATTTCAAAGAAAGATTAAACATTTCTAAACTGTTTTTTAAAATACGTCGTGTCACAGTGTATAAAAGTTATACTATCAAAAGTGAACTTTGGGTAAATGAAGGCTGCCGGATTGACTAGAAATCAGAAGGGGTTTGGGCTTTAAGTTTGTCACTGAATCTGGTAAACTCAGAGAAATCACTGCCTCTCTCTAAGCCTCTAGTCATCAGGATTAGGAAGGAGAGAGGTGGGCTGCTAGAATTCCTTCTTCAAGCTCTGATGTTCCAGGACAAGGATAATTGCTGATGAGAAAAAAAAAAAAATCAGAATCTCACAGTCTGCAAAAGCAGAACAGCACAGTTTCCACAAAACCATAAAAACATACTTTTTGGAACATAACAGTCAAGCACATGCAACAGCTTAGGGTCCGTAACTCAGCATATGTAAAGTTCGTAAATTAATGTAATAAGAGGCAGGGTAACATCTGTTCTGTAGTATCCAGCAGAGGGGATTTGGATATTTGAGAAGAGGCTCTGCACATAGTAAAGTCAGCCTAGGAACATGTGAGCAGTATTTACAGTGAAAAGGTCCCCATCTCTAAGTATACACATCTGCTCCAAGACAGCTGAGGCTGGGGGCACAGACTCCACTGAAGGGAAAGCCCCTCCCAGGGAAGCGGCTTGCTAAGAAATCAGAATGGAGCCATCTGCCCTTCCCACTGCGTGAGCTCCACCAGCCACCTATTCGTGCTCACCAGCCGGCAGCCTACCCTGGCCCTGGCACATGCCTGCCCCCAGTGGGCAGGGCCATGACAAAGCCACTGCTGGTTACCATTAGGGGTCAAGTCCCACAGGGGGTTTATTGAAGAATGTTTGCTTAATTTTAGATCAAAGCAGTACTTTCTTCTCCCTCTGGAATAAACAAACAAACAAATAGTATCTTGGAGCAATGAAGAACATAATCAAGTTTATGTATGGGCCACTAAGAAACTGAATAGTTACCTCCTACTTAAAAGGGTATCCTGGGCCACTGTGAAGTGGTCCTTTTTATCCTGTGGTCTGCAGTGGAAATGGCAGCATTACTGGAGAAGAGCTGTAAAAACATGCACAGTGAGTTGCTGCTGCATCCTGATTGCCCAAGAGAGGGAAGGAAGAGGAGATGAGAAGGGTTGAATCGGTTCTCTGACATGCCAGAGAGATAAAGGGGTGCCTCCCAAAGCTCTGAGGGCTTTTAAAAACTGGATGTCCACTGATATTTCAAAACAGTGCTGGGTGTCCATAATTCCAAAGGCAGTTTACAGGGGTCCAGAGTTGAAATCTGTGCTCTCAGATGCCACAGATGAGCCTTCTCAGCAGGCTTGGCAAACATCTTCACAGCCACCATGACACGTGGTAGGATTCAGGGACCCCAAAAGGAAAAAGCTAAGTTTTGAGGCTGAAGACCAAATTGGTTAAAAATATGGTCACTCTCAGGGTCAGTAAGAGAGAATTAAGTAAAAAAAAAAAATCATTGAATACAGGGAGCAAATAAGTAGACATAACACGGAATGGCGCAGGCCGCCAGGCAATCCTAAGGCAGATGTAGACTCATCTTCAAGTGGCTTCCTCCAGCCTGACACCTGAAGAAGTGCTACTTCTTCTCATTTACTCTTTCTCCTGTTTATCAAAAGGGAAGAAAAGAAGAAAAAGAAAATGTTAGTAGTTGACTATGTGTCAACACTATTCTGGGCATTTCCCTAAGTTATGTAATTGAATATTCACAACTCCCTCTGATGTGTAGATTTTAATATAATTATTTTCATTTTACCAATAAATTCTAGTAAAATATAAGCTATGAAATACATCCAGAGATACTATGTGATGTGCTCAAAGACAAACAGCTAATAGGCAGCAAGCCCAGGCTTTAAGCAAGTTCTATCTGAAAACCTTTTCTCTCTTCCCTAAGGCATACTAAATTGATGTTTGAGCTTCCCATTTATCTTGTTTCATGAAAGAATGGTCTAAGCCCATGGCATCTTCCCTATCCAAAAGAAAGTAAACAGTCATGAGACCAAGATCCCCTGGGATCTCCCAGAAGGTAAGTCACAGCTCTGTATATTCCAAGCTCCAATGCTGCCAGTCCCAGAGATTGTGGGGTGGGGATTCTGTCTCTGAGCTCTACCTATTTAAGTCTTACCAGATTAAAGACCTGACTCTGATAAACTTGTGTCCATGACCTTTCTTTTTTTTTAAAAAAACGATTTTACTTTTTAGAACAGTTTTATATTTCAAAAATATAGAGAAGGAGCCCCCATTGTGGAAAAGTGGTAAGCGAGAGATCCCTACTGGTTCACGTTCCCACTAAGGACTCTTGCAACCCTAGCCATAGGTGAGCCCCTTGGCCCTCGTGGGCCCTTAGACTAGTATAGAAAGCTGCTTGCAGTCTATATGATGGCATTGTCTCAGGGAGAGAGTTTGCATTGGGTGCCAAACTCCCCCAAGACCCACGTAACTGCAACATGATGCCATTCTGAGAGCCCAGTCCACACCAGACTACATCCCACCCTGAGGACAAACAGCACCTGCCTCTCCACATACCTTAAGCCCCACTGACATTCCCCTACATCCACCCAGAGGGCTGCAGCATTGCAATGCTGGCTGGACACAATGGCGCAGCTGGAGCAACAGCACCGTGTGCTACTCTCTGGAAAATGGGTGGTGCAGCACTGCAGGAGGCTGCCTTGGGGACAAAGGAAGTGTGTGCTCCCCAGAGTTTCAGAGTTGACTGCCAGGGACCACTGCCACTGACAGCAACGCAGTATCCTCCAGTGGCAGGGTGGTCACATACATGAATGTACCTTTAGCTGACTTGGATACCAGCCCAGTCACAAACCATTCACCACAGGCATCTGTGCAAGCCACATAGGAGCCATGGGTTGGCTCACCACCACCACTGCCACTACCAATGCCATGCACACCACCCAGGGGTCCAAGGTCTGGCACCCCCAACCCACCAATGACATCACTGGTGCCCAAGGACCAGCCCTCCTGGAGCCCTTGTCCCCAGGAAAGTCTTGCCACAGCCCCCAATGACAACTGCCACCTAAGCCACTGAGGAATTCACAGACACCACTGATGTTGATTACAGTTAAAGAAATCATGCAGAGACCACACTTCTACACCCTCCCAGAGTACAAGTGAAAGGACCCTGCCCAATGCACACTGTAGATATATCTTTGTAAAAAGAATGTCCTCATGAAAGATTTTCATCCAATCCATAACATTGGACAAAATGACTGGTACACCAGATGTGCAGATATCAACACAAAGACACAAAAAATAAAAAGCAAGAAAACATGACACCTCCAAAGAAACACAGTAATTCTCCAGTAACAGATCTCAAAGAAAAGGAAATCTATGAAATGCCTAAAAATACCAAAATAATGATATCAAAAATTAGTACAATAAAGAGAACATAGGTAAACACTACAAATAAATCGGAAAGAAAATTATAACTTGGATGAAAAGTTCAGCAGAGATAGAAATCATTTAAAAACACACACAAAAAAATCCTGGAACTGAAGAATACAATAAATGAAAATTTTAAAAATACAGTCAAGAGCATCAAGCACAATACACTGCATCAAGCAGAAGAAATTTTTTTTTTTTTTTTTTTTTTTTTTTTTTTTTTTATTTTTTAGTAGAGACGGGGTTTCACCGTGTTAGCCAGGATGGTCTCGATCTCCTGACCTCGTGATCCGCCCATCTCGGCCTCCCAAAGTGCTGGGATTACAGGCTTGAGCCACCGCGCCCGGCCAAGCAGAAGAAATTTTTGAACTTGAAGACAGGTCTCTTGAAATAACTCAGTCAGACAAAAAAATAAAAATAAAAAAGAATAAAAAGAGCATGCAAGGCGTATGGGATACCACAAAGTGGCCAAATACTTAAATTTTGGGTGTTCCAGAATAAGAAATGGGTAAAGGCATAGAGAACTTAAGAAAAAAAAAAAGCAAAGTTATACTTTAAAAGTGAAAAGGAAATAAAGTTGTTCCTAAACAAGCAAAAAAAAAAGATAACTCATTCCCACTAGACCAACCCTGCAAGAAAGGATGCTTAGGGGAGTCCTACATCTGGAAGCAAAAACACAAAATCTGCTGATATGGTTTGGCTGTACCTCCTCCCAACGCCCCCATCTCGTCTTGAATTATAGCTCCCATAATTCCCACATGTTGTGGGAGGGACCTGGTGGGAGATTAACTGAATCATGGGGGCGGTTTCTCCCATACTGCTCTTGTGGTAGTCTCACCAGATCTGATGATTTTATAAGGGATTTCCCCTTTCACTTGGTTCTCATTCTCTCTTGCCTGCTGCCATGTAATACATACATTTTGCCTTCTGCCAGGATTGTGAGGACTCCCCAGCCATGTAGAACTGTGAGCCCACTAAACTTCTTTTTCTTTATTAATTACCCAGTTTTGGGTACATCTTTATCAACAGTGTAAGAACAGACTAATACAGTAAATTGGTACTGGGAGTGGGGCACTGCTGTAAAGATACTCAAAAATGTGGAAAAGACTTTGGAACTATGTAATAGTCAGAGGTTGGTACAATTAGGAGGGTTCAGAAGAAGACAGGGATATGTGAGAAAGTTTGGAACTTCCTAGAGACTTGTTGAATGGCTTTGACCAAAATGCTGATAGTGATATGGGACAATGAAATCCAGGCGGAGATGGTCTCACATGGAGATGAGGAACTTGTTGGGAACTGGAGTAAAGGTGACTCTTGTTATGTTTTAGCAAAGAAACTGGTTGCATTTTGCCTCTGCCCTAGAGACCTTTGGAACTTTGAACTTGAGGGAGATGATTTAGGGTATCTGACAGAAGAAATTTCTAAGCAGCAAAGCATTCAAGAGGTGACTTGGGTGCTGTTAAAAGGACTCAGTTTTAAAAACAGCAGAGCATAGTTTGGAAAACTTACAGCCTGATGATGCAAGGGAAAAGAAAAACCCATTTTCTAGGGAGAAATTCCAACCTGCTACAGAAATTTGCATAGTAACAAGGAGCCAAATGTTAGTCACCAATACAATGGGGAAAATGTCTCCAGGGTATGTCAGAGACATCTGTGGCAGTCCCTCCCATCCAGGCCAAGGGGCCCCGTGCTCTGTGCAGTCTAGGGACTTGATGCTCTGTGTCCCAGCTGCTCCAGCCATGGCTAAAAGGGGCTGAGATACAGCTCAGGCTGTGGCTTCAGAGGGTTCAAGCCCCAAGCCCTTGCAGATTCCACATGGTGTTGAGCCTGTGAGTGCACAGAAGTCAAGAGCTGAGGTTTGAGAACCTCCACCAAGATTTCAGGAAACACCTGAATGCCTAGGAAGAACTTTGCTGCAGCGGTGGGGCCCTCATGGAGAACCTCTGCTAGGGCAGTGCAGAAGAGAAATGTGGGGTTGGTGCTCTCAGAGACAGTCCCTACTGGAACACCACCTAGTGGAGCTGTGAGAAGAGAGCCAATGTCTCCCAGACCCCAGAATGGTAAATCCACTGACAGTTTGCACCATGCACCTGGAAAAGTCACAGACACTCAATACCAGCCTGTGAAAACCACCAGGTGGGAGGCTATACCCTGCAAAGCCACAGGGGCAGAGCTGCCCAAGACCATTGAAACCCACCTCTTACATCAGTGTGACCTGGATGTGAGATATGGAGTCAAAGGAGATCATTTTGGAGCTTTTAGATTTAACTTTCCTGCTGGATTTTGGACTTGGGTGGGGCCTTAAGCTCCTTCGTTTTGGCCAGTTTCTCCCAATTAGAATGGGAGTATTTATCCAATTCATGTACTTCCATTGTATCTAGGAAGTAACTAACTTACTTTTGATTTTACAAGCTCATAGGCAGAAGGGACTTGCTTTCTCTCAGATGAGACTTTGGACTGTGGACTTTTGAGTTAATGCTGAAATGAGTTAAGATTCTAGAAGAATTTTGGAAGGCATGATTGGTTTTGAAACGTGAGGACAAGAGATTTGGGTGGGGCCAAGAGAGGAATGATATGGTGGTTTGGCTGTGTCCACACCCATGTCTCATATAGAATTGCAGCTCCCATAATTCTCACATGTTGTGGGAGGAAGCTGGTGGGAGATAATTGAATCATGGGTGTGGTTTCCCCCATACTGTTCTCATGGTAGTGAATACGTCTCACAAGATCTGATAATTTTATTATGGGTTTCCCCTTTCACTTGACTCATTTTTTCTTGCCTGCTGCCATGTAAGATGTGCCTTTCACCTTCCACCACAATTGTGAGGCCTCCCCAGTCATGTGGAACTGTGAGTCCACTAAACCTCTTTTTCTTTATTATCTTTATAATTTACCCAGTTTCAGCTATTTCTTTATCAGCAGAGTCATAACAGACCAATACATCTGTCATCATGAAAACACACAAAAATATGAATTCACTGGTAGAGCAGACACACAAATAAGAAAGAAATAAAAAGACAATCATTGTCACTACAAAAGAATACTAAATTATAAAGGTAAACAATAAAAATGGAGGAAAGAAGAAAGGGAATGGAAAACAATTGGAAAAACTTAACAAAATAACAGAAACAAGACGTTACCAACCAATAACAATACTGAATGCAAGCAATTTAAATTCTGAAGTTAAAAAAATACAGAGTTTCTGGATGGCATAATAGAAAAAAAGACCATGTTATATGCTGCCTACAATAAACCCAACTTCATCTGTAGAGATGTACATAGACTGAAGATGAAGGGATGGAAAAAAAAAATTCTACACAAACACAAACCAAAAGTGTACAGAAGAAACAATATTTATTTCAGACAAAATAGCCTTTAATCAAAAAACATAAAAATAGACAAAGTAGGTCATGATATAATGATAAACTGATCAATTTGGCAAGAAGATATAGCAATTATAAATGTATATGTGCCCAACACTGGAGCACCCAGACATATAAAGCACATATTAACATAATACAGCTAAAAACGGAGAGAGAGACCTTAAAACAATAGTAGATAGGGACTTTAATACCCACTTCCAGCAGTGGACTGATTATTTAGACAGAAAATCAGCAAAGAAATATCAGATTTAATTTGCACTAGAGACAAAATAAACCTAACAGACATTTATAGAACACTTTAACAACTGCAAAATATATACTATTCTCATTAGCACATGAAAAATTCTACAGGATAGACCATCTAGTAGGTAAACCAAAAAGTTGCAACAAATTTTTAGAAATCAAAGTAATATCAAGTCTCTTCTCAGGGCTGTGCACAGTGCTTCACACCCATAATCCCAGCATTTTAGAAGACCTAGATGGGCAGATGACTTTGAGTTCAGGAGTTTGAGACCAGCCTGGGCAACATGGTAAAATCTCTATGGAAATACAAAAATTAGCTGGGCATGGTGGCACATGCCTGCAGTCCTGGCTACTTGGGGGACTGACGCTGGAGAATTGCTTGAACCTGGGAAGGCAGAGGTTGCAGTGAGCTGAAATCAACACTGTACTCTAACCTGGGTGACAGAATGAGACCTGTCTCAAAATAAAAAAAAAAATAGTGTATTCTCAGACCACAGTGGAATAAAACTAGAAATCAATAACATGAGGATCTTGGGAAACTGAACAATCATGTAGAAATTAAACAAGATGCTCTTGAGTGACCAATGACTCAATAGAAAATTTAAGAAAACAATCAAAAAATTTCTAGAAACAAAAATTGAAACAAGATTTACCAAAATTTATGGCATATTTTTAAAAAGTAGTGCTAAAAGGCAAATTTATAGCAATAAATGCCTACATCAAAAAGGTGGAAAGATTTCATTACAAATAACCTTACCACTCACCTCAACAGAGTTAAACAGCATGAACAAATCAAACCCAAAATTAGTAAAGGAAAAGAAATGATAAAAATCAGAGAATAACTAAATGAATACAGACTAAAAAAGAAAACAAAAGCAAATAATCAATAAAATGAAAAGTTGGTTTTCTTAAAGATAAATAAAACCAGAAACTGCAATCTAGCTGAACCAAGGAATAAAGAAAGTTAAATAAATAAAATCAGAAACAAAAAAAGACACATTTACACTGATTCCACAGAAATACAAAGAATCATTAGAAACTATTATGAACAACTGTATGCTAAAAATTTGGAAAACTTAGGGGAAATGGATAAATTCATACATACAACCTGCCAAAATTGTACCAAAAAGAAATAGAAAACCTGAACAGTCTAATACTGAGTAACAAGATTGAATCAGTGTATTGGTCTCTTTTCACAGTGCTGATAAAGACATGCCCAAGAATGGGCAATTTACAAAGGAAAGAGGTTTAATGGAGAACTCACAGTTCCACATGGCTGGGGAAGCCACACAATCATGGCAGAAGGAGGAGCAAGTCAGATCTTATGTGGATGGCAGCAGGCAAAGAGAGAGCTTGTGCGGGGAAACTCCACCTTATAAAACCATCAGATCTCATGAGACTTATTCACTATCATGAGAACAGCATGGGAAAGACCCGTCTCCATGATTCAGTTATCTCCTACTGGGTACCTCCCACAACACTTGGGAATTAGGGGAGCTACAAATGAGATTTGGATGGTGACACAGAGCCAAACCATATCAACTGGCAATCCACCAACAAAGAAAAGCACAGGACCACATGGACCTTCTGCCAAATTCTACAAAACTTATAAAGAAGAACTAAAACCAGTTCTTCTCAGACTATTTCAAAAAAAAAATAAAAATGAGGGAATTCTTCATAAATCATTCCATGAGGCCAGTATTACTGTAATATGAAAACCAGACAAGGGAATAACCAAAAAAGAAAGCTATAAGCCAATATCCTTGAATACAGATACAACAAAATACTAGCAAAATAAATCCAACAACACAACAAAAAGAAAATATACCATGATGATTAGGGCTTATGCCAGGAATACAAAGCTGGTCAACACACATCAATGAATACATGTGATACATCACATCAACAGAATGAAGGATAAAAAAAAAAACATATAATGATCTTAATAGATGCAACAAAAGCCTTTGATAGAATTCGACATCTCTCATGATAAAAACTCTCAACAAATTAGTCATAAAAAGAACATAACATAATAAGGGTCATATATGACAAAACCACAGCTAACATTATACTGAATAAAGAAAAGTTGAGTCTTTCCACTAAGAATTGGAGCAAGACAAAGATGTCTACTCTCACCACTCCTATTTAACACAGTAATGGGAGTCCTAAGCAAAGCAATCAGGCAAGAGAAAGAAATAAAAGACATCCAAATTGGAAAAGAGGAAGTCAAATTGTCCTTCTGTGAGATTGAGAGAAACTCCCAACTGAGATTCCTTATATGATACAAAGTGGGGAAGAACCCGCTTTGCCAGAAACAAGGGATGAATGGGAAGTGTGCTGCAGCCACAAATACAGGAGCTGGTCGCCCCA
Organism: Theropithecus gelada; assembly: GCF_003255815.1. Taxonomy (NCBI): domain Eukaryota; kingdom Metazoa; phylum Chordata; class Mammalia; order Primates; family Cercopithecidae; genus Theropithecus; species Theropithecus gelada. The sequence goes on along the minus strand of NC_037681.1, from coordinate 26,406,242 downwards.
GCTTTCAAAGCAGATCAGGAGAGGCATGGTCTGAAAGTCACAGTTTCTGTCCTGGCAGGGAAGGCTTATGGACTGGGGCAGTTTTGAGTTCTGGGCATAGACTGCCTGGAGTCTAGCTAGCTGTTGCTAGGGGAACACCATGAATGTAAGACCTGTTTGCTAGGTGCATGGAAGCTGGGCAGGGCTTACTGCCACCTACTTCTCCCCACTTCCTGTGCAGACCCTTCTGTACAGCAGAGACAACTGCTCTCCCACCTGGAGCATTACCCTAGTGTCCAGGAAATTGCCCTCTGATTCCCACTGGGGCCGCTGCTTGCACCTTCATGTGGAGAACCAGAACACAGATGTACCTGACCCACTCCCCATCTGGTTTTACTTTTCCATTCACACTGGTAGTGTAACACGAAGGACAAACTTTGGGGAGCTCTATGGCCCCAGTCGTTGCCTGAGACATCAGAGTACCTCCCCTGGGTAACATAAGGCAAGCACAAATACCACCACTATCACTCCAGCTGATGCTCTTTTGTAAGTGCCACCTGGCTGGAGGCCAACTGACACAGTCCATTATAGCATCTGCAGGCAAAATGATGCAGCATCCAGGAAGAAAAAATCTTGTGTGTATTCTCAGCTATCACCATTGCCTGAACCACTCTGGCTAACCAAGAGGTACTGAGTCTGTCCATGTGACCAGTTTATTACTACTACAACCTGCATTTGAGAGAGCCAACACACTAAGACTATTTAAACCAAGGAATCTCACAGAGCTGATGTAACTCCCCTGCCACCCCTGCCAGGGCTGGGGCTTGCACCCTCTGCCAGGAGATTTGAGGACAGGTCATATCACTGGATCCCTGGCAGACATTCCCCAGCGTGAACCTGGAGTGCTGCAAACCCACTGGGGGGATAGACCCAGAGAAGCAGCAGGATTCACAGTAGCCTGGCCCTCAGGGAATCCTACTCCTGTGGGAAAGTGGAGTGCACCAAATCAAGGGAGAACCCTGTGGGACAAAAAAGTTCAGATGGCAGGGCTTGAATCCTAGAACTTTCCATTTGTGGAAGTTTCTTATAGCAAAGCCAAAGTGGTCATGCTGGGCTCAGAAGGGAAAGTCTGAAGTTCTATTCTACCAGTCAGGCAGCACTGGTGCTCATGAAGGATACTGGAGAAGGGGACTTCTTCTCCCCCTCATCCACCACTGCAATCACAGCTGGGGCTTCTCCCATGAGAGCTCAGTTTGGGTGTACCTGTAGTCAGCCTTTCTGGAACACTTCAGGGTGACTGCATCTCCACAGGAAAAGTGTTCTCCAGGTTCAGGCTTGCACAAGGGGTAGAGTCACCATCCTTTTCTACATTAAAAATCAACACTCCTTCAGATGAAAGGAGATGGCTGTCTGATCTGAATTGCTGGAACACTAGTTTAGGAGTGTGACTGGGAGGTGGGCTGCTTTCCTGCTGGCCTGGCAGAGGAGCTGAGGTAGCTCCCTCTCATTCCCCTGAAAATACCTTAGTGTATTTCACTGAGAGCTCCCCCAGCTGCCTCTGTCAGGGCTGGGACCTCTGCCCATCCCTGGGTATTGCATTTACCCACCTGTTTTAGAAACAGCTGGTGTTTACTTATGGACAACTACACTACTGGTCTGAAGCCTGAACTGTTCATCCTGGTAAATAAAATACTAGGGAAAAAATAAATAAATAAAAAGTGTACACCACTGGGGAAAAGATAAGCTTCAAGAGACCTCTGTCATTCAAACCCTGCAGGAGACAATGAACCTGCTCACACACTGAGCACACTGTTACTATAACCAGCATCTGAGAAAGCCATCATACAAAGACTCTTTATAACCAAGAAAGTCAAACAGAAACTTTACCACTGGAAGCACCAAGAGCCAAATTAGGCTATAATAAACTAAAAATATTAAAGTCACACTCTAAAGGAAAAAAAAGAAATTAAAAAACCACTGTTGAATAAAAATTAATTTTAAAATAATTAGAAGAATAGTTTACCCAAATGAGAAGGAATCAGAAAAATAGTTTTGGCAATATGACAAAGCAAGGTACTATAATACCTCCAAAACATCACACCAGCTCTCCAGCAGTTGATCCAAACCAAGATGAAATGCCAGATAAAGAATTCAAAAGGTTAATTATTAAGCTACTCAAGGAGATACAAGAGAAAGATTAAAAAACGCACAAACATAAAAGTTTCAAAAACCAGTTTCAAAAACCAATGAATTAAATATTTTCTAAAGCGATATATATGTTGAAGAAAAAACAATCAGATCTCCAGGAAATGAAAGACACATTTAGGGAATTACAAAATGCAACAGAAAGTTTAAACAATAAACTAGACCAAGTAGAAGAGATAATTTCAGAGCTCAAAGTCAAGGCATTCAAAGTAGCCCAATCAAATAAAAATAAACAATGACAAAAAAAAATTTTTTTAATTGAACAATGGCTCTAAGAAATACAAGATTATGTAAAAGAGCCAAACCTAAGCATCATTAGTGCTCCTGGGGGAGAAGAGAAAGCAAAAAGTTTGGAAAACATATTTGAGGGATAATTGAGGAAAACTTCCCTGGCTTTGCTAGAGATGTAGATATCCAAATACAAGGAGCTGAAATAATTCCTGGAAGATTCATTGCAAAAATAACATCACCAAGGCAAATAATCATTAGGCTAGCTAAAGTCAACATAAAGGAAAGAATTTTAAGAGCAGTAAACATCAGCTGTTCTGTAAAGAAAAACCTATCAGACTAGCAGCATATAAAGGAAAACCTATCAGACTAACAACAGACTTATTAGCAGAAACCTTACAAACCCAGAAGGGATTGGGTCCTAGCTTTATCCACTTTATACAGAATAATTGTCTGTCAATAATTTTGTATACAGCAAAACTAAGTTACATAAACGAAGGAGAAATCAAGTCTTTTTTTAAATAAGAAAATGCTGAGAAGAATTCATTACTTCCAAACCAGCCCTAAAATAAATGCTAAAATGAGTTCTAAATATTGAAACAAAAGTTCAATATGCACCAAAATAGAATACTTGAAAGTATAATCCTCACAGGATCAGTATGACAATGATGAAAACAAAGTATCTGGGTAACAGTCAACATAATAACTGGAACAGTATCTCTCATCTCAGTATTATTGTTGAATATAAATAATCGACTTCACTTAAAAGACACAGATTTGCAGAATGGATAAAAAATTACAAACCAAGTATCTGCTGTCCTTACGAAACTCATCTAACATGTAAGGATTCTTATAGAATTAAGGTAAAGGGATGATTAAAAAAAAATTTCGACCCAAATGGGAAGCAAAAGCACGTAGAAGTAGCTATCCTCATGTCAGATGAAACAGCCTTTAAAGCAACAATAGCAAAATGAAAAGATGATATGGTTTGGCTCTGCATCACCACACAAATCTCCTGTCTAACTGAAATCCTCAGTGTTGGAGGAGGGACCTGGTTGGAGGTGACTGAATCATGGGGGCGAACTTCCGCGTTGGTGTTCTCACGATAGTAAGTGAATTCTCATGACATCTGGCTGTTTAAAAGTGTAGCACTTCTCTGTTCACACTCTCTCTCCCATTCCACTGTGTGAAGCTATGCCTGCTTCCTCTTTGCCTTCCTCCCTGATTGTAAGTTTTCTAAGGTCTCCCCAGCTATGCTTTCTATACAGTCTGTGGAGCTGTGAGTTAATTAAACACCTTTTCTTCACAAATTACTCAGTTTCAGGTAGTTCTTTATAACAATGTGAGAACAAACTAATACAAAAGACAAAGAAGGTCATTGTATAATAATAAAGGCTTAATAGAATAAGAAGATATTACAATCATAAATACATACGCACCTAACTCTGAAGCTTCCAAATCTATACAACAATTTCTATTATACCTAAGAAAAGAGAAAAACAGCAACACAATAATTGTGAGGAACTTCAGCACTTCACTAATAACACCAGATAGATTATCAAGGCAGAAAGTAAAAAAAGAGAAACAGTGGACTTAAACTGCAATGTAGACCAAAAGGACCTAATAGATATTTACAGATATTATACCCTAAAATTGCAGAATATATATTGTTCTCATGAGCACATGGAACATTCTCCAAGATAGACCATATAATAAGACACAGAAGTCTTAATACATTTTTAAATATCAAAATTATGTCAAGTATCTTCTCAGTGCACAGTGGAATAAAGACAGAAATCAACTCCAGAAGGAACTTCTAAAACTATACAAATTCATGGAAATTAAACAATCTGCTCCTGAGTGATTTTTGGGCTAACAATGAAATCAAGATGAAAATTTAAAACTTCTTCAAAATGATTGACAATAGTGTCATAAGTTATCAGTCTCTTTGGTATATAGCAAAAGCAGTGCTAAGAGGAAAGTTAATAGTGCTAAGTACCTACATCAGAAAATCTGAAAAATCAGAAATTGGCAACCTAATGTCACACCTCAAGGAACTAGAGAAACATGAACAAACAAAACCCAAAGCTAGCAGAAGAAAATAAATAACAAAGTCAGAGAAGAACTAAATAAAGTTGAAACAAAAAAATATAAAGCAGCACAAAAAGTTGGTTTTTTGAAATGATAAACCAATCAATGCACCACTAGCTAGATTAACCATGAAAAGATGAGGGAAGATTCCAGTAAGTTCAATTAGAAATGAAAATGAAGACATTACAATTGATTCCACAGGAATACAAAAGATTATCTGAGACTACTATAAAGACCTCTATGCCCATAAACTGGAAAGTTGAAGGAAAATAGATACATTCTTGGAAAGATACAACCCTCCTAGCTTGAATCAGAAAGAAGCAAAAATCCTGAACAGCCAGTAACAAGCAGTGAGGTTAAATTAGTAATAAAAAATGCCAGCAGTAAAGACTAGGGCCAGATGAATTCCATCCAAATTCTACCAGACATTCAAATAAGAATTGGTACCAATCCTACTGAAACTATTCCAAAAGACTGAGAAAAAGGGAACCCATTCTAACTCATTCTGTGAAGCCAGTATCACCCTACTACCAAAAACAGGAAAGGAAATAACAAAATAAAAACTACAGGCCAACATCCTTGATGAACATAGATGCAAAAATCTTCAACAAACAGAACACAAAATATATTACACTATGATCAAGTGAGTTTAACTCCAGGGATGCAAGGATGGTTTACCATATGCAAATCAGTAAATGTAATTCATCACAAAAACAGAATTAAAAACCAAAAAAAACCACATATGATCAGCTCAATAGACACAGAAAAAGCATTCACTAAAATCCATTATGATAAAAACTCTTAACACTGTAGGCAGGCAGAGAAGGAACATATGTCAAAACAATAACAGCCATATATGACAAACCCACAGCCAACATCATACTGACTAGAGAAAAGGTGAAAGCATTCCGCCTAAGAATTAGAACAAAACTAGAATGCCCGCTTTCACCTCTTCTATTTAACATAGTACTGGAAGTCTTACACAAACCAATCAAGCAAGAGAAAGAAATAAAGGGCATCCAAATTAGAAAAGAGAAAATCAAACAATCACTGTTTGCAAAAGATATGACTGTATATCTAGAAAACTCTGAAAACTCTCATAAAAGACTCCTAGATTTCATAAATAAATTCAATAAATTCACAGGTTCCAAAATCAATAGCACTGCTATACATCAACAGCAAACAAGCTGAGAATCAAGTAAAGAACTCAATTATTTTTATAATAGCTGCAAAAAATAACATAAAATACCTAGGAATATACTTAACCAAGGAGGTGAAAGATTTCTACAAGAAGAACTATAAACACTACTAAAAGAAATAATGGATGGCAAAAACAAACGGAAATGCTCATGGATTAAAGGAATCAGTATCATTGGAATGGCCATACTGATATGGTTTGGCTGGGCACTCACAAAAAATCTCATCTTTAATTGTTATCCTCATAACCCCCATGTGTCGAGGGTAGGACCATGGGGGTGGTATCCCCATGCTGTTCTGGTGAGAGGGAGTGAGTCTCATGAGGTCTGATGGTTTTATGAGCGTCTGGCATTTTCCCTGCTTGTACTCACTCTCACTCCTATCGCCTTGTGAAGAAGGTGCCTGTTTCTCCTTTGTTTGTGCCATGATTGTAAGTTTTCTGAGGCCTCTCCAGTCACAAGGAACTGTCAGTCAATTAAGCATTTTTCCTTTATGAATTACCCAGTCTTGGGTATTTCTTCATACCAGTGTGAGAACAGACTAACACAGTAAATTGGTACCAGGAGTGAGGCATTCCTATAAGATACCTGAGAATGTGGAAGTGACTTTGCAACTGGGTAATGATCAAATGTTGGAACAATTCAGAGGGCTTAGCAGGAGATAGGAAGATGTGGGAAAGGTTGAAACTTCCTAGACACTTGTTGAATAGCTTTGACCAAAATGCTGATAGTGATATGGACAATGAAGTCTTGACTGAGGTAGTCTCAGATGGAAATGAGGAACTTGTTGGAAACTGAAGTAAAAGTTGCTCCTGCCATGCTTTAGCAAAGATACTGGTGGTATTTTGCCCCTGTCCTAGAGATATGTTTGAACTTGAGAGAAATAATTTAGGGTATCTGGCTGAAGAAATTTCTCAGTGGCAAAGCATGCAAGAGGAAGTAGAGCACAGAAGTTTGGAAATTTTTCAGCCTGACAATGCAATAAAAAATAAATTTCTGGAGGTAAATTGAAGCTGGCTGCAGAAACTTTCAAAAGCGATGCCAAGACAATGGGGAAAATGTCTCCAGGACATGTCAGAGACCTTCAGAGCAGCTCCTCCCATTATATGCCCAGAGTCCTAGGAAGGAAAAATGGTTTCATGGACTGTGCCCAGGGCCCCCCTGCTTGGAGTATCCTCAGAACATGGCGCCTGGCATCCCAGTCATGGCTAAAAGGGGCCAATGTACAAATCAGGCTGTTGCTTCAGAGGGTGCAAGCTCCAACCTTCAGCAGTTTACATGTGATGTTGAGCCTGTCAGTGCACAGAAGTCAAGAATTGAGGTTGGGAACCTCTGCCTAGATTTCAAAGGATGTATGGAAATGCATGGATGTCCAGGCAGAAGTTTGCTGCAGGGGTTGGAGCCCTCATGGAGAATCTCTGCTTGGACAGCACAGAAGGGAAATGTGGGGTCAGAGACCCCATACCGAGTCTTCACTGGGGCACTGTCTAGTGGAGCTGTGAGAAGTCAGCCACCATCCTCCACACCCCAGAATGGTAGAACCACTGACAGTTTGCATTGTGCACCTAGAAAAGCCACAGACACTCAATGCCAGTCTGTGAAAGCAGCCGGGAGTGGGGCTGTACCCTGCAAAGCCACAGGAGTGGAGCTTCCCAAGGCTGTGGGATCCCACCTCTTGCAGTAATGTGACCTGGATGTGACACATAGAGTCAAAGGAGATCATTTTGGAGCTTTAAGGTTTAATGACTCCCCTACTGGATGTTGGACTTGCATGGGGCCAGTAACCCCTTTGTTGTGGCCATTTTCTTTGATTTGGAACAGTTATATTTACCCAATGCCCATACTCCCAGTGTATCTAGGAAGTAACTAACTAGCTTTCAGTTTTACAGGTTCATAAACAAAAGGGACTTGCCTTGTCTCAGATGAGACTTTGGACTTGGACTTTTGGGTTAATGCTGGAATGAGCTAAGACTTAGGGGGACGGTTGGAAAAGCATGATGGTGTTTTGAAATGTGAGGACCTGATTGTACATTCCCTGAGGCTTCTCCAGCCATGCGTAACTGTGAGTCAGTTAAAACTCTTTCCTTTATAAATTACCCCATCTGGGGTATTTCTTCATAGCAATGTGAGAATACACATACTGTCCAGAGTAATCTACAGATTCAACCCAGGGATAAAATGCCAGGTTGATCTCATCTGGAATTTGCACGTAAGATCTGGCCTCTGCCTGGGATTCACAAGACAAAGTCAAATTTTTGATTGAGAGTGCAATTTTTATCAAAATACCAACATCATTTTTAACAGAATTAGAAAAAAAATTCTAAATTCATATGGAACCAAAAAAAGAGCCTGAATAGCCTAAGCAAAAAGAACAAATCCAGAGGTGTCACATTATCTGACTTCAAATTATACTACCAGACTATAGTAATGAAAGCAGCATGGTACTGGTATAAAAGTGGATACATAGGCCACTGGAACAGATTAGAGAACTCAGAAATAAAGCCAGATATGTAGAACCAACTTATCTTCAATAAGGCATACAAAAATATAAATTGGAGAAAGGACACCCTATTCAGTAAATGGTGCTGAGACAACTATATAACCACATGGAAAATGATACCAGCCTCCTATCTCTCACTATACACAAAGACCAACTCAAGATGGATCAAACACTTAAATCTAAGACCTGAAACCATAGAAATTCTAGAAGAAAATCTAGAACAAACTCTTCTGGATATTGTCCTAAATAAAAAATGTATGACTAAGACCCTAAAAGCAAGTGCAACACAAACAAAATAAATAAATGGAACCAAATTTAACTAAAAACCTTATGCACAGCAAAATAAATAATCATTATAGTAAAAAGGCAATCCACAGAATGGGAGAAAATATTTACAAAGTATGCATCCAACGAAAAAGTAATAACCAAAATCTACAAGGAACTCAAACAAATCAGCAAGAATAAAGCAAATATTCCCATCAAAAAGTGAGAAAGTGACATGAACAGACATTTCTCAAAAGGGGATATGCAAATGGCCAAAAAATATTAAAAATGCTCAACATCAGCAAGCATAAGGAAATGCAAATTAAAAACACAATAAAACACCATCTTGCCCCAGCTGAAATGACCATTATTAAAAAGTGAAAAAAAAAAAAGATCTTGGTGTGCTTGTAATGAAAAGAGAATAATTCTATATACTACTGGTCGGAATGTAAATTAGTACAACCTCTGTGAAAAACAGAGTTTTTTCAGTATTTTTTCAAATAATTAAAAGTAGATCTACTATCTGATTCAGTAATTCCACTACTGCATATCTACCTGAAGGAAAAGAGGTAATTACATCAAAAAGACACCTGCGCATGTGTATTTATTACATCACAATTGCAAAGACTGGAACCAGTCTAAGTGTCCATCAAGCAATAAATGGATAAAGAGAATATGGTATATATACACCATAGAATACTACACAGCTATAAAAAAAATGAAATAATGTCTTTTGCAGCAACTTGAATGAAGCTGAAGACCATAATTCTAAGTAAAATAATTCAGGAATGGAAAACAAAATACTATATGTTCTCATTATATGTTCTCATTTATAATTTGGAACTAAGCTATAGGTATGCAAAGGCATACAGAGTGATATAATGAACTTTGGAGACTCAGAAGGAGAAGTGTGCAAGGTGTTTGAGTAATAAAACTACTACAGATTGAGTATAATGTACACTACTTGGGTGATGTAAAATTTCAGACTTCACCACTACACAATTCACCCATGTAGTCAAAAACCACTTGTACCCTCAAAGCTATACAAATACGTGTGTGTGTGTATTATAACAGAATATCTGAAAGACTTTATCAAAAACTCTTAGAACTAATAAACCCCAACTTCAGTAAAGTTACCACAAAATCAACATAAAAAGTTCAGTAGTGTTTCTATACACAAATAATAAACCAGCTAAAAAGGAAACCAATGAAACAATTCTATTTACAAGAGCTACAAAAAATTTAATAAAGAAAATACTTAGGAACAAATTTAATTTAAAATGTGAAATATTTCTACTTCAAACACTACAAAACAATGATGAAAAAAATGAAGAAGATATAAACAGATAGCAAGACACCATATGCTCATGGATCAGAAGAATTATCATTTTTGAAATGATCATGCCACTTAAAGCAATCTACAGATTTAAATGCAATCCCTATCAAAGTACCAAAGACATGCATCACAAAATGGAAAAATATATAACAATCCTAAACTTCATATGGAAAGAATCCAAGTAGCCAAAGTGATCCTGAGCAAAAATCACAAAATTTGAGGCATCACACTATCAGACTTTAAAATGTACTACAAAGCTATAATAATAAAAACAGCATGGTATTGGTATAAAAACAGACACATACACCAATGGAACAGAATACAGTACACAGAAATAAATCCATGCATTTACAGCCAATTGATTTTTAACAAAGGCACCAATAATACACATTAGGGAAAGGACACTCTCTTCAATAAATGTTGCTGGGAAAACTGAATACACATATGCAGAATTATGAAGTTAGATCCTTATATTTCACCATACATTAAAATAAATTTAAAATGAATAAAAAATATCTTAGGCTTAAAGCCTGAAACTATCAAGCTACTAGAAGAAACATAGTAAAAATGCTTTGGTACATTGGCAGAGGCAAATATTTCATGCCTATGACTTCAAAAGCACAAACAATAAAAACAAAAAAAAATAGGCAAATGGAAATATACTGAATATATTAAAGTAAAAAGCTTCTGCATAGTAAAGGAAACAATCAACAGAGTGAAGAGACTACCTGTAGAATGGGAGAAAATATTTGCAGACTATTCACCTGACAAGGGACCGATACCCAAAATGTACAAGGAACTCAAACAACTCACATCAAAAACAAGTAATCCCATTCAAAATGGGCAAAGGATCTGTGTGGACATTACTCAAAATAAGACAGACAATTGGCCAATATATATTATTTTTAAATGTTCAACATCACTAATTATCAGGAAAATGCAAATCAAACCCACAAGCAAATTCAATCCATATAGAATGGTTATTATAAAAAAGACAAAATATAATAAATACTGGCAAAGGTATGGAGAAAAGGAAACTCTTATAAATGAGTGATATGAATGTAAATTAGTACAGCTATTAAAAAATAGTAGGGGAGATTCTAAACAAAAACTAAGAGATATCATATGATTCAGCAATTCCACCACTGAGTATTAATCCAAAGAAAAGAAAGTAAGTATCCAAGGAATACTACACCCCATGTTTATTTCAGCACTATTCACAAAAGTCAAGATATGCAATCATTCTAAGTGTCCATCAGTGGATGAATGGATAAAGAAAATGTGGTGTATATATACACAATGGAATTCTATTCAGCCATACAGAAGAATGAACTCCTGTCATTCGCAACAACGTGGATGAACTAGAGATCATTATTTTAAGTGGAATAAGCCAGGCACAGAAAGACAAATGCCACGTGTTTTTATTTATATGTAGAAGCCAAAAAACTTGATCTCATAGAGGTAAAGGGCAGAACGATACCACAGAGAGGAAATGAAGAGATGTAGGTCAATGGATACAAACATACAGTTACGCAGAAGGAATAAGTTCTAGGTTTTTCAGCAAAGAATGGTGACTATAGTTCACAATAATTTACTGTAGATCTTAGAATAGCTAGGAGATTAGATTTAAATGTTTTCCACACAAAGAAATAAGTATTAGAGGTGACACTCTAAGCACGGCGATTTGATCATCATACATGGTATGCATATAACAAAATATCACATGTGCTCTATAAATATGTATAATTATTATACATCAGTAAAAGAACAGATTAGACAGTACAGAATTCAATGTTGCTCTCTTTCTCCCACCAACACTGTTTCCCCTATTCACATATTACTTTAGCTTGTTTTATTTGTTACACTTGATGAACCAATACTGACATGTTATCATTAATTAAAGCCCACATTTTATATGAGGGTTTACTGTTTGTGTTTTACAGTATTATGAGCTTGGACAAATGTATGACATGTATCCACCATTACAGATTATACAGAGTAGTTTCCCTGCCCTAAAAACCTTCTGTGTTCCACCTATTCATTCTTTCCTCTCCCCAGCTCCTGGCAACCACTAATCTTTTTACTGTCTCCATAGCTTTGCCTTTTCCAGAATGTCACATAGTTGGAATCATACTGTAGCCTTTTAGGTTGGCTTCTTTCACTTAGTAATTTGCATTTAGAATTTCTCCATGTATTTCTGCGCCTCGTGAGCTCATTTCCTTTTAAGCTCCCTTTTTTCTACATAGGAAGAACTGGTTATCCTCTCCCTAGACCCCACGGTATTTATCATAGCCATCTAGTACTGAGAAGAGGTGTCTGATCTGGTAATCATTTGAATAAATGTCTTACTTTGCCCTTCTAAATCTTCAAATACTGGTGCTCACTGTCTTCTTAAGGCCTAGTACCCTGCAATAGTAACTGATTCAAAGACACACACACACACACACACACACAATTTTTTTGAAAATCTAAATAATAAGAAAACATGGGTAGAAATGTTGGAGGCACTGAGATGAGTGGGAAGATAAGAAAGGAAGATGTAATGTTTACTGCAGACATGTTGTGCCTGGGTTTCCATTTGATCATCAAAACACCTCCTAACTAAGGTTATTATCATTGTCTCCTTCTTCCTGGTGAAACTCAGGGTTCAGATCATGAAAAGGGTAGCACACGGCTTGTAAATAGTGGAACTGGATTGTTCATTGAACACTGCCTTCCTTCCAGTGAACACTGAACGCTGCCTTCCTTCCCCCATTGGTGGTCACCCCGGGCACTTCTTGAGATTGTAGCTATCAGAGGTAAGAACATTGCCCCCATTCATATCATAGCACCTGCCATTTTGATGTGCCTACTATGTGCCAGCAGGTGTACAAATATTTTTAATCTCTTACAAGCCATTCCACAACCATTTATTGAGTAGCTACAGAAACCCAGCAAACTAGGATTTGGTGACTTTAATTATTTAGACGGAAAATTCAAAACTTCAAAAAGTTAAGACTGGCCAGATGAAACATATCCAGATGTGAAAGAAGGGAACAGAGGCCATATCCCTCAGACCTTAAACCTACACCCTCCTCCTGGCATCATACGCTCCCCAACAGGACCCAAAGCACCACCCTTTGTTTCTGTGTTGAGACTTCCTCTCAATTCCCAATCCAGTCCTGCAGCAAGAGAGCCAATCTCCAAGAAGCCAGTTTATCCCAGTCACTGGGGCTGTATCCAAGTGAGATGTGGGAGCTGTCTCACCTGCTAAGAGCCCCATGATCACAGACACATCACCTGTTGGCAATGACCAACAGATAAACTCCCTAGTTGAGCTTTCAATCCATGGTTTACTCACTTATTCATTCAACAGGTATCTACTTTCTGCTTCTGGTGTGTTACATATTATTCTAGGCACTGGAGGTTGTGCAGTGCATGAAACAGACACGCATACCTGTGCTCAGGCAGCTTACAGTCTAAAAGCAGAAAACAGACTATAAACAAATAAAGAGCCAAGCATACTGCAAGTTAGATAATAATAAGGGCTATGAATACAAATTAAAAGGGAAGTGGGATAGAGTATGTATGGAGGAACACAGGAGTTACAATTTTCAACAAGGTGGTCAGGAGGACTTACGATACAGTGACATTGAACAGAATCCTAGAGGATGTGGGAGAGGGACAATGCAGGGAGCTATGGGAATAGCATTTCTTGTGGAGGAAATAGCAAGTGCAAAGGTCCTGTGGCAGGGGAGTGCTGGGCGTGCAGGGAAAACCAGACACTAGCAAGAAACTGCAAGTTCTGGCAGAGCAAAGGCATGGGGTCTCAAGCTAACTTCAACTAAAGAATAAGTGTTCAATATCACAGAGCTTTTGATGTGGTTGTTGTAATCATAGGGGTCTGGTGAGAAAGGTCGCCTTGTATCTGATGTGGTAGAGTGAATGAGGGGAATTGCTACACGGTATGCTTCTTCGTCAGGAAGTCTCCTCGGTTTCTGTGGTCTTAGGCAAAAAGATGAAGAAAGCACAATCCCTCCCTGCAGGGTCTCATTGCTCAATGGAGAAGGGGTCCAGTGAAAGAACAATCATGGCATGAAATTACCAGTATTAGAACATCAGCCTAGAACCAGGTAGTCGAGAAGCCTGTGGAGGATGTGATCAGGCTGGGCTCAGGCTGCTCTCTGGAATTCATGCCTGAGTCGTGAGTAGAGCCTCCTTACACACCCACTGGAGAAAGGTAGTTTTGCCTCTTCCCCTCCGTTTTCTAAAGACTTGCTGGTGGTTCTACTGACTGTGGCTGAAAAATTGCTGGCTGTGCAAACTCTGCCCTTTAAGCTGGAACCCAGGGCCTCCTGTGTGTACAGCTCCCCCAAAGGACTCCCACAGATTTACGTGGCTCCTCTCCCTGTGTGTCTGGGAATGACACATACCAGCTAGCCTGAGCCGGGTACAGCTCTTCAGCTAGGATTATCTAACCAGCCCCTCACTGCCCATTCCTTCTTCTCGGCTGCATCCCTGGAAAGCAGGATTTTCTTGCAAAATAAAGAAACAATAGCATGGTAATCAGAGTGGTTTGGGCTTCTATAGGCTGTACCAGGGAAATCTCTTGGCAATCCTGACCCTGGCAGACAAAATGAGACAAAGGCTGTCTATGGAATGGGGATGTGTTCACACCCTGGGATTGTAAGTGTGGCTTAGCAATGGGGGGGCTCTTAAGAAGAACTGGATCCTTTCAAGGGTAAAGTCATCAGCACCCACTACACCATGATTGCCAAGTTCCCAAACCAGGAGAAAAATTGGATCTGGAATTGTTGCTGGACCTCACTGCTATGAAAAAGCATTACTAAATCTCTACTCCATCAGCTGGGGAGAGAGAAGGAGAAAGGAGACTGATACTCAGGGAGAGCCTGCTGGGTACCGCCCCACACGGCCCTGTCTTGGACATTATAGGTACTGTCTCGTGAAATTTCACCACGACCTTCTGAGCTAAGTTTTCTTGAATTGGAAAACCTGAGTCTGGGGATAACCAGGACCTTTCCAAAGCTCTGATCCACCCGGGCCTCTGCCCCCATGTTTGGTGGTAGCCCCCAGGACACAGGTGAGACTCTGTGATGACTGCCCATGCTCACCCTGCAGAGTCTATGCAGGGGGCTGCCAATAGTTCTTCTAGAGGAATCCAGGCCACACCCATACAGGGGCACACATGCACAGCAAATGCATAACGAGGTTTCAGAGTTCCTGAGCAGAGTCCACAGCTTTTTTGTTCTGTGCCACACACTCAGTGCCTCTCACAGATGGTGGTGATCCAGTCTATATGTACACCACTCTGTGTTAGAGTCTATGTACAATAATGTGAATAATGAAAGCATTCTGAATAGATGTTAAATAATGTCCACGTGAACTCAACTGATCGACTCACTCAGTGCCCTGTGTCTGCTTTGGCCTTTAATTTCCCATTTTGTATCTCTTTTGTTTAACTATTGGCTACTGTCTTCATTACAGATTATCAGCATAATGCCAAGTCAAAATATTTGGAATGATTAATGTTCATGTGCATCTAGGTGGATCTTACTCCTGTTTAACATGTGTGTGTGTGTTGAGCATTTTTAAATCATTAAGGTCTGTTCAATACTCAGTCATTTCTTAAGATCTTAGGCTATTTGAAAGACATGGATTCCAAAGGGTATTTATTTACCTGACATAAAATTTCCCTCTTTTCATTCCCTGCTCAACTGTCACCTATGATCAAACTCCATCTCCCTTACCTGGCTTCTCTAACTCCAGATGACTTCCCCATCACTCAAGTTGCCCCATAAACTGTCTATTAAAACATATTCATTCTTTAGGTCAGGACTAAATGCTGTTCCTTCTTAGCATCTTCCCTGATTTACCTGCACAAGAAGGGGTACCTTTCTCTAAATTCCAAAAGTACTTTTCAAATGGCTGTTTTCATCAATGGCACATGTCTATTATACCCCCTTGATGATAAACACCTGAAAGGAGGGTCCGTGCCTTGGTCAATGCCATGGTCCTACAACCTCTAGGAGAAGACTTTGCATAGCCCACAAAATGAGGAATCAGAGTATTTCTTCTAGAGGATTCTAGAGAACAACACGAGAGACTCACTAGAATTCACAGGATTCCCCAAGAAGGCACCTGGTTGGCTTTCTTCCCACTACTTCTGCTTCTGAGAAAATAAGCCCCAAGGAGAGTAAATTGGTAACCCTCTTTGGGGGAAGATAACACAGAAAAAACTTCAGAGAAGAAGAGAAAACTTTGAGTTGCACCTTGAAGGACAACTGGGAGTCCTCTGGGCTGAAGCGTACTATAGGGATGGGTGAAGGAAGCACTGCAGGTGGGGCCGCTGAGAGGCTGCTGTTGTGGGACTGTGGGTTGTGCAGTTTGGCTACCGTTACTTTATGCATTGATTCAGCAGATATACCTTAAGTCACCTTAAGTGTCCACTACAGATATGCAAATGGTATCTGTGAGATTGACACTACAGAGGTGAGGTCACGTTGACATGTGGGGTGGTGTGGGGAGAGCAGGAAGGCAGAGAACACGAGTTAGACAGGCAGGTGAGGAGCAAATGTGGAGGGCTGCTCACGACATCCTAAGCATCTTTGATCTTGCCCTACAGGTAGGTCATGGGCAGTTAATACTGACAATTCGACATTTATGTAATCCACATGAATGTTTAGAAAAAGATCTCTCTGACGGCAGTGCGGAATGCAGAAGAGTGAGAGAGAAACTGACTTGTTCATACAATAGGATTGCCTCCAGTTGGTGAACACGGAGAAAACAGGAGCAGATTGCAAGGGACGCAATTCAGAATGCACCCTCTTCCCCTCCCTCCCTCTCTACACACAGACGTTACAGTAGGACTGTAGAAAACCTTTCAGTTAAGATCAAGTAGCATACAATATATTTCTACTACTTTCTCTACTATGTCTGAGGGAAGATGAGTGGAGAGAAGAATGAAGATAGAAATAGAGAGACAAGCAAAACAACAGCATTTGCCCCAATCTGCCCTGGGAGATGGAAGAAATGGGGCGATTTACCAGAGCGTCTCTGTCTACTGGCTGGGGCTCAGCACCAGGTCCCAGGGCTAAGGGAGGCTTGGGCTTTGCTGGAAGAGAGCTCTCTACCCCTGAGGGCAAAACTGGGCTTACATCAGAGTCTAGGCTAAAACAAGCAGCTCCCCTTTGTGGCTCTGAATCTTGCCTAAGTTACTTCCCCAGGTGCCAGGTCCCTCATCTGTGACTAGGAAAAATAAATTACCTAGCTTACAAGATTTGTGAGAATTAGAAACTCCTTGTAAAGCAAAGGACATCCAGGAATTATAATAAGTATTACTGCTATTATTACTATAACCACCGCCACCATTATTAATACTACCGGTGATCACAGCCCAGAATCCCACCAAGAACCTGGCATCCGAACCTCCCCTTGACCCCAGTAACCCATCTCTCTTTCTAAATGGCTCCCATCATGCCTGCTGTGGAAGTCTCTTCAGAATGTGCCTTGAGCAGGAAGGAAAAGAAAACTCTAGTCTCTCCACATCTCCTAAATCGCCAGTGTCCGACATCATACCAGGAATTCTCCCTTACTGTTTACCTGCCTCTCTGTCTTCCCACCTCACACTCAGAGAGACAGGCACAGGAGGAGGATAGGTACCGGGGTCATGTCCCTGGGAAATAGCTAGACCAGGATGGGAACCTAGGTCTCCTGCCTCTTGCTGGTCCACACCTGAAGGTAACACTCACCATATTGGGAAGAAAGATGGAGACCCAGGCGTCTGGATGGTGGTTAGAAAAGGCTGACCTACCATTCTCACTCCTCTGTGACCTTGGGGACTAGAACTAAACTTGTTCCTTGGTGACTGGAACTCCACAGCATGGAGATTTCAGGCCTGGGTGCACACATCCACCTACAGAAAATACCGAAAGACGCCATTCTACCACTTCAAAGACCAGGAGAGAGTCCCGGACACAAGAGACTTCTCCCGAGAACAGCTTGTGGGACCATCCTGGGTGCGTGTCTGAGACATTTTCGTGACATGTTGGCCCTCCCTTCTTTCTCAGGTGGACAGCAACTGGGCAGGATTACTTTGGAAATAAAATACCTGTTTGTTCACCGACTATCCATCCCGAACCTCCGTGAGGTTATAACGTTCCCAGGTAGATCTCCAACCAAACACTGAGCCAGGAGAAATGAGTAAAGGACATGAAAATGGAGTGAGCATACGAACATTTCCTCTAGATGAAGTATCGTGCACAGACTGAGGACAGATAGGGTCTTGCTCAATGCATAAGCTTGGGAGTCAGCAGAACTCACTTTGAATCTGGGCTCCGTCTCTTGCTACCTCTGTGGTCTTGGGCCTACTGCTTAACCTCACTTGCCCAGTGTGTCACTGTCTGTCTATTGAGAATAATAAAAGTGTCCAAGTACAAAACCACTCTGAGAATTAAAACAATGCCACATGCAGGTGAATTAGAGCAGTGCTTTGCGTACCTACGTGTTCACAAAGTGCCTATTACCATTATTTTGTTGAATAAATAATCAAATACATTAATTAGAGCAATTAAATTAAATCTGAATTTTGGCCTGAGTATCTAGAAAAATTAAACCAGAAAAAATTCAGATTTCATCCCCAGATTGAATCCTCAGATAGGCATACACATTTTACAGGAAGGAAGTTGAGGCCTAAAGAAATTAAACAATTTGGCTAAGAACACATAACATCCTTGCAGCACAGTTGTTAGATAACAAGACCCCTTATCTTTCACTGTGCCCGTTTGTTTATTGTAGAAAGTAAACATGTTTAGTGGCCAAGAAAACATCCTATTTAGGGAAGATATTCTGTGAAGGGCTTGCGAAAGCTAGGTGAACTCTCCATTTTTAGCTACAATTTTACATTTTTCAGTGTTATAATTTTATGCTTGTCTAATTAAACAAACTAGTTCATGACAAGCAAGGGTAAGGTGTTCATTCAGTTCCCGCCTGAAACTGTTTTCAGGGTGTTTACCTGGGAAGCCATGTGTGACTAAAGAAATCTCCCAACGCAAGGGTGCAGACTCAGGGTCCAGTGTTCGGTGCTGCATTCCTCCACTGGAATCCAAAATCTCCAGGTCCCCAAGGTTTAATTACTGCGTGCAGACTAATATTTTGGGGTGAGGACAAGGGTGGGTGGGGAGACTGGGGGACTAAGGGACAGGGAGGTGGGGGGCTGGGGTTTCAGTTGGACAGATTCCCATCCCCCGCCCGCGCTGCTGCAGGAGCCAGCAATGCACCCAAGGCACAGAAGACAAAGGGAGCAAAGCTTCCACCCAGAGTCCGCATTCCATCAGGAATTTGCAATGAAACTTTCACCTTTTCCAGCAAACTCTGTGTATTTGAAAGATTTAATTTTCTCCTCACCTCCTCCTGGCCAAGCAGGAAGAAGAATTGGAGAGCTTATTTTAGCACAGAGTGTAAGCTGGAAAGCCCTTTCTGAACCTAGCAATTGGTTTTTGTTTTGTGACCAGTGACTGCCACAAAAGGGGGGCCTACCCCCAACCCAAGTATTCAATTAACCCTGTGTGTGACAGGCAGAGGATGGAGGCTGGTTCAGGCCCCATTCATAGGATTCCGAGGGGGGCTTTTTTGAAGGATTCTTCTTAACAAAGGTTGCCAAACTAAGTAGCTTTTTTGTTGTTGCTTGGTTCTGGCCTATTGTTACCTCTCAAGCGACCTTTTCCACTTAATTGGGGCTTTAGAATTCCACGTCTATTGTATCTGGAGATAAGAAACACCCTGCGTAGGAACTCTGGAAGTTTATGAATATAAGCATTTCTGCATTGGGTGATTCCAAAGCTGTTTAGTTATCACTGCTGTCCATTGACATAAGTTACACTGATAAAAATAATCATCAGAAGATAACAATCACAGTGATAATGAGTTTCCACATATTGAGTTCCTATGAGGTGTCGGGTGCTGTAATCTATGCTTTGTGTGTTTTGTTTCTAATGTCGCAATTAACTCTGCGTGTTACAGACCAGGACTACAGTTCAAGAAGAAAGAAGCCACACCACACCCCAATCAAAGCTGAGGGCAAACGCTGGACCCTCCCTCACTGCCGGGCCATAGGACTTTATTCACAGCACTTGGGGCTCTGCTTAGTCGACAGTTCCGCTGTTTTAGCTCCCTGACTAGATTGGAAACCAGCACTGTGAACAGAGAAAAGATTAAAGTGCTTTTTGTATACACAGTTAAAAATGCAAATGCTTAGAGAGAACAGGTAGAAAATATACATGTGTGAATTGGGCCTAGTGTCAGATAACAGAGAGCAGTGAGGCCTGAGGAAAACAGGAACAGCATACCTTCCAAAGAGGCTGACCTTCACATTGATTTTATATATATATATATATATACACACACACACACACACACAATCATCACTAAGCCAAACTCAGAAAATAGTTCTATGTCTGGATTGGTGACTGGACCTCCTGGTGGAGGACATCTGTCCTCTGTTAATGATACCAGGCAGAAGTCACGTTCCTTCCACAGACATAGTTCTTTGCTCTGCACAGGGTTTTAAAAGTCGAGAGATTCCTTGTCTGAGATCTCTAGCTTCCTGTGGGACTCTAGACTATGTGGCATCCCCAGGCCTGTGTGTGTCCCCTGGCAATGATAAGCCATCCAACTCAGACGGGGCACGTCTCCCTGCTGCACTGCGCCTGCTACTCCACTCCTTGTGTCAGCTGCCTGGCCTGTGTGACTCCTTGGGTTTGCCACGTCTGTGTCAAAGGGGCTGAGTTTCCTAGGACCATTTTTCTTTGCTCAGATCTGGGGTGAGAGGAGCCCTCACTTAGTTCATTATACAAATATATACAGGCATGGAATTCACAAACTGAGGGTATCACTGTCATTCATCTGGCAAATACTAACCTGTGACCCAAGGCCATCAAAGCACCTTTTTGACAAATTTTATGTACACACACACACACAAACACACACACACACACACACACACAAAGGCACCAGCCATAGGGAGCAGAAGATGTTGCTCATGACACCCTGTTTGCAATAACGGTCAAAAGCACGCACATTTTATATTTAAAACATATTACGAATAGGTGAGTAACCAAAATTGAGATGGCGAATGCCTGCAGTCATCTTTTTAATGAAAAGAGAAAAAGAGAAAGTTGTCTTTTCTTGACAAGCTTGTTCAACTATCCAGAAAATTTCTCCAAGAAAGCTTAGAGCGTCCATAAGTCATGGCACTCAAGCTCTTGTCTAGCATGTGGAATACGAACTCCCTTACCCTTCCTGAGTCACCTTCAGAGAATAGAATCATGTCTTAGACTTAGAGGAGTGTCATACCTGTTAGCCACTTAATCAGGCATTTGAACAACTTAATTGAACCTGAACATTTTATATCATTATATAAAGTGAAATATTCATGTTGCAGTCAAAATACTTCAAATAGTCCTAACCTAGCCTTTTAGCAATCTCTTTAATTAGTAAAATGGACAAAAGCTACAAAACAAGAAACTAAACAACAAGATACAAATAAGAACATGCATGCATAAAACCTCTGTATCAGTTGAAGTGAAATCTACAAAATCCTTGTTATAAATGCCATGTCCTTGACTTTCTTTAGAACTCTCCAAATCTTCACTCAAATTCAGGTTGCTCTTAATTTACATATGTATATTTAACCAGCTTCCTCATTCATATTTCTAGTTCTCTCTAGATTAGAAAAAAATATTCCCTGAGAAACACTGCTATTATAGGGAAATGCACCAAGAGCAGAAGAAGTAAGAGATGACAACTGACAGAGAAATAAAAAAGATAAAACATTGAAAACTACCAAAATGAACATAGAAATGCTAAAGATATGGTAACCTGGGGCTATTTGAAAGAGCAGAGAAACTTCACTGTGGAACTCCGGAAGTATCACTGCGCTACGTCACAATATGCATTGTTTGCTCTTCTTAAGGAGAAAGAAAATTATGTAATAAATTTAAAGGATCTGTGTACAAAATGACCTAAGTATGAAAAAGTTAAGAAGCCTAAAAGATCAATGCTCAGCCTTCTGGGCAACTCGCATTCCCACATTGATTCATTGCTTCCTGATGGTCTCAAATGCCTGACTCTGTTTAATTTTAGTCATTGAATCACTTTTGTCAATAAAACCATGAAAACTGTGTGAGACCTGGCATGGCATGGAATCCAAGATTCAGCTTCTTGCAGCCCTGGACCAGGATGTAGAGGTACAGGCTCTGTGGTCACTCTGCCTGCACCCCGCATCATCTCAACAGTGACCCAGACTCAGATTTGCAAGCTGAGCCTGTGTTAGCCCTCTCTTCCCCGCTTGCCCCCAGCCATTATTTCTAATCAATCCTACCTTCCATCCAGGGACAAAATGTGAGTACAAAATGAATCGGGATGTAGTGGCTACCTCTTTACAAATAATAGGCAAGCACACACACTTCTGTGCTCACAATCCACAAATGACAAACTCTCTCTCTCTACTACCTTCCAGCTAATCCTACAGATGACAAGTCCTGTTGGATAGAGAACGTTTTATTCAAAATCTGAGCCTATGGGTGCAACACTGAGCTAGCTCATGTCTTCCTGTCTATTCTCTGGTCCCACGCTGCCTGCTTCACCTCTTTCTGCTGTTGTGTAATTGTCAGCTACCGGTAACAAGTGGAAAGTGGAGAAGGAGAGAGAGAGAGAAAGAAAATAGGGAATGGGTGAAGTCCATTCAGCAAACACGTGCTGAGCCTCTGTGCTCACTGCTGGGGAGAACGAGGTATCACCAGTAAAGGCTCAGCTTGGCCAGTACCCTGGATGGAGAGGTGGGTGTGTGTGCCCCTGGTGTGGGATGGTCAGAAAAGCGTGGGATGAGGCTGGACTGAGATAAAAGGTGCCTGAGGCAGGTGCTCCTGCTCAGCATCATCCAGGTCTGGTCTGAAGGAGAGATGGGAGGTTAAGGTCATTCCTGGTAGAAGAGACTAGAAGCAAAAGCAAAAAAGTAAGAAGGAGACAGGGTAGAATTTGGCACCAGAAGTAGTTTAAGGCAAATTTGGACAGAGATCTAGTGTCACTCACAAACAGACCCCTCCCAACAAGATGGATTTGCAAGACACCCGCTCCTCTGGAGGGTCATTGGGCAGCATTTTCAATGGCATGAAAGGCTTTCCCTTACTCACCAAGACCTTAGATCCATTTGGAGGGTGGAGATTGATCCCTGGACAGATAAGGAGACCAAGAACTAGAGGCATTTTCTTACTTTCTCAAGGCCCTAGACCTTGTGGACTACAGAACCAGAAGTTAAAACCAGGGCATCTGACCCCAAGTTCTATACCTTTTCAGGAACCCTAAAACTCAATCTTATTAGACATAATTTGTTATGTATGTTCACATGCAATAAGAAAATAAGACTAGGCTTAGGACAAGAAGCAGTACCCCAGGTGCCAAGGGTCAGTTTCAGGGTTCTCTAGAGCAGGGGTTGGCAAACTTCCCCTGCCAAGGGCCACAAGTGGGTGTGGGTGTGCTCCAACGAAGCTTTAGCTACAATATAGGCAGTGTTGGGCCTCCGCCTGTGGGCTGCAGTTGGCTGACCCTGGCTCTAGGGTTTGCTTTCCCATGCCATTGGAGCTTTTCGTGTTGGGGCAGGAACCCAGAGAAAGGCTTCAATTGGGCAGGTCCAGCTGAATGTCAGGAAAAGTCCTGTGTGGGTTTCCCAGGGCAGTTCACGTTTTCTTGCCCAAATGTTAGACACCTTGACTATGCAATGCCAGATTTTAGACACTGCTTAGTTTACTGTGATTCTGAAGATGGACATGGGACACAGGCTCTGTGGAGGATGGAGGTGGCAATAGATGACTTAGGGAGGCTTTTGACAGCCTTGTCTGTGGCGGGTGGGAACCGCCTATCACAGAGAAGAATGCTGAGCCCAGACTGGGCCAGGACCAAGAAGTCATCCTAGGAAAAGTGATGATGCTTCACATGTGAGGAGCACGAATGTGGACGAGCCCCTGAGGAAGGAGACAGGCATCCAAAAACAGTCAGAGGAGATAGCTGTCATGTGTGTGCAGAACTGTATGCAACTCTTTATTGCAATGTGAATTTTGAGGCAGGGAATGCCAAAAATCAGGCTTGAAAGGCAAGTGAGGACCAGGCCATGGGGCTTCATATGCCATGCAAAGGACTCTGATTCTATCTTAGCAGCAAAGGCCACTGCAGGGCTGCACCCTGAAGCCTGCAGCCACCAACCGGGAGCTTCAAAGCTGGGCTGCTGGAGGGCCCCTTAGGAGTGACTTCCCGTCAGTGCCAGGGCTGGAGCCCAGTTTCTCTACAAGTGAATGAAGGAATCATTTCTACCATCCCAGAGGGCTCTTCTTGGACAGAGCCTCTCCACTGATATAGTTATAATATTGGCTCCCCCTGGAAGCTGCTCTCTGGCCTGGGTTCATGCCAAGTCTGCATGTTCAGTGCCCAGCTACCCTGTGCCAGGCTGATTAAAGAAACCTGGCCCTGGCAGCTGAAGGCCATGCCAATGGGACAGCTTGGCCTCCTCATCCCTTGTTCTCTTGGGGAGGAGAATGTTCTATCCTATGATGACCACTGGGTCCACTCTGGGCACAGATTAGGATAATCTGGGAACAAAACAGGACCCATTCCTGGGCACATCCCAGACTAATTTAATCAGATCTTTGAGAAGAGGACCCGGCATCAGTTCACACTGGACGATGCCTGTGTGCAGGCAGGATAAAGTGCCACTGCCATTGCTGCGCCAGGCTCCCTGCCAGGAAAGTAGCCAGGCCTTGCTGGAAGTTCCTCTCTTTACCTAGACCTGGCTCTGCTTAACCCAGGAGAGTAGCGTGTGGGGGCAACACCAGAGCTTCTCTGACTTCCTGGTGCATACAAGTCACATGGGTCTGGAGGTGGCACCTGAGAATCTGCGTTTCCAACAAGCCTGCAGGGCACACTGATGCTGCTGGTTCATGGACCAAACGCTTCAGTAGCAGGACAATGGGTCAGCACAATCCTCCTGGCAGTAGTGTCTGGTTCCAAGTGTACTAAGATTGGGCCTGCTCAGCCCTGGGGGTTTACCCCTGCTGCTTAGCAGTCGGCTGTGTGTACCCCACAAGCATCTCTATTCAATTTGTGAGCCAGAACGTGGAGGAAGTGGGAAGTTCTTGGGTCTGGAAGGCGCTTCAGGCCAAGTGAGAGACCTGAGAAGTGGAAAATGGGAAGAAGGAGGACAGGAGCCACTGATTCTAAATATTCACGAGAAGGGACTGCAAGATGTTAGAGAAGAACATGCCTACGGGAGCTGGAGAGCCAGGACGGTTTCCTGGAGGAGGTGCAAGCTGATAGGTGGCCCTGAAAAGACCAGTTAAATTAGATCTGAAGCCTCCTGCAGCCACCAACATGGAGCGCCAAAGCTGGGCTGCTTTGGAGAACACAGACGTGAGAATAGAACGGAGAAGGCTGGGGGGCTCAAATCCCATTCTCATGGCCTAGCTCAATTTCACTGTCTCCTTTTGTATTTGTTTATTTATTTATTTATTTCGAGACTCAGTCACACTCTGTCACCCAGGCTGGAGTGCAATGGTGCAATCTCGATTCACTGCATCCTCTGCTTCCTGGGTTCAAGCGATTCTCCTGCCTCAGACTCCCGAGTAGCTGAGATTACAGGTGCCTGCCGCCATGCCTGGCTAATTTTTGTATTTTTAGCAGAGACAGGGTTTCACCATGTTGGTCAGGCTGGTCTCGAACTCCTGACCTCACGTGGTCCTCCTGCCTTGGCCTCCCAAAGTGCTGGGATTACATTACAGGCATGAGCAAGCCACCTCTCCTGGCCTCCTTTTGTATTTATTAACATGCAGCCTTTCTTCTGGGGTTATAGCTTTTGTTGCACTACGCAGATTTTGTATTTTTTATTTCTGGCTCCTACTGTTCTGACACTATATACTCTGTACTTCTCTATCTAGATTTTTGCTTGTCTAGGCTGTACACTATGAGATGTCCTTCTCTTCCTTTACAGCTTGACAAACTCCTATGCATTCTTCAAAACCCATTTTAAATTATATCTTATCTCAGTACTGTTTCCTAACCATCTCCCTCAGGCAACATAAGTGATTTTTCGATCTATGTTTCTGCAGCTATCTTTACTAGAGTCCTTATTTTAGAGCATGCGTAGATGAATTATTCTGTATTTGTGAAAGCACTTTTTAAAAAACAAAAATAAAAACGGACCAAAATAATAAACACTGATTTTGTTTTTCTGTAATAGGGTTACATTAAAGGAGTTTTTTTTTTTGGTAAAACACATACTATGATAAATGCACAATTTGTTATTATGGGCCAATATATTCTAACAAGATTATATATTATAGTAGCCAGCAAAAATTATCTCTACCTGGTATGGACTTCTGACAATAAAAAAGGAACAGAAAGAGAGCGCATTAACATACAATAAACACTAATTAAAAATAACTTTAAAATGAAAGATATCATCATAAAAATACAATGCTTAAATTGTGTTTATGAAAATGACATTTTAGAGCAAACAAATTATTAATTGCCTAATTCATTTGCTAATAATACAGATGTGGAAAAATTTCTTTCATTTTTATGTTAGCGTTAGCTGAATTATTGCAGTGTATCCAAAAGCATCCTCAGGTTACATCATATCACATGTTACGGTGATAACATCTCTTCACATGAGATCATTTTCTTTTTTAATTATGAAAATATTGTGTCTGCTTGTCCTGATTTTGGTTTTGCTGCTGAAATCAATATTGGCTTTGCATGTTCCAGGTTTAATCAGCTTCTGATTTTATAATGGGGAATTTCACAACCTTCACATCATCTCTCTGAATTTCTTCCTTTGAAATATTTACAAAGAATTGAAGTCTATAATGGATACCCACACACTGGGAAAAGCCAGCAACAGAGAATGTTAACTTCATCTTTAATTTACATACAGGAGCACAACACATGGCACAAAACAGCTCACTGTATGTTGTGGCATGTGCGAATGCTTGTTCTACACATAGAAAGTGTTCTCAAACTCCAGCGATATAACTGTGCAAAATGGAAGGTAAATAATGAACGCTGTAAAGCTCGGGGAAGAGGGGAAGAGGAGGCTTCCTGGCAGCCTAAAGTGGAACTACAGCCGCTTCCTAAGGAATGCAGAATGGCAGGGCCTGGAAGGAAAGCCTGAGAGAGAAGCCTGGGGCAGGAACGTGGGGGCGGTGGTTCTGACTAAAGCCCACCCACCTCAGCGCCAGCGCCGTATTTCCGAGTCCATCAGAGTGCTCTTGTTTCCAACACAGAACCTGGGCC
The DNA here is from genome assembly GCF_003255815.1 of Theropithecus gelada. Taxonomy (NCBI): domain Eukaryota; kingdom Metazoa; phylum Chordata; class Mammalia; order Primates; family Cercopithecidae; genus Theropithecus; species Theropithecus gelada. The sequence continues at coordinate 26,379,109 of NC_037681.1, read as the reverse complement.
CTTGGCAGCCCCCATTGCAGCCAGCCCTGTCCCCCAAGCTCATGGCCCGGAAACCACTCCTGCGAAAGCTGATTGTGTTTTGCTCTAGGCCTGGAGAAAGGTGCCTTTTCGCTGACTCAGTAACTCGGGTGCAGCCCTTCTTCAGAAGAGTCACCGCCTCCCCTCGCTGGAGCCCCTCAGAGCCTGGTGCATGTAGCTGCTTGTTTATGGGTCATTAAAGGGGTGGCTGGGGGCGGTGAGAGGAGTTGGGGAACTTGGGTCTGAAGGGTGAGGAGAGAGAGCACCAGCCTCCAGCTTATGACCAATTGGAAAGCGAGGCACGGGAGCTCTGCAGTTACAGGATGGTGTGTCTCCTCTGCGGATGAGGGGCAGTGGCTCTGATTATGCCAGCAGCATAAATTCCATCCTCCATGGCCACTCAAATACACAGGCAGCTGAGACCCGTGTAACCGCTCCTGAGGCTTCCTCCAGAGCTGGTGCAGCACTCTTAGCAGGAAAAGATGAGCCAGGAGGAGTGGTTTCCAATCCTAGTTCCACCCCTTAGGAGCTGCGGGACTCTGCGCCTCATCTGTGGAGTGACGCAGGCCCCTCCCTCACTGTGCTGGTGAGAGGTACGCATGCTGCCGGGCAATCTGCCTGAGTGTTGGGTTATTTGAATTTCAATTTCTCCCTCTTGTCTACTTTTTCTCCTGAACAAAGTAGAGAATGAAGGAAAAACAGATTGGGTGTTAAATTCTCACGTGTTTTAAAAATGATAAGGCTTCTCTTTAATTTTCCCCTTTCCCTAAACAGGCCACCACTCACCATCCCGTCACCAGAGCCATTCAATTCTGCTGTGACCTGTGGCCTGATCTCCACGCAGCCCCTCGCAGCTGATTTTTCCCAGCCAGTACGAGGCACCAGGGTGTTCTGCCTGAACCTTCACAATAACCTCCTCACCAGTCTCACTGCTGCCATTCCTGGCTCCATAAAATCTGTGCTTTCAGAGAAGCCAGTGCGATCTTCCCACATAGAAATGAGAGTATGGCACCACCCAGCCGCAAAACTCCCCAGAGCTTCCCAGAACACTTTGAAAGAAATACAAAGCCCTTACCTGGCCCTGCCTTTCCCTGACCTCAGCCTAGACTGGCTCCACACCTTCCTCTTAGCCTCAGCCATGGGCCACACAGGCTGGCCTTCCTTCTGTTCCTCAAACAAGCCCTTCACCGCCTACCCCAGGACCTTTGCACCAGCTCACCTTGGCTTGGGACGCTCTCTCTTCCGGCCCATATTCTCCTTCACAATTCAACCAAATCCTCACTTCCCAAGTAGCCACTTTGATAACTTAGTCCCAATCCAACACTCTCCAGTCCTCATCATTGCTCACCATTTGAGTTAACACCCATCTCCATCTTGTCTTCTTCATTTTTATTTATTTCTTTGTCTAATTTTCGGTGCCACCTTTCATGCCTCTCCTTATCCTCTTATCCTGCTTTTCTCTCTGCTTATCCTCAGTGCCTAGAACGATGCCTGGCCCAGAGTAGGGGAGCAATCAATATCTGTGAAATGGATGAAAATGTACAGGCAGAGGCAGCACCTACATGTGGCCCTTCATGAAGAGTGTGCATTGTCAGTATATTCTCCATATTTGCAAATGTAGAAAAGCTCACTGCTGATGCCCTCCCCTGACCCCGTGGTAACTAACCCAGCTTCTACGTGCTCCACTGGCCTCTCCTCTGAGGATAACTTCTCATCAGGGCTTCAGATGGCCTCATTTTGGGAGGAGCATTTTACTTAGAGCAAATATGTCTCTTTTTTATCTGATGATTCTTATTTATTTATTTATTTATTGTTTTGAGGTGGAGTCTTGCTCTTGTCGCCCAGGCTAGGGTGCAATGGCGCAATCTCGGCTCACCGCAACCTCTGCCTCCCAGGTTCAAGTGATTCTCCTGCCTCAGCCTCCCAAGTAGCTGGGATTACAGGTGCCTGCCATCACGCCCGGCTAATTTTTGTATTTTTAGTAGAGATGGGGTTTCACCATGTTGGCCAGGCTGATCTTGAACTCCTGACCACAGATGATCTGCCATCCTCGGCCTCCCAAAGTGCTGGGATTACAGGCATGAACCATCATGTCTGGCTTATCTGTCATTCTTAAAGCCACCAAAAGGAAAAAAAAATGTAATCACTTTTTCATGTCTTCCAGATATCTATCTGTGTATATATAGAGATAAAGACCTTAGGTAGGTAATTTAACTTTGGTAAATAAGTTATACACAAGATTGTTTTAGCTCTGCCGCCAATCTTGGAAGATCACTTACCTTCTCTAGACCTCAATTTCTTCAGCCCTAAAAAGAAGGTATTGGTACTAGGGGAATGACTGAACGAATTTTGATAAATGTGTACATTGTGCTAAGGAAGGTCATTAAATAATTTTTAAAAATGAATGACAAGGAAAAATGGTTAAGGTAAATTCAGAGCTCCAAAATATTAATATATTTCAAATGATGTAGATAACTTTAAAAGTATTTGGGAAAAATCAAATGATCAGAAGTACATTTAAATGTTAGAGAATTATGCGTGGTTTTTATTTATTTTCCCTTCTTTTAATTCTCTAAATTATAACCAGTAAGTATATAAAATGTTCACAGCACTGCTCCTTTCCCAAATTAATAAACCTAAAATGAGGAAGTCAACCAGATAATGTATAAGTTCCCCTGTTGCCCTGCTAGTTTGGGTTGTAGCTTTATTGCATGCACTTCTCATATGGGGATGGGGCACGGCTAGGGAAGGGACTGACCCAGGCTGGGCCTCTCAGAACACTGCATCCCCGGACCCCAGGGCTGTATTTGGGATGTGTCTGGGAGCCAAACGAGGCCAAACAAAGGACCCGAGGATTTAGCGTGAACTCTAGGGAAAGGGGTCCTCTTTTATCACTGGAGTTACTAATGAGAACTGTCAAAGTTCTCTTTGACAATCCATGGAGAGTGTTTGCTTGTATGAAAGAGAACTCAGAAAAAAAAGCAAACTTGAGGAGTAGAGAAAATATGAACAAAAAACAATACTTATATTTGTTGACTTTATTCAGCCCATGGGTCCAGCTGGGTCAAAGTTGTGTTTGATCTTTCTGGTCACCTGACCCGATACATTTCCCCTCTTGCCTAAACTAGTGTGAGATGTGTCGGACACAACCCAAAGACTCTGCTCATGGGCACAGTTAGGCATCCATGCTGTTCCAGCTTTGCCTTTGTAGCAATCTCTGCTCAAAGGATGGTCACGTCCAACAGGAAGAACCATAGAGGCTGTGGTCCTCCTTGTCCTGCCGCATGGCTAATTAGAAACACAACCTGCGTGCACCCAGGCTCCACCAGGAAGATCTCCTCACTGCCTACACCAGAGGGCCTCAGGCTTCCATTCTGGGACAAAGTCAGCGCCTTAAAAACCTTTTTGTGTAAATTATCCAAGTCCTAAAACAACATACCGTCATCTGGGAGCAAATCAGTGCTGGAATAAATAATCTAACAATGCAACTGATCCTCACTGAGTGCTTGACCTCACTGTCTACCCCACCGTTCAATCTCACTTCCATTGTGAGACCACGGTTCAGCCTCCACCCCATCCAGCATAGCTCACACCAAGGCTGGTGCCTTGCAGGAGCTGGGCGCCTTCACCTGTGGGCATCTCTCTCCCTGCAGTGAGCCCAGAGCACCCGTGTCCCCCATCCCTTGAGCTGCAGCCTCCCTGAGACCCCCAACGCTGGTGTCTGGGCTCTGGGCTTCTGCTTTGGTTTCCTGGTTGTTGTTGTCATCTAGAGCCACAATCTTCTTAAGGACCATGAAACTCTTGGAAGCCCCCTGTCATCTTCCCAGGAACTGGATATTCTTTCTTCCTCCCCACAGTTGGACAAGGTTCTCCCTCCTGTAAGCCAGGCACTGCACTAGACTCTGAATATATCAGGATGTGAAACCACAGTCCCTGCCTTCAAGGAGCACAGGTGAGTGGGGCAGGGTGTAGATAACGGCAGGACAATCTTACGTGATAGATACAACGCTGGGTGTTTTTCAGGACAAGAGAGAAACACCTAAAAGAGCCTAGGGAGCTGTTTTGAAGGAAGCAGGAGCTCAGCGTAGCCTTAAACAATGAATACAAGTCATTCAGGTCACCGGAGGGGGTGCCCAGCTTAAGCAGAGGCATGAAGATGAGAAATATTGGGAAGCAAGCAGGAAAATACAAGCAATAGTTGTCACGGAAGCAATGAAGCAGGGCATCTCACAAAATAAGGCCAGAAGGGAATATAGCAGCAAGAGAGTGGAGCTCACGTACTCCAATATCAATGCAGTCAGGCAAAGGAGGAAGCTCGACAGGGCCCCCAAGGAAGTGAGGGAGGCAAGGGAGATTTAATCAGGAAGCTAACACGGTCCTATTTGTCTTCTGGATGTAACTGTTTGGTATTGAAACAAGAACATCTGCCTGACTGCGAGCACCGTGTTGTCTCTTAACAGCAGAACCTGCCCAGTGATCAGTCATCCTGGAGGTTGACTCCAACTGGGGAATGGCTCAGAGTCATCAGAGCCTTTTGGTCATCATGACAGGGCTTCAGCCATACTGTTCCAAATACGCCCTCATCCCAGAGCCTGAGATCCCTCCCGGTCTCCTCTCCAACCCTTAGACCTGTCGCTGGGGTCTGACATCCACAAAGCTAAGGCCACCAGGGCTGGCACCTGCTGAAGTGCCCACCGTGAGCCTAAGATTGACTCACATCTGCACTGAGTCACCACACAACACAAAACCTGGCTGTATTCATTTTACAGAGCTCTGAATGGGTAGCTGACTTCACTGAGACTGTAACCTAGATCTCACGGCCTTTCCAAGTTTACATCTGCATCTTATCATCACCTTTTCTGTCTCAAAGCACCGAGTCCGTGGGTAATTTTTAGGTGTGTCAAACACCAGGCCTTGTGCCAAGGACTCAGCAAACGAAGGTAAATAGGGCACAATTTTACCCCTAAAGAGCTTCAACCTGTCATGGCAAATTCATAACCGTCTTTTTCAATGGAGAACAGAAACACCAAGAGGTTATGTGATTTGCCCAACACCACAGGGCTTCCTGGTGCTGCTAGGACAGGTTCTGAACTCGAACTCAGCACTCCAGACCCCCTGGAATAGTCCACTGCCAGCATTCCGTGATGAGTTCACAGACTACGGAGAGGAATCACCTCTGGGGACCTGCCGAGCAGACTCAGGGCAGTTGCGGACACATCCGAGAGTCAGAGCTAGATTTCTCCTGAGCTGGATCCTCTCTAAAGCCATCTCCCCGATTTTAGAGGGGGCTTTAAGACCCAGGTGCATGATCAGCCTAGCTCTTGCTTTTCAAAAAGGAATTAGGGAAATGCCGAAAGACTCTCAGCAAATCAATCTGTCTGATAGCAGTGTCCAGCCTGGCAGCCGGACTTGTTCTCATGCACATGGCAGAGACCTGCACCAGACGACCAGCATCCGAACCCCCGAGCCTCGTCTCACCTGAGCAGGGCTCCCTTTGTCACCATGTCAGCGGCTCCGAGTCGTGAAGGTTCTGTGCTTCCAACGAGGCTCGTCTGGGAGGCATCGGCACAGCTTTTAGCTTCCTTTAGTGAGGCAGTCGTCAAAGCACTGCCGGGACTGCAGAATGAAATCTGGATTTGAGAACCCTCTGCAGGGCTGCCAGGGGTGCTTGGCACTGCCTGGCGCCACCAGCCGGTCCAGCTCCAGCCAGACTGCTGACCTGGCACTGGCGCTGCATGATATAACTCGCTCTCACGGGGAAGCTTTAACTGTCTCTTCCCCAAGCTCGGAGTCCTCCAGTCTCTGTAGGATGCATCTGTTTTGTGATGCCCCTCTTTCGACACTCCGGGCTCCTCTCTGCCAGGGTTCCAGCCATTCAGGGACTCACAGCCCGATCCCTGCAAACATACCAGCCAAGAATTCATCATTTTTAGCAAAGTAATTATTAATCCCAAGGCTTCTGTTGAAATCCTTCTCTTTTATTAGTGCAGCCAATTAAAATATATTTAAGCATAAAGATATTTATAAAGATTCTAGTGTTTTCCCATAAATACCTACCGATTGAAGTCATTTTATTTTAAAAAAAAATCCAGCAACTATTCCCTTATTCCTGTATAACACGTTGTTCTCATTTAATTTATATGACTTTAAGACTCCATATGGAAAGGATATAGTTGACTGGGGAGACATGGATACAAAAAAAAAGTAACCATGTAGGAAATTAATAATGCACATTGGAATATTAATTATGTTGTTGGAAGAATGCAAGAGACACATAAGAGCATAGAACTGAGACTAAGGAGACCTGGAGAGCTGGGTTCCAGTTCCAGAAATAACACTAAATTAACTTTAAAGATGTGTGCAAGTTACTTGGTGCCTGGACGTCAATATCTCCCTGGCTTTCAAGCAGTTAGTTTGGTTGATTGCCAAAGTCCTTCCCAGCATCACCATTCTGATATAGTTTTTTAAGCCAAAACACATATACCTGTGGTTTTTAGAGGAAGTGTAATACAACCATTAGAATCACTGAAGACTCACAGTCTTCTAATCCTTACTGCCCCTTCTTAGCTCTGTGACCCGGACAAATTGTCTAAACAGTGGACACCTCAGTATCCCCGATTACAAGACAGGAGAACATTTGCTGTTACATGAGCTGATGCAGTTGCTGTTAAGAATTAAATGAGTTAATGTATGCAAAACCAGCTGGAACATTGCTTCATCCATGATTTTGCACAATAAATGTTAACTGTTAATACTCTATTCAATGGTCCTAATTCTACCACAACTATCTTACTAACTTACTAGCTTGCCAGTACTGGAGATGCAGTACTTGTTATATATATGTAGGATTCATAGTCTTCATGTCAAAGAGTCCCTCCAATGCTTTCAAAGATAAGGCCACATCTCTGTGTTAGAAGACAGATTTTTGGCTTAGGGTAAAAAACATTTATTGAACACGTATTGTATGCCAGAGTACCCTCTAAAGCATTTTTTCTATATTATCTACATGTTTCAGGGCACTATGTAAACTGTACTCTCTTTTGTTAACAATTTAAAATACTCTCAATTATAAAACAAGGTGATTCCAATGCATAAAATTTATATACTTTGCCCAAAGCTATAGATGTGGTTAGTGTTAAATCCAGCAACCAGGGAGTCTAACTCAAAGTAATTCATCACGTGAATTACCCAAGCTAAAGGGAGATTCAAGTGTATACTGCTCGGGTGATGGGTGCACCAAAATCTCACATATCACCACTGAAGAACTTACTCATGTAACCAAATACTACCTGTTTCTCAAAAACCTATGGAACTAAAAATAAAATAAAATAAAATAATAAACGGGAAGGCAAACAGAAAGTAGAAACTGAAAAGAGACTTTATAGGAGGGCAAGAGAAATTGGTCTTTTTGTCTTCAGTCTCTCAGCTCCAGCTTTTTTTTTTTTTTTTTTTTTTTTTGAGACAGGGTCTCACTCTGTTAGCTGAGCTGGAGTGCAGCGATACAATCATGGCCCACTGCAGCCTCAACTTCCCAGCTCAAACAATCTTCCCACCTCAACCTCCCAAGTAGCTGGGATTACAGACACCATCATAGCTGGCTCACTTTTCAATTTTTCTTTTGTAGAGAAAAGATCTTCTTATATTACCCAGGCTGGTCTCAAACTCCAGGGCTCGAGAGATTCTCCCACTCTGACCTCCCAAAGTGCTAGGATTACAGGTGTGAGCCATACTGCCTGGCCCAGACTTTTTATTGGTGTGTGGACACTCTAAGAAATTTTAAAGTATGAGTCTTCAAAACATGTATTGATATATACATTACATATACCTCACACTAAATAGTAATAATAGTAGCAACAACAATAACTGAGGACGGAAACTTAGAAGGAAAATGTCTCTCTTCCATCAGCCCCTTTCAGGACCACACCACTGATTCCTACTGAGAAAGCCTAACATTCTACCAGCTGACAGAGAGGAAATGTTTACAGGGCCCAGCTGCAAGATTTCACAGCAGGGTGAGAAGGGTGGATTTAGAGCTGAGAGGCAACCAATTGATGAGGGGAAGAGAACATGTAGATGACAGAAGGGTCTTCACCTCCCAAGAAAAGTCAGGATCCACAGCTGGCCTTAGAGGTTTTCTATTTTAATATTAAAATAAAGTAAAGCCTCCTTTTCTCCGTGAATCTATCTGTCATTCATTAAATCAAAAATTTACATTGAAATTTTGAATAAGATGACTGCACTGCTGAATATCCTTTATAGATATCAAAAGATGCCTTAATGTCCATCTTAGGTGTTCATTCCCTGGTAAAGGGGATCTCCATTTCCTTCTAATCAGTTCCTACTAGTTCTTGGCATTATTAAATGTATATATTTCAGTCTATGTTTTTTATATGATTTTGCACAAGCTGTTCCCCTGTCTATAGAACTTTTTACGTGAAGTCTAGGTCAGTTCATGACTCCCACCCTATTCCATCTCTATTTGTTCTACACATTTAGATTATTACATTTAAGTCACCCTGTTATAATCATTTATTTACCTTTCTATTTCTCTTGTAATAGTCTCTTAGTGACAAAAGCAGTGTCTTAGTCATCTTTGTTTCCCTGAATTTTAATCCAATGTTTCTAAACCTTTGCACAGATTGAAATTTGTGACTAGGTCATTCTTCTTTGTAGGGGAACTGACCTGTGCATTGTAGGATTTTAGCAGCATCCCTGGTGTCTACCCACTAGATGCCAGTAACATCCTCCTAGTTGAGCCAACCAGAAACCTCCCCAGCCGTTGCTCAGCATCTCTCGGGTGGCGAAATCAATGCCACTAGAGAATCACTACGTTAGTACGATTACTAGGTCAGAATTAATACTAGACAAAGTGGTCATTGAAAAAAATATCAAATTATAATAGAATTCATTAAATATAACATAAACTGCAGTCATTTGACAACTAATATGTCTCAATTTATTTCTGTAGGAAAAAGCAAACTACAAATTCATTTATTTATTCATTTAATTAGTAAATTGAATGAACATACTGACTACTTATTCCATTTTAAATGTTTTCCTAACCCTGAATGTAGAGAGGTAAGAAAATTAAATTTCTGTCCTTACTGGGGTTATCTGATAAAAGGTCTTTCACCTACACACACAAAGATACATGTATTCGCAGCTAACAAATCCAGCCATCCATCTATGCATTTATTAATTTATTTCACAAATATCTGTTGCTCCTGCTTTGTGCTGGACACCACCATGCCTGTGCTAGGGACATAGAGCTTTATAAGACACAATTCCTGTCTTCAGGCAACCATAGGCAAAGAAAATCTAGTAAACAATTGTGTGCAAGAAAATATTTATTTATGCAATAAACGTTTAGGCACAGTGCTACCTACTGATATGATATTGAGCAAAGTTGATACAGTCTCATGCAGCTGCCTAGGAATGAAGACAGACATTTGGCGAGAAATAAGGAAGAACATTCTAGTAAAAGTGAGAAGGACCACGAAAGTCTAGGGTGGGTCCACCTGTCTGAGATCAGGCAGTATTTGCAGTGATTTTAACGCATGCCCATCAGTTCTCTGACACTCCTCCCACAAAAAGTGGGGTCTATATCACCTCATCTTAAATTGACTTGAATGACTCACTTCTAATAGGATGTGGCAGAAGTGGAGCCACGTGACTCCTGAGTTTAGACGTAAAAGTTAGTATGGCTCTGCTTGGCTTTCTCTATTTTGGGACTCACCAGGAAACTCAGCCAGGATACTGTAAGAAAGTTCAGGCCACGTGGCTAGGCCATGTGTAGGCATCCCAGCTGACAGTCCCAGCTGAGGCCATAGCCAATGACTCCATGAGCCACCAGACATGTGAGCGGATGAGCTTTCTCACAAGTCCAGCCTTCAAGTTGCCCTGCCTGGGGCTAAATGGAACAGAAAGGAGCTATCCTCATCAAGCCCTGCCCCAACTGCAGATTTGTGAATAAAAGAAATATTATTGGTTTAAGCCATCAAGTTATGGGGTGGTTTGTTATGCAGCCATAGTACCTAAACAATATCATGGTTGGATTAAAAGTTGCCCAGCTGTGGTGGGCACACAAAGTCTGTATTGAGTAGTTCAAAAGCGATTTCATGAGTTGGTGATATGAGTCTTGTCTTGAAATATGAATGCGTGTGCCAGTGAGTATTAGCCAGGCAGAGGAGGGCAGAAATGAAGATAAGAAGTAGCATGCCTATTCTTTGAAGTGTGAGCATTTCAGTTTGGTCAGACCATGGAGGGCAGCACTGGAATGGAAGAATCAAAATAAAGAAAGTTAATTTGTTAGCTTTATTTAACATCAGTACGATTAGTTTGTTGACTAACAAAATAAAGCCAGATTCAAATATGGAAAGCCCTTACAACTCGTTTTACTATTATGACAAAATACACAAAATATAAAATGTATCATTTCAATAGGGTACAATTCAGTGGCATTCAATCCATTCAGAATGGTGTGTAGGCAGCCATCAGCACTACTGAGCCCCAAAACATTTCCATCACCTTCAAAAAAAATTCTTATATCTGTAAAGCAGTCACCTTCCCCAGTTGTCCCTGGTAACCAATAATCTTTTTTCTTTCTCTTTGAATTTGTCTGGATACTTCATTTATAATTGACCCTCTAACAATGTAGGGGTTAGGGGTGCCAACTCCCTAAAACTTTTTACAGCCAGAAATCTGCATATAACTTTTGACTCCCCAAAAAACTTAATTCCTAGTAGCCTATTTTGACCAGAAGCCTTACTGATAACAAAGTCAATTAACACATATTCTGTATATTATATATATATTACCTATGGTATTCTTACAATAAAATAAACTAGAGAAAAGAAAAATGTTATTCAGAAAATCACAAAGAAGAGAAAATATATTTACTCTTCATTAAGTAAAACTGGATCATCATAAAGGCCTTCATTCTTGGTGTCTTCAGATTGAGTAGGCTGAGGAAGAGGAGGAGGAGAAGCAGTGAGTCTTACTGTCTCAGGGATGGCAGAGACAAGAAAATGCACACGTAATTGGCGTCACACAGTTCAAACCTGTATTGTTCAAGGGTCAACTGTAAATGAAATCAGATGAGATACGGCCTTCTGTGTCTGCTCCTATTTCTTGGCATAATGTTCATCCACATTGTAGCTTGTGTCAGTACCTCACTTCCTTTTATGGATGAATAACATGTCACTTTATGGGCATGCTACATTTTGTTTGTCCATACATACATGGGTGGACATTTAGGTTGTTTCCTCCTTTTGGCTATTATGAATGGAACTACCATGACCATTCTTGTACGTATAATTGTTTGAATACCTGTTTTCAATTCTTCTGCCTACATAACTAGAGGTGGAATTGCTGGGCCCTGTTCAATGTTTACCTTATTGAGGGACTACCACACTCTTCCAGGGTGGCTGCACCATGTCACATTCCACCAGCAATAACTACAGGGTCTAGGTAGTGCCGCTGCTTATAGTTTTATTGTTTCCTGGTTTCTTCTTCATTCGAGTATTTCTGCAACTATGCTGGTGATTGATTTCATGTGGTAGTTTTTTGGAAGATTAACAGGAGAAATTCCAGAAGGCTGAATGAGAAGGAAGGTTCTACTTTCTAGGTTCCTACTTGTAGAGAAATCCCCTAGATAATCAGAGGTAAACCTCAATTTTATAAGCTTCCCTTATAAAAGAGGCCCAAGAGAGCTTGTTTGCCCCTTTTCCCTGGGTGAGGCTGCAGTAAGAAGTTTTCACCAAGAGGGAGCAGGCCCTCACTAGACACCACATCTGCTGGTGCTTTGACCTTGGACTTCCCAGCCTCCAGAACTGTGAGAAACAAATTTTTGATTTGTAAGTCATGTAGTCAGTGGTGTTTCTGTTATAGCAGTCCAAACAGACTAAGACATACCACACAGGGCTGTTAAAAGTATACTATTAAATAAGAAATCTTGTGCAATGCAACTGGACCAACGTCTCACATATAATAGATGCTTTGGGCACACAGGAAGTTCTCTGCCTCATACTTGTTTTCCTGAACTGAATTTGTCTCATCCCTGAAAAACGGAAAATAACTGTCCTTTCTTCTTGCAAATGCTGTTTCAGTTCACTTAGCAATCTTCTCAAGAAAGAAAATTAATACTCTAACTTAAATGAAACAGCCCCAGCCGTCATAAATGTAAAAGATTATATAATACAAATTAGCACAGATATTTAGTTAGGCAATGGAAACACAAAAGCATGTTGCAGAGTCACCACTCAGGGGCTCTCCACATGGTTTCCTTCTCCCACATCAGTTCTTAGGCGAATCACTACACTAGACGTAAGGAAAATTTAAAAAAAAAAAAAAAAAAAAAGGTGGGGGACATTATTTCAGTCTGCTGACTTTACCTTTTGCAGACATAAATGGTTTATTCATCAGTGAGGCTCTGCTTGTGAAGACAGGGTAAGCCCATGTGGTGTTTTTGTGAGTGGCAGCTATTTCTAGTGCTAGACGGGACTCTCATCCTTCCTAATGACCTTTCGAGCGGACTGCAGGAAAAGTCCCCAGTATCCCACTTCCCGTGCTCTCAGAAATGGGGGCTCCCTGGGGCAAAATGCACCCTCTACTAAAATAGAAGCAAGCCACAGTGTTCCCTTTGGAAGATGAGGGGAGGGAAAAATGCAGAGTTGGGTGCTGGGCAGTGAACAACAGCCCTCTTGGCACTGGCGTCCTGGCTCAGAAAACTGAGCGCTGCCCTGGAAGTGACCTGCTCATACCCAGACACCCTCATCTTTCATCCAGTCATCGCCTGCGTGTCCATTGCCACCACCGGCATCCAGGCTCAGGGCAGCCTTCTGAGGGACACAGGACGTGCTTTTCCTCAAGGGTTCCAAGGCGGATTCAGAAGAGATGAACAATGCCCATGAATTTTTAATGAAGAAATTAATGTGGCAAAGCAAGGAATTCCTAGCATGTGGGGGTGAGCTCCCAACCAGCTGATTTTAATTTTCTTTGTCGGGTGAGATGTTTTTCTTTCTGGCTTCTCTAATCTGAAGTCAGATGCAGATAAAAAATGCTAAACACAGACCATCTGATCAGTACTGCACAAGACATTCTGACAAGCTACTCAGTAACGTTTTAACAAGAACCTGTAAGGTATTTATTACAATATATATATATGCCATAGATGAGCAAACCAAGCGGCAAGGAGTTTAAGTAAATTGCTCAATGTCACACAGCTAATAAGTGCAAGAACTAAGACAGAAGCCCGGGTTATCTGGCTTAGACCCAGTGCTGTAAGCCTGTAAATTTGCAGATACCTTGGGTATTCCATATTCTTTGCACAACCTATTTCTAAATGGAATTGCTTTTAGTTTGCCTCTTAATTAGTTCATAACCATTGACCTAATGTGCTTTCTCATTTCCTGCTATGAATTAGAAATGAAAAGAAATTGAAGCAATCTATTGTTATTCATTTTTACTAATCTACCATGGTCCTTGCAAATTTCAATTATCCAAATCGTTTCATTCTTTTTTAACTGCACAAACTAATATCAAAATAACCTGGTGGGTTATGGGTCTGTATGTATAATACCACATGTTGGAAAATTATTACCATCTTTTGCAGTTTTAGACAATAGCTGTCAAAATTATGTTGTTTCTTTATAACTTTAAAGAGGTTATTTGAAATCTTTCCTAGGCTCAGAGGTTCTTCGTGTGAAGTGAAGACTGTGGATTCCACCTCTGTGGAAGGCTCAGCTGCTCCTCTGCAGAACAGCAGAGTATATGCCCTTCTCGAGCTGCTGTGTGTGTCAAGCTCTTTGGCGGGGTGAGGTGCCATGGGCACCAGGAACACACCTCCAGACTGATTGGCTGCAACCCACCCTTGTTCCAGCTCAGATTTAAGATGTTTGGTTGGTTGGTTATTTTGCCTTGTACTGTGATTTCTTTCTGTTTTTATTTCTAGCCTTTTATTCTAGGATTTAAAAATCTGTACTAAAAACAAAAACAAAAATGTTGTATTGATTCTCATCCCATCCCTGTCACCACTGGGTGGAGACTATGTGGGATAGTGGTTGTGTGTGTGTTAGCTTTCGGCCCTGAGCCTCCCTGGTAACATCTATCATTTATCTTACGAGTGAGACAGTGGCCCACGCATGCCCACAGCCATGGACTCCTTCCCCCACCGTACCCATCATCACTAAAGCAGGGTTAGATGACTGTCCCTCTGGGCCCAGCTCTCACGACGGGATAAAAAAGACTCCCGCCAAGCCCACATAACTCTCCCTTTTGGAAAATTCACAAGATTTCATTTATATATGCATTCACAGAGTCATTTAATAACTATTAAAAATTGGGTATCCTTTATCCAAAATGCTTGGGACCAGAAGTGTTTTGGCATTTTTTGGATTTTTGAATATTTGCATATATGTAACGAGATACCTTGAGGATCGGACCCAAGTTCACATAAAATTTATTTATGTTTCATATGCACCTTATATCCTCAGCCTGGAGGTAATTTTATGCAAGATTTTAAATAATTGTGTGCACGAAACAAAGTTGGCGTTAAGCACTGATGTGTGGAATTTTCGACTTGCAGCGTGTCACATTAGTGGTCAAGAGGTTTTAGATATTGGAACACTTCTGATTTTGAATTTCCAAATTAGGTATGCTCACCTGCAAGTGTTTATTCTGTGTCAGGCCTAGAGAGACTTAAATTGCATGGCCACAGTGCTCAAAGGCCCCAGTCCGCTGAGCAGAACAGACGGACACACAGATGCTGAAGGTGGAGTGTGGGGGGGCCCCTGGATATGGGTAAAAGAAACAAGAGGCAGCCTTTTTTCCTTCCCAGACCTCTAACCTGAGCAGTGGACCCGTTTAAACTCTAAACTAAAAGCAGTGTTCCAAAGGGGAGTGATTCCAATAAAGTTTTTAGCTCAATTTTGAGTTTTTTCTAGTCAGCACAAGAGATCACTTAGAATCTGGCATAGCTATTTTCATCAGTTTTAGAAAATGTTTAAATCTGTTTGCTGAGCGCCCCAGGAAACCTTCCTCACTAAGGTCATAGTTTTCTCCTTCCCTAGCCCAGGTGCCTGCTCAGTTTTGCTCCCTTCAGCTCTCCCTGTCCCTCAGACTGACCCCGCAAAGGCCTGGCTCTTGGATGCACCCCTTCCTCACCCTGAAGATCAAATGCAGATCACCTAGGCCTAAGACATGCTCCCCTCCCCTCTCCCCGCCAGCAACACAGTCTGAAAATTGATAGCACCATCATTTTAAGGTCTAGGGTGGTTTTTCTCTTCTTTAATTATTTTGGTCACACTGCATGTGCTTTGACTCATATTACAAATAAAGCTCCGATGACTGGTCGGTCAGAGACATTTTTACATACCTTAATTACCTTTCGAAATATATCAAGCCCAGTCAGGTTTTCAGAAGACGTTGTTTCAGTATACATTTCAGCTATAATTACTATGTGGTTTCAGTTTCAGCTGATGGTTTTGAAAATTAATGTGGTTCAGTTCAGTTTTGGGTTCACGGTTTGGGTCAGGTCAAGACCTTTGAGGCATTCCTAGATAAGGTGGATGATATTAATTTCTTATAATAATAATGATGAAGACAGACATGAAAATAACCTTTGGTCTACAACCCTATAGCCCTTGAAAAAGTACAAATGAAAGATCTCTGAGTGATTTTCTTAACACAGCTCATGGCCAGAGCTTTTGTGGACATGAGCTATGATGTGCATGTTCCGCTTTTAAAATTAGGCAGTTTGTGGTCACTGCCAACACAATGACATTCAGGCAGCTTCTTTCTAGAGAAACCTTTCATATTCTGTTCCGATAACTTATCTCAACAAACTCACTGGTGGAGAATAAAGACATTCAGGTGCTGGTGTGTATTCTACTACGTAGGAGTCCTCTGAAAAACTGAAACTCTTTCATTGCAGTTTTGCTGAAACACACGTTGATTGACAATAGAATTTTTTCCCAGTTTTGTATTGAGCCAGGCTTTACTAACATATGGAGGCCATCGTAACAACTGTGTGCAGGAGATTGCAATGCTTATTGCCATTTTGATTTTCTGGACCCACAGAGTCCACTCTCAAGATGTCATATTCCTGAACAATGGTAGCACAACCCATGTTATGATTACGTTACTGCAAAAGTAATTGCAACTTTTGCCATTGCTTTTAATGGCAAAAACCTCCCCAGCACCCCGTTCCATGGACCTTCTTTGTCTGTAACCCAAGGTTCTTCTGTGGTCACTCTCCATTTTTCCAACTCTTATCACAAAAGCTCTAAAAACAAATCAGCAAAATCATGTTTAGTTTCAGAAGTGGAAAATATTTATCCAGTCACCAGTAGAATTAGATAAAAAGAAAGAAGGCTGAGGAAAAAGACTAAAGAGGCCATTCTCATTTAATAGGTGGGAATTAAATGCATAGATGGGAAGCGAGTACAACGGCTGTGTTTGGGGGCAGGCTGGGGAGAGAAGACCCAGTGATATAACCCAAAGAAAGTTACCAAAGAAAAGATGGTGGATATGTGAGACGTAGCATGCGAAAAGGCATTGGGAAGCTGTGCTAAGAAGGACTACCTGCACGACCAGCAACCTTGCAAAAACAACAACCAAAATCACAAAAATGGGAATTTGCCTTGAAACTTTGAGATGGACCAGAGTGTCAGGACTACAGCGTCCTGGAAAACATCTGATTTTCACCAGAGCTGCGACTCCTGAACAGCAACAACCAATGAACTACGGACTCCTGTACTAAACCAACCACCTCCACCAGGGTAATTATTATATTTCAATACAGCTTGCGTAAGCACCCTCAACATCATTTTTAAAATCCCCACTTTCTCCTTCTCTTTGGAATATCATTTGGCTTCTATTAAATAGTCAAATCTCTGTCTCCCAAATGGCAATTCCTAAATGTCCAATAAACGCCTTGTCTTACTGCTTTGGTATCTGATCTTTTGCCTTTTCTTGGTTGACAGATACATGGAGTCACAGAAAAAAGAAAAAGAAAAAAGAAAAAAAGGTCTTTCAAGGAGAATTATATTAAAACTATATTTATACTTTTTATTTAAGTACCATGGCAGGATTGAAGATGCTGATGTTAAAGAAAAAGATGGTGGCCAAGAGCAAATAAGGGTCCTCCTAGAAGCATTAATTATGAAACAACCCTGGGAGGGGCACAAACCCAACAGTGACTATAACTCACTCCAGGTTTTATGGCTCTCATTCTGATTTAAAATACATAATACATAGCTAAATAGAATGAGTTGGGGGGATAAAAACATCACATGCTTAAATGTTGTGCAGCAATTATACCTTTTTCCCTCCAAAGTAATGTTGTTTGATGACTTGCCTGCAGCAGAAATCCTGTGTTATTTGTCTTTGCCTGACAAGTAGAGTAACCAGTAAGTGCTCAATAAAGACTTATTGAATGAAATCGTGTGCCAGCAAGGTAGTCTCAGTCAGGCTCCTGGCAGGGAGCTGAGTGGAGCTATGGTTAGGGTAGTGGAGATTTGGTCACCATTTCATGACCAGGCGTGCGCTAGGAAAAGGAATGCCACCTAGAATAGTTATCTATTAAGACTGGAATACTGACATCTTATCTCTTATTTTATGGGGAAAAAATATCCTGAATATGTACAATAAAGAGGAAGGAAATCAAATTTTCTCAATAATCCTGTGGGGCAAATATTCTTACACTCATTTTACAAACAACAACAATAACAACAAATTGATGCTAAGATTTTCAGGAATTTTCTCAAGTTACACAGAATGTGGCAGAATCTGGATTTTAGTCCAGGTCTGTGCAGTTTCTACCCCAAATCCAGGGCTGTTATACAGCAGCACACAAACTTGCTCCACTTTCATCTGCAGAAAAAAAAAAAAAAAAAAAAAAATGCCGGGACTATAGATTATCTGTTAGTAACAAAACTGCCAAGAGGAAAGTTTTCACAATTAAACAGGACCAAAAATATACAAAGACACGTGTTTCTCTAGAGGAGTTACAAAAAAGAATAACTGAAACCTAAAAATCAGAAATTAAAGCTATATGTGAAATTTATTAATACAATATGCTGATAGCACACAGTAGAGCCCAATTATGTAACAAACGATATAAAAATTAAAAGTTTTAAAACGAACACTAAGCCTAGAACCACTCAGTAATGGCTTCCTCTCTGAAATTAACCAGGATGGGATGTGTCTCACCCAGGCCTCAGGGCTCAGGAAAATGAGTGCTGCAAACGTCTTGGCTCGGTGCCAGAGAATTCTGACGGTCCAAAGGACTTGTTAATATCCACTCCCCTTATGTAGACTATGGAAGCTCAGCTCTGAAAAGGACAGTTCATTTTTAGCCTTGGTGACCAAGATTGAGACAATACATCAACATTCAGAAATGATAAGATAATGGAAGCTAGAACTTCCCTGGATTGAGCCATTTAGTGAGCTAAGTGAAAAAGAAGACAAAGAAGAAAAAAAGATTAGAATATAAACAGATCTCTTTTTCAGGCTGTCAAATGCTTCCTAAGAGCTCCCCCACGAAAATATCTGGAACATGGTTGGTGCGACTCAGGTGAGAGAAAATTAACTAGTGCATCCATCAGGGCCATGACTAAAATGCAAAGGAAGCTAAAGAATTACTTCTGAAGACTAAGTGCACAATGTAAAATTTCACTGGCTTGATTTTGCGGTTGGAGGCTTGGGGATAATATCAATGATTGCTGGCTGATCAGCTTAGGAAGGAATTTCACATTCAGGTGTACCACCTTGTCCTTACAACAATCATGTACTTTTGACCTTCAGGTTTAGCTCAAGGAATATTTATAGTTTCTCCAATCTTTTTTATTTTTCATAATATTTATAGAGGATAGAATACAAATATCATAAAAATTACTTCCCTTTAAAATGTACAGTTCAATAGTTTTTGGTACATTCACAAAATTGAGTGACGCTAATTCCAGAATAATATCAATGTCCCACAATGAAACTCATTGGCAGTTTTTCCCTCCCTACAAATTGTTGCAACCGTTAAAATTCTTTCTGTCTCTAGAGATCTGCCTATCCTGGACACTTCATGTTAATACAAGGTCCAAAGGACTTGCTAATATCCACTCCCCTTATGTAGACCATGGAAACTCTGCTTTGAAAAGGACAGTTCATTTTTAGCCATGGTGACCAAGATTGAGACAATACATCAACATTCAGAAATGATAAGGTAATGGAAGCTAGAACTTCCCTAGATTGAGCCATTTAGTGAGCTAAATGAACAAGAAGACAAAGAAGAAAAAAAGATAGTAACTTTTAAAAAAAAAGTTAATAGAATTATTCTGTTTTTTAATTTTTTTTAACTTTCATTCCATTGTGGTCAGGAAATGTACTTTGCACAATTTCAGTTATTTTAAATGTATTGTGCCTTGTTTTGGGGCCTGAGATCTGTTCTGGAAAATGTTCCATGTGCATTTGAGAAGATTATATTCTGTTGTGCTTTGTGGAATGCTCGGTAGGTATCTGTTAGGTCTAGTGTGCAGTGTTGTTCGAGAGTCTTCTACTTCCTTGTTGATCTCCTGCTTAGTTTTACTTATTTATTATTGAAAATGGGGTATTGAAGTTTCTAACTATTATTGTTGATGCTTCTCTTTCTTCCTTCAGTTTAGTCAGTTTTGCTTCATGCACTTTGGGGTTCACATGTTAGACACATATGTTTACACTTGCAATGTTATTCTGATGAATTAAACCTCTTATCATTATAAAATGTTCTTTGTCTCCACCAGAAACTTTTGCTTAGAGTAATATTGTCTAATATTAATGTAGGCTCTCTAGATTCCCTTTGGTTATTATTTGAATGAGATAACTTTTTCCATCCATTTACTTTCTAACTATTCAAAGATACTATTTGTATATTTGAGTGTAAATGCATCTTTTGTAGATACACTAAAGGCAGGTGATTTTCTTTTTTACCCATTCCATCAGTTGCTGCCTTTTGATTGTCAGGTTTAGTAGTTTTACATTTAATGTAATTACTGATAAGGTAAGATTTATGTCTGCCCCTTTGTTATTTGCTTCTGCATTCCTCCATTACTGACGTCTTTTTTGTTTAAAAGATATTCTCTAGTGTACCATTTAATTTCCTTTTCATTTCATTTACTATATTTGTGTGTGTGTGTGTGTGTGTGTGTGTGTTTTCCCAGTAATTGTCTTGGAGATTATAATTAACATTTTGAGTTAAAATCGTCTAGTTCATATTAATGGAAACAACTCAGTGGTTCACAAAATCATTGCTTCAATATAGCTCCATTTCCTCCTCACTTCTTTGCATTATTATTGTCGTAGAAATTCCACCTTACTGCCTGCTGGGCTCCGTGGTTTCTGATGAGAAGTCATCTGTTAGTCTTATTGAGGATCTCTTGTACACAATGAGTCACGCCTCTCTTGCTGTTTATAAGATTGTCTCTTTGTCTTTGGCTGGATAGTTTGATGCAATGTGCCTAATGTCAGCTTCTTCGACTTTACTCTACTTTGAGTTTGTTGTGCCTCTCAGATGTACGGATTACTGTTTGTCATGAAATTAAAAAAAAAATTTCAGCCATTATATCTTTGACTATTATTTCTGAACTTCTCTTTTTCTGGTACTTTCATCATACATATTTTGATGTGATTGTATCTCACAGCTCTGAACATCAGTTTTTTTAATTATTTTTTTTCCTTTCTCTTTCTGGGTCTCATATTATAAAATCTCAACTCACACATCTTTGATGATTCTATTTTTCTACCACTTCCAAAGTGCCATTCAGCCCCTCTAGTAATTTTCTTTTTAGTTATTTCATTTCCTTTCCATATTTTCTATTTGGTTCTCTGTTATGATTTCTATCTCTTTATTGCTATTCTTTATTTGAGGAAATATCATCCTTTTTTTAACTTTCTTTTAATTCTTTAGATACGGTTTCCTTTAGCTTCTGGAACATTTTTATAATGGCTAATTTAAAGCTTTTGTCTGCTAATTCCAACATCTAGACTTCCTTAAGGAAAGTTTTCATTAACTGTTTTTCCTGTATTTATGCACCATACTTTTTTGTGTATGGTTTTTTTGCATGTTTCACAATTTTCATTGAAAACTATAAATACAGTCCTAAATGGTTTGTTATTGTTGCCTTTTGTTAATATTGTGGCTATTTAATTAGTAAATGTTTTAAACTAATTCTGTCAATTCTCAATTAACAGAGATGTCTTTAAAGGCCTTGAACCAACACATCTCCCAACTTTTGTGAAAAGGCTCTATGTATATTGAGGCATGCTTTCAATGCCCCAGCAGATACTTTAAAACCCTGCTTTAGCCTTCACTTCCTGCTGACACAGTCAGTTTGAGGTATGAGATCCAGGTGTTCTTGGATCTTTTCTGGGCATGTGCACAGTCCAGCTAGTGTGGTAGCCTTCAAGATTGCCATGAATATAGAAGTCTTGCCTATGCCCTATGCGTTCCTCATTTTTCCTTTTTAATTTTTTGATCACTGTCTTACTAACCTCAAGTCTATTGCCTCGGCCAGTGAACAATTGCTACTGATTGTTTTCAACAAATGCCCTGGAGCTAAAGCTGTTTGCAAAATGTGAGCTCTGAGTTAGGTCAAATAGAGACAAGCCTTGGGAGTGGGGCTCTTTAGGTTACTGTCAAATAGGCCAAATTTTTACAGTTCTTTGGAGATGGGGTTTGAGAAGCTTCAGATTCATTCTATCCCCATCTTCGCTGGTTGTTGGGTGGCTATTTTTCATGGCTACTGTACTTTCTCACCATGCTGAAATGATTCAGGTTTCAAGATTGCTTGTTTTCAAGACTGTCTCAGAACTGATGAAAAGAGTGTGAGATTAGGGCTTTAAAACTACATAAGCTCAGTGTTCTTACCAAAATCAGTCCTGGATCCAAGATAACCATCCTCCTAGGGAATTATCCATCTTGATGTCTGCTTCCCTTCTGGAAACCTGCTGTGAGAACACGTCTCCCTTTGCCTGGCCCTATCCTATGAGAATCTGTGACACTAAACTAGGAGGGCCATTAGGGTGGCTTCTAGCCAGCTGCCTCGAACTCATGCTACGTGTCTCAAGGAAGCTATGACACAAAAGTGGTGAGAAATTCTGGAAATTGTGGTCAGCACATGTGCCCTATTGATGGCAGGAGGCAGCTATCTTTGTAAAGGGCAGTTTATGGCAAGGGACAATAACATGCAGGGATGGCAACCAGACTCTGCACATTCCTACCAAACAGGGCTCTTTGCAATTCCAAACACCAGTTCGTTCTAAGATTGGATATAAGAACCCAGTGTAGAATGCATAGGTAAGCTGTGCAATATAAATAGTTTGGCTAATGTATTAGTTCATTCTCACACTGCTATAAAGACATTACCCAAGACTGGGTAATTTATAAAGAAAAGAGGTTTAATTGACTCATAGTTCCACATGGCTGGGGAGGCCTCAGGAAGTTTATAATCATGTCAGAAGGAGAAGCAGGCATGTCCTACATGGCAGCCAGTGAGAGAAGTGAAGTGTGAACACAGGAAATACTGCTATTTTTAAAACCATCAGGTCTCATGAGACTCACTCACTATCACAAGAACAGCATGGGGGAAACCGCCCCCATAATCCAATCACCACCAGTCAGATCCCTCCCTTGACACATGGGGATTACAATTCAAGATGAGATTTGGGTAGGGACACAGAGCCAAACCATATCAGCTAATGTAGGTACCTTACAGGTAAAGAAACTGAGGGTTAACTAACATGCATATTTCATCTCATCTATCCCACACCTGCTTGCCGTCTTTCAGTCTGCAAAATGACCTGCCCACTCAGTCTCCAAAGATCATCTCAGCATGATGAGTTGATGATTCTCTATCAATGGCCTCCTTTCCCTCCCATCCATTTCAAAATATTTATATGTCTTCACCGGTATTGTTCTCCTTGTTTACCTCTCCAGAGGAAACAGAATCTTTCCACCAGACAAAGGCACACCCCTCCATCGAGGTCCTGAATCCAATCTCTCTTACTTTTCTAACCTTCTAAGCATGTAATAATTCATCCAAACCGGAGGAAACGGAAGCTATGATGGAAGGGCATAGGGGGCCATTAGGACTGAATTGAGACTGCGCTAGTCCAACCTGTCTCTGACATGCCTTAAATCTCTTTCTTTACACCACCTGCCAATCGATAAATATGATGAGAAGGTTCCCTATTAAAAATAAACGAATAAAAGGCCAAGAACCCTTGATCTCTCTGATTTTATTCTTTTATTCTTATCACCTCCAAAGTTCTAGGGAAAGCAGTCTACGCCTGCTTCCTTCCCACTTCAGTTTGCTGAAACCTTCACCTGGTTCTGGATATCATTCTTGTAAAACTCATCAGTGGTTTAACTTCGGTGGAGCCTCATCCCATTTAATGTTATCTGAAGTTTAACCACTGCCTACCTCTTCTTCTGAAAGCTATCTCTTTTCTTGAAATGTGAGGAACGAGTCTCTCCTGGCTCTCATCTCTCCTGCCTTTCCACTTCTCGGATTCGGCTGATTCCTTTCTGTGGGGACGTGGTTAATATTTGTGGGACTGTCAAACTCTTCATTGCAGCCGTGACTCCTCCAAAAGGTAGGGTTCTCCTTGGGTTTGTGATGCCTTCTAGTTCTGGTTCATTTCCACCAGCAGAGGGACCCCTTGAGGCGAGGGTGCTAATCCTTGTTCTGTGCACTGTAAAGAACAGGCAGGATTGTGTCAATACACTTGTGGGGCAAGGGAGCCTGGTGAAAACTCCACGCATATGAGATAGGGCTGTGGCCGAACAGGAGAAGGAGGACAGACAGCAAGGAGGTGAGTCGGCCTCTCTCCCAGTCCTCAAGTCTGCCCCAGTACTTGTCCTACTGTGACTTGCCTTGGAGGAGTGAGGCATTGGAGAGGGAAAAGCTTGCATGAGCCAGGCCTGCCCCTTGGGCTGCCAGTCTTAGTGATACAAACCTGTATGTTTAGGAGACAGACCAGCAGGGGCAGCAGTCTGAGCTGTTTTCATGAGCCCTAGTAAGTTACTGAGGCCTTAAAATTAAGTCTACAATAAGATGATAGGCCTTCCTACATAGAAAAAATAAGGATGCTGGTCCATGTGAGTAGATAGATATGCACATAGGCAATGCCCATGCTAATCACAGTACTGGCCGGTGGGAAGATCTTTGTTCTTAGCCTGGTCACACATTTCTCCTAGTGGACTCCAAGATGGGTCACACAGCCCAATGTCACTCTCTGGCTACTGAGCACAACTGCTGACAATCCATCCTGTCCCCACCCTGGGTAGCCCGGAAAATCCCTGTAATGATACACAGGCCCTGTCTCCAAGCCATCCCTCTC
Organism: Theropithecus gelada; assembly: GCF_003255815.1. Taxonomy (NCBI): domain Eukaryota; kingdom Metazoa; phylum Chordata; class Mammalia; order Primates; family Cercopithecidae; genus Theropithecus; species Theropithecus gelada. Next base: position 26,354,722 of record NC_037681.1, on the reverse strand, counting down.
CTCAGGGCCCCACCGCAAGGTGGAGACCGTGACTCAGCCTGGTCCCTGCTGGAGCTTATCTCTGTGGGCAGTTCCAGCAGGAAATCTCTGGGATCTCAGTGGGAGTTGAGGCATTGGGAGGGCCCTCCTAGGGGCTGCTGGATGCTGGGCAGCAGGAGAGGGAGGAGAGTTGCTCCGGAGCTCTCTAGGCTAAATCAATCCTTTCCCTTTCAGCTCAGAGATAAAAACCTGAAGTGCCATTTGAGCGCTCAGCACCCAGGAATGTCCCCACGCAGCTGACAGGCATCGGCTTCCATTTAGAATGTGTGAGATTGCTGGCTGCCAGACCCACCCCTGTGGTTTAGTGAATGCCAAGAAAGTCCTGGAAATGAAGGAATTAAATAGCCATAGTCCAGGCATGTATTTCTCACACTGAGAGTTACTCAGCACCCTCACATAGCAGATCCGGATATGTGGGTTACAATAATCCCTTATATTTATATAGCACTTTTTAGTTTACAAAGCACTTTCAAGTCCATTAGTGCATGTGATCCTCCAGACGGCCCTATGAAACATCAGGGAAGCTATTATTAGTCTCTCCCCACTCTGCTCCCATAATTCTTTGTACATACCTCCTCTAAAACACTTATCACTTGGTTCTGTAATGACTTGCTTACAGTGTGTTATAGTGAAAAGAACATGGGCTTTGGAATCAAACAGCCTTGAGTGTGAAAGCTGGCTCTGCCATTTACCATCTGCCTGAGCTTAGGTTAGGTACTTCCTCTCTCTAAGTCTTAGTTTTCCCATTTCTAAGAGTGCAGCTAAGAAGCTGATGATCTCCTCTGGTTGTTGTAAGAGTTAGAGAATGGAACGTATATGAAAGTACCAAACACTGTCAGAATGCAGTAAGTAGTCACTAAAGATGGGATCTTCTCTTCCCCAGTGACAGTGTGTGACTTAAAGCTGGCCCCACACTTTATTTATTTTGTATATCTCCAGAGCTTAGCACAAGATTTGGCAAATGGGCATTATTTAAAAACAAGAAAAAACAAATGCATGAATGAAAGAATCCTATTTTATAAACAAGAAAATGGAAGCCCAAAGTGGCTAAGTGCTCTATCAAGGGTGAAAGTGGAATTTCTGGTACCTTATCTGAAGTCCTTCCCCCTATTGCAGGTTCTCAACATCTGTTGTCAATCTTCCTATTAGTTAATTAAACTCCTGCTCCAAACACCATCCTTGACTGTTGTCAATGCTTCTGGCTTTTTCCCAATGAACTCAACTCTTCAGGGAAATGAAAGAGGCTCATGTGCACAGAAAGGCCAGAAAACAGTAGTTGGTCAGCATCCTTTGGGTCTAAGCTATAAGCAGTGCAAATTAGCCCAGCCATTTATATGCAAAATAAGCACCAAGCCTTAAAGATTGTTTGAAAATTGCCTACCTAAGGAGTGTAAGTTAAAAGTTGATTCAAAAAGTGTTGGGTTGCATCTAGGAAAGTGAATGCCAAATTGGTCTTTTCAAATTCAAATCTAAGTTAACCTTCAACTTAAAACCTACAGAGCCTCTTCATTATCACTTAGATTCAGGGGCAGAATCTCTTCCCTGGCCTGAGTCCCTAAGTGGACCAGCCTGGCTCCCACATTGCATCTTAGACTCTTCCTTGCCTCTGCCTGTCAGGATTTCTCCTCTATCCTACTGGCCTTCCTTTAGGTTTTATGATGTCACATTCTTCCCCTGCATATGTTTGTTTCATCTCTCCAGAAACTCGTGTGCCTCCTTCCTTTAGTTAACTCGTGTTCCTCAGATTTTTGCTCAAATATCACTTCCCCTAGACATCATTCCCTGATTGCCTAGTCTAGGCCAAGTTTCTTTATGATATGACACATAGCATTCATTAGGATCTTTAATATCAGTTTGTTTTGTTTTGTTTTGTTTTGTTTTGTTTTGTTTGAGATGGAGTCTCACTCTGTCACCAGGCTGGAGTGTAGTGGCACGATCTCAGCTTACTGCAGCCTCTGACTCCCTGGTTCAAGCGATTCTCCTGCTTCAGCCTCCTGAGTAACTGGGATTACAGGCATGCACCACCACACCTGGCTAATTTTTATATTTTTAGTAGAGATGGGGTTTCACCATGTTGGCCAGGATGGTCTCGATCTCCTGACCTCATGATCTGCCCACCTCGACCTCCCAAAGTGCTGGGATTACAGGCGTGAGCCATCACTCCCGGCCTTATATCACTTTTAATACACACTCTTACAGTGATTACTGAACAATGTCTGCATCCCCCTCTACAATGGAAACTCTATGAGAACACAAAGGTTCTGTTGGTTTTGCTCACTTTTGTATCTTCAGTGCCTGGCATATAGTAGCTGCTCAGTGTTTATCAACAAGAAGAAGGCTGATCTGGCTGACTCAGAAGGTGGTCTCCTACTAGGTCACCTGGGTAGCAGGTGTAGAGGTCCAGCCAGGTCACTGATGTTTGAGAGGTTTTTTGAGCTCAGAGACCTCTCATAGAATAATAGACTCAGAACTGAAAGAATTTAGGTATCATCTAACCCCAAACTGTCCCTCTTCTCAAACCTCCCTGGCCATGCATTTCACTTGATAAATGGTTTTCCAGGCTTTGCTTGGGCTTATTCTGTGCAAGAGATCTACATTAATAGATGATAGGATTACATCACCCGGAAGAGTCCCTTAAGAAACTGGTACAGACAAGCAGAGGATAAAAACACCCAGAAGAACTGCATCCACGTTTTAGAACATTTTAAATCTGATAAATAAGAAAACATTTTGTAAAAAGATATAGAAAGAAACAAGTCTACCTTGTGTTTTGGTATTGACTTCCAGTTCCTCCCTCCTGGGGGATCAACCTGCCCTTGAACCAGGGTCAGCGGTGCCAGCGTCTCCTCTAGTTGGCTTCTCACAATTTTGTTGTCCTGAGTCTATTCCAGATCTCCATTGTCTGGTACACGTCATGAACTGGCCTGGTCACATGTCGATTTTGGTATAGATATTCTAACCACCAAGGATTCTCAGTCATTCTCTCATTTGCTCAACATTCAGTAGTTAAAACGTAAAATCTTTTCGCTTAAATGGCCAAGAGCTTGACATGTGCATTTCCATTGCTTTTGCAGAGCTCCTTTGTTTTACTAATTTCCGTGTGTCCAGGATCTGGTGCTGGGACGCTGGTGAGTTGTGCTGAATCACTTTTATTTCTGGGTTTAATTTCTGCAGTTAGGCTCAGAAATGGGGTAACTCTGTGTCTTATGGGCATGGCGATGCAGGAGGAGCACCCCTTCCTCAAGTGTTTGCAAATGTCAACTATGACCATAGTAAGAAGTTTAGAGTTTTCACAAATACAATTATTTGCAGGCTGAGTCTAGCCTGGGAGGTACTTTTCTACTTTCCATATGCTCTTTTCTCTGTTCCGCCCCCCTCCCCGTATTCTTTGCTACAAAAGTCCCTTGACAGTGTCCCCAGTTACAAATACATGCTTGCCCCAGGCTTTGACTGAATTTGCTGTCTGTTTAATACCTACTCCATATGGGATAGATTAACACAAAAAGCTTTAACCTTGTACAACACTCAGATGCTTTCATGTAATGGCTGTGAGGATGGGGGGTGGGACATGAACACATAAGTGGGTGCATGTACCAAGAACAGAAATCCATTGAGTTCCCCCAGACCAGACGTCTACATTCTGGAGGGCTCTCAGCAGCCAATAAATTTGACTTGAACTTTTTTATTTCATGCATTCTGCTGTTAAAGCAAACCCTTCTTTCTAAACTAAGTATAATTGCAAGATACTATTCTGAGTGCCAAAAACGTCAACTGTAAGTTGCAAACATGGACACATTTAAACAGAACCATATGTTAGATTGAAAGGAAAAATCAGAAAGGAACCAATCATTCTACCTTTTGCTGCAGAGATAAATTGCAATGAAGCAACCATGTCAGAAAAAAAATTAGGGAACCAGTGATCCTCATGCAATAATACACTATGTATTTTCATTAGGAAAGAGAGTTATCTGTGCTCTGTGAACATTATTGGCTAAAGTCTCATAAAAACTTGGTTCATTGAAGACAGAGAAATGATACTAGTTTATTTAACATCTAACTAACTGACTGCATTTTGCACCCAGGTCATTCAACTGAGAATTAGGGAAATTTGGCTTTGTTTGTCTTTTGTCAATAAATGCCCTTGTGACTTTAAGGGATGACTTTCTATCTCGCTCAGAATAAAATCCACAGTCTTTACAATGATCTATGTCATCTGTCACCATCACAAACCCATTACAACTCCTCCTTCTTGGGTTTATTTAGTCCTCAGGAGTATTGTATGGGCTAGGTTGTTGCTTAAATGTCATTCCTATATATAAGAAAACTGAGGCTCACAGATTTTTAAGTAACTTAACCAAAGAGATAGAGGTAGGAAATGGCAGGGTAAGGACTATAATTAAAATTTTTTTAGGCCTAAGATTTTCCACTGGGCCATGGGATATATTTTTTTTCTTTAATATGCTCACTAAGCCTTAATTGGTTAGTCTGTACCGCAAAAAGTTTAGATTGCATTTCCACACCTCAAATTATAGTATGTTTATTAGAGAGATACATAAACTATTTTCAGGTGGTCATAGACAAATTTAAGAGAAAACATTGTGTGTTTGTGTATGTGTTTTGAAAGTTTAAAATTAGCTTATTAAATCCAGGATTTAATGGACACGATTGCTTATGATAAGAGTAAATTTCTTTAACATAAAAAAAGGACTGATTTTAAAAAAAAGAAATCATTATATTGTATATAGGGAATCAAGGTATGGAAAAATATATTAAGACCATATCAAAATACTTTAAAATTATAAAACAATGAGCTGAATAATTCCAAATAGTTCTTCTAGTTTTAATAGTTTGAGTATCTGTGATTTTTCTAATTTAGAAAGAAAACATAATTTTAAAGTAAGCTCAAATGTACCTTAAAGAGGTAAAAAAGACCCAGGTAGAGTGGCTCAAGCCTGTAATATCAGCTACTTGGGAGGTTGAGATGGGAGGGTCACTTGAGCCTAGGAGTTTGAGACCAGCCAGAACAACATAGCAAGACCCTATCACTATAAAAATAAAATAGTAATAATAATGTTTTTAAAAGATGGAAATACAGAAAACTACTACTATGTAATCATCAAAGTGGCAATACAAAGCAGATTAACACTGTGTTAAAAGATTTCTAACTTTTTTTTTTTAAGAATAGACTCATCTTGTCACTCTGACCATCTTTCCCCATTGGATGGAATTAGAGAGCATTAGAAGTTTCTGGATTAATCCACTTATCTATAGTGTCATCTAGTTGCACATCCAGTTCTCCTGCGATGGAAGCCTTCAGATCGAACTGTTTGCAGTTACAGCAGCACGAAGCGCAGTCATTGTGACTTGGGCTGGAAGCCAGTGGAACACATGTTTTGAAACAATTTGACTCTAGGTGATGTTTGAGGTGGCGGCGCATGAGGTGTATTTTTTTTTTTTTTTTCACTGAGATTAGCTGATTCTTGGGCATTAAGTAAGATAAAGAAAGTGAAAAGAAGATTATTGACAAATACACTACCTTTCCTGGAAAAAGTGACTTTCTACTCTGTATTGAAGTACCCACGTAAATAACATTATTAACTCCATTTCATGAAGTATGTTACTGATCTCAGTGCAACGCATAAAGAGTGGTTTTTCAGAGAAGTTAGATTCTCGATTAATAATCTAATTGAATTTTGTCACCAGATAAAATATGAATTAGGCAAAAGATGAGTGATTTGAAGAAAAATAGTGATGTCACCACTTAACATATGATAGAAAGTTTCTTTCTCATCCCCATTCTTTATTCAAATCTTGATCTATCATCATAGTCATCACTATCATATGTATTTATCTGTTTATCTATCTCTATCATCTATTTGTTATCTATCCATATATGCACATAAGACCAACCACATACTTTGTGGGAACTCATATAAAATAAAAGGCCTTTTGTTCAAAAATTACTAAGAATTTCAGGATGGAGACAATAGTGCCTTAAACCCTCTCCTGAGCATGGGGCTGTGTGGGGCTGTGTGGGGCTGTGTGGGGTTGTGTGGGGCTGTGTGGGGCTGTGTGGGGCTGTGTGGGTTGTCTGGGGCTGTGTGGGGTTGTGTGTGGCTGTGTGGGGCTGTGTGGGATCGTGTGAGGCTGTGTGGAGCTGCACAGTTGCACGCCTATGAAGTTGCCTCTGTATAGGTATGTGTGTGTTCCATTATCCTAATTTTTCCTGAAAATGCCCTAAGCTCAAAAACCTGAACTTATCCCTTTGGGTAGCATTTTATCTCACACATGTGAATGAAAGGCTGAATCTGTGAGCTGTCTTGTGAGAGAAGAACCAGTCAGAGGAACTCACCACATATAAACTTCTCTTTGTGTCTGAATTACAGCAGGCAACAAACACACTTTTACATTCACAGAGTCATACGGCATTTTTATTTAGCCACAGAACTCTGCAAATATCTCGTAATATATGATAGTTAATGCATTTCTTGGAATTATTCCACAAAGGGGCTTGATATCAGCCAGTCTGAACTTCTACTGAGTCGGTTTGTCTCCAAACTGTTATATGTAACTTGGGAGAAACCTTCAAGTTTTCCTTAAACTTAAAGGTGGGACATAGAGGAAAAATGGAAAGTGATTAAGAATACAAACCCATGAGCCACAAGGCAGCCATGCCAGTTCCCTTGGGTCCTTTTGGGGCACTTTGGAACTTCCCTTCCCAGCCCCTGTGGATTTTCGCCTCCCAGGTCTTCCCTGCTCGGGCCAGCTGGCACCTGAATGGTTCCTCTAGAGTCTGGCTTCCCCTTGGGCATCCTTGTCAACATCCCCTCCACCCTCTTCTCCCTGAGGTCCACTCAGTTCTGGCTGTGGGTCCTCGTTTCTCACTCAGTTCTGCCCTTCCTTGTGAGAAGGCTTCTTAAGTGAAAATGTGTTTGACTGTTCTCAAATTAATTATCTTATGTGTTTATAAAGTCACAATCTTAAAGGATTTTCTTCAAGATTGTTGACAAAGGAAGCAGAAACAGGTAAGCCTAATTGATAATTGCAGTTATTTATTATCTCGGGCTCAGATGAGGCAGCATAATGAGGATAATCTTTTCCAAAGTGATGTCTGCATGAGGTGAACCAGCTCTGCCCTAAATCATAGATTGAAGGTCATCAAGAAACCTTAGAGATTGCCAGGGATCTAACTTTCTGACTTTATATGTAAGGGAGCTGAGGCTTAGGGGGATGGTGTCTATCTTTATAACATATATGCAACACAGAATTGCCCACAGATTCTGTTCATCAAAATCTTAGCTTGGTATGCAGAAGAGATCTATGAAGTCTTAGCCTGGCCTTCAAAGCCTTTTATTATTTCCTCTCAATCTGACTTTCTAACATTCCTTAGCCACATTGGACTAACCATAGTTCTAAACCACAGAGAGCATGTTACCACATTTTATTTTTATCCAAACTATTCTTTGCTAATGAAGACATTGCATTTTCTCTCTACAGCCTCCCATGTCTGGTCAACTCATTTCCTATTTACCGTACACATTTCTGTGAATCCTCGTGCATTGTAAAAGTGTCTCATTATTATTTAAGTATTTTGCTCATAAATTTTCCCTAAACTTACTTTTCAAACATTGGCTAAGATTTCCGTTATTCGTTGCCCATTAGACTGGGCCTTGGGCATACAAGAGGAATAGGACACACTCTTTACCTTCAAGACATACAAAGTGTAGAAGACTGGCATCCAAAGAACCATGAAGCCAGCATGGCGTGCGGTTACTGACATGTGCCTACAGACACAGGTCAGGGCTAAGGGTATCAGTGAAGGCTTCCTCCAGCAGGTAGGACCAGTTTGAGTGGAGATTTCACAAGTCACTAGAAATTCTACAGTTCAGAAAGTGTGAGTTAAAGTATCAGAAAATAGGGAGAAGAACCCCTGATACCGTAACACGTTTCAAAATTCATGAATATTCCAAGAGGTTATTCTAATGCTTGTATTTTGGGGTGTGTGTGACTTAGGGGTAATGAGTGCACTGTTTCTTCTTGTGTGTGATTGCATCTCTTGCTTTTCACATCCAGAAAGAGACCCCTAGAAGAGCCTGTGCTCCCCAGTTATCCACTGAGCAAAGTAATTCAGAAAAAAAAAATCTATTACCAAATAAAAACAGAAAATTTGGAGGGTGTTCTCCAGGTGAGGGTCACCGCATCTCATGGATGTGAACTAGCATGCCACCCTCATAAAGAAAAGCAGCCCAGAATCAGAATATATGAACAATATTGTGATTTTTGTGGACTGTCTATACCACTTTCTTTTCTTGTACAAGCTGTGAGGCTAAGTGAATATAAATGATTTTTCATTTTCTTTTCCTACACAGGCACTCACTGTCTTACCTAGGCTGAGTGCAGGGGCACAAACAGCTCATGCAGCCTCAACTTCCTAGTCTCAAGCACTCCTCCTGCCTCAGCCTCCCAAGTTGCTGGGGCCACAGGTGCATGCCACCACTAGACCAATATATTTTTAAAATTTTTCTTTGTAAAGACAAGGTCTTACTTTGTTGCCCAGGCTGGTCTCAAACTCCTGGCCTCAAGATATCCTCCTGTCTTGGCCTCCCAAAGTGTTGGGATTATAGTCATGAGCTACTGTGCCTGGCCAAGAAATGATTTTTTCACAAATCACAGAGCCCAGAGTAAAAACTAATCTATTGTCCTGCCATCAAAGTTGTGCTGTGTCCCTTTTCCTGGCATGATGCTTTCAAAGTGAGATTCAAGAGCATTGTCACATAGTGGTGGAGAGCACTAGTAAAGCCAAGGAATGACAGATGTGCCCACAGGTTAGGGAAAGCCAGAAGCGGCATGTATCGGCTTACCAGGAGCTCTGTTCAAGGCAAGAAATGATCGATGAAGGCTACTGATCTAACATGGCCTTTCCTTCCCTTTAAGGTAGAAAAGGGATTATTGTGAAAATTGTGATATAACAAAACTATGTGGGCAGTAATGGTGAACTCAATATGGATAGGCTTGCCAAGCAACAAGAGTACAAATGCAGTGAATTTGGTCTATTGATGACATTCACGTGGGATCCATGGGAGAGCTTCTTGCTTAGTATGGGTGCAAGCGAGGGATTCAGCAAACATTTGAAGGCAAATGAAAGCACTCATGCTGTCGGGATGGCTAATTGGCTGGTATTTTTCAATCCTGGCAGGGGTGAGTTTTCTGAAACGAAGTAGAAATCTCGTAATAATTCAGCTGATAGCATTTTACAAGGCTCTGGAAGGCACTTTCGGGGATCACTTTTTTTTTCTTTTCCAAAATCCCTTAAAGGTTATTTTTTATCAATAAAATACTCATACTTCATTTTTCAAAGGTCTCCAGTGCCTGAAGAAAGATTGAAAGAATGTCAGCCTGGAAAAAATATGCTTTGAAAACAATGGTGACATTTCTCGGCAAACAATTGACAATTTCCTACATTCGGTTTGTCTGTGATGATAATTAGTTAACAGCGTTCAACTTGGTTCACCTTTGAGGAAGTTGTCAAGATAATGTAGCCCTATTGCCTTTTAATTATTTTAATCATTAAAACATTGCACAGATACGTGCTGTTCTCATTCTGTGGGAGTTGAAGCTTATAAACTCAGAGAGGGAAACCAATTTGAAGCTAACAGAGGAAGAGCAGTAAAGTTGTTAGTTAATTGAACAAACCCTCATTGAGCCCTTACCATGTGCCAGGCACTGTGCTTGAAGCTGGGGAGATGTAAAGAGGAATTAGCCATGGTTAGTACTCTCCAGAGGCTTACAAACTCATATAACCAACTATAAACCATTTGATAAGTGATCTAATAGTGCTATAAACAAAGCATTTGAGAATGCAGAGAGGGGAGAAATCCATTCTGCCTGGCAGGGTTGGCAAAGTGTAACAGTTAATGTCTTTCCAATGGAAAATGGCCAAAAACACAATCCGAATTGGTTTAGTGAATAAGGAAATATTTCTGAAATAGGAAAACTAATACCAGGAGTAGGATTGGGTTCAAAAACTCAGTTGATTTTACTGGACTCTGCTTTTCTCACTCTCTTTCTTGGGTCTGTTCTCTAAGTGTCGGGTAGGCTTCATCCTCGAATCATGTGTTGCAGCAAGATGGCAGCATCAGTTCCAACATGACACTTCTTCCAGCTACAAGTACAGCAGCAATTATACCTGCAGTGTTTCACCAAGACCTAACAATAGCCTTTTTATATCTTGCTGGCTCTGAGCCAATTAAGGGGAATGCATTATTCTAATTGGGTCAATTAGAGTCCACCACAGCAGCTGGAGGTGAAGTCACTTCCATCCAAACCTCATGGGTGAAGAGCCTTGAAAAAGTGAATTCTTTCCACCCCTACCCCCACACAAAAATCAATCAATCAATCACAGTATTTTGTTTGTTTGTTTGTTTTTGTTTTTTGATTTTTTCTTGAGACAGAGTCTAGCTCTGTCACCAGGCTGGAGTGCAGTGACATGATCTCGGCTCACTGCACCCTCCACCTCCCAGGTTCAAGTGATTCTCCTGCCTCAGCCTCCCAAGTAGCTGGGACTACAGGTGCATGCCACCACACCCAGATAATTTTTGTATTTTTAGTAGAGACAGGGTTTCACCATGTTAGCCAAGATGATCTCAATCTCTTGACCTCGTGATCTGCCCGCTTCGGCCTCCCAAAGTGCTGAGATTACAGGCGTCACAGTATTGTTTTAGTAAAAGAAGTTTGAATGAATATGGGTGGGGCAGCAAAAATAAATAATATCTGTCCTAAATCTAGAAAATCATGAAGGCAGAAAGTGAGACCAGGTGTGTGCATCACTGTGCCAGGCAGAGTGCATGCACATGGAGCAGGCACAAAAGTGCCCAATATCAGTATACCAATACGTGTGATGCTTCTCATTCTCCATCTGCGTGTTAGTGAACGGCTCAAAGAGGCGGAATAATGATGACAGTTTATGGATGCAGGCACAAAAATGTAAAGACAAGGGTTTTCACAAAGCAGTAAACATTCTATAGGGGCGAGGATTCAGTGAGGCATTAAAAATGACCAACATGCCAGGCCACAGGATTAACGATGACATTACTCTCTATCTCGCTATATTACTTATTTGTAAGTCTTGCTCATTAGAACGTATGTTGTCTCTTAAGGGAAAGGTACGCATGATTAAGTGATTTGGATCTTTGGAGCACCTCCTAGTGAACATGAAGCACCTCCTAGTGAAGGTAGAGAAATAAAGAGGAAATAAAATAGTCCTGAATTCCTCTACCTCCTCAAACACATAAATACATAGTTCCCAAAGCAGCCTAAAAGCCACGTCCTGGCCATCTTTTTTTCCTCTGTCCATTCATCTGGAGATGAGGGTGCTGATGAATTTGAAATGGTGAAATTTGTGTATGTTTAGAATTACTGGACTGGAAATGCAGAATTGTGTCTTGCTCACACAAACTGGGTTTCATTTCCGGACTTCATGAACCCAAAATCACTGAAAAGGTATGATTGTGTAGCCAATCTTCACGGTTAGAATTCATTGAACAAATTATCCTGACTCATTTCATAATTTTAAGATCTAGTCTAATTGGCAATAGCAATAGCTATTATTTTATTCTTATTTGAAGACAAACTGTGGTTTGGGAAATTCTGATATAAACCACGGTTCATTGTAGCAAAGTATTGTGAAAAGAAAAAGGAAATGCATAGAGAGGCTAGCACTAAGCGTTAAGCGTGATTGCTGTTTTCCAGAAGGGAATAACTACTTTGCTTCCCTGAGCCTCGCCATCCACACAGATAAAGCAGGGATGGCTGCTGAGGATGAGGCTTTCTTTGTCAGGAAGCATCCTCATAGGAGCGTTGAAAACTCAGACTGGATGAGGCAACTGGTCCTTCGCATGTACCAGTCATTCTGCCAGCAACGTTGTTTTTCTCTCTCCAAACCTTTATGCTTCACCTTTGCCTTGCTAATTCTTGCTTACCCATGAGGACTACACTTAGAAATGTCACCCAGGATTTCTCTGACTCCTCCAGGTTTTGTTCTGTGCCTCTCCTCGGAGCACCCACAGCTCCCTGACCCTCCCTCTAGCATTTTCTACATTGGCATCTAATTCCTAAACCACTGCTAGTCCCCTTCCCTCCAGACTCATACTAACATTTGCACTGTTCTATTCCCAGGGAGCACTGTGGAGCCACAGAGATCATGGGTACTCTCTTGCTGAATAAATGAATAAATGAGTGAATGAATGCATGGGGCATCTGAATGATGTGCTCATTGATTTAGACTCTAGTTTAACAGGGTAGAGAGAAGCAGATCTGTGGTTAGTTTGACATTAACTTGACCCATACAGGCAAAAGAGTTTAAATGGTCCAGGTTCCTTAAGGTAATCTAGGGGTTATCACACCTTTCCCATTTTGGTCAGTCAGCAGCTCTGTGACTTCAACAGCAGTTTGGGTTTCAAGGAAAGAGCCCTAGACTTAGAAAACACGGGCTTAAATTCCAGCTCTGCCATTCATACACTATGACATCATGATTCTGCGTCTTGGAGCCTTTTTACTGATTTACAGATGGAAAATAATAAAAATTACTCATATATGCATAAAATGTTCATTTAACTTATTTAACAACTACATGTTAATTGCATAACCTAATAAATAGTTAATAATCTATAGCTAAATATAGATAGGCCCAATAGAGTGGTTGTGGAAGTAAAAAAGAAAATAAATTAAAAGTTTTGTAAAATGGGAAATATTGCTCAAACATGAAGTGTTACTGTAAAACCGAATGTGCACTGTCTGATACAACCTGTGGGCACAGCCCAGACCTAACTGGAGAGTTCAGGTTAGCCTTCATGAGAGCCACCCTCTGGGACTCTCTCTTTTTCCCTCCTGTTCATTCCTTAATGACCAGTAGAGTTTGGTTGGCAAAATGAATTAGCTGTGCATGGTTTTCTTTCCATCAGGTGGACAAAATGACTTGTCTTGGGCAGTGGCCCCAAAATAATTAATTTTGTAGTAGAAACACAGACCCATCTTCTCACGCCATTGTTCCTTCATTTGTAAACCTGTGTATAGCTTAAAGAAAATGCATTCAGCATCTTCTGATTGGTCACTCTGCAACCACTAAAATACTATTTTGGTAAAGTAATCTGTTGTCCAGAAACCTAACAGTTCCATTGTACAGGTCCTTTTAAGCTTTTGCTTTAGAAGCAGAAGTAATAGAATCACATTCTTCCTCCCCATCTTGGCCCTGTCCCCACTTAAACCCCTACAGATTTGAGATTGGTTTGACATTTAAATTTTAGCATTCATGCTGATTTTAAATGTAGTCAAAAGCACTCTTTTTGCTTTTAGTAAATGAATTTTCAATTTACCAATAAGAAAAATCACAGTATTGGACTGTGCTAACCCTGACTCGACTTTGCGTTTGTTGTATAATTAATATTCATTGAATATGCATTGATTTTGTTCTCTGGACTAATGGAGTAATTCTAAAAGAAAAACTCATTTCAGTAATTAAGCAGATTAAAATAGATAATATATATTTCTTGCTTAATCAGTCCAATAATTGAGTTCCACTGGTTTAAATTCTCATCTATTTCACATTTAATCAAAGTTAAATGCTATGTTCATCCTAAAACTAAATAGTGCATGGACAGTATATTTAACCTAAAGAATCACATTATAAAATTTACCATAACATAGATGCTTTATTCTTAAAGTTCGTCAAGAATAGGTTTTATTTTAAAGTGTTCTAAGATTGTTTTCGAAACCCCACTAATGAGAACAGCATTTTTACATGCCTAAGATGCTAGAAGAATATCATATGGCAAGCCTAAAGTACCATGGGCCTTAACACGTAAACAAAGCACCCACAGCAAACATAAACAATGGTACAATCAGAGGCGCGTACTGGCAGCCGTAAAGCAGAGCTCACTATGGTGCCAAATATCAAAACAACAGCACAGCTGGGATAGCAACCTGACGCATGCAGCTTTCACTCTTTAGAATCTAAAAGACTGGCCAGACACTGTGGCTCACGCCTATAATCCCAGCACTGTGGCAGGCCAAGGTGGGTGGATCACCTGACGTCAGGAGTTCGAGACCAGCCTGGCCAACACGGGAAAACTCCACCTCTACTAAAAATACAAAATTAGCCAGGCATGGTGGCGGGTGCCTGTAATCCCAGCTACTCAGGAGGCTGAGGCAGGGAATCGCTTAAACCTGGGAGGCAGAGGTTGCAGTGAGCCCGTATGGCATCACTGCTCTCAAGCCAGAGCGAGACTCTGTGGCCAAAAGAAAAAAAAAAAAGTCTAAAAGACTACCAGAACTCATAGACTAGGGGAACAGGAGAGATTCCATGAGCTTCCATGCACAGAGGAAGCTGCGAACACCGTGGTGGTAAGGGCAGCCAGAGCAGAAAGTACTGCCTCTGATTCCCATGGTGCGTCACTGGGCGGCTCAGTTAACTTTTCTCTCCCTTCAGGTGAGACCACTGGAAGCTAGAGTTGTTTCTTACTCTAAAATTCCAGATGTGAAGTAGTGATTTGCCTCAACCGCCCATAAAGAAAATACGTGTAAATGGTTTCATGGAAATTATAAAATAGCAAATAGGGGGAAGATTTTGAAATGACATTTGTCCCAATTCCCTCTTCTTTTGGAAACATGACATTTACACTAGTCTACAGAAAATAATGCAATAGATTACCAAGTGATCAAATTGTTAACTGTGTACCATGACATTCAGATATTAATCATGATTGTGCTTTTGAATAGTGGTATTACTGAGCTCAAATGACTTTCATAAAAATTGTAATAAAGACTCCCATTTCTTACCTAATTATTAATAAAGCAGCCAACATGTATTAAGTGCCATATGCCAGGCACTGAAGTGCTTACCCTGTGTTGTCTCATTTAATTTATTTAATTCTAACAATACCTTAGTGTCATGATACTATTATCATTCTAACTTTGCAGATGAAAAAATGGAAGAGAAAACTTTGGTAACTAACTTAGGGAAAGCTTGTCTCAGAGGTGATGCGTCAGCTAAACATGGAAAGGTAAGTAGACAACAAACAGGGAAGGATGTATTAAAAGAAAAACAACTTAACCAAAGGCAGGTAGATGTGAGGGAAAAAAGATGTCACCTGCCAGTAACTGTATGGAGTTCAATATAGATGCAGCTAAGACAGTGTATGGGGTAGAGGTAAGAGATGGTGATTGACCATTATTGATAGATTGGATAAGAAAATGTGGTATATGTACACCATGGAATACTATGCAGCCATAAAAAGGAACAAGATCATATCCTTTGCAGGGACCTGGATGGAGCTAGAAGCCATCATCCTCAGCAAACTAACAAAGGAATAGAAAACTGAACACTGCGTGTTCTCACTTATAAGTGAGAGCTAAACAACGTGAACACATAGACACAGGAATGGGAACAACACACTCTGGCACCTGTCGGTGGTGAGAAGGGGGTTTGGGGGAGGGAGAGCATCAGGAAAAATAGCTAATGCATGCCGGCCTTAATACCTAGGGGATGAGTTGATCTGTGCAGCAAACCACCATGGCACAAGTTTACTTATGTAACAAATATGCACACCCTGTGCCTGTACCCCAGAACATAAAATAAAAATAATAAATAAAAAGAGACGGTGCCTGAAATCTTAGCAGATGACAGACCATAGAAGGCTTGGCAGTCCCCAGAAGTCATATTAATGTGGGAGGACAGTTTGTGCGCTCACCTTGATATCGCTCTAGTAAGAGAGTATTATTGGGGGTTCTATTTCAATAAGTTAAAAATACAAACTGGGAATATAGAAAATGAGAATAGCTTTGTTATTCTGGTGGTATTACAGGTGACTATTTTGCTTTGCAGTTTTCTTCACTTCGTTCAGTATGACATTGCCCCATAAATAAAAGACGTTTTTAAAAAGGATTATTCATAATTAAATCCTACTACAACAACAAAATGACATCAAGCATTTCTAATTCACCATAGAGTTGTCATGAAACCCAAGCCAAATAGCATTCTGTCCTGAACATAGTCTTGAAAACCATGGGCCCAAGCACATCCCTGGTGAGTTACGTCTCCTCACTCCCCTTCTGTTGAGCGCGAGAGCAATGAATGGTGAAAACATTCACTGCTGTATCTGAAGTAGCTCCGTAAGTCTAATTCCCTTTACTCTTCTTCCCACTGCAGGGCTAGGACCCACAGATTGTATGGTCTAAGCTTATTTTATCATCTGAAACTTGTTTACCAAAAAGAGAAAGATTCCAGGTTAGCAGATGGGAGAAGGTAGGGTGCACAGTGATCTAAGGAGGCTGAGTGACAGTTGGGTTAAGAAAAGTTGGGGGAGATGAATGAACATGGAAGTAAAGTAGGAGTAGAAGAGAACACAGCTGAGGAGGAGAGACACTGGCAGAGCCATTTTCACAACTTCTGCAAAACCACAGGAAACAGAGTCTCAAGAATTGCACAGCGGTCAAGGTCAAGGTCAAGCTCAGGGGCTGTGTGGAGAGGCTCTCTGGGGTTAGATGCTGGCTGTGCTCCCTACCTGTGCAAATTAAAGCAAGTTACTGAAGTCCCCTCTATGCCTCAGTTTCCCCATCCGTATGGTGGAACAATATGGTACCTAACTCATTGGGCTCTGTGAAGATTACGTAAGTAAATATGTGTGAATCGTTCTTGGAAACAGTAGTAGATATTGGGTAAGTGTTTTGTCATTGTTTTTCTTTGTTTTCTTTGCTTCTTGCTTGGATTCATGCTTTGGACATTCTGGAGGTTAATTGTGAAGGCAGAGGCCATGCTCTCTGTTTCTCTGGGGAAGACTGCTTCACCCAGAAAGGACATTCGACAAAACCAGAGGGGAAGTAGTTTCACACATATGTGAGTTTCTTCCTCCAAACGTGTTTCACAGGGAGCAAGACTGTGCACTTCTTACCATGACATCCCCCTACTTTACCACCGTGGCCAGCACGTAACAGGTCATCTGTAAACGCTGATGGAGACGAAGGTTGTTCCTTCTAAAAGGGTCCAGTAAGCCCTGGGACCCACTCTATGTACCATCATTTAAACAGCACAATCCACATCTTCATTTTATCTTAAGATGTGCGTTGCTGTTTCTTTGTGCATTGTTTTACAGTTAAAACAAAACAAAATTCCACTTTGCTTCTAAATATGTTTTTAGTAGAAACAAAATATAATTTATTTTTTACTATATTGTCAAAATTATGTATTAAAACTTAGCAAGTTTGTATTTCTTTCTGGGGAAAAAAACCCCTTCATAGTATCTTGATTTCCTAAGAGAAAACAGTGTTGCTGTTCTCTCTAAGCTACAGTAACAATGGCAAATTGGAAGGGAAAAGTAAAATAAACGTTATTTATACCTTAGGGCCTAACACAAAGCTACAGCTCCTGATATCAATTAGATTTAAAAAGATGTGTTAGGATGTTTTAAATTTGGACATAAAAAGATTATGAAAACGTTAAATTCAATAAATAACAATGATCAAAAAATACCTTTAAATATACATTATACATATAAATTATGTGTGTTTGTGTGTGTGCGCGTGTTTCTCACACACTGAGAAATACACCAGCTCACTGCATGGTCCAAAGCCAGATATAAAGATTTCCTGCCATCAGCTGCAAATACTTCAGGATGGAGCTCATCTGTTACTGATGTAAAGACACAGAGAGAAAGCAAGTAGTGCTTTCTTCTTTCAACTAGATTCTGATAAGCATTTTTCAAAATGAAAACAGATCTCATTATATTTAGCCAAGTGGTCAAGAGCATGAGTGGGCAGTAAAATGTTAGGGCCCCCCCCTAGATTGTGCATTTCTACATGAACTGACACATGCTGCAAGGAACACACCAAGACCAAGTCCAAACACAGCACAAGGCCCAGACAGAGCATCCCAGTGTTGTTGTAAGTCAGGAAACAGGGCTCACAGTCCTGTGTCATTAGGACCATGCTGCATTCAGAACAACAACAATGATGTGGGGTCTTCGAGTGCAGATGTGTTCGCACTTCACAAATGGGCCACTCTCCCTCACAACACTTGGCTGCCTCACACATGTACATGTCACTTGCCCCTCAATGCATTTTAATTTGTGATGCCCTATATAGATCACAAAAAGTTTGGTGTATGTGTAAGAGTTATTCAGAGAAACAGAATTAATAGGGTGTGTGTGTGTGTGTGTGTGTGTGTGTGTGTGAGAGAGAGAGAGTGTGTGTGAGAGAGAGAGAGAGAGTGTGTGTGTGTGTGGGTGAGAGAGAGAGAGAGGAGGGGAGAAAAGAGAAATTTTATAAGGAATTGACACATGCAACTACGGAGGCTAAGGAACCCAGACTCAGAAGAGCCAATGGTGTATGCTCCAGCCTGAGTTCGAGTCCAGAGGCAGAAGAAGCCTGATATTCTCTCTCTAAGGCAACAATGCAGGGAGAGCAAGATTTCTCTTGCTCAGCCATTTATCCTGCTGAAGCCTTGGATGAGGCTTGCTCGCAATGGGGAGGACAATCTGCTTTCTTAGGTGCACTTAACCAAATGCTCATCTCATCTGAAAACACCCTTATGGATACATCCAGGATTAGGTTTAATCAGATTTCTGGGCACCCAGTGGCCCAGTCAAGTTGACCCATGAAATTAACTATCATGGCATAAGCCAAAAGAAATTCAGGGAAAATCAACCTCAAAACCCACAAGGCCCTGAGCAATGTGAGTTCAGACAGCCAGCACATGCTGGCCCATGCTGTACCCAGAGCATGGAGCAGAGGCCTGTAGGAGTAGGAGCTGTGTAGTAAATATTTGACAGAATGAACAGAATTCCAGTTCTGTAATTTACAGACCTTGGACAAGACAGTGAAACTCAGCCTCCAAAGCCCACTTCACAAGGTTACTTTGAGAAGTAAATGTGTTAACTCATTCAAATTTGTGAGTCTGATAGCAAATAAAAGCTATTATCATCATCATCATCATGCATATTTTTTATTGTCCAATGCCATTTTGTGAAAATCAGTTGTAGTAATATTTATTTTGATGATGTGAGATATAATTTTAAAATTACCAAAGACATCATAGAGGTATTTGTGAGGTGGTGGATCTTATGAAGCTTCATCTAGAAGAGAGGTTTTTATTTTTCCTATTTTTAAAATTCTACTAAGAATATTCTAACATAGTGTCTGAGATTACTTTGTTCATTCTCTTTCTTCAATGGATATTGTTTTTCAAAAGTGTTACAAATTTTTTTAATTATGGAGTACAACTTCTTAAGCATTTTATGTTACAGATGAAATACATGTTTCTTTGACTGCCTCATACTACAATATTGACCCTAACAACTCATGTAGTAAAAGGCCCAGCTCAGTGTGATCAGTTCCCTGTTATGAACAGAGGACTGAACAAGACGTCAGAACCTCTGGATTCTAGATGCTTTCATTACTACCTCACTCTTTGACTTTGAACATCATTTCACTCTATTAGGCTTCAGTATTGTTACTTATAAGTAAACAGCTACAAAACCTTTTAGTTTAACTCTAAAAAGCAATGGTTGAATACAACTTAGAGATATTTACGCAGGAGAAACATAAAAATGTGATAAAAGTCATGGTGTGAAATGAAGACACCATGTAGCATTTGGGAAACGTCCTGAGGGGATGGCCAACCACGATAGACACAAACCAGATGACTGTCTTCCCTCAGGTTCTGGAAGTCTGTGTGTCCTCTTGAATCTTGGCAGGCATTGTGATTTCTAAGCCAGTAGAATATGGCAGAAGTGACACTTGCCGGTTTGGGGAACCAGCTTCCGCTTCCTGTCTGAAAACACGGCTGCCATGCTGTCAGCAAGGCGGAAGAGAGACCCACGTAAAGAAGCAATGAGGTCAGCCATGAAAGCCCCAGCTGAGCTCCCAGCAGCGTCTCGCTTCATGGGTGAGCATCTTGGGAGCATCTTGGAGGTAGATCCCCAGGCCCAGAGCCAACACAGCTGACCCAGCAAGAAACAGGCATGAGCTGTCAAGGCCAGCCCAACCTCTAGTTCATAAAAACATGCATGGCCTGTATCTACTAAAAAATATAAAAAATTAGCCGGGCGTGGTGGCGGCGTCTGTAGTCCCAGCTACTCAGGAGGCTGAGGCAGGAGAATGGCGTGAACCCGGGAGGCGGAGCTTGCAGTGAGCCGAGATCCTGCCTGGGCTCCGTCTCAAAACACCAACGAAAACAACAACAAAACATACATGGTTGCTGTTGTTTTAGGCCACCGAATTTTGTGGTGACTTGTTGTGATACATACAGGGAACGAGTTGTCAAGAAATAAGAACTCTCATTTCGAATTCACCAATGATTTCTTGTGGGATCTTGGAAAATTATATAGTGGCCTCAACTTGCAGCTCAGTTTCGCAATGAGCCACACACTCCTTTGGCCCTTACATCACCCAAATAAATAACTGCCACACGTTTTCTTTTCAAATACAAACCTGCAGCTCAGCAATGCTCTTGCCTAAAATATTTTCCTCTTCTCCATGGATATATATGAAGTACAGACATAAATAAAGAAACGCAGGAACAGACTTCTTATCCAGGAAACCCAGAGCTTTACATAGCAATAAACATCTTGCTTCCTGCTTCAAATGCCCTCTGGGGAACTTGTGGAGATGGTACGTGTGTGTTCAACTCAATTGTTCTTAAACTCATTCTGTTGTGCTCTAGTGACAGATTGGCATCCAGCGTCACCTTCCTGTGGGAGCCTCCACTTTCCTGCAGAGTTACGTATGTGCAAAGTCTGGCTGAGTACACCCACGGTCTCTGAGCCATCTGGGGAAACCTGAAGACCTTTCCCCAAGGTCTGGTCCCATCTCAGCAGTCATCCAGTTTGTCCTCAGGGACCGGGTTCTGCTGATGCAGCAGGACAGCTGCACTGGTGACTTCCATGGATTGAGTGATGAGATGTTTAGGGTGAGGGATGAATCCTCTGATATGTTCAGGAAGAGGAGGGTGCCAATGTCCACCTTTCTGATGGCATCCAAGGACAGGCAGTGAGGGAAAGGATTAGAATTTCTTTGCCTTTGTTGCCCTGGCTAACCAATTTTATGATTTTACAATAAAGTTGAGCCATGTTCAGATTTTTATCCCAGGGAGTTTCTCTGGATATTGATGTTGAAAGAGCATGCCATGGGGGACACGTGCAAATCTGCACAATTTTGAACTATATCCCTAGATGCCTCCACAAGACACATACATCAGTGTTAAGATGTTAAAAAATTGTGTTACTGGCATTATCTTTAACACTGATGATTTAGAGATCTGATTCTGAAGAAAATTTCCCATTAATTCTGCAAAAAAAAAAAAAAAATCCAAGTTCATATTATTTCAGCAGCACTGTGTCACCAAGAGCTTTTCTCATCATAGAAGTGGAATGAACTGCACCATCAGGAAAGGACCTGCTGTTTTAGCTTCACCAGAAGGATCACCAAGCTCTCCAACTATTCCATCATGTCCTCTAATGCACTGTTGTTCATTGAAAATTGGCTTCTGGGCCATTACATAATGGTAAAGGGATCAATTCAACAAGAAGGCTAACTATCCTAAATATATATGCACCCAATACAGGAGCATCCAGATTCATAAAGCAAGTCCTTAGGGATCTACAAAGAGACTTAGACTCCTACACAATACTAATGGGAGACTTTAACACCCCACTATCAACATTAGACAGATCAACGAGACAGAAAGTTAACAAGGATATCCAGGACTTCGACTCAACTCTGCACCAAGTGGACCTAATAGACATCTACAGAACTCTCCACCCCAAATCAACAGAATATATATTCTTCTCAGCACCACATCGCACTTATTCCAAAATTGACCACATAGTTGGAAGTAAAGCACTCCTCAGCAAATGTAAAAGAACAGAAATTACAACAAACTGTCTCTCAGACTACAGTGCAATCAAATTAGAACTCAGGATTAAGAAACTCACTCAAAATCACACAACTACATGGAAACTGAACAACCTGCTCCTGAATGACTACTGGGTAAATAACAAAATGAAGGTAGAAATAAAGATGTTCTTTGAAACCAGTGAGAACAATGACACAACATACCAGAATCTATGGGACATATTTAAAGCATCCTGTAGAGGGAAATTTATAGCACTAAATGCCCACAAGAGAAACCAGGAAACATCTAAAATCGACACCCTAACATCACAATTAAAAGACCTAGAGAAGCAAGAGCAAACACATTTAAAAGTCAGCAGAAGGCAAGGAATAATTAAGGCCAGAGCAGAACTGAAGAAGATAGAGACACAAAAAACCCTTCAAAAAAATCAATGAATCCAAGAACTGGTTTTTTGAAAAGATCAACAAAATACATAGACCGCTAGCAAGACTAACAAAGAAGAAAAGAAGGAATCAAATAGACGCAATAAAAAATGATTTAAAAAAATCACCATCGATCCCACAGAAATACAAACTACCATGAGAGAATACTATAAACACCTCTACACAAATAAACTAGAACATCTAGAAGAAATGGATATATTCCTGGACACATACACCCTCCCAAGACTAAACCAGGAAAAAGTTGAATCCCTGAGCAGACCAATAACAGGTTCTGAAATTGAGGCAATAATTAATAGCCTACCAACCAAAAAAAGTATAGAACCAGATGGATTCACAGCCAAATTCTACCAGAGGTACAAAGAGTAGCTGGTACCATTCCTTCTGAAACTATTCCAATCAATAGAAAAAGAGGGAATCCTCCCTAACTCATTTTATGAGGCCAGCATCACCCTAATACCAAAGCCTGGCAGAGACACAACAAAAAAAGAGAATTTTAGACCAATATCCCTGATGAACATTGACGCAAAAATCCTCAATAAAATACTCACAAACCGAATCCAGGAGCACATCAAAAAGCTTATCCACCACGATCAAGTTGGCTTCATCTCTGGGATGCAAGGCTGGTTCAACACATGCAAATCAATAACGTAATGCGATTATGTCAATAGGTGCGGAAAAGGCCTTTGACAAAATTCAACAGCCCTTCATGCTAAAAACTCTCAATAAACTAGGTATTGATGGAACATATCTCAAAATAATAAGAGCTATTTATGACAAACCCTCAGCCAATATACTGAATGGGCAAAAACTGGAAGCATTCCCTTTGAAAATTGGCACAAGACAGGGATGCCCTCTCTTACCACTCCTACTCAACATAGTAGTGGAAGTTCTGACCAGGACAATCAGGCAGGAGAAATAAATAAAGGGTATTCAATTAGGAAAAAAGGAAGTCAAATTGTCCCTGTTTGCAGATGACATGATTGTATATATAGAAAACCCCATCGTCTCAGCCCAAAATCTCCTTAAGCTGATAAGCAACTTCAGCAAAGTCTCAGGATGCAAAATCAATGTGCAAAAATCACAAGCATTCCTATACACCAATAACAGACAAACAGAGAGCCAAATCATGAGTGAACTCCCATTCACAATAGCTTCAAAGAGAATAAAATACCTAGGGATCCAACTTACAAGGGATGTGAA
The DNA here is from genome assembly GCF_003255815.1 of Theropithecus gelada. Taxonomy (NCBI): domain Eukaryota; kingdom Metazoa; phylum Chordata; class Mammalia; order Primates; family Cercopithecidae; genus Theropithecus; species Theropithecus gelada. The sequence goes on along the minus strand of NC_037681.1, from coordinate 26,331,139 downwards.
GGACCTCTTCAAGAAGAACTACAAACCACTGCTCAACGAAATAAAAGAAGACACAAACAAATGGAAGAACATTCCATGTTCATGGATAGGAAGAATTAATATTGTGAAAATGGCCATACTGCCCAGGGTAATTTAGATTCAATGTCATCCCCATCAAATTACCAATGACTTTCTTCACAGAATTGGAGAAAACTACTCTAAAGTTCATATGTTACCAAAAAAGATCCTGCATTGTCAAGACAATCCTAAGCAAAAAGAACAAAGCTGGAGGCATTACGCTACCTGACTTCAAACTGTACTATAAGGCTACAGTAACCAAACAGCATGGTACAGAGATATGGACCAATGAAACAGAACAGAGCCCTCAGAATTATACCACACATCTACAACCATCTGATCTTAAACAAACCTGACAAAAACAAGAAATGGGGAAAGGATTCCCTATGTAGTAAATGGTTCTGGGAAAACTGGCTAGCCATACATAGAAAGCTGAAACTGGATCCCTTCCTTACACCTTATACAAAAAATTAATTAAAGATGGATTAGAGACTTAAATGTTAGACCTAAAACCATAAAAACCCTAGAAGAAAACCTAGGCAGTACCATTCGGGACATAGTCATGGGCAAGGACTTCATGACTAAGACACCAAAAGCAATGGCAACAAAGGCCAAAATAGACCAATGGGATCTAGTTAAACTAAAGAGCTTCTGCACAGCAAAAGAAACTACCATCAGAGTGAACAGGCAACCTACAGAATGGGAGAAAATTTTTGCAATCTGCCCATCTTACAAAGGGCTAATATCCAGAACCTACAAAGAAATCAAACAAGTTTACAAGGAAAAATCAAACAACCCCATCAAAAAGTGGGTAAAGGACATGAACAGACACTTCTCAAAAGAAGACATTTATGCAGTCAACAGGCACATGAAAAACTGCTCATCATCACTGACCATCAGAGAAGTGCAAATGAAAGCCACAATGAGATACCATCTCACACCAGTGAGAATGGCAATTATTAAAAAGTCAGGAAACAACAGGTGCTGGAGAGGATGTGGAGAAACAGGAACACTTTACACTGTTGGTGGGAGTGTAAGCTAGTTCAACCATTCTTGAAGAAGTATGGCGATTCCTCAAGGATCTAGAACTAGAAATACCGTTTCTCCCAGCAATCCCATTACTGGGTGTATACCCAGAGGATTATAAATTATGCTACTATAAAGACACATGCACATGTATGTTTATTGTGGCACTATTCACAATAGCAAAGACTTGGAACCAACCCAAATGTCCATCAATGACAGACTGGATTAAGAAAACGTGGCACATATACACCATGGAATACTCTGCAGTGATAAAAAAGAATGAGTTCATATGTAGATACATGGATGAAACTGGAAACTATCATTCTGAGCAAACTATTACAAGGACAGAAAAGCAAACACCACATGTTCTCACTCAAAAGGTGGGAATTGAACAATGAGAACACTTGGATGCAGGGTGGGGAACATCACACACTGGGGCCTGTCATGGGGTGGGGGCAGGGGGAAGGGATAGCATTAGGAGATATACCTAATGTAAATGACGAGTTAATGGATGCAGCACACCAACATGGCACATGTATACATATGTAACAAACCTGCAAGTTGTGCACATGTACCCAAGTACTTAAAGTATAACACACACACACACACACACACACACGCAAGTGAAAAGAAAAAAAAGAAAATTGCCTTCCGGCAAGCTAGCTATATGAACAGGAAACCTTACCAAATGGATGGACTGAGCCACAGTCTAGCCAGGGATCTCTGCTTACTCAGTAGCCCACTGAGTGGCCGCTTGTGTGACTCTCCCCTTTCTATTTGTTTGTTTGTTTGTTTGTTTATTTATTTATTTTTGAGACAGAGTTTCGCTCTTGTTGCTCAGGCTGGAGTGCAATGGTGCGATCTCGGCTCACTGCAACTTCCGCCTCCTGGGTTCAAGCTATTCTACTGCCTCAGACTCCCGAGTAGCTATTCACTCTGCACCTAGTGCAAGATTCATCTTGCTGCAGTGGCACTAATTCTGTCACTTAATCTGTCTCCCTTTGTCCCTGTTGTTCCCAGAACACAGGCTGGCATCCTGGCCCTTTCAAGCTTGCTTCGTCCCTCTCTACAGGGTGCTCTGCCAGCTTGCTTCGGCCTGTCCGTGGTTGACTGTTGATTGCATATATTTGTTTACATTCCCATCTCCTTCACTTCACTTTTCCTGTTCTCTCTGTCTGGATTCCCTTTCCCTCTCACTACTTTGTTCAGAATTTTTAAGTTGGGCTGAAATGCCACATTTTTCATAATGCCATCCCTGATCCTCCTCAAGTAAAAACAGTTTACAGCTCTTCTGAATATACTAGAAACTTTATCTGCAACTTTAATTACACAAGGAAATACTGTTTGGCATTGTAAATTTTGAGAACCACATTTCATACCTGCCTCTAGACTGGAAACTTCTCATGAGCAGGATCATACAGAATGCAAATAATGCAGTGTATTTTGAATAAATGTGTTGAAGGCCAGAATAAAGCAATTTTTTATTTCCATCCAACTTGCATGTACAAGTTGAAGGGCAGGGCTTGGTATAGTAAAAATTCTACAAATAGCAATTGGATCCCTTGAGATTTTAATATCATATAAACTTCATAAAACCCCTTGAGGAAAAATACCTGGGTGTGAAATTGCTTGGTCCTATGGCAGGATGGGTTAAATCGTGACACCTGAAGATGTTCAAGTCCTCACCCTCAGTACCTGCCAATGTGACTTTATTTGGAAATAGGGTTTTGTCAAATAATCAAGTTAAAATGAGATAAATAGGGTGAGCCCTAACCCAGTATGACCGTTGTCATTATAAAAATAAGATATTTGGACATAGAGACAGACAAACACCATGTGAAGATAAAAGCAGAGATTGGGAAGGTGCGTCTTGAAGCCAAGGAATGACAAAGACCCAATGAATCACCAGAAAATAGAAAAGGGCCTAGGCAGATCCTTCTTCACAGCTCTTTGGAGGAATCAATGCTGTCGACGCCTTGATCTCAGCTCTCTGTCCTAGAACTGTGGGATGATAAATGCACGTTGTTTAAGCCAGCCTGTGTGTGATGCTTTGTGGTACTTTGTTCTGGCAGCCCTAGGAAGCCCATACATATGGTATATATTATATATTTTAACTTTATAAGAAACTGCCAAACAGTTTCATTGCATTGCCACCAGCAACGTGTGCGGATGTCAGCTGTCCTTCCTCCTTGTCAGCACGTGGTATTGTCACTCCTTTTAACTTTGTGCCTTCTAACAGGCATGTCATGGGAGCTCCTGGTGCTTTTAATTTTTATTTCCCCAATTAGCATGGATTTTGAGCATCTTCCCCTGTGCTTATTTACCATCTTTATATCTTCTTGGGTGGAGCATGTGTTGACATATCTTCTCCACTTTACTATGTGGTAGTTTATCTTCTTTCTGAGTTGTAAGATAAATTCTGGAAACAAGTTCTTTACCAAGTGTGTGCTTTGCAGATGTTTACTCTCAGGCTGCAGCTTGCTTGTCTTTTCACTTAATTATCAATCTTTTTTGAACAAAGAAAACGTTTTTAATGTTGATGAATTCAAGTTGATCAGCTTTTCTTTAATTATCCAGTCTCTTCATATGATCCCAAATAGATATTTGCCCAACCCAAGGTCACAAATATTTCCTATGTTTTCCTCTAAATGTTTTACAGTTTTACTCTACGTTTTATATAATATACTGGTTTCAGGTTTCTGGTTTTTTGTAAGAAGAAGTTAGCTACCCTGTTTCTCTTTACTTCTCTGTATACAGTCCTGTAATCTGGATACTTTTAAAATCTTCTGCCTCTCACTGATTTAAAGCAGCTTGCTTATGATGTGGTTTTCTACATTTGTGAGTGTGTGCTCGAGGTTTGCTGAGCTTCTTGGATTTGTGAGTTTGGAGTTCTCAACAAATTTGGAGAAAATTCATCCATTATGTATTTATTCCAGTGCTCATCTCTGCTCCCCCCCTTATCTTTCAGACCTTCAGTTACATGTATGTTAGGGCGTTTCATGTTGTCCAAAACTCTCTTAGCATTGTTCACTTTTTTCAGTCACTTATTTGTGCTTTATTTTGACTAGCTTCTATTACTATGCCTTCGAGTAACTAATTTTTTCTTCTACAGTATCTAATCTGCTATTAATTCCACCTAATGCATTTTTTATGGTTTTGGGAAATAGAGTGTCCATGTCAAAAAGTTCGGTATGAACCATGTTTATGTCTTCCATGTCTCTTGATATGCTAAATATTTCCTCTGTGTTTATGAGGTATCACACAGCTCAGTACTAGTCTCAGATCCATGCTGGTCTCATGTTACTGACACAGCCACACAAGTCATAGGTACAGTATTTGTAAGAAAATCCACTTCCTGGATGGTCCATTTCTATCAAGCCGGAAGGGATTACTCGGTCATTTCATGAACTGAATGTTCAGCTTAGTATGGGAGCTCTGATAAGGGCGTTGGAGAGCAGTATTTATTAGTAAGCTAGCTTGGTAAAATTTGGCAAAATAGTCTCAACATACAAAATTTCATTCACCCAAACCTCTAGTCTGAAAATAAGCTCACACATCTTTACAAAATACTGCAATTTGTTATGCCCTTCCTTGTATATTGCCTAGTGCAACCCTTAAGAATGTGCCATTGTATCAATATTATAGCAAAGCTCAGGTGGGACTACTAACTCTGCCAATCCTGGGCCTGGTGAATAAAAAGGTAACACTCTGCTTCTCCAACTCTTGAGAACATTACTTCCATTTTCCAGTTGATAGCAACAGCCAGCATGCATCAGAATTGCCTCTAAGGCTTTTCGGAAACTTCCTAGTCAGACCCCACTCCCGATTCCCTCCGTTCACGACGAGAGTTGGGCATGTCTGCTTTTCAAAAATTCTTATGTATAGCAGAGCTGATATTCCACAGTTTTTACATTGCAAAGCTGATGATCTTTTCATGACAGCAGCTCCATTCAGTTTGGGTATCGTGCTCAATAATAAGCAATATTATTGCACCGCCACAGTTAGAATAGTGTTTTTCTCTCCTACTCTCTGTTCTGCTGGCCTGTTCTCTATTGATTAATCTGGGTAATTTATGCCAAGTCTCTAGGGCAGAGGATGCTGTCTTTATGTATGGAACACAGTCAAAACTCAGCAAGGGCTCAACACATATTCATTATTAATGTGAAGTACGAGTGCCATATGCAATAGCATGCTGCTGGAGAATTCTGGATTTTATATCAACTCGAATAATTTTGAAAGATATCAGGCTTAACTGTTCATAAGGTAGCTGTCTTTTACTATCGAGCATGTGTGTAAGAAGAAATGCTACCTGATTTCCCAGCCACATGGCAAATAAGTTATTCAAAGCACGCCTTACCGACTCATAGAAACTAGGTACAGAGGACAAAGTTGAGGACAGCATAAAATGCATGCAGCTTTATTAATTTTTAAGAACATGTGAAACAAAACAAAACATCAATGACAAAATCCTCAGTGGTTAAAAGTCCACATGTCTAAGGGTCCAGAGGGAACTTGCTTAAATGCATAGATCAGAGTGATTTGTAACAGTCATTTACGTTGCTAGCATGCAAATAAATGCTACCCGCAGTGCTTAAAATGTGTTAAATAGTTTAAAAAGTTCCCCTGAAATTATGCTCACTCTATCTTAAAAGAAGAATTTCAAGTTAGTCTCTACAAGTGACATTATACATTCCAAGTTCGTGAAGTCCAAATCACTGAGGTTTATTTCTACAGCAAAATCTTTTTATAAACATTTACATTTACAGAGGTCCTGAGCTCGTGGAGGGGCTGGCATTCCACTGAACATAATGATGTGAAATGTGCATCTTCCAGCGAGTATTTATTTTAGGGGCAAGTAATTGCCTTTGCATATGAGCTTCACAATGTTTTGAAATGTATATTATCCATAAAGTAAACACTGCTCTGTTCTTCTGACAATCCTATTGCAGAATGAAATTATACTCATCTATAAAAAGCTAACTTTAACTCCCAGGCCATACGACCAATCTTAGTAATTTTCCAAACAAAGAGTATGATTTGGCAATCAAGCAATTTATTTGGTAATGTCTTAACAGGCCAACTGTAACATTCTGCAGCCAACATTTGTTTTGCTGGCAAGACCCTTTCAGCAGAAGCTTTTATTTTGAGAACTTCAGGGAGGTAAATATTTGATTTTAGAGAGTTAAGATGGTCCAAGGATTTTCAAATGTCTCCTCAGGTCAGCTAATATTTATTCTGGCCACTAAAAAAAAAAGACAGAAAAAATCCCTTGAGCTTTTCTTTTTTGTAACACATTTAAAATTAGTTTTAGAAAAGTATTTTGTAAATAGGTTCTAAAGGGTTTTAACACATATTTTAATATTTTGCATTTATTTATATGTGTGTATATAATATAATACATAAATTAAATGTGTGTGTGTGTGTGTGTGTGTGTGTGTGTGTATCTTTTTTTTTTTAGACGGAGTCTCGCTCTGTCGCCAGGCTGGAGTGCAGTGGTGTGATCTCGGCTCACTGCAACCTCCGCCTTCCAGGTTCAAGTGATTCTCCTGCCTCAGACGCCCCAGTAGCTGGGACTACAGGCATGTACCACCACGCCCAGCTAATTTTTGTATTTTTAGTAGAGACAGGGTTTACCATGTTGGCCAGGATGGTCTCAATCTTTTGACCTCATGATCCATCTGCCTCAGTCTCCCAAAGTGTGTGTGTGTGTGTATAAATGGTGAAGGAAATGCTATATATATATATATATATATATATATATATATATATATATATATGGAGAGAGACTGAGAGAGACTTAAAAAACAGAGAACATAACATCTGTATTTCTAGGGCACACCTGAGTCCTTTCTATAGCTGTGATTTTATTCATGCTATTTTGCTTCCCTCTTCTCTCATCTCTGCTCTCTGGAATCCTTCCACCTGCTGGGAAATGACTACCACTTTTCTGCAAGACGTCCTTCCTCCTCCAGTGTGAGGGGTGGTAGCCTTGCACTGTTCATCCCAGGCTGCCTCAGGCTGTCACTTGCTGCCTTATTTTCATGCCATTGTGTGCACCTTTGCCTTGTGTTCTCTGGTAGGTATTAAGCTCACCTGGTGCAGGGATCATGCATTTTACTGCTTGCATTCCTTCCCATGACATTACCCAACATTGTGACCTGTACCAAACAGCATCTCAATGAATACACATGGGTGCCTCCCCTAAAGACAGGGATATGTCCTGAGAAATGTGGTATTAAGCGATTCCATCATTGTGTAAACATCATAGAGTTAAGTACTTACACACATCCAGATGGTGCAGCCTACTGCACACCTAGGCTGGATGGTATTCTCCTAGGCTGCAGACCTGAAGAGGCTGCTACTGTATGGAATACTATAGGCAGTTGTAATACAATGGTAAGAATATGTGTTTAAGCATAATAAAGGCACAGTAAAAATACAGTATAAAAGATAGGAAATTGTACACCCATGTAGAGCACTCACCATGAATGGAGCTTGCAGGACTGGAAGTGGTTCTGGGCGAGTCAGAGCGTGAGTGGTGAGTGAACGGGAAGGCCTGGGACATTGCTGTGCACTACTGAAGACTTTAGAAACACGCTACACTTAGGCTGCATTACATTTATTTCCATTTGATATTTTATTTTATTAATTTTATATATTTTTGAGACAGGGTTTCACTCTGTCACCCAGACTGAGTCCAGTGGCGCGATCTCAGCTCACTGCAACCTCTGCCTCAAGCAATCCTCCCGCCTCAATCTCCGAGTAGCTGGAGCCACAGGTACGCGCCACCACGCCCAGCTAATGTTTGTATTTTCTGTAGAGATGGGACTTCTCCATGTTGTCTGGGCTGGTCTCGTACTCCCAGGCTAAAGCTGTCACCCTACCTTGGTCTCCCAAAGTGCTGGGACTACAAGTGTGAGCCACTGTGCTCGGCCAAATGTATTTTAAAATACACTTTTTAAAATAATAAATCAACTTTAGCTTGCTGTGACGTTTTTACTGTGTAAACTTCTAAGTTTGAAACAACGCTTTGACTTTCTTGTAATAACAGCTTAAGACACTCTACATTGTACACTTGTATTAAAATATTTTCTTTATTTTAACCTTTATAACATTTTAATTATTTTTACTTTTAAATTTTTTTTATTAAAAATTAAGACACAACACACACATTAGCCTAGGCCTACACAGGGTCAGGATCATCAATGCCACTGTCTCCCACCTCCACATTTTGTCCCCCTGGAAGGTTTTCAGGGGCAGTAGCAGGCATGGAGCTGTTTTCTCCTCTGACAACGATGCCTACTTCTGGATACCTCCTGAACGACCTACCTGAGACTATTTTATGTTACATTATTTTTAATAAGTAAGAGCGCACTTTAAAATAATAACAGAAGTATAGCACAGTAAATAATAAGCCAGTGTCACGGTCATTTGGTATCCTTATCAGGTCTGATGTACTATGCATAGTTGTAGGCTCTGGGCTTTTACACGCCTGGCAGCAGAGTAGGTTTGCTTACACCAGCACAACACACACACGTGGGGAATGCTGGGTGCTTCGGGGTCACTAGGTGATGGGAAGGTTTCAGCTTCCTTATAATCATATGGGATCACTGTCGTATATGGGGTCCATCATTGAGCAAAACATCATGACAGAGCACCTGACTGCATATCAATCACAGAGATGGGACTGTGTTGGTCAGCCACGCGGCATCGTTAAATATTATGTCTCATATCAACAGGTGCATTTGGAAAGGGAGCTGCTTACACATATTTCTCTTCAAAACTCTCAGAAAAAGTGTGCTAGCCTTTGCCCTGTCTCACTGTTTCTTCCTGGTTTCCTTTCCATTCTCCATGAAAAGCCCAAGAACACACACGGCAGGGAGAGCCTCTTCGAAGACGAGTGCAGGGCGTGTCTGAGGGGCCAGGCACCATAATCCACTTGTACTGTCAGGGAGGTCAAAGTGCCTGGGGTCTCACTCGCGACAAGTGTGTGGCATGAAGGCATTGAAGTGCATCCTCCAAAACGTGTTCCACTCAGCAGAGCCATCTCTCCCAGCCCCAGTCAATGCTCCCTCCGCCACACCCAGTTCCCTTTTTCAGAGGAAGTTGCAGGGCAGGATCCATACACAGCTATTCTATGTAGCTACCTACCTTCGAACAATGCCCTGGAACCCAGTTCAAACTCCCACTCTGTGAAATTTGCATGTCGGGTTTACATGACCAGTGATCAGCAGGATTTTCATCAAGCAAATTTGAAAACCGATTCTGCAAGCTATGCTGAGTCTCCTACTCTCTGCCATCATCGTCTTTGTCTTTTGATAACGAACTGACTACCCTTCCAATGACTTTACCTTGACTGAAAGACCAGAAAACTTGACAAAAAAAGTGGAAGACAAATCGGAAACGTGTTGCAATCCATGGTCCTTGCAGAGTTCTATTGGAAGACAAACCTCAGCTCTCCTGGGCTACCTTTTTCAGCCCTGCTTTTCCAAGTCTTAAAAAAAAAAAAAAAATCAACATTTTACAGGTAATAAAGAAAACGTATATAATCCCTTATTTTAGAGTGTGGCTTAAACTGCTTGTACAGAAAACACCCACCTTTGCAACATTAGCCTTTAAATTTCATCCCAAGGAGCTTTTCTCACCACACTCTCAGGTCCTTTCAGACGTGGTTAAATTGTGTATCTGAAAGCTACTTGGAATTCCTGTAGCTACTAAGCTCGATTTCTTGTTTCTTTTGGAAGAGGCTGTCAAAAGCAGAGTTTCTTTATAACCTATCACATGATAGCCACCACAGATCAAGTATCCTCTATGACAACCTCTTAGCTACCCGCCCCATCTCAATTAAACCTTCCTAACAGCATCCTTACAGATGAAGAAACTGAAGTTTGTGTGACTTAAATATCTTGCCTTAAGGCATTCATCCACTGAAGTTGCCTTCTTGGTCTAAACTTGAGCCTGCCCAATTCAAAAGGCTGGGTTCTTTCAACCTAAATCTACCCCTTATGAAGATTTTTATATATAACATATTATGAGTACTTGTGTTCTTGTTATCATAGATGTATTTTAAGAAAATAGAACCTGCTTTTCCAAAGTGCAAGTACTTTTTTATAACAGCCACTTAACTGGACACAATACGCACAGACATGTCAGTTTTTATATAGCTAAAAACTGAAATAAAACTGTACATTAAAAATGTATTTTGCCAATTTTCTGCAATGAAGGTGTATCGTTTTTTAAAAATTAGAGAAAGGAAAGCATTGTTTCAAAGTATCGTATTTGGATTCAATCAATATGGGAACATTATCAGTGACATGCTGGGTGCTGGGCTGATCATGCATGTATATTAAATCTAGTTTATTTTAAGCTGCCACTCTGAGGTAGATGATATTTGCCTGCTTTTTTAAATGAAGAGGCTGTGGCTAGAAATGTTAAGTAACTTCTTCAAACAGGCACTATGTGCTGGAGCCAGGGCTTAAACCAGCCCCTCTCTATAAGTGCAACCCCCTTTCACTATATTCCTGACTCTCAGATCTGCGTACACATAGGGCGGATCTCATGAAGATGCAGATTTTGATTCACTAGACCTGAACAGAGACCTGAGGTTTCGCATGTCCTCGGAGTTGTCAGGCAGCTGCTGGTCTTTAAGTAGCGAGGTACTATGCACATTGCTATAATAAAACTTTTCAGAAATCTAGCCATCTCTTATTTTGCAATAGTACTTTCTGATTCTCTGGAATATTCTCTATAGTTTCAGGGAGCAAAGAGGTACCCATTTTATTGATTAGGCAACTAGGACTTCTTCCGTGAAAGTCAGTTTTCTAAGTTCTAACAAGTGAGAGGTAATAAAATATAGTAAATCAAATGCAACCCTTGAATTCCCTAGGTTCAAACTATTTGCCTCAAACTACTCCTGGTCTACCTGACAGAGTCACTGAGAGACATAATTGCAGTAATGCAGATAAAGCATGGAGAAGTCTTAGAGCTATTCCTAGCACATAGTAAGCAGTAAATACATGTCAGCGTTGATTATTGATAGTGCAAAGAGTAAGAAACAGTAGACTCAAGTTAATGAAATCACACTGTACAAGTTGCACAGAATGACAGAGCACAACCTATGAAAACAACTCAATATTTTATTGACAAATAACTCTACAGGAGTCAATGGTGCAATGTGGCTGCACAGACACCAAAATAGCCTTCGGTTCCATTTAAAGAAGCGCATCCCTGTGGGCGCAGATCAGGAGACAATTGAGGGGCTTCACTTCAAGAAATACAGTCAAACTCACGCTTTCCACAGAAAAATAACCATTCTGGTGGAGTGATATAAAATCAATTATTCTGCTAACATTACCTGGGCCCCAGACTGAATATACTCCCAACACCGCACAAGTTGCTAGGATACAAAAACCAAGTAGATACAATCCTTAATTTAAGCATCTTGGAAATATCATTGAAGAACCTAAAATATTTAGTTTGGAGAAGTCATCAGAGATGTGTAGGGACATCTGATTGATTGGTGCCTACAAAAGTTGCAAAAGGAGCAAGTGATCAACACATGAAACTCAGTCTTTATGTCTCAAGGAGTTGATTTAGGGCCTGTCGTGTAAGAGATCACTATTCCAGTTAATTGAACTATGAAAATAATAAGCACCTATTGGAATAAATTTAATCCATACAGAAGAGTCTAAAGAACAAACTGTTACAACTAGTGTCAATAATTTTGATTTGCTTCATCAACAGTATTGATACATTCATGTTTTTAAGGAAAAATTGTGATGGCTTAGAGTTTCCAACCATGAGTGTTCAATGTACTGACTTTAATTCAACGTACTGAATTCTCAGTCTTCGTAGTAAAAGGTGGCAAAGGTATTGGACTGAGGGTTGGAAATATGTGAACATAACAGATCTCCGTTAGATCGTAGCTCCAAGGATCTTCATACACACTTTCCATTAGAGCTCACAGCAAAAGGCAATTCTATGAATCTTAAACAAATATATCAATAAAAGTGTTCACAGGTATTTGAAAGGGAATGAGAGGTTTGAGAAAGTCTCTTGGAGCAGGTGGCTGTTAGAGACTCTGAGCATGGGAAATACTAAAAAATAATGTAAAAGGAGTTTTATAGGAATTCTCCACAACTCAAGCCCTAAACTTCGAAATCTGCTTGTAGGTAATGCCATCCTTGTCATAATTGGATTCTGAATGAAAACAGAAATTAGAGTTATTTGAAATTGAGTTTTAAAGTAGAACAATTTGTGTTAGGGTTATCACAAACTGTTATTGAGTAAGGCATTAGTTAATGATGCTTCATTCCTGGATGTTTTCCTATACTCCTTCTAGTTGTAACAGAAAAGAGAGATATAGAGATCCAGCTTTAAATCTCCGACAATATTGTGAATAAAATTTAACGCTGATAATTAAAATTGAATGAAGTACTTCATTGTAGAGACCTTTTGTATTAATGTTTGTAGGTTTTGAATGAATATTTGTAGCTTACCCAAAGGCACATGTTTGTTTAGAAACAGTTGTTAAAGTTTGCATTCTGGTTAATTAAAAAAGAGCAAATGGCTAGAAATAAATGTGATTACTACTGCATTTCACGTTCATTAGTATTAAATAGCTTTAATAAGAGTGTGCACTTAAAAAGTTCCCTTTCTGATGTTTGTGAAGTCAATACCTTGAGTTGTATCGAAAGGCTTTTCAAGTAATACAAAGCTATTTGGTATTCATAGCGAGGTTCTCCTTTTCCACTAGGACAAAATAAGTGACTATATTTAAGTCCATACAGTAGAATACCTTTCACATTCTTGTATATGTCATTCCCTCAAATTTACATGCTGTCTCCCACCAAACACTAAATTTAATGCTGTGCAATTTAGACACATACAGACACTTGGATCTGACTCATTTTGATCGTTTTTGAGAATCGAATGTTCAAAAATAAATTATGGGTAAAACATAATGTTCACCTTGCATTATAGAATTATGAAAAAAAGGCAAAGATTTTTGTTTGTTTGCTTTAGAAGGTACAGTTCTTTTAACATTGTATAAAGATATCTTGGGATTTATTTTAGATACCTTTTAGGAGAATGTGTTACTTTTTAGAGAATTTTTAAATTGTGCACCTTGCCCATTTCACACATCTGACTCCCTTTGACGGTCGTTCACAATACTCTGGTGGTAATGAGAGCCTTTATTACTTGCATTCTAAGTGCATAGCTTAGTATATTGCTCACATACTTTTAAAGATCTCTGAGCATGTGGATAAGGTTGGAAACTCCCAGTTATAAAGGCAGCTATTGCAATTTCACAGACTTGAAACATGCAATTCAGATTTTAATGCTGTTACATTACTAACTATGGCTGTTAATGACTTGAGTGGGGCCAACTCATCTTGTACTCTTGCCTCTGGTCCTCCAGCTATACTCACCATCCCTGGTCATTCTCGCTGTTGCCTTTTTTTCTTGCATCCGCTGATCCTTCAGTCCCCTCTTCACATATCTCCTCTCACACATCTCAGTTCCAGAGTCAATGTACCCAAGAAAGCCCAGAAATCATCCTCCTTAATACGACCTCGTCTCCCAACTGGCTGTGTTCAGCACCTCCTCTGAACTCATCTGTGTATCCAGCTACCTAATTGTATGACATACTGAAATCACCAACCGGCCTTCCTGTCCTGCCTGGAGAACAGGTGCAAGTCTAATTTCTAGCTCCAGTGTCCGCTAGCTATACCACTTTGGGCTTTGCCTTAAAATAAGGAGAATTAGAAACTCTCTGGCCATGATTGCTCATCTACACAATTTTCAGTTTGAGGAATATCCTACTGGGGTGTTGTAAGGATGAGTCAGGTGGCATTTGTTTGGTTCTCTTATTGAGTTCCCTTTCATAACAGTCTCAACGTCTTCTCAAACTCTTTGATGTGAATTGAAAACATTTCTTCTGTCATACTGTTCATAAGACACATTTTTAAAACACTGAGATAAATATGGAACTATTAAAAGAATATTTAATCTCGACTTACATATGGGATACTTTTTCCTCTGAAAAGTTTCACAGATATAGAAAGATATAGACATTCTCACTCATTTACTTACAGAATCTCTACTAGTTCCCAAGAAGTGAGTGACATGTTCTATTGGGCTTACACAGATTCTTATAGGAAAGAAAATTGGAGAGCCCAATGCAGGCCCTTCCTCATCAAACTCTTGCCTTTTATCTTCCCTAGGTCCTGCAACTGTTCATGTATGGTACGGCACCCCTTCTCCATGCTCATTTGCTGTTCAGTTGAATCAAAGCAGTTTGGTGAATGAGACTTTGTGACAAGATGGCAGCATTCAATTTTAACTATTCACATAATATACTATTGGAATTAGTATCTAGTCTTTCTGCTGAATGAGCTGTTCTTTGTAAAGAAGATATATGTAAAGAAATAAGTTGATATGCATGTATGTTTGTACACATGTGTATAAGTCTGTGTATAAAGCCTTACAGTAACTTCTGTAAGAGAAACTGGATCTTTTGCCATGCCATCATGGCAAATTTTGCTATAAATGTTAAAACTATCTTTTTTTTTCTTTTTAGGTGATTCCCTGTTCTTAGAAGAAAAGGACCACTTTGCCGCTCAGAAAGTGAGCCAATTGTGAAGATGTTTGAAGATCCAGAAACTACAAGACAAATGAAGCCAATCACAAGTGCCAGATGCTGGTGACTCACTGGCTGCGTATTTTCACATCTATAGGTAAACATGATTTCCTTCCAAATAAGACTGCTATGTGGGAGTAGAGGAATGGTTCTAAATCCATTCTAAGATAATCTGGCCTCTGAAATTTGTTTTTTGTTTGTTTGTTCTTTGGTGGAAGAGCTATATTTTTAAAAGTCAACTTTATTGGGAAATAATTCACATACAATAAAATGCATACACAATTTGAGTATACAGTTTGGTAAATTTTGACAAATGCATACATTTACAATAATGGTCGCTTTGAACATGATATAAAACATTTTCATCACCCCAGAAAATTTCCTCTTGACCCTTTGCAGTCAACCCTCCTCTGCTCTTTAGAACCAATGATTCCATTTCTATCTTAATATTACTATTAAGGATCGATGGATTTTGCCTATTGCAGAACTTCATATTAATGGAATCATAACATATACACTCCTTGGGGTCTGAATTCTTTGGATCAATATCATGTTTTAGAGATTCATTGGTGTGTAACACAAATCATTTGTTCCTCTTTATATTGCCAAGTTGTGTGACTATGTCACAGTCTGTTTATTCACCTGTTGGTGTGTGAAGTTATTTTAGTTTTTTTATGATAATGCATAAAATTAGTATGAACATTTATGTACTAGTCTTTTTGTGAACATACACTTTTATTTACCTGTGATAAATATTTAGTAGTGGAATTATTGGGTCATATTGTAAGTGTAGCAGTTAGATTCCTTAAGACTGTTCCCAAGATACCCCAACTCTTGGTTTACACACCCTGTATAACCGTTTTCTTTTGATTATGGGTAGGACTTCTCAATGATGAATGTTATTTCTATGATTAGTTAACAAAGATGTGGAGATTTGCAGCTGTAATTAGCATTCCCAATCTGTTGACTTCAAGTTAATTAATAGGGAGATTTTTCTGAGTGAACCTAATCTAATCAACTGAGCTTTTAAAAAGAGGCTCTAACGGTGAGAGATTCCCCTGTTGGCCTTGAAGAAGCAAGCTGCAAGGAAATGAGTTTCTCACAACAACCATATGACCTTAGAAGAGCACCGTGAGCCTTAGATGAGTCCTCAACCCTTGTCCACACCTTGATTGAAGCCTGTGAGCAAAGTACCCAGCTAAACATTGCCTGGACTTCTAATCCAGGGAAACTGTGAGGTAATAAATGTAAGTGGTTTTAAGCTGCTAGATTTGCAGTAATTTGTTACATAGTAATTTGTAAAAACTAATATAATAAGTGTATGCATAACTTTACAAAACACTGCCAATTCTTATTTTCAAATGTGGCTTACCATTTTACATTCCCAAGTTCAATGTATCAGAGTTCCAGTTGCTCCATATGCCTGACAACACTTGATGGGCATGTCCTTTCAATTTCTCCATGCAAGCGAATATATTCTAGCATCTCATTGTGGTTTTAAGTTGCATTTTCCTAGAAGCAAATGACATAAAATAGGATTTCTTACGCTTCTTGGACGTTGGTATATCTTCTTTTATGAAGTGTCTGTTTAAGTCTTATGCCCATTTTTGTTGAATTTTTTTCTCAAAATTGGTTTCTACAAATGCTTTATGTAATCTTGATATTAATCCTTTTCCAATTATTCAGATTAAGAGTACCTTCTCCCAGTCAACGACTTGTCTTTTTACATTTTCCACTGTGTCTTTTGAAAATCAGAGGACTTTTTCTTTGAATAAGATAAATTTATATATTTTTAATTTGTATGGGTTTTTTTGTTCTAAGAAGTCTTTGCCTACTTTAAAATTGCAGAATGTTTTCTGCTAGAATTTTTAGACTTTTAGTTTCTCCATTTAGGCCTAGGATCCAAGTAAGTCTTTAAATCAGTTAGTGTAAGTCTTCCAACTTTCCCAACTCTTCAAGATATTTTGGATATTCTACATACTTTGCATTTCCATATAAATTCTAAAAACAGCTTACCAATTACTCTGAAAGGCCTGCTGAAATTTTTATTAGAAACATAATGAATCTATGAATCATTTTGGAGAAATGGATATCTTAGCATTACGTATTTCATTTTATGAACATTGTCTATCTTTTTATGTATTTAGACCTTTTCTGTCTTTTCTCAGTAACGTTTTCTAGTCGTTTTTACAGAGGTCTTGCACATCAGTCATAAAATTTATTTCTAAGTATTAGCGAGGCTCTTACAGATGGTATTTTATAAAAGTATTTTTTCACTGCTTATGTTTTATATATTAATCATTATCTTACAGCCTTGCCAAATTCATTTATTCATCCTACTAGTTTTTTTCAATATTCCTTAGAGTGTTCTTCATAGACAATCCTGCCCTTTGTGAAAAGCAACAGTTTTACTTCTTTCTTCCCAATTATTATCCCTTTATTTATTTTTCTTGCATTATCACTCTAGCTATGACCTCTCACAACATTGAACAGAAGTGGTGAGAGCTGATACCCATGTTTTACTCCCAGTCTCAGGAAGAAAGCATCCAGTCTTTTACCATTAAGGGTAACATTAGCTATAGGTTTTATACATACTTTTCTGTAGTTTGATGAAGTTTTATTCTTTCTTTGCTGAGAGTTTATTTTTTAAATTAATAAATAGACTCATATTTTATTGCTGAATTTTAATAGATAATATAGTTTGGCTGTATCCCCACCAACATCTCACCTTGAATTGTAGCTCCCATAATCCCCACATGTTATGGGAGGACCCAGTGAGAGGTAATTGAATCATGAGGTTGGGTCTTTCTCATGCTGTTCTCATGATTGTGATCAAGTCTCATGAGATCTGATGGTTTTATAAAGAGCAGTTCTGCACGTGCTGTCTTTGCCTGCTGCCACGTAAGACATGACTTTGCTTCTCCTTCACCTTCCACCATGATTGTGAGGCCTCCAAAGCCATGTGGAACTGTGAGTCAGTTAAAACTCTTTCCTTTATAAATTACCCAGTCCTTGGTATGTCTTTATTAGCAGGATGAGAATGGACAAATACAATGCATATGGAGGACTTTTGCAATTAAAGATTAGAAATAATAATCTGTAATTTGTCCATTTCAGTGTGTTTGGCCAAGCTGCAGTTCATTCACAAAATAATTCCCAATATCATCACGGCAACATTGATCTCTTCCTGTAGTCATCTAGGGCTGCTTTAATAAAATTAGTCATCTAGGGCTGCTTTAATAAAATATCACAGACTAGGTGCCTTAAGGAAAAAAATTGCTTCTCACAGTTCTAGGGGCTATAAGTATAAGAAGAGTGTGACAGCAGGGTTGGATTCTGGTGAGGTCTCTCTCTTTGTCTTGCCAATGGCTGCCTTCCTGTGGTGTCCTCATATGACCTTTCCTCTGTGCACGACTGATGTCTTTCTCTTCTTATAAGGACACCACATATGGATTTTGAGGGAACAAGATCCAATCTATAACAACCACTCCCAAAATATCTTGATGCAGCTCAGAGAGTATGTTCATCCACACACTCAATTGTATGACTCTGATGAGAAAACCAAAGGAAAAGTATTCTGTAAACATTCATCTTATCCACGTGTGATAAGATTATAATAACGGATATACCTCTATTTTCTTGAAACTAAGTTGTCACTGACTGTAAGTTATGTTTCAGTTTCAGAAATAAGAAGATGGGATAGGGAGAGTGTATTTTGGAATCAACGAAAAACAGCATTCTTACGCAAGTGCCTTTTAGATTTGGGATATTAACAGATCCATAAATTCAAGACAAAACAAAAATTGATCATTACCTCACATTTGGGATATATAAGCATTAAAACATAGGAAAGATCACTCTAAAAATAAATAGTAGTCCTTCCCACTAAGGAACACACATATGTATCTAAATTTATTTACATTTACGGAACAGTGCCAGCTGAGAGAATAGAATTTGGGAATCCCTGCTACAGAAAATGAAGAACTGAGATTTAAAGATCAAAGACACTAGGAAGAAGAGGAAAACGTGCTCACTGCAGTAAAACAGACTTGATCAATCTTTTGACTGCTTTATCAACTAAGGAAGGTGCAATGACGATGTGTCAGCTTTGGATGAACATTAAATTAGCAGGAGAATTATTTCCAACATTCTGTCCATTACATGATCGTAGGCCATGATAACAAAGAAGCAAGACTTGTGGCAGCCAAAAGTAGAAATTAAGTTTCTGCAGAGATGTATCTGAGAAGGCATTTTTAGCCACTTCCACAATCCACATGGAGAGGGAATTCTAGGCAAAGCCAGAGGGCTGGACTAGAAACAGGTGCATTTGTGAAGAAAAGAAAAAATACATCAATGATTTCCTGTGCAAAATGTATGCTTTGCAGCCTCAGGTCACCTGGGAGTTCTCATTTATGTGGGCACTGTAGCAATTAACACTTTATATTTTTTCACACAGTAATTCCATTAATTAAATATCTCTATATAACTTTATGCATAGAGTGCTGTTTTAATATAAATTTCAAGTACTGCAGGTAATGAAGATACAAACCAGGCAACACTATACCATTGAACTCATTACTTGGAGGAATTTATAAAAATATGCTTAGAAGGAAGTAATTCACCTATAAAAGATTTATAGCATTTACTGGGTCAACCAATTCCTATCATAGCAAGTTGAATCTACACTCATTAACTTGGTTCATTTCTGAAAATAATTGTCTTAGCCTCTTCCAAGCTGAAGAGCGCATGAGTTCTCACCAGAGCAACCGTGTCTTGGCAGAAGCAGGAGGGGTCACTGTGCTTAAGGAGGACACAGCTGGAGGAGAGAGGTCGGAATTGGCCTTGAACCCGAAATTTTTTCATCCAGGCATCGATCGCTGTTTGCTCACTGTCACAGACTTAGAGCTGCATGTATTTTGCCTTTGATCCTGAGAAATACTAACAAGCAGAATTAAAAGCAAGTGGTCCTAGGAAGCCTCCATCACTGGTTGCCTGAACACTTGAAGGCAAAAAACCAAACAGCATGATGGGTCTCCAAGAGCCAGAGCCTGGGGCAAAAATACAAAAGCCCTATCTACAGTAGGAATACGGATGACGCCTTCTTCACCTTTGTTCATTCCACCCAGGTAGGGCATTTACTGGGGCAGGATGATGTGTCTAGCGCCGCAGGTGAGTCAGGACAAATGGACTCCCAGTGTGGACTCTTGGAAGCATCTCTCTCTTACCTTTGAAGGTTATTGAACCTCTCTGTGCCTCAAGTCGCTCATGAGAAAAATAGAGATTATTATAGTTATCCACCAGATATGTTTGTGTGAGCGAGATGCATTAACTGCTTGGCATATAGTACTCACAAATACTAAATGTAAATAAAATATTTAACATAGATAGCAGCTATCATTATTATTTAAACTGTCATCTTAATCATGTAATCCTAAGGAAGTTACGATTACCGTATTGTTATTATTTCAACTTTTCCAACAAGGAAGTTAAGCAACTCATTCAGAATCACAGGGATCGTTAGGTGGCTGAAGCCAGCTTTTTGTGTCCTCAGGTTTTTCTTCTACTACAGCCGGCTGGGGAAGGGAGAACAGGGAATGGTAGGGACAGAAACTGAGAGTAGAAAAGGAACTTCACGTGCATGCCAGGCACTTTACTTGTGTTACTCTATTTGGTCCTCACGATATGCACGTGGTCAGGCAGTGGCTGTATTTTAAGGTTTTGGAACTTGAGGGTAAGCAAGGCTACTTAATTTTCTTGCCATGGTGACAACATTATTTCAAATGGCTGAGAAAGACTTCTCAGGTGTGTTGAAAAGTAAAGATTATGCTTTTCTTTATGACAGAAACAGAGTGAAGTTGACATGGGACTGGTTAAGGCAGAGTTGGAGTGAAGGGTCAGAGCTATCCTGGAAAAAACATGACTGGCTTTGGACTAACCTCAGTTACACTATGGGACTTTTGGCGAACACCGGCTCACATTCTAGCCTTGAGTCCTAGAGCTGCAGACTTTTCGCGAGACTTGACCCGATACTGAATGTCTAGAACAGAAACAACAAACTCTAGCTTGCCTTTCCTAAATCATCCAGCACGCCGCAGCAGGATCTTCCGTAACTTCCCAGTTGTAGGAAGTATCAAGCTCTCCCCAGCCAGGCCCTTGCTGATTTCAGCACAACCATGGTAACACTATTGCAGATTGCATTTCTGTGAGTTTGTAAATGCAAGACTGAAAAAAAAAAAAGAATATAAACTCTGAACCGCGTCATTGAAATTGAATGTGTGAGATGTGTGAGGGAATTCTTGCCTGTAAGATGAGGGTTAGCTGGTTGGTCTTCACAGAAATGGCCGTGCCCAAAAGCTGATCCGAAAAGCAGCATAGAATGTGGCTACAGGGGGAACTATACTTGGATTCTCACTGGAGCAGCTGTTGAGGGGCCGTGCACAGGAATGTGAGAGTGTGGAGGCAGTGGTGGCAATATATCAGGCGGCTCACATTCTAGCCGATCTCACAACAACTCTGAAGTCTGGTGAAGTTGGTGAGAGCTTCCAACTTCGCAGGCCAGGTGGACTGGGGTGTCCTAAACATTGTGCTCCCCGCAAAGCATGTATTTCTGCAACACTCAGATGGAATGAAAGTGATTTGAGAGATGATAAAGCATTAGTGTGTCCAAGTGAACTCCAGAGCTTGCAGTCTACCCTCCCTATGGCAAAGCTGAGGAAATAGCCTCGAGGGACAGAGAATAACAGGCAGAGAAGCAAAGAGGATCTTTCAGCTCAGGTCCCCAAATCCAGGCAGCTGTGTGGTTTTGGTTTGTTTCACAATGCCATGGAAAATCTGAAATCCTCTGTATAACTGAGTGGATAGACGGGTAAGCAAATAGACCGTCCAACTGTTCTGCAGATAAGGTGCAGGTGCCTCAGGACAGGTGAGCGTCAGTGAGGAAGAAGGAGGCTGTATCCCAAATTGAGACGTTTAGAAGCTCTGGGCTTCATTTTTCCTAATCTGGACAAGCCACTCTCCCTCTCTGGGCCTCAGTTCTTAAATCTTTAAAATGCAAGAAAGCAAAGAAATTTACAGCTCTAAGATTCCTAGTATCCTATTTTAAAAACTTCTCTGCCTCTCTAAAAAGATGAGAGGAAATATGGACAGAGAAAGGGACAGGAGAAGAGAGAATGTGCGAAGAAGAAAGAGAGAGATTCCGGCTTCAACAGCCATCAGTGTCACGTTTCCCTTTTCTCTGAAAGCCAAGAGACCTTCAAACGCCTGCCTATTCCGGGGTAAGACATCCCCAGAGGCAACCACGCCTGGGGATTTTCCAGGGATCAGGAGCAATTAAAGGACACATAGCTTTCCACTTCCAGCAGGCTGCTTCCAGGGCAATCCCCGGAAGGCCTGGGAGGACACCGATACAAGAATGCGGTTGCACCCTTCCTCGAAGGAAGCGTCAGGGCCTGCGGCCACAGCTGTTTCCCGGCCCACCCTCTTTTATTCCTCTGCGTAGTCTCATGGCCTTGGGACCTGTCGGGCATTCCTGGGTGTGGGCACAGATGCCTCTGACCACCACCCGACGAGAAGTATCTCCGGAAGAGTGTCCTACCCTATTTATAGCTGCTCCTCAGTTACTTTATTTTACCTTGGGCCACACAAAAAGATCATAAGATACTTCCAGGTAGCCTACTAATCCACGAGTTTGAAGAGCAGACAGGGTAGAAAGCTCCCTTTGCCACTGTGTCTTGCAGATACTGCAGTCACAGATGTCTCCACCTCCTTTCTCACCACTTGGACAGAAGATAAGTCATCATGAGGTCTCTGGGACTCCTTGAAGGGCTAACCCTGCCCTATGTCCACCTGTGTCCGCACAGGCCATGACACAGTAAAGTCAGGGGTCCTTTCTGTAGTCCCGGGGCCTTCACGAGCCTTGGCGCTTCCTCGTCTCTGCTGCTTCATGCATCCTGCTCAGAGCAGCCCACACACAGGAAGAAAGCACAGGGCCAGGCCACATCGCATCTCTCACAAATGGACAAACTTGACTCGTCATTGTTTAGAGGTGGTTGGCACCAGGTCTGACTTCAGTGAATATCTGGAAAGACTTAGATTACAGCTCAGCTTTGCATTTCAGAAGAAGCTGGAGTGGGGTTTCAAAGACAGTCCTACAGGGCTCCTTCCCTCCCATTTTCTGCAGAGCATGGCACCTCTGCAGTTCACCAGACGTCTCCACAGGGTTGCAGAAAGACCTAGATTATAGTTCTGAGAGTGAAATCAGATAACCAGCCTCGAGAACTAGGGAAAAACACGAGAATTTTGGGTTGAGTTTCTGCATCTGTAAATTGAAAGGAATTCTAACTAGATGATCCTAAGGACTCTTTGAGGACAGAGATCCCCGGAATCAGTAAGCTGTACTGTGCTGAGAATTTAGTAACACACAGTTCTCATCAGAGATAGAGGCAAGAAGGTAGTTTTCATAAAAGAGAGAAGGTAATGTTGATTTCTGTTTTCTAGAATCCAAACTGACCTTATTTGGAGCCAATGGTAACTTAAGTTGTAAGACTTTTAACAGATGCAAACAATTTGTCCTTGAATCTGGGGTTGCTCTGTCTGGTGACAATTCTGGTGCTTTTCTATGTGAGGCACTAAAAAAAACCTGAATGTCCAAATTCAGGTATATGTATCTAATGGAAAGGTCTTGGCATTGTGTTCTGAGTCAGATCTCAAAGGCAATAGCAGGCCTGGCGGTAGGCACCATGGAAGCAGGCACTGGCCTCGTGAGCTTCACCTTGTAGGATTACCCCAGTCTTTTTCTGTGGTCAGCTGTTCTAGAGTCATCACAACTGGTCTAGAGGTGTCAAAGATGGGGAATGAAGGAGAAGGAAGTCTTCACGAAGCCTAACATGGAGGAGTGAGATGATAAGCAGACTATTTGGGAAAAACTGGTATTATGCCAGTATCAGTAAAAAGATTGCAATTGGTCTAGAAAGACCTAGAAACCAGATGGTTTCCACTGTGCACAGTGAAATTTGATTCTAGCTCTATCACCTCAACCAGCTGTCTGACATTGGGGATGCTAGTCCCACTGTCTGGACCTCTGCAGCTTGGTCTGTACGATGGGGCTAACATGGCCTGGCAGTCGCTTCAGCTTTGCCGTCCTGCGCTTCTCTGGCACAGACTCCTCAGGGCAAGCAGGGTTCTCATGGCCACCAGTCACCACTCCCTCCTCGCTCCCTCCCACGCAGCAGACCGGGCTGCTAGATGAGAGCATGAGCAGGGCAGCAGCCGGAAGCACACATGCCCACTGGATTCCAGCTATTTCCATGCTCTGGTTCTGCCCACACAGGCTGCCTTGGCAGAAGTGCCAAATCTGCAGCTGCCACCCAGAGCACTTGTGGAGCCTGGTCAGCAGCCCCGCCCTGCTGGAGTCCAGAGAGGGACACCCAGGCAGCCCACAGTGTTCTCTAGAGCAGAGGCAAAGAGTCTCACAACACAGATGACCCTGCAGCCCGGCCCGTCACATACAACGCAGAGATCACCCCTGGGAGTGACCAGTAAACATTTAACGAAGGCAATCACCTCTCAGTGTGAGCATTTTGGGCTTTCTGAAATTGGATATTGGTGATGCTTTGAATCGGAAGGCAGGGAAATGAAGACAGGAACTAAGACTTCTTCATCCTTCTCCACCGTCCAGCAAGGACAACAGTTTGTCCTCAGAGTATATGGCAGGTGGGAGATGAGCCAGCATCGACAGCCCCACTTTATGACAAGTAAATCTTGTTCCATACTGCCATGCTACTTTCTCTAATACTGATATGGAACGCCTATAGGGTGTTCTAAAGAGCAGATACCGCTCGCAGAACATTGTTTACACTCATGCACTTATGGCCCATGACAACCCTAGGAAGTCCTATTATCACTGCCGTTTTACTTACGATGAAACTGAGACATGTGATTTGCCCAAGGTCAGAGAGGTGGTAAGAGGTAGTGTTAGGAGGCAACGCCAGGACTCTGACTCGAGGTCCTTCTGAGTCCAGGCTATGCTGCACTGATCCACAGTTAGCTGGCAATCTGCAGTCATAGACACTGGAGCAAAGCTAGCAGAAAAGGAAGAGGTCAAGACCAACAGAATGACAGGTTCTCCCGGTTAGATTTCTCCACCAGAGAGTGGGATTTCCTCCAGTGTCCTGGATCTAAAGGTTGTCAGGAGACCTATATTGACCCTAGGAGTCAGGACCTGCACCTGCATAACCTTCCAGGGGAAGAGTGGCTTAAGGAGGAACAGAGCTCACAGACTCCTTGCTGTGCCCAACAGGGTAGAGGCAGGTCCTCTCAACTGTGCTCCCAGGGCACCCTCCCCTGCCATCTCCCATGAAGCAACTCAGCACTTTCTTTTAGAGTTATTTGTCTTATCATCAGACTGTGAGCTCCTTGGATACCTCTTCTAATATCCTAAGGACATAACCCAATGCTTGGCACACAGCAGGTACTCAAGAAACATTGGTGCAATAAGTCAACAAACTAAAAGAAAAGTTGACTTTTTTTCTTGAGTGTCCAGGCTCCCAGGGAGATAATAGAGGCAGGAACCCATCAGCAGGCTTTTGTTATAGTTGAGCTGATGTCTCCTGAGGTAGAATAAAGGGAAAAATTATTGAAGGTAATTGTTGAGTCAAAAAAGCAATTACATGAGGAGCATCACATAAATATGTACACATGACTGGACATGCAAATGTTCTCAATCTAGAAAGTGCCATAGCTGTTTTTTCCTTAATCTTCTCCTTGTTAACACAAAGCACTTGACAAAGATTAATAAAACACGACACTTTCTTCCCGGGGAATTTACAATAAAGTAGTGGAGAGACACACACATGAATAAGCAATGTAAGGAGGCCAAGAGGCTGGTTGGAGAAAGTGCAGAAACGGATGCCATTTACTGGCTTTGATTTGGCCAGTCTTGTGGCTCCAAATATGGCGCAGAAGCTTTGGTGTGGAGGGAGCTAACACTCCCTGCCTCTGGGGGAAATTAGCACACAGAACCAGAAACGCTCAATGTTCAGAGAGCAGACTTTCTCTTACTGGGATGTAGTGGATACCAGGTATCCATGCTGGCTTGGAGAACACTGACTTTTTATTCCGCAGAATTCTCACAGAAGAACAAGAGTTGAGTTGGACACCATATCTTCCAATGGGAGTCCCCTTTGCTAACCCTGAGCTTTGCAGGGGAGAAGATAAAAGGCGTGTTACGGTGTAAGACTGTTGGTGACTTGGGCATCGGATGAGCCCTTACAGGAAGACTTCACCCCTGGGAGGAGCAGAGAGAGGCTAGCTGGCCTTCCCAGGGGCCTGGCAACATTTGCCTGGACATGGTTGCCAATCAGCACAACTTAACCCCTTTAGTAAGTGGATTCGTATACAGTGTTGAGATTGCCAAGTTGGGTCACTTTAGAAAATATTAGAGATAAGGGAGGTAGCAGCAGAAAATGTCTGAAGTCAAATGCTTGCCTGATAAATGCCTACTGCTGCTAATTTTCTTGAGTCAACCAAAACAATGTGACCTGTGCAAATTTCTGAGCATGGAGAACAGGAATCTTCATGACAGTGACCCTGGCTCCCTCTGTCTTCCCCCGATGTGGGCTTCTGTGTCTTCTGCACCAATCACAGAGTTTTCTGATCATCTTTAATTCCCAGGAAGACCATCTCTTTCTTTCCATGATAACTTTCCTGCTCCCATGCAAGCTCCATCATAGATGAGAAGTTGGCATGCCTTCCCACCTCACCTACTCACAACTTTTTGACTACCTGCTCCATATATCATTATCTGTATTTGCTTCCTAGGGTTACCACAAAAAAATAACCACAAATTGGATGACGTGGAACAACAGAAAATTACTTTCTCACAGTTCTCAAAGCTAGAAGGGTAAAATCAAGATGTCATCAAACCCATGCTCTTTCTGACAGCTCTAGGGAGGAACCCTTCCTTGCCCCTTTCTGCTCCTAGTGGCTCCCTGTAATCTGGGTTTCTTTTGACTTGCATCACTGTAGTTACATGGCCTTCTCTTCCCTGTGTGTCTTCATATGACTTTCTCTCTGTGCATGTCTGTCTTTGTGTCCAAGTTTCCTTTTTTAATAAGGATACCAGTTATATTGCATTAGGGTCCATTCTAGTGATTTCATTTTAACTTGATTACCTCTGTAAAGACACTGTTTCCAAATAGGGTCATAGTGTGATGTAGTAGGGGCTAATACTTTAACGTATCTCTTTGAAGGGGAACATAATTCAATCTTTAACACTGTAAGTCACACACTTTACATAAATGGCTCCCTTTAAATGTTACTACAACCCTGTGAGTTTGATATCATGGTCCTCACTGGAGAAGTGGGTTTTCCTGTTTGTTTTGTTTTGGGCTTGTCATTTTTTCTTAATGTGAAAATATTCACAAGTCAGGACAAAAACAATAGTCTGGGAGAAATTAATCATCTTCTATTTCGTTTCTCACAAGGGGGTCCATGGATCTCCTATGTCAGAAGCACCTGGGATGTTGTTCTAAATGCAGATTCCTGGCTTTCTTGTTTTCCTAAATTGAAATGTGTGGGAGAAGAACTTCTCTGTAATACATTCTGTAAGTCACTCTTACACCACCTTGGGTTGGTGTAAGAATGCCTTCTTTTGAAATTTGCTTCTAACACGATGGAGTAACGGGGCCAGCTTTACCCACTTTCCTTAGACAACTAGAACACTGGACAAAATATTGTTACAGGATTCTTTCATTGCCATTTCACCAGCTGCAAATCTCTGTGGCTGCCATGACCTTTTTCCAGGGCTTAGCTCAGGCCCACTGGGCTCACTCCACCCACTTGGTCCAGCAGGCTGCCCTCGGCTTGCCCTACAGTCAGGATCCCTCACCTGAACAGGGACTCTGTGCTCAGCCTGTGAATGGACTAGGTGTGCTGCAAGCAGCTTCCATGTTGGGAGCCAGTGTTTAGACAAGGGAAACATGGTGGCACCTGAAAACTTGAAGATGCAACTGCAGAGCCCCAAGGTATGCTGCAGCCTTTGCTCAGGGAGTCCAAGGTCTGAGTTCCTAAGGAATGATGCAGCTCTTCACTCCCGTAGCTCCACAAGTGGGACTATGTTACAAGCTCTTTTATTTCTGCCACTCAGCTTGGCAAAAAGAGGGTAAGTTACAGCTTATTCATTCCTGCTGCCTGCAACTCAGCTAGTTCTGGGTTCTCATCCCGCAACCAAGAGGATGAAGGTACACAGACATTGGAGTGTGAGTAAGGCAGAGAAGAATTGCATTGAGTGACAGAAGGAAAACTCTCAACTGCAAGAAGGGACCCTGAAGGCAAGTTGCCTTCAGTTGCGAGTGGGGGCCCCAAAGTGGGTAGCCATCTGTGAGGCTGGTCCAGGGGTTTTTAATGGGCTCGGAATGGGAGAGGGCACACTGATTTGTCCATGCATGGGCTCCTGAAAAAGTACCATTCAGTTGGTTAAAAGGCATGATCCAGAAGGAATCAATTGAGAGAGAGAGAGGATAAGACGGGGATGGAAGCTCTCACTCTGGTCATGGCCTCTATCTGGAACCTACCAGCTCAGTTTTCAGGCTTTAAACTGTCTTTGGCTTCAAGGTCGGGTTTCATGGGGACCTGTTCCTGTCCGCCCAGGAGATTGTCTGTCTCCTATTCCTATCAATAACTAAAACAGCGATTGACAGACATGGGATAACAGACTGTGCAGGACTCTGGTCTCTGAGAAGAGGAGCACAGACAAGGCAGATCCTACGATGGCAGCAGCTCACTGCCACGAGTCAGCCTTCAGGCCATGATGCAAAGTGGGAAACCAATACAAAGCTCAGAATCCTCCCTTAGCCTCAGATTTTGGCCAGACCAATGCAGCTAAAATGTGTGTGGAGCAGAGACACTGGAAAGGAGATAACTATCTGGAAAGAGGAGTCTGGAGATCTGTAGCAAGGTTCCCCAAGTCTCTGGCTGAGTGATGATCTGTGCATGTGTAGGAGAAAAATCTGTGGGGCTGGGGAACTCATTCATCTGTGTACAAGGACAAAACCCAATACTACTTAAAGAAAACAACAAAATGCAGCAATCAACAGTGTAAAATTCACTGTGTCAAACACCCACTGAAAAATTAGGAATGTGAAGAAGCAAGAAATGTGACATATCCAGGAGAAAAAACAATCAAGAAGAAAAGATCCAGAAACAGCCAGGGTGATGGAATCAAAGAACACAAACATTAAAGTAGCCAAAAATATAATCCAACATTGCCTAGCTGATAACGGGTGTTCGAAATCTCAGAAACCACATTCTTAATCATTCTACAGCACTGTCTCTAGAAATCAATATCTGCAGAGGGTATGTCCTAATCCCCATTATCTTGCTCAGAATTTTTGCTATAATTACTTTGGTCCTTTATCTGATGTGCTGTATTATCTTGGACATTTATTGTTAGAGTGGTAAGGACTTACATTAGTTGACCTTTTTGAGAAATTAAGAGGACATGACCACTGCAATTAAAACACACCAGACTCATGTAGATGTGGCTAATGTTACAGATCTTTTCAAAAATATAATAAACAACTGAATCCTGGGCAAAATGGCTGAATAAGAACATCTCCGGTGTGCAGCTCCCAGCGAGATCAACGCAGAAGGCGGGTGACTTCTGTATTTCCAGCTGAGGTACACAGTTCGTCTCATTGGGACTGGTTAGACAGTGGATGCAGCCTGAGGAGGGCAAGCAGAAGCAGAGTGGGGTGTTGCCTCACCTGGGAAGTGCAAGGGGTCAGGGAACTCCCCTAGCCAGGGGAAGCCGTGAGGGACAGTGCTATATTCATACTATATTCAGAAGAACCATTTCACATGCAAAAACACACACAGGCTCAAAATAAAACGATGGAGGAAGATTTACCAAGCAAATCAAAAGAAAAGCAAAAAGCAGGGGTTGCAATCCTCATTTGATAAAACAGACTTTAAACCAACAAAAACCAAAAAAAGGCAATGGCATTGCGTAATGGTAAAGGGATCAATGCAATAAGAAGAGCTGACTATCGGCTAACACGGTGAAACCCCGTCTCTACTAAAAAATAAAAAAAAAATTAGCCGGGCGAGGTGGCGGGCGCCTGTAGTCCCAGCTACTCGGGAGGCTGAGGCAGGAGAATGGCGGGAACCCGGGAGGCGGAGCTTGCAGTGAGCTGAGATCCGGCCACTGCACTCCAGCCCGGGCGACAGAGCGAGACTCCGTCTCAAAAAAAAAAAAAAAAAAAAAGAAGAGCTGACTATCCTAAATATATATGCACCCAATACAGGAGCACCCAGATTCATAAAGCAAGTTCTTGGAGATCTAGAAAGAGACTTAGACTCCCACACAGTAACAGTGGGAGACTTTAACACCCCACTGTCAATATTAGACAGATCAACAAAACAGAAAATTAACAAGGATATTCAGAACTTGAACTCAGTTCTGGATCAAGCGGACCTAATAGACATCTACAGAACTCTCCACCCCAAATCAACAAAATATAAACTTTTCTCAGCACCACATAGCACTTATTCTAAAATCAACCACATAATTGGAAGTAAAACACTCCTCAGCAAATGAAAAAGAATGGAAATAACAGTCTCTCAGACCTCAGTGCAATCAAATTAGAACTCAGGATTAAGAAACTCACTCAGAAGAGCACAACTACATGGAAACTGAACAACCTGCTCCTGAATGACTACTGGGTAAATAACAAAATTAAAGCAGAAATACAGATGTTCTTTGAAACCAATGAGAACAAAGACACAACCTACTAGAATCTCTGGGACACAGCTAAAGCAGTGTTTAGAAGGAAATTTATAGCACTAAATGCCCACAGGAGAAAGAAGGAAAGATCTGAAATCGACACCCTAACATCACAATTAAAAGAACTAAAGAAACAAGAGTAAACAAATTCAAAAGCTAGCAGAAGACAAGAAATAACTAAGATCAGCTTGGGCAGTATGGCCATTTTCACGATACTGATCCTTCCTATCCATGAGCATGGAATGTTCTTCCATTTGTGTCCTCTTTTATTTCATTGAGCAGTGGTTTGTAGTTCTCCTTGAAGAGGTCCTTCACATTCCTTGTTAGTTGAATTCCTAGGTATTTTATTCTCTTTGAAGCAATTGTGAATGGAAGTTCATTCATGATATGGTTCTCTGTTATTGGTGTATAGGAAGACACATGCACACATATGTTTATTGAAGTGCTATTCACAATGGCAAAGACTTGGAACCAACACAAATGCCCATCAATGTTAGACTGGATAAAAAAAATATGGCACATATATGCCATGGAATACTATGCAGCCATAAAAAAAGAATGAGCTCATGTCTTTGCAGGGACATGAATGAAGCTGGAAGCCATTATTCTCAGCAAACTAACACAGGAACAGGAAACCAAACACTGCATGTTCTCATTCATAAGTGGGAGTTGATCAATTAGAACATATGGGCACAGGGAGGCAAACATCACACACTAGGGCCTGTTGGGGGTTGGGGGACAAGGGGAGGGATGGCATTAGGAGAAATACCTAATGTAGATGATGGGTTGATGGGTTGTTGGGTGCAGCAAACCACCATGGCACGTGTATACCTATGTCACAAACCTGCACGTTCTGCACGTGTATCCCAAAACTTAAAGCATAATAAAAATATATATGTATATATAAAATAAACTTAATTAATCTGCACATTAAGATGTCTTTATTTTATTCTTATATGGAAACGTTTCTCCAATAGTGTCTGATTATTTTCTCTGCACTGATATTTACAGTTTAATTTGAATTACATAATAATTTTAAAATTTAACAGCTTAGTATGTTTTCTTTCCTTTTATAGCATTTAAAAAAATTTGTTTCCCTTTGAATTTTCTAGTCATTCTGGAAGAGCTTTAAAATTTAGAACTAAATCTGACCAGGTCTGGTGGCTCAAGCCTGTAATTCCAGCACTTTGGTAAGCTGAGGCTGGTGGATCACCTGAGGTCAGGAGTTTGAGACCAGCCTGGTCAACATGGCGAAACCCCATCTCTACTAAAAATACAAAAATTAGCCAGGCGTGGTGGTGCATGCCTGTAATCCCAGCTACTGGGGAGGCTGAGGCATGTGAATCTCTTGAACCCAGGAGGCAGAGGTTGCAATGAGCCGAGATCCTGCCAGTGAACTCCACCCTGGGGATTAAAGCAAGACTGCATTAAAAAAAAAATAGAATTAAATCATAAATTCTAAGTTTTATTTCTAGATAAAATTCTAGATTTTATTTTTATAGTGTCAGTGTTTGCTCAGCACATCTTGTTCACACTTTGGTTTTACTGTTTGTATTTTCCTTTTGCCTTGCTCATTCAGTTTCTTTTTTATGTTGTACATGACCTTTATATTCACAAATTTATTAATTCATATATGCCAGGTATTTTTCCAGGCACTGGGCTTTGAGCAATCAATAGAACAGACAAAAATTCCTGTCTACATGGAGCAAAAAGACACACATTATAGAACAAACTAGGTGTGTGTGTAGTGTGTGAGATTATCAGATGTAACAGTTCTCATCAGAAAGAGACAATTGCCTGGGAGAAAGTAGTCACTGAGAAAGAAGTGATGAGCACGCCAAGAATTCCAGGCAAAGGGTTCACATAAAAGGACCTTGAGATTGGACCCTGATCATGTCTGAGGAACAGCAGGAAGCAATGTGGCTAGAGAAGGAGAGTCAGGGAGAAAACATCGGAGGTGGTGAGGGACACAGTAGTTTGTGTGAGCTTGGTAGGTAATTGTAATTACATCACTTTCCACTCTGTAAGTCAGGAAATCTTTGGGAAAATGTATTTAAAGCAAGAATATAATTTTATTTTTATTTTTAAAACATTACATCGGCTTCTGTGTTAAGAACAGAGTGTACAGTGGGAAGAGCAGATCTCAGAGGGATTAGAAGTCTATTACAACAATCCTTGTAAAAGATGATGGCACCTCAGACCACGGAGGGATAGTCGAGGTGAAAAGAAGTTTTTGGCATAATCTTGAAGGTATTTTCAGCGGCATTTGCTGAAGGACCAGATATAAAGTAAAAGAGGTGAAAGGAGTTGAAAGTGATTCCAAGATTTTTGGCTTGAGTCACTGAGAGTGGAGTTGCTCGTCGGCCTAGATGGGGAAGCCAGCAGCCGGTGGTAAGAAGGGAGTTTTCAGGATCTAGATTTGGGGCATAGTGAGAGTTTCAGTGTCTATTAACATTCAAGAGGATATTGTTAGTATGGAGAGGGAGATACAGGCAGACAGATATGAAGGTCAATGATGGGATCAGTACTAGAGAAATTAATTTGAGAGTGATTAGTAGTTAGGTGATATTTACAATTTATTGAATGAATGAAATCACCAAGAGAATAATAGAAGAAAGAAGAGGTCCAGAGATTGAGTCCTTGTGTGTTCCAACTTTTCAAGATCAGGGGAGTGAGGAGATATCACTAAAGAAGACAGCAGGAGTGGGCAATGAGACAGGAGTGCCAAGAGCCTGCGATGTGTGGTAGCCAAAGGCATGAACCCCTTTGTTAAATGCTGCCGCCAGGCTAAATGGGTGAGAGTGAAATAGACCATATTGTCTCTTTGTCTCAGTCTATTTTATCCATGTGTCTTTTTGCTCTTTATAGGAAATATATTTTCTTGTGTCCTACTGGGAATGCTAAACAGGTTTCTCAAATTTTTCCCAATTTTTCTTTCTTTAGATATTTAAGGCAATGTCGCCTTTTCCTGGATTTTTATTTTTTCATCAAAACCCAAAAGTGGTTCCTTCTCTTTATTGCCTTTGAAAGATTAGCTATTATTTAGACTCTAGCTAAAGTCTCTATGAATGATATTCCAGTCCTTCTCTTGGAGCTTTGCTACCTGCAGAGTGAGTTAAGAAACAACATCTGGCCCAGTGCTGAGGGTTTAGTAAAATCTTCCCTAGCAGCCCGGTACGGTAGCTCATGCTTGTAATTTCAGAACTCTGGGAGGCCAAGGCAGGTGGATCACTTAAACCCAGGCGATCCACCTGCGTCATCCCGGGGAACATGGTGAAATCCTTGTTCAAGATTAGCTTGGACAACATGGCGAAATCCCCATCTCTGCAAAGAATACAAGAATTAACCAGACGTGGAGGTGCGCACCTGCAGTCCCAGCTACTTTGGAGGCTGAGGTTGGGAGATCACATGAGCACAGGGAGGTTGAGGCTGCAGTGAACCATGATTGCACCATTGCCCTCCAGCCTGGGTGACTGAGCAAGACCTCATTTTCTCAAAAAAAAAAAAAAAAGAGAGAGAGAGAGAACAAAGCTTTTCCTAGTAAACTTATATTCTACAAGGCTACATCTTCTCTCTCACTGATTTGACCCACAATCTGAATGGCAATAAAATCTCATCTTTGGATGATTCTGCAGGTTTGGTCATCAGTGCCTGGAGCACTCATTGAGAAGAAATATGAGACAGTGTGCAAAGGTCAGACAGAGCAGGAGAGGGTGAGGGCCAGCTCCACAGCCTGCCGGGATGAAGGACACAGGAGCCTCTGCTGAACATGCTGGGACCCAACGGAGACCGTGAAGAAGTTCTAGTCAAAAGATGCCCTGCCCCTAGCTCTTCTTGCTGAAGCCACCATCCAGGGCGTACATCTCCCTGCAGGCAGTCACCTGCTGCATTCTATTCGTGTGTGTCCTCAGAGCCTCAGTTACCATATGGCGATGTAAGGGAGCTAAGACATGATGTGGGAAGAGAGAGATCCTGCTTCCAAAGTGGTTCCCCCCTGGTGGGTATTCAGGCAGCACAGAGCTGGTTTTGCTGACAGGATTAGGAGATGAACAGGTTGAAGACCTTTCCTACAGTTAAGTGTGGCACACTTCCTGAGTAGACACAGACCAACAGATACATTTCTTCATTCACTTCTACCAGCCTGTTAGTATTTGAAAATTCTGCCACAATTTGGCAGATATCAGTCTTGGTTGTCAATGTACTTCGGAGTGTTCATGATGGTCTGCGTTTTAATAGGGATTTTTTTCCCCTCTTCACTAATCCCTCACATGTAATCCACCAACAGCTCCTGTTTGTTTAATCAACAAACGTATCCAGTTTTTTAATGTATTAACTCCTGTTATTCCAGTCACTGTGCCACTACCGTTTCTAGCCTGAGCTAGCATCACACCTTCCTAACTTCTTTCCTCGCTTCCTCTTTTTCATCCATCTACCTGTTTGCAGGCAACTGTCAGAGCGATTTTTTAAAAACACAGAATATATAAGCCGTATTGTATTCATCAAGGTTTTCCAGAAAAACAGAACCAACAGGATATATAGAGATACAGGAGGAGATGTGTTATGGAAATAGGCTCACGTGATTATAGAGGCCGAGAAGTCCTGTGATCTGCCATCTGCAAGCTGAAGACACAAGAGAGCTGGTGGTGTGAGGCCAAGTCCAGAGGCCTGGGGACCAGGAAAGCCAATGGTGTAAGCCCAAGATCAGGCCCAAAGGTCCAAGAACCAGGAGCACCTGGTTTGAGGGCTGGAGAAGATGTATGGGAGAGGGGATTCTCCTTTTCTCTGCCATTTCATTCTGTTCAGGCAGTTGATGGTTGGAGGACACCCACCTGTGTAGTGTGGCGAGGCCGTTGATGGTTGGACAACACCCACCTGTGTTGTGTGGCGAGGCCGCTGATGGGTTGGACGACACCCACCTGTGTTGTGTGGCGAGGCCATTGATGGTTGGAGGACACCCACCTGTGTAGTGTGGCGAGGCCGTTGATGGTTGGATGACACCCACCTGTGTAGTGTGGAGAGGCCGTTGATGGGTTGGAGGACACCCACCTGTGTTGTGTGGCGAGGCCGTTGATGGTTGGACGACACCCACCTGTGTAGTGTGGAGAAGCCAGTCATGGTTGGATGACACCCACCTGTGTAGTGTGGAGAGGCTGCTGATGGTTGGAGGACACCCACCTGTGTAGTGTGGAGAGGCCGTTGATGGGTTAGAGGACACCCACTTGTGTAGTGTGGGGAGGCCGTTGATGGGTTGGAGGACACCCACCTGTGTAGTGTGGAGAGGCTGCTGATGGTCGGAGGACACCCACCTGTGTAGTATGGAGAGGCCGTTGATGGGTTGGAGGACACTCACCTGTATTTTGCGGTGTGGTCTTCTTCACTCAGGCTACCAATTCAAATGCCACCATCTTCTGAAAACAGCCTCACGGACACACTCACAAATAATATTTTACTGGCTATCTATGTGGGCATCCCTAAGCCTAGGCATGACATATACAAATAGCCATCGTACACACAGCTTTGCTTAAAGCATCAAACCTTCCAGTTCCTCTCACCCTACAAAGAATAAAATCCAAATTCCTTAGCCTGGTGCATGAAAGCCTTCCTGCCAGGGCCTGCACAGGCTCTCTGAGCTCGTCAGCGGCAGCCTCCCTCCCCGCACCTGCCATTCCAGGCTCACTGGCTTTCTTTTCGTTACGGAAAACACCAAGCTCCTTCCTTCCACAAGACATTTGCATTGGCTTTTTGCTTTTACCTGGGAGGCTCGGTCCCTAATCAGTGCACACTTGGTTCTTAACCTTCTTATCTCAGCTTAAATGTTACCTCCTCAGAGAGGCCTTCCTGACCTGCCAATCTAAAGGAGTTACCCATAATAGGAACGTATATTCTATTTGTATTATCCGCAGAGCAGTTATTGCTACTGGACGTTTTTCTGGTTCATTTATATGATTTGTTGTTTTCACTTTTTCTCTGAGCCCCACTATGTTTTTTGTTTATTAGAATACACTTTATATCTAGTATTTTCATCACTGCATCCCCAGAATCTAGGACACAGTCAGGCATAAAATAATTGTTCCATAGACATTTGCTGAATGACTAAATGTAGGATGGATTTGGGGTGGTGGATTAAATGGATGGATAGATGGATGGAAGGATGGATGGAGGGATGGGAGGTTAGGTGGATAAACTTGGGAAAAGCTACCTTGGGACAGGTCAGCCAGGTGTCATTTCAAAGCAGGTCTACTTAGCTGAAGTTTCCTATGCAAATAATTACAACTTTTTAGTTGTGATTGGTTGGATACTAGAAGCATACATTTTAGTTTTTATCATCAGGAATAGAATTGCTGTCTAAATTCAAGTATTAATTAAGTTTGAAATAAATATTTGTCTTCCATAGAAATCTGTTACTCTGATATCATCATCAGAAAATCCTGAAACAAATGGTGGTGGGGACAGAGGATGACTCGATATTAAAGCTATAGAGGCAGTAACCCACTAGCCTATATGTACTGCATTTTCATTACGAGCTCAATCCTATTGCTTATACTGTGGTAAGAAGCCAAAACCAAAAGAAGTGAAATACATACATACATACATACAAACAAACAAATATATACATTCTAACCTTGTGAAACTTCTAAAGCTAGAAAAGAACATAGGACATAAATTACTAAAGACGAAATAAATTCTAAATTAAATGTTAACATGAGAGCAGATTCTTAGAGGCAGGAGATATCAGTGTGGACTGAGTTCATGGAGAAAGGAGTTAATGTTGCTGAGCTTGAAGGGTGAAGAGAGGTGAGTGAGATGGATGGAGGATATTACAAACGGGAGAAGTTTATGGACAAAGACAAATGTATCTTCCCTCTATCACTCTACTATCTGTGCCAGAGGCAATTAATAAAAGGTTACTTTGTTTTCTTTCAATTAATTTCATTCAGTATAGATTTTCTACAGCCCCAGGCACATGGTCGCTGAGAGCTAAAAAGCGTTTACCACTGTTATGTCCTTTGAAGAGCAGGTTGTTCATTAAAAGCTGGCCACGCCAGTGTCCTCACTGTGCAGTTGTGCAAGTTTCGGGCATAAAGTGAGAGCCATCTGGTCCTTGATCTTGGCTTCTCAGGACTTCGACGGCCAGGCCAAACCAGTGAGGTTCATGGACCAGAACCACTCGCTGTGTTAGGCAGAGTGGAGGGGTGCTTTCTGGGCACCCCCATGAGGCTGATTGCCCTGAGGAAATGTGGGCTGAGTTCTTGCCCATGAGTTTTGGGAAAGGGTGCTGAGTGGAGCTTTCTGATTGGAGAAAAGGTTTGTGTAGCATGGCATAGCACAAATAGTTCTGGGCTAAATATCACAAAACCCTGGATTTAAACACTCTCTCTACTACTTTCTGGCTTTCTGCCATGAGCCAGTTACTTTTCCTATCTGAGCCTCAGTGTCTTCTGTAAAATGAGGACTTAGAAAAATATCTTGATCACTTCCTCACTTTTTAGCTAAGAACAAGTGTAGAAAAATACCTTTAAAGGTTTGTTATGAGCTCAGGAAGCTCAGGAAGCACTAGAGAATATTTGGAGTAAACACGTTCTATCTCTAAATCACCAC
This sequence comes from Theropithecus gelada, assembly GCF_003255815.1. Taxonomy (NCBI): domain Eukaryota; kingdom Metazoa; phylum Chordata; class Mammalia; order Primates; family Cercopithecidae; genus Theropithecus; species Theropithecus gelada. Next base: position 26,293,034 of record NC_037681.1, on the reverse strand, counting down.
AGTACATACTAAACCCCATATACACTCGGGAGTGTTGGCCACTCTCATATTATTGTGAAGTCTCAAATGTGCTACACTAGTTAACCAACCACCCACATCAGATCCAAGGCTTTTTAAAGCAAAGCCAGTTGCTGGACACTTACATTTCCATCTTCAATTAGCATATGCAGAGGGCCAGCTCTGGACGCTTTCTGCTGGACGCTTTCTGCCTGTGGATGTCTAATAAGTCCCGTCAGGTATCTGCTATGCCCTTGGTGATGATGGAACTGTGGGTTTTTTTGAGAATGAAGAGTGACACGTGATTTATTTCCTGGTATGTGTGGCATGTGTCTTCAGATGCCTGGAATATGCAGTACCCTGTTATTAAGGTGTGTGCCCTACTTATCTCCAAGGAAACACTACTGAAAACACAGATAAGCCCAATCATCCAAACACAAGTATACACACATGGCAGGGGACTTGATTAAAGGGCAGCGAAGGGTTCTACCCTCAGCTCAGAAAAGCAGCACTAATGCTTTCAGATGATCTGAGCAGGACACTATGTTGACTTTGACCAAGCAAACAGACGTCCTATGTTGTGATTTGTGATTATAATACCAGTTTAAATTTCATCCTGGAGGCATCGCATCAGCACTAGTTACACATAAAAGGAAAATAAAAGCCTCTGCCCCAAAGTACGCTTTATTAAGAATCTGCAGTCTCGAGGAAAACTGTGACAATGCTGTAATTCTCACTCCCGAATTAGAGTGAAGACGGATTCCCAGCAACATGTCATTGGAACAACATCCCTGGGGCGGTGCATGCTTTTGGAATAGGCGTCATCCTTTCCCTCTCCCAGCAGAGAAGTTTTCAGTGACAATTACATGTAAAATCAAATCCCGTCGGCACTCTAGTGGTGTCCAGAAAAGTAAGGGCTCCCGCTTGACCTTTGTGGAAGAGATGACAAAACATGACTCCAGGTTCTCCAGAATTCTGAACAAGTGGGGGGCATGGTCACAGACCGGAACCAAAGAACAGAGCTCACAATGCCACTCCCTAAGCCCCAGACCCAAAGGAAAAGCCTCATTGTAAAAGCATTAATATGATTATCTGCATTTTGAAAGCCTCACTTCAGGCAATATTGTCAAGCACAGATGCCTAATTTAGTGTGGTTAAGTTTCTACAATCTATATTTGCAAATAAGCCATATGGCAAGACCAGAGTATTGCCGGTTCCATGCTAAGTACCACCCCCACCATGTGTGTGCACGCGCATGCACGCCCAGAAAGACATGCACTTTTTCTTTTCTGTTTCACATCTGACCCACTTATTTCTGGCCCACTGAATAAAGAGGGAAAAAAATTAGTATATTCTGAGTATTGCAAAAGTCAGACTGAAAAAAGATATTCACCAAAAGATTTCAAGAAATATAATCCAAATCCCTAGAAATTTCTAAGAAGCGGTATGAATGTCCCAGTGAATTCAGAGAAAACTGCTTTTCTGAGAACTTTCCATGGGCAGCCTTTACCAACACACAAGTCCCTTTCTAGGGAAGAGCTATACACCAAGCACCTTAAGAAGTGGCAAAATAATTCATTGGCATTCTGAGAACCCAAAGCATTTCTATAGTGTTGTTAACCTGTTATTAAATGATCATGTAGCAGTTTAAACTGAGCAGCCTCTCAGAGGGCCCTCCAAGTGTTCACCAGTGTTTTGTGAATCTTAAGCTGCAAGGTAGGTCATTATGAGAGATGCCATCTTGTAACCCACACCTATCCACATCTGCCTCCTTTGCAAATGCCTGTTCCATCAGATTCTCAATCTATTTACAAGATGTTCTTATTGTCTTCAAATGACAGATTTATGGAGCATCTGACTATAGTAATCAGTCCTTGTAGCACTGTTCACACACCTATTCTCAGAATTTTTCTGCAATCTGTATTATCTACTATAAAATAAAGCTAAAATTTGTTAAACACCACAAGGGGGTTCAAGAATCTGTGGCATGAAGCAGGTTCACTGCACCAGGATAAGATAGCAAGGTGGGCTTCCTTACCTGGACTCATTCACAAGCTTTGATGTTTTTTTCACTTTATTAACCACTAAAATACTTGACACAGTATCCCTTAACTAAAAAGTACAATAAAATCTCACAAAAAAAATATTCAGCTATCATTAAGGGACCTCGTGTGTGTGTGTGTGTTGCAGCGGGGTAGGGGGTGGGGGAGCTGGTACTAGGTGTTGAGGAGCTGAGAAGCATAAAATTCTTTTTTTTTTTTTTTGAAACTGAGTCTCACTCTGCTGCCCAGGCTGGAGTGCAATGGTGCGATCTCGGCTCACTGCAACCTCTGGCTCCGGTTTAAGAGATTCTCGAGCCTCAGCCTCTGGAATAGCTGAGATTACAGGCTCCTTCCACCACGCTGGACTGATTTTTGTATTTTTAGTAGAGATGGGGTTCCACCATGTTGGCCAGGCTGGTCTTGAACTCCTGACCTCAAGGGATCTGCCTGCCTCGGCCTCCCAAAGTGCTGGGATTACAGGTGTGAGCCACTGCGCCCAGCCCAAAGTATAAAATTCTAATTATGTCACTTTTTAGTTTTCCTCTTAAAATCTTCCCCTATTATAAAGGTTATCATTCGGGGGTACACACCAGAATCATCTGAGACCTTTTAAGGTTTTGGCTGCCCAGGTGACCTCTGAGCCCTCCAGCGTTAGGAAGCTCTGGCATGGGGTCCAGGCATCTACGGTTTTAAAAGTACTGCTCTATGGCACGGCAACCACGCTCAGCCTTCTGTGCCCAAGTGGCACATCCTGTACCACCTTTTGCCATCCATCCGTCCTCATGATTGCCCCTCTACCAGCTTTCAGCCTTTAGGCTCCTCTGCTTCAGTTACTTAGAACTTCTCAGTGGTCTCTGAACATTCAGGGAGTTAATTGTTTCAAGATTTCATATGCATGGTTGCCTCTAAAACGGCTCCTGTTTTTATATTATTTCCGGAAAACTCCCACAGGTTGCTGAACACCAGGCCTCATTTCTGTGACGGCGCATGAGTCAGCTGTGTCTTGTGCTTAGTCATCACATGCAGAGACTTTGGGTTTGGGTTTATACATCTATCTCACCCTTGAGTTCTTCAGCTCCTTAGGAGAGGACACTGGAACTCGCTCTGCTCCCCCGAAACCTAACAAAATGTCTATGCAGACAGCATAGACAGAAAGTGTCTCTTGGACGAACAAAGAATACCTGGACATAAGATACTAGAAGCAATGGGTAGAAATTCCAGGAAGCTGAATTCATACCAGGACATTTTGATTGTTCCAGTCTTCCAATGGTGAAATGTGGTGTATTATGAAGATGCGAGCTTCCTTCTCATTGCTAGAGATGGGAAGTATCCATACAAGATCCATAATGCTGTTGAGAGCTGATTCTCTTCTCCAGTAAAGGCTGGAGCAGACTGAGCATGGATATTGGCTCTGATAACCAGCCATGGGGCAAGGTCTATTCTTCAATCCATGTCTAATGGAACCTCCTGCCTGTGGAGTCAAGGCAGGTGGATGCTCAAGTGAAAAGTGAGGAATGTAGACATAAAGAATGGGGAATCCCTGTTGGAGGGAGGACAAAAGTCCCCTGGCAGGATGAGCTGGGAAAGGAGACAGAGAAGGGGTAACAAGGGGGCTTTTAAACCACGTTACTCAGCCTGTACGTTTTTTTCTGGAAGAAACAGAAAGCCACTGAAATATTTCAGGCAGGGAAGCAACATCTCCAAAGGTTAGGAAGCTCTGCTGGCAAGTGTGTGTGGGAAACCACAGGCTTGCATTAGTATCCATGCAGAGGAAAAGAGGAGTGCGGTAAAAAAGGGCCACTGCCCTATGGAAGTCACTGCTGACCTGACCACAGTGAGGTTAAGGAAGCCTCATAAATTCTTCTCACTTTACCTACTGGCCTACATTTTTGTCATCATTGGCTTTAACAGCAACATCTGAAAAGCAGATTTGTTTGCCCTGATGAGCTATGGCTATGGACAGCCAGGGTCTAGATCCAACCTTCAAACATGCTCCCTGGCCTCCAGCAATCACCGGCTGTCAGTACACCGGTGCCTCCTGAGGCTCTGCCTCACGTCTCTACTCACTTATGTCTTCCTGTTCAGCACCTTCTGCAGCAAAACCCAGTATCTGTGTCATCTTCTCTGGAATGTAGCTCAGCTCCCAATAGAAAGGTGGTTGTTCCTCCCATGTGTCCACAGGACGTGCACCTGATGTTTTCTAATGAATCCATCTCCAATTCAACCCAATCTTTCAATCAGCAATGGTTTGCTAAAGAATAAATGCCAGAAACAGCTGAAGTTAGCATTAAGAATACCAAGTTAAGAAGCAGAGCCTACTTTCCAGATCATCTATTACTAGTTGCCTGGGTTACCAAGGGCAAATCAATTCCTTTCTCTGACCCTCACTTTCTTTACAAATGATCTAACTTCTTGTTTTAAAAGGGATGGTTCTATGAATTTTTTTTCGAAAAGGCCCAGACCCGAATATTTGCTGGAAACTGAAACTTCTTAGCACAGCATTCAAAGCCCCTTTTAGACTTGCCTCCAGTCCGTTCTTTTCTGCAACTTCAGCCTTCCTCATTTGACCTCTCATTCCGGGCCACCTGAAAGTAACAATTACCAATGTTTTCCCCTGCTCCCCACTGTGCCTCAGCACACTCCACTGCCTCATTCTTACTATCCAATAAATTACTTCTTCTTCGAGACAGAACTCAATATCTGCTTCTCTATCAGATCATTTTTTTCTCCTTGTGGTTGAACTAATCAACGTGCTCTCAACTCCTAAGCAGTAAGGACGGAACTCCTCTTGGTGATGTCTTAGCATCTCTAGCCAGAGATTTGTGGCTCTCTCTACAAACATGATAATAGCATGGTAGACTGCGTATCTCTCAAACGGATGGCACACAACCCCCAGTGTTACCTGAGATACTTCAGGGAACACAAACATGCCCTATCATAGCTGTGACAGTAAAGTCTTGAAACATATTTATGTGGGAACAAATCCAGCATAATAGATACTAAATGAACCACCACACTGGAGGTGCAACACCTGGCAAAATGGTGAAACTGGCGTAGGAACAACTGATGTTTGGAAACTACAGTTAAGTGGACAAATCATGGGATTTGGATAGAAGTCTGGAGTTCAATGTAAGCTCTGCTGTCAGCTTCCTGATCCCCCAGAAGGGCATCTGGGCCACGTGAAGTCTGTATCTTTTTTAAACCACTTTTTAAAAAGTGGCTTATTGTTATTGTAAGCCTGTTTCTTTCTGTAAACTGTGAGCACTGTGAGACTAAAACAGGTTTTTTTAAAATCTTGTCTTTTATGCTACACCTATCACAGACAGGAAAATATAGTAGGTGATCAGTAATTGTTAGTTGAATTAATATATTTGTTTTTAAAATTATTTTTGTAGAAATAATTCCTTTGAAATAGTACCTAAATCATATCTTTTAGCAATTGGTGATAACAATTTCTGATAAAACATCAGAAATTGTTTCTGTTTCATCTGAAACAAAGAATTGTTGTTTTTCCTCCTCACTGATTATTTTTTCTAGAGAAAATGGTGCTGGTATCACCACATTTTAAAACTTCTTTGCAAGCCCTTAGTATTTTGGGAGAAAAGTCGTTCCCTTATTAATGAGGTCTTGGACCCAGCAGTATTATTGATTCATCTTGCTTTGGAATTATCTGTTTATTCCACAGATCTATGTTACTTTTATAAACCATATTTCACCTTCACTGACCTCTAAATTCCGTGGGAAATATATTGGAGAAAACCCGTGCTAAGCAGAGCTGGCTGGACGAGGGAGTCAGAACGCATTCTCTCCCCGGCAACCCGGTTCCATCACAGCGATGCCTACTTTCTTCCTGGAGAACTCCTCGATGTCTAAAAAGGAGCTTCAGGTGGCTTCTCCTCTGCACTTTTATCTACATTAACTGTGTTGGAAAACATTTCCTCGTGGCCCCTTTGTGACCATTTCAAGGCACATCATTAACTACATGTCCAGGCACTTACTTTGTACCTCACACTGCTAGGCTCTGCAAATAAATAGATTAAAAGGTAGGATTCCTGTTCTCAAACAGAGCATTGAAAGTCAAAGAGACATAGATTGTACTGCTTCACTCAACCATCATTTTCTTGAGGTGAAGGATCTCTTTGGTGTGACTTTATATTCCCATTGCTTAGCAAAGCGCTGGACATAAGTTAGGCAAGCACCCATTACTCCCTGAACTAAAACTGATGTTACGTTAGGGAATTTATCATATGTGCCAGAATTAACAAGGCACAGTTTCCTATGTGTTTTTTTTTTGTTCAAATCATTAAGCATGTTTGTGATATGCATTAATAGTTCCCCATTTATTAATGACAAAAGTAAAGCACATATAAGAAAAATGCTCTCTCCAAATCTAAGACGTGGTGGGGCTTGGATTCAAGCCTGGATCCGTCTGGTGACGAAGCCTGTGATCCTTCAATCTCCCTGCTGGATATGAACAGAGGTCTGACTACAAAGCAAATTACAATTCTAAAATAAAATGTTTTATTGTTATTCAACTTCTAAACTGTAAAACAATGAGTTAGGATTATTTACACACACTTTTCTAATTTTTTCCTCAGGAAATCCTCCAGGACTGAGGGATATTAAGGAATTAATGAGGACCCTTGGCCTAGTTCTCCTCTCTCTCACGATGTCAGCGCAGCCCAGCACTTCTACAAGAGAGCTCTTCGTCCTCATTCTCCTCCTGTCACATGGGGATCTTTCTTCTGTTCTTCCTCTGATGCCTCAAGCAGCCCTCCTCACCTGCAGGGAGCCGGTCCTTGTTCCCATCATTTTCCACCATTTCCCTTTACAATAGACCACCCTCGACCTGCAACTACCTCTGTGCAATTCAATCACGTGTAGCAGGCTGTGTGCTCCGAAGAACTTGTGGGCGGTAGAAATAGCATTGACCAAGGAGCCCGGTAGAGCCCAGACCCTGCCATGACTACGGACTTTGCACAGACTCTGACATGACTCCAGCTCCCAGAGCCTTGGCAGGTGCATCTCCTGGAGAAAGCAGCAGTTGGTGTCAGGTTCGATGATCTCTAAGGACTATTCTAGCTCAAAAACCCCGAGGTAGCATCTGCCTGGCCATCCTTAGCTTCCTCCTCATGCTCGCCGGAGAGGTGTGCCCCATGGTGTCTCACGGTCCGCTGACGGGGCCTGTCCTCAGCTCAGCCTAGGGGCAGGGCAGGAACTCCTGTCCCTCCGGAGGACCCAGACCTGATGAGTCTCTCAGCTGCTTCACATAATATTATCGTTTCTTGGCCCTAATTCAGCCCTACTTAACTGTTTCTCCTGGAAGGTCACACAAATGACAGTTGTAGAAGAATGAAAAAATCCAGCCCTAGCAGGCCCACCATGGCCAGTGACCTGGAGTCCCCCAGCCACCGAGCCTCTGCACTCACTGAATGAAGCCACGGCAGACTCAGGGTGTGCTTGGCACAGCGAAGCGCTGTCTCTGCGACACTCTCTTATTGTTACTTCTCTGCGTGTGCGCAGATGGAGGTGGGAAATAGAAATTTCTCCCTCACCACTTCTTCTTCCCCCAATCTCTTCCTCCCGGGCTCCTTTCCTCCCAGCTAAGCACTGTTCCCCTGCCTCAGCTCCCTCCTCTCCATCCTCCTTCCTTCCTCCCCTCCTCTCCCTCCTCTTTCCTTTTCCTCTTCCCTCCTCTCTCCGTTCTCCCCTCCCTCGTCCCTCCATCCTTCCCTCCCTCCTCCTTTATTTCTCCCTTCCCTCCTCTCTCCATCCTCCCCTCCCTCCTCCTTCCTTCCTCCCCTCCTTCCCTGTTTGTCCTCGTCTCCCTCTGCCCTTTGTTGCTTGTCTGTGGCTTTCTCTCTGTTCCACAAGGCATGTCCTCGGTTCAGAACGCTGCCCCTCTTACCAGCACCCACCCTCCAAAGCCCATCTCAAGCTTGGGCTTTCCTCAGAGCCTCACTGGCAGATTGGGCCATCTGTGTCCCCTCCCTGTCAAAGAAAGGTCTGTAGAAACAGAGCAGCACATGAAGGATTTGCCATTTCAGAAAGACTGTCCTGAACAGTAGGAACTGGCTGGTTTAGGAGGAAAAAAAATAAAAAACAAACACAACACAACAAAACAAAACAAAACAAAAAACATAAAGATGAATTGGGGGAATGCTGACTAAAAACAAACAAGTAAATAAACAAACAGATCTGCAAGAGGACGGGTGTGGCAGCAGGCTCCTCCTTCAATCCACTTCTGACTCACTTGCTGGAGAAACTCCGGCTGGCAGCCGTGACCAGAGACAGTGGCAACGAGGCAGCCGACCCCGTAGAAAAAGAGCACTTTTTCAGAAGCAGCCAGAGCCCTTCCCCCAGGCCCCTGTTACCCTTATTTCAGAAACAGCCTCCTCAGCTGTGTGTGAGAGCTGGGGTGGAGGGGATTGCAGCATCCTTCTATCCTGTGGCCACATCATGTCTAGAGCCTTGCTGTTTCCTGCCCAAAGACAACAGAAGAGGAAAGAGAGTATGTGGTGGATTCCTGCTTCTTACAACCTGGTTCAAAAAGAGATACGCATCAGCTCCACCTAGAATCCATTGTGAAGCCTAAACAATCACTCTGGTAACACACAACTGCAAGGGCTGCTGGGAAATATAGACTCTGCTCAGAAACCACCTCCCAAGGATAAGTCCAGCTTAGCAAGGATTCAGGCCCAGTACGCTGTCTTTGCCACAGTCTCCCCTCAGGCCATGGGACATCTGTAGGCTTCCTTCTTGAAACATGTAAAATGCTCACCGTCCCCCAGGGGAGGCACGTAAGAGTTGCATCCTGTCCCTGCACCAGCTCTAAGGGAAGCTTCTCTGGGCAATGCTCAGTTGTCTCCAGCAGGCACAGATAGGCTCTGTGGGCCAGTCACTCCCATATTTAAAAAAATAGGAAAAAAGTCATCGGCACTCCCCACACCCAGTGTAAATGATCAAATAGAATCAAGTGAAACAATGCTCAGGAATATGCTCTTTAAAGTGGAAACCACCTTTTTTTTTCCCCCCGCTCTGTTGCCCAGGCTGGAGTGCAATGGCACAATCTTGGCTCACTGCAACCTCCACCTCCTGGGTTCAGGTGATTCTCCTGCCTCAGCATCCTGAGTAGCTGGGACTACAGGCATGTGCCACCATACCCAGCTAATTTTTGTATTTTTAGTAGAGACTGTGTTGGCCAGGCTGGTCTTGAACCCCTGACCTCAGGTGATCCGCCCACCTCGGCCTCCCAAAGTGCTTAGGATTACAGCTGTGAGCCACTGTGCCCAGCAAGAAACCACTTTTTAAATGTTCAGTATTCTATTGTGGAAAAATAAAGGGTGTCAGATTGCAGAAACTCTGAGTGGTTTTTATTATAACAATTTTCCAGACCTCAATCATGCTTCACCATTTATAAAACATCTTCTTATATATTTCACTTTCTCTTTTTATTTATTATGTTGGGCAAAAATTGCTCTTTAAATTTGCAAATCCGGACATTTGTGACTTCCTAAACTCACAAAAGGGATCCTAGTAACCTGATCATCATACTGAGATCAGACAGACTAAGTGGCAGGGCATCTTTGACAGTGGAACATGAAGAAGAAAAGGAAAAGATACAAGAATGAAAGAGGGAGAAAATAGATAATTACAAAACCTGTGAATCCATGGAGACCAGAAAAATGTGCCCCCGAGAGGTTTCCCCGAATCGGAATTACTATCAAAACCACACATTATCTGTTAGGATTTTAAACACTGAAGCCCTGACAAAAATGTCACTTTTATTCTTTACAAATAGGGTAAGGTTTTTTAGGGTCTCTTTAAGTGGCATAAATAGCAGGAGGGATCTAGGAGAAAATCAGCCGCAAATGGACGGCCCCATTAATGAAGGGAAAGCCGGCTCCCCACCAGCCGTTTCCAAGGCAACCCACAGGCTGGACGAGCACCGTCTTTCTGTTTCCCATTATGGAGATCGCCTCTACAGTCCAGAGGAGGAGAGCAAGGATGGTCAGAAACTCTTTCTCCCGGTGTTGCCCGCACGGTTCAAAGCTGTGAGCAGGCATGGTCTGTGAAATGCCTCCATGGACCTCCCCCGGGAATGCATTCCACCTGCACTCAAGACACGTCTGACTGAGGAGGGGAAAAAATAATAATAATCTCATGCAGAGCTGTACATTTCCAAAAGCTCTGATAGGAGAAATGCTTAGGCTTTTCAGAAAGGCAGGGACATTTCCTTTCATCACTTAAAACTCATGGAATAGGCTGGGCCCCATGGCTCACGCCTGTAATCCCAGCACTTTGGGAGGCCTAGGCGGGCGGATCACGAGGTCAGGAGATCGAGACCATCCTGGCTAACACGGTGAAACCCGGTCTCTACTAAAAATACAAAAAATTAGCTGGGCGTGTTGGCGGGTGCCTGTAGTCCCAGCTACTCGGGAGGCTGAGGCAGGAGAATCACTTGAACCCAGGAGGCGGAGCTTGCAGTGAGCCGAGATCAGGGCACTGCACTCCAGCCTGGGTGACAGAGTGAGACTCAGTCTCAAAAACAGTAAATAAATAAAAATAAATCATGGAATGACAGATTTTTTGGTTTTTGTTTTTGCAAGGAACTTTTACATCATTGTTTCCATCCTTTCTCTGTGCGTCAAAGCAGAGAGCAGGAAAGGGTCTTACCTTAGGTCACACTGTGTTGGTGGCTGAGCTGGTTTGAGAACGCAGACATCAAGACTTTGCTTCCATGCCCCTTTGAGACTGAAATTTAAAGAAGAAATACTGAGAAAGAGACAAAGAATCTAACGCCAGATGAAAAAAAAGAAAGTTAGGAGTTTAAGCAGTAGGTTCCATGGAGTACTTGGAGGATCCAGGTGGATGACTCTGGCAACCAGGACTTGAGATTCCTCCAGAAGGCAGAGGGTCTAGAGGCAGAATGAGCTATTAAAAGACAGTGACAATTGTCAGGAAAAGAAATGTCAAGGGCGTAAAACAGAGCAGTGTCCCTAGGAATGGAAAAGAGTGCACAAAAATGAGAAACATTACAGAAGTATAATGGACCAGGCAGATTTACCATCTCTTTTGTGCCTGTCGAGAAATGTGCTTTTTTTTTTTTTAAGTTTAAAACTGATCATCGAAAGCCTGATTGCAGAGATAATGTGATGTGACTAATGATCTTGCATAATGAATGACCTTGATATCAATCAGCAGGAAGTCAGCTTTGGGAGAAAAGTCTTTAGTTTTCAAATGTGTGAGGCTCTGACTCTTGGTTCCAGGCCTCTGCTTCCCAAACGCCTTTTGCAGAAGCATCTCAAAGAAACCAGGAGACGCAGAAAAGATTCCACGTTTGGACCTTGATCCCATGTTTGTAGGAAGCTCAGCTGACTCATAGTAAAGTCTTCCTCAACTGGGTCCGTTCTGCAAAATTTTCACCCAAATATTGTCTGTATCTTTCTTATTGAACAACTCTCAGTGCAGAAATATTTTTCCCCAACAGTTACAACCTGTCAAAATGCAAACATAGATATGATCTTTAAAAGCAGAAAACCATCCTAATTATAAAGAGAGATAAAGGTTTGACAGTCAAAGAATTTTCAAAGTTCTTAGAAGGAGGAGTTACAGATACAAAGAAAGCATGGGTTGAATTTATGTATTTTCTGTTCCCTTCTGTCTCTTGAGTTTGCTGTAACTACCGAGGAAATTTCAATGAACTAAGTGAGTTGTTCATCATTTCTGAACAACTTACTTGACGTAGAAAACCCAAGTTTAGCAGAAGAATGGAAGGGGTTAGCTAAAGTGCCCTGACTGTGGTCGAGCATTGCAAGATACTAAACATCATGATCTGTCAGTTTCCAGTTCTAGTAAGACTTAGCCCCATACCCTGTGAAAAGTTAAATAATTATTTTAGAAACCACAGTTAAAAAAAAAAATGTAGAAAACTGTGTCCTCTGCTTCAGATGACCCCAAATATTTTCAGAATGTTCTCTTTCCCTAAACTGTACTGTCACTCTTTCACGCTAACAGTTTCACATACTTTTTTAAATTTTTTTTTTTTTTTTTTTTTTTGAGACAGAGTGTCTCACTCTGTCGCCAGGCTGGAGTACAGTGGCAGGATCTCAGCTCACTGCAATCTCTGCCTCCCGGGTTCAAGCGATTCACCTGCCTCAGCCTCCTGAGTAGCTGGGACTACAGGTGTGCACCACCATGCCTAGCTAATTTTTGTATTTTTAGTAGAGACTGGGTTTCACCATGTTGGCCAGGATGGTCTCAATCTCTTGACCTCATGATCCACCTGCCTTGGCCTCCCAAAGTGCTGGGATTACAGGCGTGAGCCACCGCGCCCGGTCGCTTTCTTTCTTAAACTAACACAAATACTGGTTTCTTTCTCTCCCAATACTTCCCTTTTTCTCATTAAAACGTGCTGATGTGTGTTTAAGTATACCAGGCCCCAAGTACTGTGTGAAACTGTGTGTGCTGTTGCTGTTTTGAGTCTCAGAATCATGTACTACTCAATGTTCTGTCAGTCTGTGGTTTCAGAAAAAGCACATTACCTTGTATTAAAAAATTAAGATAATTTATCAGCTTCTTTTGGAGGCAAGCATGACAAATGATCCAGTTGTTGGGGTTTTCACCCCTCTTTTCTTACAGTTGTTTTTGGTTGCTGTTTTTTGATACTTGACATTCAATACACATGATTTAAAGTGTAAAATAATATATTTTTAATCCAAGAAAGAGACAAAAAGTTTTACCTTTTTATCAAAACACCTGGTAGAAAATGCACATTTTTTTTTTTTCGGTTGTTGTTGTTGCTTTCCCCCGAGACAGGGTCTTGCTCTGTTGCCCAGGCTGGAGTATAGTGGTGCTTTCTCGGCTCACTGAAACCTCCACCTCCCAGATTCAAGTGATTCTCCTGCCTTAGCCTCCTGAGTAGCTGGGATTACAGATGCCCACCATGCCCGGCTAATTTTTGTATTTTTAGTAGAGACAGCGTTTCAGCATGTTGGCCAGGCTGGTCTCGAACTCCTGACCTCAAGTGATCCACCCATCTCGGCCTCCCAAAATGCTGGGATTACATGCACTTCTTTTTAAACACAAGCGGTGTTAGGCACTTGGTCTCAATGAGGGTGTACTGCCTCCTTTAGCCACAGAAAGAATCAGCCATGAATAAAAACAAGACTGTGCTCTCCCAGCCACACGAGGAGGGAGACTGACATTTAGAACGGCTGCTACAACCTTATTGTTGTTACACTCACTTCCTTTATAAGTGACTGGTTCGAATGCAATGGCTATCGGTCTGTTCCGTCTCTCCCTGCCAACATCTATCTTGTCAGAGCTCATAGAAGCTGGCAGGTTTGATGCAGTGAGGGAAAGGGAATGAAGAACCGAGGGACAGCGCTTTTGGGGGAACTGTGCACCTACCCACGTCGAGTCTGGCCCCGTCGGTCGCCTGTGAATTCCAGCAGCGAGACTGATTAAATGCCCGCCGCTCAAATCCTGCATCATCCACAGGTCTCCATAAATCAATCAGTGCCTGCGAAAATTCTGAAATCATGGCATTCAACATTTTTATTCTTCCCATTTATCCCCTCTCTGCATAGTGAACTTAGACTTTGAGTTTTCCAAGGCATTGCTAATTTTATGATCCTCTTTTTAATAAATGTAACGTTTAATGCAATTTAATTTTTCACCTCATTTGTGCCTTTATTTCCAAATGCTTATTACATTTCCCATTACAAAATACTCAGTGTGATAAATTTGGAAAATAAAGGAAAGCAGGAAGAAGAAATGTTTAAATCACTGCAAGTTCCACACATTAGAAACAATAACTATTGACATTTTTGTGTACTACCTTTCAGAGTTTTATGCATAGATTTATTGTTACTTAATGTGGATGTCATCAGACTATAATTTTGCCTCCTGTTCTTTTATTCCTTATTATAATATAAATTCTTCCATATTATTATTACAAACTCATTATAAGCATTATTTTAATGACTGCATAATTATGTCCTATAATTTACTTAGCTATTACCCTATTGTAGGACATTTAGACTATTTCAAAAGTTTCACTGTGACACATAATTCTGCAATACACTTATTCATAAAGCAGCCTCAGTACTTTGGATTTTTAGGATAGATTCCCAGCAGTAAAATTGCTAGATCAAAGTATTTAAAATTTTCAATAGATCTTAGTACACGCTGCCAGAATGCTTTTCACAAAGATTGCCTGATGATATTTGAATATATCTGTAGAATTTCTACATTTAAAAATGTATAATTTGGAATTTTATATTTGTGCCAAATATGTATCCCTATTATTATTTTAGAAAAGACTGCCACTATAACCATTTCATTGATTGAGTCTCCGTTATGGCAGTTCAAAAGAAAAGAAATACAATTAAGGTAGAAATGCTTTAATTAGGAAAATATGTAGATAGGTTTTATTGGTTTTGCTGAAGGCACAACAGGGCACCCAACCTAATTATTTCTGGTGAATCCTATTATAAATATTCCACTTCCTGAAAATCATCCTCTATTTGTTCATGGATTCCTCTGTTCACTTGATTGGCAAACAGTCATGGCATAATGATGTGCAGACACCATGCTGGGTGCTAGGAGACGTGCGCCCTGTGCCCTTCCTTCCATCCACTGGGGGAGTCTGAAACAGGCGTTAAGGCCCTCGCAAGCTCCAGTACAGTCCCACCATAGATGTTTGTGAAATGAGGTAATTACCAAATATAGATATTCACAGTACAACAGTGATAGCTTCCACAAAGAGGGGTCCTGTCAGCAGAGATGGACAGCTCCACTCTGGATGCAGGATTATAGGAAGCTTAAAAGGGAAGCTATGAAAGTGTCACTGTGTATTTCAGATAAAGTATAAAAGGGTAATGATGCACTTCCTTGCCCAGATTTGCACTTCCTGAAATGGAGATCCTGCTTTTAGAAATCTGAGAAGGATCTGCCTTTCTCACCCCCTATAGCTTTTCCACCATTCTGTTAGGAATACTCGAGCATCCCTGTAGTGATCATTCTTCTGAGTTATAGATAAAATAAGCAATATTTTTTAACGGAGATTCTCATTCTGTTCTAAGATCACAGATCTGGGTGACAATTTAGTAGAGAGGACAGTCTACTCAGTCTTCTATACATTTTAGCTATTTTATTTTCCCTCCTGAGACATAAGCTTGCCACACCAGGGTGGGACATGGAAACACCGTTCCCATCGAACGCCCATGACCTGCTCCCAAGCTGGCTTCAAGGGCCAGATCATTTTAGGTGCAAGAGGGATTCTTTTTTATTTTTATTTTTAATTTAATTTATTTATTTATTTATTTTGAGATGGAGTTTTGCTCTTGTTGCCCAGGATGGAGTTCATTGGCACAATCTCAGCTCACTTCAGCCTCCGCCTCCTGGGTTCAAGTGATTCTCCTGCCTCAGCCTCCCAAGTAGCTGGGATTACAGGCGCTCACCACCACATCAGACTAATTTTTTTATATTTTTCGTAGAGACAGGGTTTCAACATGTTGACCAGGCTGGTCTCAAACTCCTGACCTCAGATGATCCACCTGCCTTGGCCTCCCAAAGTGTTGGGATTACAGGCGTGATCTGCTGAGCCTGACCAGAGAGCTTCTTTATTGAAGCCTGTGATAAGGCTAGGCAGATGCTCACTCTCGTGGGTTGAATTGTGCTCCCTGTACCCAAAAGATATATTGAAATCTTGACCACCTTACCTGGGAATTTGACTTCATTTGGAGATAGGGTCTTGAAAGATGTAATCCAGTTAAGAGGAGGCCAGTAGCGTGGACCCTAATTCAATACTACTGGTGTCCTCATAAGAAAAGGAAAAGAGACACAGAGACGCAGACACACGTGATGATGACCAGGTGATAATGGAGACAGAGATAGAAGTGATGTATCCACAAGTCATGCCAAGGTTACCCCATCCTGAGAGGCTAAGAAAAATGCATGAAATGAATTGTCTTCTAATGCCTCTGGAGGGAGCACAAACGTGAGGACAACTTTGGATAACCATTCTTGCAGCAGAGGAACAGAAAATTGATATCAGAGACTGGAAAGATGGGGACTTGAACCAAGCAATGGCAAATTGGTTGGTAAGTAACCATCTGTGGTAACTTGAAAGGCAAAGTCATGCACAGATTCGGCTAATAGCTCCAAGCTACACAGTTGAAATATCAGAGCATTTGTGCATGCTGGCTATTACTGGCTGTGTGCACAGGGTATTACAAGATGAAGGCGAGCTCAAGAAAGAACAAATCAAGTGATGGATAGGACATGTATAGGAGTGAGATGGAGATGTACATGTATATCAAACATAGTAACTGTTAATGGTAGAATCTAGGTGCTCAATATATGGGTTTCCACCACAGAATTCTTTCAACTTTGCTGCATGTTGAAAAAAAATCCATAACCAAAATATTAGTAAAAAGAGAGAAGAAATTAACCAATTTGCAAGACATACATGAAAGGGACTCAAGAGAATCCAGAAATTCCAGAGCGACAGGTTGGAAAAGCTCACAGCTTCTATGTCCTAAAACATGAGAGATGGAATGTTAAAAGCAATAAAATCACAGAAAAATTTCTAAATTGAATACTGTGACTCAGGGGAAAGACAAGATTACAAATCTATCTTAATCTATCATAGCAATTATTCTCAGAGTAGATTTATTAGGTTAAAGAGAAAGGCTTGAGGGTAGCAGCAAAAAATAAAATAAAATAGAATAAGCAGAACTGGAATCCATATCTTGGAAGAATAATAGGCATAGTTACTGACAAATGAACTGATTAACAAATAAGTGAGGAAGAAGTCAGCTAAATTTTGAGACTATTAATCACCAAGGAAACCATACATCTATTTTAGAAAGATGTTGATTATTCAAGACTTTAAAAAAAATTCTTGGGCCCCCAGTCTTTCACCAGTAGCAGGTGGAATTTGGAAATTCTAGAAACCCCAAGAAGGCATTCTCCCAACATCATTTCAGGTGTGGCCCAGAGGAGCCAGGAGGAGAAAGAGTTGTCCAGAAGGCAGAACCCAGGACCTTGAGAATAGTAGAGAATGGAATTACCTCCAGGAAATAAAAAGATGCCCTAATCAAAGGTAATTTTCCTCCTTAAGGTGAGTGGTCTTCACATCTTCTCAGTGGGCTCTCAGAGTCCTCCAAAGCTATGGCAACTATGTGTCTCCCACCCCTCCCCTTTCGATGGTCCTTTGTACTGTGGTTATCCTGTCTTTCTTCCACCATTGTGTATGGGGTATGTCAGGACAGGGAGCAAACAATTTGTGTTTTCAGTTTATCTTTTGCCAAAACAAGAAGAGTCCATCTGGGCCTGATGGAAAGGACTGAGCATGCTGGTGACTGGATGGAAAGTTGGGTTGTTGCCTTGCGGAGGGGATGTGTGTGTTCTGTGAGTGGCAGCAAGAGTGAAATTGTGGCCAGAGGGAAAGATTGGGGTAGGGACTGAATTCGTGCTTCCCTTCTCAAGACCTCCCTAGGCACAAATGGTGATGACATTTCTAAGTCTCCTTTACATTGAGGTTGGAGCTGTATGATGGGTTCTAGCTAGTGGAATGTGAAAATAACCTACATCATTTCTAGTCCTGGCAGAACTGTCCATGCTTTCTTTGCCATTCATTCTGGTAACCATGGAAGGCACATATTGAAGGAAATTCTGTCACAAGAAAGAAGGACACTGGGTCCCTGAGTCAACTGCTTTGAGGAGAGCCACACAGAATCTCCACCAGCCCTACATCAGACTGTTCTGTGAGCAAACACGAACCTTGTTGGCATTAAGATGCAGTGTTTGCGGATTCCACAGCATCACCTAGCCCAGATAGCATGAGCCACGTACTCCCTCCTTTAGCTCGCTTGTGTTAGCTCCTTAACTCTCCAGACATGCTCATACCTATTGCAGTCAATCACAGATGTGGCTCTTGCTGTGCCCCCTAGACCCATGCAAATCACTTCAGGCCTGACTTGATCCAACAAGGAGAGCAGCTTAGCCTGGCATGACTCCAGCCACACAGACGTGATCTCACAGGAACTTGATGGAGTCAATATCACTACTGCCACTTTTAGACATGGTGCTTAGGACTCAGGGAATTTTACTACTTTTATTATTTACATTGTATAAGATTCACAGATAAGAGTGCTAGGCCCTGGATTAAATTTCAGGTACACCTCACTGCAAAGCTAGTGCTACCTTTTTTCTATTGTTCTAGAAGAGGAGACCATCTCTGTGGATTAATATTTTATTGACAATGCACTTCAAACCTTCATGCAAATCCTGGTTTCCTCTGCAAATGTGGCAATGACTTAAGATTACTTATGGCCCAGCCTATCACTTCATCATATGATTGAACAAAAGCGTTCACACTGTTTGAAGTACTTGGAATAAATACTTCTTGTTATATGCGTCCTAACTATTTTTAAGTTGCTCTTTGGCTCTGAGCCAACTTCCTAAGGTGTAAAATATTAAACACTGAAAAGATGAGTTACAGTTCCTAGAACCTTTCAAAGATTTCAAAGTATAGGAGGTATGTAAACAGTTGCCTCTACGTAACCGGCTGCAATGCCATACTTGATTAAGGGAATCTATAACATTCTCAAACAAGGCCTGACCCTAACAGAAATTTATTGGGAAATGGAGGCAAAAGGCAGGAGAGGATATTTTCTGTAAAGAAAAGAAAAAAATAATGAACTTGAAATCATAATAGGTATTTTTTTAGCAGCTGGATCATTTTTCGACGCATGTCCCGTGTACTTGCCCAGTAAGGTGGCTAGCCTTGATTCTGTTGTCATTTGTCTATATCGTTCTACACAAGAGTTGGGGGTCAAAGATTTCTTTCAAAAACTACAATGTAGAGTAGAAATTGGAGTTATCTCCACTCCCAGCTCAAATATGGTATGTGTAACCCAGTCTGCTCATGCTGCCTTTGCAATATACCATGGACTGTGTGGTTTGAACAGCAGACATTCATTTCTCACAGTTCTCGAGGCTCGAAAGTTCAAGATCAAGATGCCAGCTCACTCAGTTCCTCTCGGGCTCTCTCTTCCTGGCTTGTGGATCCAAATCTTTTCTCTGTGTCTTCATACATCAGAGAGACAAGCAAGCTCCCCTCTCTTCTTCCTCCTGTAAGGATACAAATCCCACCATGAAGCCTCAACCTCATGACCTCATCCAAACCTACTTTCCAAAGGCCCCGCCTCCAAATACCATCATATGAAAGATCAGAGCTTCAACCTATGAATTGTGGAGGCACACAAACATTCAGTCCATAACAATGTCTAATTTTACCATGGCTCTTTTCTAAACAAACAATTCCATAAGCCTGTTTTCTACAATCATCAGATCACACAGAGAAGAAACACACTGAACTCTTGATCAAAAATGCTATAAACTACCTTATTCTCTATAGGCAATCACCAAGTCCCATGTTACCTTAAATAATCTTAATCTGCACATCCATCCTTTTGAAGTTCAGGTGGAAGAAAACAGCATGGTGTGGAGCTGTTTTTGCCTGGCCATTTCGGCAGACACTCTTCTTTGCAGCATGAACTTCTGTTATTAATCTTTAAAAAGCATAACCAAAAATCTATTTGAAATTCTTATCACTTAAAGACCTTTAAAAACTCTGCCTCTGTTATTTGAGTTGTTAAATCCCTGTGACTTGAAATTCCATGAATTGCTTTGCATTACATGTGGAGTTGTCGTACTTTAACAGTTCAGGATTTACTGCTTCTTAATGTCATGAAGCATCAACAGGCAAGAAGTTGAGATGCCATTTCTTGTCTTTCTCATCTCACAGTCACTTAAGTCCTTTGGGACAGTATCTCTTATTAGTTAAGTACAGCTCAAAAGTACCAGCCTGTGGATTTCCCAGGTCATGGGACAGGCTCTTGTAGATCTCAAATTTAGGCCTAGAAGAAGTCAGAGACTTTTGCCTGTGACTCAGTCCCATCTCTCTGAGTCCATCTCCTTTCTTTCAAACTGCACCCCATCCACAGATAATTCTTAAGGTATTATAACACATCACGTCTAAGAAAGGCACATGGAAGTGCCCTAGCTGTGAAGGAGAAGAGATGTCCGCTGTCCCTAATGGTCCAAATCCTCTCTCCCGTGTCAGAGTCCTGGAATACCCAACTCCGGACACTTTCCTTATCTGTCCAAGGAGATGATATGGAGACCCAATTGGGTGAGTTGTTTGAAGAAAAAGGAAGATCAATGGAAAAATCACACACACACAAGTCTCAAAGATTTGGGCAAAAACCACAGCAACAAAAATCAAATTCTGGAAGCTACCCAGGCTCATTATATTCTGGGATCTGATATCTACAATCTACACCTGAGACTCAGTCCTGGATGGTC
The DNA here is from genome assembly GCF_003255815.1 of Theropithecus gelada. NCBI lineage: Eukaryota > Metazoa > Chordata > Mammalia > Primates > Cercopithecidae > Theropithecus > Theropithecus gelada. The sequence continues at coordinate 26,272,614 of NC_037681.1, read as the reverse complement.
ATTGCCGAGGTGAAAGAGTAGCTCTGAGACCCTGAATAGTACCCAATGACTCACAGATTTCCTGGTTGAAATATCAATGTCAGCTCCAGGCCCACCTACTTGGCATCCTCTCTAAAGCAGGCAAAGCACCATAAATTGGAAGAACCCAGGACTTTCTTTAAAACAGCACAGAAAGTCAGAAGACTATGGATGGAAACCTTAAAAATTTGAGGGAAAGAATTTCCAACATAGAATCCTACACTAACCTCTAACCAAACTGTCACATCAAATGCAGAGTCTTGAAAAATGCACCCTCATGGATCCTTTCTTAAGAAGCTATTAGAGGACAGACTTTAGCAGAATAAGAAAGTGAACCAACGAAGTGGGCAGCGCAGGATGAAAATAGGTGATCCAGAAGAGGAGGGAGGCAAAGGTCACAGGTGAAGTGTCAGGCTTTTTGGAGATCAGCAAGCAGCCATCCTGGGGGGCTGTCAGATCCAGGAGGGTCAGGAGGAGGAGATACCAAAAAGATAAAGATAATGGAATACCTAATGCGGTTGAAGGGGTTGAGAGATTTATGTTCTAGAAATAAGTTTGGAGCTGAATTAGCAACTGTTACATAGACAACTAAGCAAAATAAAGGAAAATTATTTATTTGGGAAACATCATAAAAATGTGGTCCCTGGGTTGTAACTCAGCTATAAACAACATAGACATGTTAATGCAATCACTGAATATTGACTTAGGTAAACATAGACATTTTAATTACACTGGGGGTTAGGAGATGGGAACTCCATGAGTGGAAATGTGGAGGAGGAAGTTGCTAATGCTTTTTCAAGTTCCATAGTGACAGGTCACTGGGTAATATTTAAATATGGGAGAAAATCTATATAAACATGTTATTTTAGAACTATCAAATGTAAATAGTAAGATAAAAATCTTATAACATGAAAGTCTTTGGAAAGCTGAAATCAGAAGTTGGGTGAACCAGACAAAGATATTTGATCGATTTTAAGTATATGCCACAATTTGGAGAAAATGAAATTAACCACTAGCCTAAAAAACAGATAAATAAAATGAGAAGCTTAGACTAAGAAAGAGAATAGAAGAGAATACAGAAAAATGTCTCTGTTTTAATTCTGATCGTAAATATGTAATAAAGCAGATTAGCTCAGAAAGCCTAGGCAGATAGCCAGATAGAAATATTAATTTACACGTCCCTTTGCTTCAAGTTTCCTGTTTGATGTTTTTCCTGAAATGAGCTTTGCATTATTAGATGCTGTAATTGCGATCTGGTTTTACTGCTCCATGATCTACCCTCAGAGAGAGTTTCTCACAACCCCCACTGAAGTACAAGAAGCTGACTCTTCAATATGAAGTTGAACAGGAGGGTCTCAGAGGCTAGAAAAAGGAATAACTCAAAAGAACACTCGTCGGTATTTTGTTTAAAGAAGCAAATGCTGGGTAATTAAATGATGGTGATAACCTACCAGGCTTGGTAAGAGCCCTCATAAAAGACTATTTATAGAATCTTAATTCTGAAGGGGGCTCCCTCTTCCCAGGAGCAAGGAAAAAAGTCCCAGCTGGCTGAATTTTTACTAAGAACACAGCACTAGTTGGGATAATGGCCAGAAAAGAGAACTCAGACCTTCTGGGTCCTGGTCTGGCTACTATAAAGAGTTTTGATCTTCTCTTTAGCAGAAACTGTTAAGTAAATAGGTGAAAGGGCTAAATAAATAAATAAATAAATAAAAATAAAAGAAAGAAAAGAAAGAAATTCAGTATTTATAATGCAAGGAAAATTAGCAAAAAGATCAGACGTAAGGCAGAGGAACCAGTGGCATCACAGTAAGATTACTTAAAGGCATTCTGACCAAAGACTTACCATCCAAGAATTACTGGTGACTGTGCCCTGGAAACCTCAGGGCCCCACCCGTCCCTGAGGCCATGGGATTACCCCTTACATAGAGCCTCTGTGTGAGAAGCAGCAGATCAAGATGGTTCTATATTGAATGAATAATATATGAACACAGCTTGACATTTTTAGAGAATATTTTTGGGGAGTGAGGCTATATTCTCCTTGTAATGAAATGATGCAGCATATTTTAAAATAGGATTTAAATGTTTTTAATAACAGTGATACAGACCATTCAGATTTTTTTAAGGAAAAAAAAATATTTCAACAGAAAAGTTTACCAGATTTTCTCCATGGACCCGGAGTTAGGGATCCTCTCTAACCAAGGCCACCACTTACTTCTTCAACCTGCTGTCCCGGATTGCCAAGGAGACTAACTTACAGACTTAATGGCATATCGGAACATATACTCCTGCATCTTGTTTGCAATTTGTTCATACATTCCACAAATAATTTTTGAGCACTTGTGATCTGCCAACCAACTTTCCAAGATCTGGGATAAAGTGGTGAAAAAAAAATAACCAACTTGGACTCTTCCAAACTGGATCATACACAAAAGGCCCCGGAAAGGAGGAGGCCACACGCTGAGGAAACTGAAAGAAGAACTAGGGGATGAGCAGAGAAAGTGAAAGGGCTCCTGTGTTTAGACAAGGCAGAAAGTGTGAGCAGGAGGTGCTAATCCAGGGCTGAAGAGACAAAGAGTTAGCGCCTATGGGTTCATAGAAGGACTCCTTTGATAGGGTAGATCTACTCTGTACAATGATGTTCAAGGAGCTTCTTTTTCTGAAGGGCCAGAACTATTGTGGAATCTAAAAGGAAGGAAGATAGGACCCTTTAGCATGAAGGCTGGTCTCACCCAGTAAGGGCTTTAAAATATCTAAAACTTTTGCCAGAAAGCGCCATGTAGAAAAATTATAGATAGGACAAGAAAAAGTGCTGGAGGGCTTCAGAGGGTGGTGATAGTCCTTCATTCATTTTCCAATCCCCAGTGAACACCACCGTGCCTAGTACAGGGGAGGTGCCCAGTCAAGTTAAATTCGCGAAAGAATGTAAGTGAATTAACATAGGAGAATCAAAAAGGGTTCCTTAGAGCAGGTGTCCCAACCCCAGGCTGGGGACCAGTACTGGCCCGTGGCCTGTTAGGGTCTGAGCTGCACAGCAGGAGGTGAGTGATGATTGGGCGAGCATTACCACCTGAGCTCCACCTCCTGACAGATCAGCATTGGCATTAGGTTCTCGTAGGAGTGGAAACACTACTGTGAACTGCGCATGCAAAAGGGACCTAGGTTGTGTGCTCCTTATGAGAATCTAATGCCTGATGATCTGGGATGGAACAGTTTCATCTTGGAACCAACTCCCAACTCCTGCATTCATGAAAAAACTCTCTTCTAGGAAATCATTCCATTCCCTGGTGCCAAAAAGTTTGGGAACCACTGTCCTAGAGGGTCTAGGGAGCCCTTAATATGGACCATTGAAGATGGATAACATTTAGCCCATGAGTCTTACTGATGATTCTTTGGTGGAGACTGGAGGGGCAGTAGTTGAAGTAGAGAAAAGGGTTACAAGATAAACACAGAGACAGGCCAAAGTATCATTTTAAGGATTGGATAAGGAGAAGATCAAGTGTGGTAACAAGGTGACAGCTTCAGCCCCAAAAGTTCAATCTGCCCTGATTATGTAGATGAGCTTGGAGGGTCACTTGTCATGAAAGTCTGCTTGGTCACCCATCATAAAGGACTGCTGCCATTGGAAACCCTAAATGCTGAGGTCTTCCCTTTTCCCAGCTTCCTATGTCCACTCCTTACCTTACAGATTTTTGCTATTTGTTATCTAAGCAACAAATAGGTGATGTTGGTGATGATTATCCAAGTAATGGACACCATGGGCTTAACCAAGTAAGTTCTTTCCATGTGGCATAATCGGTCTTTACCTTACATATTCTGAAAACAAATTATCTTAACATTCAGGCGTTACTCAGATGAATGTCTTTGTCATAGCAGTAAGTCAGGGAGAGGGAGGAACATATGTGGTTAAGGTAGTCTGTTGTCATTTATCAGATACAATGATGGAAATGGAAGCCTCTGTTTTTTTTTGTTGTTGTTGTTTATTTGTTTGTTTTAATACGTGCTTAAATGCAAATATGGGAGCTTGGGCAGGATGCTAAGGAAGTAGGTCATTATCTTCTTCATGTGTTCTTTCCATCTTAGTTTGCAGATTACATTCACATCTATAATCCCATTTTTTATTTATAAAAGTCCTGTGAATCCACGATGGAGTAACTGAATCCAGTCTAGTCACCTCAGTGTGAACAACTAGACAACCAGACAAAACATATAAAATTGTTTTTAAATATTGGACAACAACCAGCTCAGTACTATGGTGCCTGACAGAGGGGAATACAGTAAGGCAGCCTCATACCAGCTTTTTGTTTAGAGCCGCTTCCGGGTCAATGGCTCAGGAAAGAAGAACCAAGGAAGAACTAGGTATTTATCATCTTACTTTTTACAGGAGAAGCTTGTCAACCCTTGGATTAGATTGAGAACAAAAGAATATAATTTTATACAAGGCTGTGTTTGTCATTTGAGTGCCATAATAATTCTAACTGAACTGACAAGTCAGAGCTCAGCATTTGGAGTGGCTGCAACAGCTAGAAATTTTGGAGAAGAGTAGAGAGATAGGGAGCCTCTGTAAAGGCAGAGCTCAGAAAATCTTCATATGGATCCCTTGGGTCTGTAGCTGCCTTAGCTATGTGTGCAACAGAGTGAACCATGAGGCCATGAAAAGAACTACTAGGGATTTATAAGGTAAACAATTTCCAGAGTTTACACAAGGCTGAGATACAGCCAAGCTCCATACGACCCCAGAAGTGCAACTTATGGAATGGAAAGGCATCCACCCGTGAGCCCATCAAAATCACTGTTTGTTTGTTTGCTTGTTTGTTTGTTTGTTTGTTTTCAGACAGAATCTCACTGTTGCCCAGGCTGCAGTGCAGTGGCACAATCTCGGCTCACTGCAACCTCCACCTCCCAGGCTCAAGTGGTTCTCCTGCCTCAGCCTCCACAGGAGCTGGTACTGCAGCAGTACACCACCAAGCCCAGCTAATATTTTTGTATTTTTCATAGAGATGGGGTTTCACTATGTTGGCCAAGCTGGTCTTGAACTCTTGGCCTCAGGTGATCCACCTGTGTTGATCTCCCAAAATGTTGGGATTACAGGTGTGAACCACTGCACCCGGCCCAAAGTATAAACTTCTAATTATGTAACGTTTTATTTTTGCTCTTAAAATCTTTGCCTATTATAAAGGTTATCATTTGGGGGTCCACATCAGAATCATCTGAGACTTTTTAAGGTTTGGCTGCCCAGGTGACCTCTGAGCCACCACATCTAGCCAGAATCATTGTTTAACATTAGGACTAAGTTTGACCTAGAGTCCAGGCTAGTCTAGATGCGATCTTACAAAGCACAAATACAAAACTTGAAATGATCAATATGATTTTCATAGACTTAACTGCCAATCAAAGCAGAATTCAATGCTCTTCAAAGGAAGAGAACAAAATCCAGACATTCATAACATAATATTGACAATGTCCAGAATCCATACAAAAATACTGAGCATGAAGAGAAGCTGGTAAATATGATCATTTCCCAGGAAAAAATTCAGTAAATAGGAACATTTAAAAATGGCAGAGATGATGCAATTATCAGACAGGACTTTAAAGTAGCTATTAAACCTTTTCCCATTTGCCCCAAGAATACCTGCCGGAGGCGCATGTGGCAAGTTTACCCCAAGATAAATTTGCCACAAAATATCTCACTTTGATTCTTATGCCTGTATCACTCTAGTATATCAACTTTGAAAACAAAAGACATCATTCTATTTATGGAATTCTGTTTTTAGTAGTAGTATTTCCATTTACAAAATATAGTAATGCTTGATCGCTGAAAATGTCAAATCCCAGAAAATGCAGCATTCCTATGCATGATGCTAACATCATTCTCGAATATGGGCCATTTGTGGGCCAAAAATTCATTTGATGAATCTGATTTTTCTGAAATAGACAATTCTGATGATTCAGACAATTCTGATGTTAGTACTGTTTAGAAATAACTCCAAGAACAGTTTTTATATTTTATTTTCACATTGAAAATCAGTCAGATTTGCTTTAGCCTCAAAGAGTGTGTTTATGTAAAATTAAACGAGTGCTGGCAGTGAGCTACACTGTTTTTTTCCTAAATGGGGAAAGGGTTAAAAATATACATGAGAATTTAGAGAGAAGTATGAACATGAGGATCAAATTTAAAAACAGTGCCATTTCTGGAGCTAAAATATATTTTAAATAAACACCTTATCTAATAGAATTAACAGCACATTGGGAACGCAAAATAAAAGATCAGTGAATTTAATTATACAGGAGGAGAAAAAAAGCTAAAAAGCAAACTAACAAAACACTAATGTTCTGTATAGTAACCTCAAGCAGTAACATATGTGTATTTTGAATCCCAGAATGGGAAGGGTGGGAAAGAGGACAGAATTTTTTTTTAATGTAAGAGCTGTAAATTTTTCACATTTAATGAAAACTATAAACTCATAGAGTCAAGATGCTCAAGGAACCCAAGTATTATAAATGAAGAAAAACCACATGAATGCACATTGTAACCAAGCTGATAAAAAAAAATAATAATAATGTCTTAAAAGCAGTAAGAGGGGGAAAAAGGAGACCTATTAAATACAGGAATGCAAAGGTAAGAATCAGCATGGACTTCTTACTAGGAATAATACAAGCCAGAAGATGATGGGTTGACATCTTTAAGATACTGGAAGAAAAAAATAATCCTGTAAACCTAGAACTTTATATCTAGTGAACATAGCCTTTGAAAATCTTTCCAGGCAAAACAAATCTGAGATACTTTATCACCAGAATATCTGCACTACAAAAAACACACACACAAAAAAAAAAACAAAAACCTTTCATGAGGCTGAAAATAAAACAGCAGGTGAAAATTTGGGTTTAAACTGAGGAATGAAGAGTACTGGAAATGGTAACTAGGCAGATAAATATAAAAGATGCTTCTCCTTTGATTTTTAATTCATTTAGAAGATAATTCACTGTTAAAATTGAAAACAATCAAAAGCAATTGTATTAAAGCATTCACAATATATGTAGAAGTAAAATCTATGACAATAGTAGCACAAAAAGGGAAAATGGAAATACACTATTTTATGGCTCTAATATTATTTGAAGATATATAATGATTAATTAAAACTCATATTTTGTCTACTAGATTACAGGCTCTCAACTGGGGTATAATTTTTGCCCCTCCTGGGGACATTTAGCAATATCTGGAAACATTTTTGATTGCCAGGACTGGGAAGAAGTCCTACTGGCAATCTACTGGGGTAAGGTCAGGGATGCTTCTAAACATGTTCAATACACAGGATGGCCCCCTGTAACTAAGAACTACCCAGTACACAATCGCAACAGCACTACTGTTGAGGAACTGTTCTAGATCACTTGATAAGTCAATCAATCAATCACAAAAGAAGAGCAAACAAATGAACAAAAACATTAAATCTAGCAAACAGTAAGGGGATGTTTCAAGGCTTGCAATGAGGGCAGGGGTACTATCATCCCCAAGGGCTTTTCTTTCTTCCATTATAATGACAGTAATGGGTCAACTGGGGGAGGAGGTAGGGCCAGCTCTGCTAAATCCCAACATGCACAAAGAATGACCGGCTCAAAATGCCAGCAATGAATCCACTGAGCACACACGAGTTGCGTCATGGCCTGAGTTTACAAATGAAAATTGGAGCTTTAAAAACCACTTGAGATTTCTAAGAACTCTGTGAGAAAGGCAACGGTTATTCTCCCTGTTTTAGAGGTAAGGAAACTGCATTTCTAAAAGGTTACATGGCTAAGTGCAGAGATAAAATTCAAACCTAGATGGTTATAATAGGCCTGGTCATTTCTTTCTGCTCAGCATCTGAATCTGTTTTATGTATTTGTACAACTCCCCACTCTGAATTTTGGTAGGAGGCCAGGCCTTTCCACTATTGGATATGCTGATATTGATATACCAAATTGTTGCTTTCTCAGCCTTCTGTGCAACTACCATGGGAAAGTCATTGGCATAAACTATTCGAGTACGCAGAAACACAATTTTAATAGTGATAATGCAGCAATGAATTACAGTCATTTCAAAATCCATCCTAGAAATTTAAAAAAATATAACTACACAAAAACATATACACAAATGCTTATAGCAACATTCCTCATAATAGTCCAGGAGTGAAAATAACCTAAATGTCCATCAACTGATAAATGGTAAAATTAAATATGATATATTTGTACAATAGAATATTATTTCACAATATAAAAAGGATAAAATACCAATACATAGTACAACGTGGAGGAATCTTGAAATCGTTGTGCTAAGTGAATGAAGTCAGTCACAAAAAGCCCCACCTATGGTGTGATTCCATTTATAGAAAATGTCCAAAATAGGCAAATCTATAGAGACAGGAAGTAGGTTAGTAGTAGCCTCGGGCTGAGGGAATTCAGGAGGAAGGAGGAGTGACTGCTATTGGGTACTGGATTTATTCTTGGGGAGTTGCAGACTTTCTAAAATTAATTGCCATAGTGGCTGCTCAGCTCTGTGGATATGTTACAGACTGAACTGTACAATTGAAAGGGGTGAAGTTTATGCTAGGTCAATTACATCTCAATAGACCTGTTATTTAAAAAAAATCAGTTTGGAAGAAGTTGGTGGCAACAGAGCAGGCCTGTGTCTGTGGTTGACTGCAGTGCCATAGCGTACTCACTGAATGGGACCAGCAGTTTTTAGCCATGGTCTCAGCTCCCTCCTAGAGGCCTCCATTCCTGTCCGTTTCCTGAACCTTGCTCTCCTGACTTCCTTTGCCTTTCTATGCACCACCGAGGACACACTGAATACATTTCCTGTCTGGTTAAACCACGCATTGTCAATTTTCTCTTGGATGTCACCAAGTACTTTGCCAGATACAGAAATTAATACCAGGCATGTTTACTGATAACAGATGTAGAGAAATAATAGAAATCAGGAATTGATATTTTGGGTTGTTTTGGTTAGGTAATAAATGTTCAAATGTTATTAAGAGAAAACTTTGGCAGCACATTAAAAAGGACCTAATGGAATTATTGATTGCAGTCATCTAGAATGAAAGGGACATTACAGCCAAGGATTCAGGAGAAATAGCAGTCACTGCCACAGACATATTAGGGAACAGGAGGAGTTCAAGTCCTCTAAGGCCGCCTGGCTTCTTTTAATGGTGCTGGTTAGTCTCACTTATGAAAAGAAAATGAAACGTTCAAACTTGTAAATCCTTAGGTCAAGACATAGACTGAGCACCAGGGACTTTTAGTAACCATGTTGAAGGAATCACTGGTCCCATGTAGCTGCAGGAATATGTGTACTAAGAACTAAATAGCTCTAATCCTGCACAGGGTTAGTTTACCATACATTAAATTTATATTAATGTCAGGTCTCTTACATGAAAGTTGGGGCACCTACTAGGAAAATATGGATGCCAAAGATTGGAATGCGGCCATACAAAAGAATATAAAAAGTTCAGCATGGCTTCAAGCTTTCCCCTTTCTTAATACTTTCTTGGCCAGCCAAAGCATATTCTACTCATGTAATGGGACTATCCCTGCATAGATTAAAGACTCTGGGGAAACCTCACCCAAGGAATATCATTTACAAGGGGAAGCCATTTGTCTCACATCCCAACATCACCAGTACTTACGGTCTACAAATCTCTAGCAACAGTCAGACTGGAACATGTTGCGGGACAGGATGGCTACAAGTACAAACTGTAGCAGAGAGTCTTCAGAGTTAACATAATTGCAATTCCTTGCTACTTTCTTTTGGCAATAATCTAAGAAAACTTGCCAGAATATTATCTTAGCAGCTTAGGCTATAGGCCAGTAAATATTGTCCACGGACCAAAACTGACCAGCTGCCTATTTATGTAAGCAAAGTTTTACTGGAACACAGTCATGCCCATTTGTTTATATATTGTCTACGGCTACTCTCATACTACAATGGCAGAGCTGAGTGACTGTAGCAGAGATCATATGGCCTGGAAAAGCTAAAATGTTTAGTGTCTAGCTCTTTACAGAAAGTTTGCTCTCCCCTAGCTTAGACCAAGGAGAAGAAAATAATCTTATACCAGACTGTGTTTATCACATGGCTTCGATAATCAGAATTCCAGTTTCAATGCACTATCTAGGACAAATAGAGGTAGTTTGAATTGTTTGATTAGTTGCTTTGCAAAACTTCAACATAACTGCACCCTATTAAAATAAAGCTGAGAAGCCAGAAATTTCTTAGGAAAATGAAGAAGGACAAGCCAAAGACATAGGGTTGCAGGATTGTTGGCAAAGATGTATCAAAGGCAACCTATCCACCTACCACCTGAGTGCCCCCCACTATTTCCTCTGCCAAGGCTTTGAGAAAGCCATTGGTTATGGTAGCACCAACATCTTTGAAAATTACCCTAGTGGCGTTCTCTGTAGGGCTGCCCTACCCTTGCATGGGGGAACAGAGTTTGTATTATTTAAATGGTCACCAAAATCTCCCATTGTAGATGAGGCTTTCAGTATACTTGGGAACAATATGATCTCCCTTGTAAACATCAAGCAACTAGTTCTCTGGCTGCCCAGTGATGGCCCAATCAGCTGAAGGAAAAGGTGACTATACATTGATGGAAGGTAGTCACGAGTGGAGCAACATGAACATCCCTTCCCTAAAGCTGACTTGAATACTGCTCTTTGGGGTGCCTAATTTGCCATGAGCAAAGGTGAGCCATGAGCAAACATTGAACTCCTTACTGAAAGAGCAGTGATTTGTCTTAACTTAAATAGATGCTTCATCTGGATAAGCACATACTTGCCTTTTTAAAATCACTATCCATAAATACCTGAATATTCGGTACATTGTCAAAGTTCACTGAAATTTTCTCAGTCAGTTATAGCCATTTGTAAGAATTGTTACTTCACGTCTTACTTTTGCCTAAGATCCTAAAAAGAACAAAGAGAAACTTTACTCATTTTTCAGATAGGAAACACACACACACACACACACACACACACACACACACACACACACACACATTCTACTTTGCAATTACCATATGGGTCCATTGGATCCTTTTATAAACCTAAAATACAGTATTATATCTTAGGGTTTTTTTTTTTTTTTACATTATGAAACATTTTGGTGTTTTACCATCCTATGGTTATTTCATCACTCATCAATTATTTCCCACCATGTCCCCCAAAAATAAAAAACTCAAGTGATAATAAATCAGAAGAATAATGTGATCGCCTAGAAGAATTATACAATGAAAAAAATTGTCGTCTTTCACATGTTGTTGTTACTCCATTTCCCAAACAACTATACCACCTTTCAAGAAGAAAGAAAATAACACTGGAGATTCCATTTTTGTAGTCTCCTGATAACTTCCATTGAACTTAGCCAGTAATTCAGCATTGTTCCTTTTTGCCACAAGTGGTTGTCCAAAGTTACAGAGTCTAAGGTTTTACCACACTTGCAAGCTACCGAGTTGGCTCAGCACAGCTTCACGGTTGTTGGTGGAAGACATAACACTCCTATGTCTGAGATTTAAAAACTGTTCCTCAAAGCATAGAAAGCAGTGTAGGCTTCCTGCCTGTGTTGGTTCCCCTTGCTGCAGGGGATTCCAGGGGCGCACTGTCCTAGCAGTGCATCTGTGCCTTAGCTTCAGAGCCTCAAGCTTCGGGAAATCGTATATTTTATAATGGGTTACAAGCACACCCATCCTTGGTCCCAGAGAGAAACATTACCTTTATTATACTGGACAGTAAAGATGAGCTGGCACGTAAAGACAAATACCGTATGATCTCACCTATATGAGGCCTCTAAAATAGTCAAACTCATAGAATTAAAGAGTGAAATGTGGTTGCCAGGGGCTGTAAAGACATAACCTTAGGCTGGGTGCAGTGGCTCACACCTATAATCCTGGCACTCTGGGAGGCTGAGGCAGGTGGATTGCTCAAGCTCAAGAGTTCAAGTCCAGCCTGGGAAACATAGAAAAATCCCTTCTTTATTAAAAATACAAAGAAAAAAAAATTAGCCTAGCATGGTGGTATGTGCCTGTAATCCCAGCCACTTGGGAGGCTGAGGCAGGAGAATCACCTAACCCCAGGAGGTTGAGGCAGCAGTGAGCCAAGATTGTGCAACTGCACTCTAGCCTGGGTGACAAAGTGAGACCTTGTTTCAAAAAACAACACCACAAAACAACAAAAGCAACAAAACATACTTGAGACTGGGTAATTTATAAAGAAAAGAGGTTTAACTGGCTCATGGTTCTGCAGGCGGTACAGGCTTCTGTTTCTGGAGAGGCCTCAGGAAACTCACAATCATAGTGGAAGGTGAAGGGGAAGCAGGGACACTTAACATGGCTGGCAGGAGAGAGAGAGTAAAGGGGAAAGTGCTACATAGTTTCAAACAACTAGATCTTCTTGAGAACTCACTCATTATCAGGAGAACAGCAACAGGGAAATCCACCCCCATGATCAATCACCTCCCACCAGGTCCTTCCTCCAACAATGAGGAGTACAATTCAACTTAAGATTTGGGTGAGTACCCAGAGACAAACCATATCCCTCACATAATGTCCCCAGGGATAATTTAGGTATCATATATTTATTCACAATAGCCAAGATAAGAAAACAGCCTAAATGTCAATTGAAAGACAAACAGATTTGAAAAATGTGGTATATATGTGCAACAGAACATTATTTAGCCTTAAAAAGAGGGAAATTTCACCGTGCTTCTGCCCTGAGATGAATGTTCTCTATCTGCACTGTCCATAAAGTATCCACATAAGGCTGTTGAGGACATCAAATATGGCCAGTGTGACTGAGCAACTGAATTTTGAATTGTATTGAGTTTTAAGTCATCTCAATGTAAATAGCTATATATAGCTAGTAGCACAGCTTTAGACTTAATGCTATATAATCGGGACATTGATTTTATGAATGAAATCTAATGCTACAGGCTTTCAAATGGAAATAAACTATCATCACTGAGTTGCTCATTAGCAGCAAAGATGTCCTCAATCTTGATTTTGTGGCAAGAACCTGAACCAGCCCACTTTGACTAAAGGACATGTGACAGTTATCCTTTCTTTATTACAGTGTTTGTGTGCTGACATTCACTTGAAACAAAAAGGTAGGCTATGTTTAGATTCTTATAATATTTTCTACCATTTTTTGTACTATCCTACTCTTCTTCTATAAATTCTCCCTTCTGATTTCAATACACATATATATATTTTAAAAGTTCTATTGGCTCAAATGGCAAGTAGTAATGGCTGCTTTTCCTGGTTTCTGGAGGATTTAACACCATCCCAGTAGATCACACAGCATTTCTTCAACCAAATAATTTCCTCTATGGTGAAAGATATAAAGCACTAGGTTAATGCTCATGGTATTATTCACTATAGTACGACATACTCCATGGGTTTGAATGAACGACTGAAGTTGAAAACCTTGTGAGGTTGGAGAGGGTCTCTCCTAAACAAACAATATTCTCTTTCTCCCACACATGGTTCTAGGAAATGGAAAGGGGACCTTTATTATTACACTCAATGACACATTGAAAAAAAATGGATGCCACACCCTGTTGCTCTAGGTTCTGTTGGTGTCAAGATTTCGGTCCCGGGAGTGCAATGTTTCCACAAGAAACAGCAATAATATGACTAACGAATTTGCGGTGAGGCCAAACACTGGAGGAACCGGGCAAAAATGAGGCTGCTGTCTTGGCTGAGTAATGGATGCAAGCTATCAATCCAAAGCCCTGTCAATAGACTCCCTTTCTGCTTGGATCAGTGGGAGTTGTTTCCTGTTGCTTTGAAGAACCATGATTGAAATAATCTTCTAAAGTGAAACTCAGAGACTTTTTCACTGCCAGATGTTGACTGTCAGCCACCAGCAAATAAGAAATGGCAGTTAAACTATTCATGCTTTTACCATATATTCTGCATATCTATTGAGAGCTTTTCTTTTTAAAAACCTGAGCTCTACTTGTAATTTTGCCTTTTCCATATTTATTTATTTATATTTATTGTTTTATTTATATTTATTGTAAACCAAACATCCCAATTCACATTTATCTTTCTTCCTTAAAGATATGAAATAGTTTTTCCTGCTTTACGTCTAAGTCCTTTTCTTTTGCTTGTATCTTTCAAATCAATTTCCCTAATCCATTGATTATATAAACAGAGTTTTAAATTCTCTTTTTGTCTATTGATTTTTTTTCAATCTTCCACCTATTGATCAAAGCATTTGGTCAATAGAATAAAGTTACAGAATCACCTGCCATATCCCACACCTGGGCACTTTTGCTTAAAGAAGAAGAAGGCAGATGTTTGTTTTTATTCTCGAAATGATTACAACCTTAAATGCTGCATTGGATATGCGCATTACCTTACGCGATAAACCTTATGAAATCATCCCTCCCTCTGTTTTCCAGGCTGTCTCTAGGGTTCCAAAGCCCAGCCAAACTGGACATTAAATTAAAATGATTTGCTATTTACACAGAGCCTTTCATTTTCTAAGCAGCAGGCTCAGTTTTTAACCTTTTATTTACCTCCAGTGTAACACTCAGCACACTGCACTAGGCGCTCACTTTCCCCTCTCATTATACTGTGCTCTCCTTCAGATGCACAACATATGTGATGGATCAATAATGCATAACAAAGAGAGGATAAATAAAAAGAGGGAGCAATGGAAAGAGGAAGTAAGAATTTATCATAAGAAAGTTATGGCCTCTGTTCTAGACCAGTTACATTTAAAAGCAGGTTAAGAACGCTTACACTGTTTTATTCTAACACTTTCATGAATACTGTTGTGTCCTCCTTTCAAATAGCACTTATCTAAAAACAATTGGGCAAATATTACGAGAATATTGGTTGAAGAGTATTCATATTATTAGCAATGATGTTGTTCTAGCCTTGATTTATCTAAAGAGCATGGGTCAAGAATGTGCCGTAGATGACCACTACTAGTGCCTAATGAATTTCATTGTCCCCAGAAAGCAGAGCTGGCTGAGACCCACAGGGGCACCTTCACCGTGTTCTCAGGAGTGATTCTTCCAGCAGGACTGCTCTGAAATCTCAAGCCCCATGGAGTCATCTGGAGATTCTTGGGTTGAATCTCAAGTTCCCAGTGCATAGTGAATGCCTAAGAGTCAGTAGTCGCCATTCTGGAAAAACACTGACTTTTTGCTTCATTCGTTCACCTAGCCAGTAACTAAGTGACTAGTATATGCCAGGCACTGCGGAGTACTGAATAGAAGATGCAAAACCTCCGACTTCCTCAAGTTTATCACAGCTTGCATTCTATGGAAAAAGATAACCAATAAGCAAAATGTAAATCAAATATACATAATATTAGATGCTGATTATTTCTACAAACAAAAGTAAAGCAAGAAAGTCAAGGAATGTGTGAGTTTGTGGTAAGGAGAAGTATAAATAAACAAACAAAGTAGTGAGAAGGGGTACTATATTCCTGTTGTATTCATGTAGATGATGCACTGTACATATTATACAAATATATACATATGATGACTATATATGCTATATGATTACGTGTAATATATGTGATATGTAGCGTATATTATATATAGTATATGAATATGTATGTATACTTTCATATTACAGATGAAAAATATATACACAATATACTGTATATTGTCATATATGATAATATATACTATATATTGCATATGTACATATATACATGTACATATATAGTATATATACATATATAGTATATGTCATATATATGACAATATATACTTGTATATATATTTTATATTCACATTTTATATATTTACAAATATATACTTGTATATATTGTCATATATGATAATATATACTATATATGATACTATACTACATATGATATATAGTATATGATATATACTACATATGATGAGATTATATATAATATACATGAAGATGACATGTATATATTGTCATATATGTGATAATATATACTATATATGATACTATACTACATATGATATATATACTATATGATACATATACTATATATGATGAGACTATATATAATAAACATGAAGATGACATACATATGAGGTATATGTGAGTTATATATATAGAATATACAATATATATTATTTATATATTATACATGTGGAATACAATAAACACAATGACGTCCAGGCTAGGTTCTCAAAGATTCTTAGTCGAATGGGGGTAATGACATGTACAGTCGAGCAGGTCCTAGTGTGCAAATCACACTAAGAGTTGGCCAGGGTGTAAGGGAACCAAGAAGCAGGCCCCTGGTAACCTCCACAGGCTGTGTGTCCTCAGGGGCGGCAGAGATTCATGTAAACTGCATAGAGACTCACGAGTTTCTGAGTTATTCTGGAGCAGCGTTTTCCAGACTTCAGGTCCTAATCCAGGGGGTGATGAAATCAATTTTCTGAATTGTGACCAGACTTCCTTAGCAATGAAATAAAATAAAGTACAATAGAAGAAAGGAGAGTGAAAGAGAAAATACTAGAGTGCAGTGCAAGATTGTGTGTGTGTGTGTGTGTGAGAGAGAGAGAGAGAGAGAGAGAGAAATAACTGGTTTGCATTTGTGGACAGTAGGTTAAAACGTAAATGTAAAATGTGTCCTAGTCTGGATCTGGCAAAATGAGTTTATAATCCAATGTTCTAGAACACATGGAGGCTGACTCCAAACCTAAACAATGACAGCGAGGCAGTCAGAGCCCTGGAGAGAGATGCACTCTTCAACATTGCCTGTTGCTGAAGATTCAGAACTAGCAGCAAAACCAAAACAAAAAGATCAAGCTGGGGTAACCTGGGAAGGATGCCTCCTCCCCCTCCGTCTCCTCCCTATCAGCTTCTCCAGGGTCCCTTCCAGGAGTGAAGCGGACTGGGCGCACAGCCTGTCCTCCACCCCAGGAGCCTGGCAGTGCTGAGAGGAGAGTGTGTCACACCCCAGGGGAGGAGCCTTTTGCACTGGGGACAATGCATTTGGGACACTTATCTATCAGCGCGAAGTTTCAGTAACCCAGCTAGGAACAGCTTTAAAAGTAAAAAGTTATCTTTTATGACATCCAAGGGGATTGCATCAATTAATTCATTAAATCTATTGGCGCTCCTGGAAGTTTGGAGACTCTGGGTACAGTGGAGAAAACTCTGGACATGAGTTACTTAACCTGGTTTTGAACCTTATTCCCCCCTTTAGAGATCTGGTGTGTCTGGGCAGACTACTCAAACTCTCTGGGCCACGTTGGTTTTAGCTTGTAATGTGGGCAGTAAGAACTACTTCCTAAGATCTTTATATGAAGATTCTTTTAAAAGTAGTGTCTATAGGCCGGGCACGGTGGCTCAAGCCTGCAATCCCAGCAGTTTGGGAGGCCGAGACGGGTGGATCACAAGGTCAGAAGATCGAGACCATCCTGGCTAACATAGTGAAACTCCGTCTCTACTAAAAATAACAAAAAATTAGCCGGGCGTGGTGGCGGGCGCTTGTAGTCCCAGCTACTCGGGAGGCTGAGGCAGGAGAATGGCGTAAACCTGGGAGGCGGAGCTTGCAGTGAGCTGAGATCTGGCCACTGCACTCCAGCCTGGGCGACAGAGAGAGACTCCGTCTCAAAAACAAAAAAAAAGTAGTGACTATAAAGCTCCTGGTCCAGTGTCTGGCAATCAGTAGGTATAATAATTCAAGTCCTGATTGCCTGACTGAGTTATTAGGGCATATTATCTTACCAAAATAGTTGTTAGAATCTTACAAGAACTCAGAATCAAGGTTAAAAAGGAACAAGAAACACCAACCGTTCAGGACAAAGACTCTCCATATTATTTAACTTTAAGGTGACATTGTAACGAGAACTTCTCAGCTGGAGTTAATTGATTGAACAATTCAAGTCCACCAGGCAAATCAGCCTAGGACAGCTTACCACGCTGGCCGAGTTAACTTTTTTTCCACATAGTTTTTGAACGGCTGTGGTATTAAGAGGAGACCAAAGGCTGTGAGGTGAGTAAAACCTACCCGATCTCGCTGTGAATATTGTATGCTGAGGGAATTGTCTTTCTTGTTGCCAGGGTTTAAGCAGCATGGTGTATTTAGGTCACATTCAGGGAGCTGCATTTCCCCTGCTGCGGTCATTGTCACTAGAAGTTGGCATATGCACATCTCAGCGAGGACAGTCCCTGTCATCCTAACACATGATTCAAATACTCATCCCTGCACTGTGTACTGACCAAAATACTTCTGTGTCTGTTACCCTATTTAAACTTCACAATTCATCTTACTGTGGGCCAGATGCTGTGTTAGCTACCCAGAGGGTCACTGGAGTTGTGTATTTTTCGCCTCATTTACAGCTGGAGAAAATAGAATTCAGTGAATGTCAAGGGACTTGCCCAGGGACACACAGCGTGTAACTGAAAGATCAGGATGTGAATCCGTGCCCTGATTTCAGGCTCAGAGCTCTCGGGTGTCATTCTTACATACCCAGACAACAAAATAAAGGCCAGACATTCTTCTGGATTTCTCCTTTTTGTTCCTACAACTTGACAAAATAATATGTTCCCCAGCAAAATGATAATACTTGATATTTCCTGGAAACATTATGCTATGTTGTTGTCTCACTTATTTTTTCCTGATTCAGTCCCTTTTTAGGAAATGTTTTTCTATTCATCTTCTCCATGTGAGTTGCTCCTCCTCCTTTTCTCTTTCAAGACCCAGACTGGAAGCCTTCCTCCTCCAGGAAGCCTTTCTTGATCCTTCCAATTGTCCAGGTGCCCTTTCTTTGTGCTCACAGAGAACCTAACATTTCTCTCCCATCTTTTAAAAAATTATGTTGCCATATTTCTATTTTGCCACCTGCTTTCTCCATTACACAGTCACCTAATTGAAGATTGGCCCCAAATCTTATTTATCTTGGTGTCCTATTGGCTAACAGCCATGCCTAGCACATAATAAATACTGAGAAAATGATGGTTGATTAAATGAATGAAGGTAACTTATGTTCATCAGTCTGTGAACATATTTAATATAGAAGTCAACTACAATCAAATTATTAGAGGCACATTAAAAATGCAAAAGGAAGAGAAATAGAGCTTATTGGTTCGATATTTCATATCAGCTTGGACTAGAACACTGAGATTTGTTCTGAATCAGAAAGTCTATGGTTCTGTGATTTTCATCGGAGGCAGTGCATGTTCCCTCCAAAATTCATGTTGAAACTTCATCCCCACTGTAATAATAAGAGGTAAGGCCTTCTGGGAAGGACTAAATCATGAGAACTCCACCCTCATAAATAAGGTAATGCCATAAAAGAGGCTTCAGAGACAGTTCACCTATCTTGTTCTGCTCTTCCACCAGGCCACACAAGGACATGGCACTCCTCCCGGCCGAGGAGGCAGAAACCAAGCGCCATCCTGTAGGCAGAGAACAGGCACTTTCTAGGCACGGGACCTGAAAGCACCCTGAACTTGGAATTCCCAGACTCCAGAACTGTGAGAAATAAATTTCTGTTATTTATAAATTGCCAGTTTCAGGTATTTTGTTATATAAGCACAAATGGACAAAAACAGGAAGGTTTTCCTTCTGTGTTATAATGTGGTGGAATTGAATTTCTCGTCATTTTCAATGGAACTGAAGATTCTGCCTTGTTATTTGATGGAGTTGGCCAGAATATTATAAATTATGGAAAAACAGGGCAGGATAATTTATTTCTCTGTTGTCTAAAAAATGCTAGCATCCACAGTATACACTTCTGAAGTTACATTTTGGGAGTTTTGTAATTTTTACTTTTATAAGAAAACATCACATGAGATAAATGGTTCATATAACATGTGTTATTTAAGAAAACCACTGCCGGGCGTGGTGGCTCATGCCTGTAATCTCAGCACTTTGGGAGGCTAAGGTAGATGGATCACTTGAGGTCAGGAATTGGGGATGAGCCTGACCAACATAGTGAAACCCTATCTCTACTAAAAATACAAAATTAGCCAGGTGTGGTGGCACACGTCTATAATCCCAGTTACTTGGGAGGCTGAGGAAGAAGAATCGCTTGAACCCGGGAGGCAGAGGTTGCAGTGAGTCAAGATCGCATCATTGCACTCCAGCCTGAGCAATATGAGTGAAACTCTGTCTCACAAAAAAAGGAAAGAAGAAAAAGAACACTAAATCTCCAAAGTTTGAGAAATACCCAGCACGGAGCTTGAGAAATGAAATATGACCAATAATTTGGAAGCATCCTAGTGCTACTCCCCAATTGCAAACTCCAGCTTCTCAGAGAAAGGTTGACACATCATCAGTTGCAAATTTAAATTTCTTGCTTTCCTTCCAAATTTTACTATCTGCCATCCTTCTATCTCCCCAATTGATCTATTGTTAAATTTTGCATTTTCCTCAATTGACTGTACTACTTGTATTACTCTGCAACTTACCTCTTTTATACAACATGGTGTGTTTGAGCTTCATCCACACTGATATGCCCAGCTGGGGTTTCTTCAGTTTTCCTGACATGTAGTTTTCCTGTTTGGCCATGGTGTCACAATGCATTCATGCAAAAGTCCATCCAATATTTCCATTAATGCTTCCATGAACATCCTTGTTCATGTTTCCTTGGCACGTGTATAAAAGTTCCCAGGATAGGGTGTGCGGGGAGGAATCATGAAGTTCAACTTTACCAGGCACTTCACTACAGCCTTGCAGTGTGCCTTACATGCTATACCCATAGCAGGTAAGAGAATTCCCATTGTTACATAAACTCCCAAACGTTTGGTATCTCTTGAATTTATTTTTGCATTCCGGTGGTTTCAGTGTGGTTTTAATTTGCACATCATCATTGATGGGTGAGGGTGAGCTCCCTGCTGTGTGGATGAAACAGGAATGAGACCCTGTCATGTTAGTGGCTGTGGGCTGGGGTCCCCTGTGTCTTCTCACACTCACTTTTATTGGTGGGAAGATGTGAATGAGAATGATCCCCCATGTTATGAGGTTATTGTGAAAAGCAAATGCAAGATCACATGTAAAGCACCTAGAATACAGTAGGTGCTTGAAAGGTAGCTGTGATTCTTTCTGGTTGCTGTAATATTCTGTCACATCTCTCACCTTTTACCCCATTCTCCTAACTCAGGACCAGCCTGCCTGATGGGCTGCAGTTAGATATCCAGTAGATACCCAGGATATATGTTTCAACGTTGAACATCTACCCACTGATGAAGGAACTTTCACCAGTTATAGTTTCATCAGCTCAGCTGCAAACTGGGAACCTTTTAAGAGAGGACCCTCCTTGGCAGAGGAAGGATTAAGTTGCTATCCATTTCTCACCTAATTCTCAGGGCACAGATCAGAAATACAGGTCAGGGCGGGAAATGCCCTTCACTCAGGAGGAGGAGGCGGTGCACCGTGCTTTCACTGACCTGCTTACAGGCGAGGTTACCTTGTGCAGTAAGCCAGGGGAGATGGAGAAAGGCTGGGCCATGGCCAAGCAGCATGGAAGCTTTTCTCAGGTGGTTAGCACCTGGTGCATTAAACTCAGGGGCAGGCAGAGTTGGATGGAGGGGCAGATACTGAGTCCACACAGCAGGGCAGCAGGAGACATCAAATTCCTCCAGAGTCCAGTTTAAGAAACCGACTCCACTGGAAATGGCCAAAGTCAGCAGAGACTGACCAAGGTAAGGCTAAAAGTTGGTGGGGAAATGATGTCTGCATCCCAGCTATGTGTCAATTACCTTCCTAAGCCCTGGGAATATAAAAACTATCTTGGTCCCCACCTCCTGGGACTTAGAATTTAACAGTTTAATTAAATGCAAAGCAAACAATGGCAAACAGTATAGCCCACATTTACAACCACATGGTGTGATAAAATAAATGTGGAGGATTCCATAAGGAGAGAGAAGAGATACATGATCTGGGGAAGGAAGCACTTTCTAAGAACGGGCAGGAAGAAGTCACATGTCATGGGACGCAGAAGGAAGCAGCCAGTGGACACCAGTCAAGGGAATGAAAACAGTCAAGTGTCAGTTAGAGAGAAAACAGCAAAGGGAGCTCAACATTCCCAGAGCCTGGGAGGTTGCAGAGGCCGGATCACAGGGAGCCTTGTAGGCCGCTCAAAACAGCTTGGACTTGGCCGGGTGCCGTGACCTATGCCTGTAATCCCAGCACTTTGGGAGGCCAAGGTGGGCAGCTCACCTGAGGTCAAGAGTTTGATATCAGCTTGGCCAACATGGCAAAACTCCATCTCTACTAAAAATACAAAAATTAGTCAGGCATGGCTGTGCACACCTGTAGTCCCAGCTACTCGGAAGGCTGAGGCAGGAGGATTGCTTGAACCTGGGAGGTAGAGGTTGCAGTGAGCCGAGATCATGCCACCGCAGTCCAGCCTGGGTGACAGAAAAGACTGTCTCAAAAAAACACACAAAAACCAAAAAACCTACAACAACAATAAAAAAAACAGCTTGGACTTTGTTCCAAGAGAGGCTGAAACCAAGGGGCTTTTGAATAGAGAAGGCTCATGACATGGCTTGTGTGCTTAGGAGAATCCCAGAACCCAAGTGCGAAGAGAAGATTGGTGAGAGGCAGGGATGAGTGCAAGGAGACCCTGTGAAAGGCTCTGTAGCAGTACAAGGGGCACCTGATGGTAGCTTGAGCAACGATGTAAACATATGGTAAAAGCTCCATGTTAAAATGTCACATAGTCCAGAAAAGGTATGAATACGGACCATATTCTGCTGCTACTTAAGCATTAGATTATTCTCGTATTATAAACTTTTCTTTTTTTTGCTTGAGGCGGAGTCTCACTCTGTCGCCCAGGCTGGATTGCAGTGGTGTGATCTCAGCCTACTGCAACCTCCGCTTCTCGGGTTCAAGCAAATCTCCTATCTCAGCCTCCTGAGTAGCTGGGGCTACAAGCACCTGCCACCAAGCCTGGCTAATTTTTGTACTTTTAGTCGAAATGGGGTTTCACCATATTGGTCTGGCTGGTCTGGAACTCCTGATCTCAGGTGATCCACCTGCCTTGGCCTCCCAAAGCGCTGGGATTACAGGCATAAGCCACTGCGCCCGGCCAGTATTATAAACTTTTAAGATGAGGAGACTTAAATGACTCATGTTTGTGAGTTATAATCAAATCGTCTTATGTGTGTGTATATGAGAAAAAATTGAGGAAAGCAGGATAATGTAGGAGAGGGCATTAGCCTGGCATGGACGAGCACAGGCTTTCAGTCCTGACTGCTACTCATTTTCTACGTAACTTGAAGGACGTATTTATGCTGTGGCCCTGGTTCTTCTTGTTTGAAATGTTGGAATTTGATTTCATTTTTTTCAGGTTTCTTCCAAATAAAATTTAAATATAGGTTTAGAAACATTAATTGTGTTTATTTCAATGTAATATAGCATTGATGTAGGTGCTTTTGTTTTCCATTCAAAATTATTCAGTACTATTCTAAGATCACAAGAGCACTTATGAGTTTTTTAAATTGTAAAATCTGAGCAAAATGCAAAGAGTGTATCATTATATTAGACAGTATAAGAGAACATTTCAAGCTCAGAATTGTACTAATAATATAGGCTATGATCAAAATATCGAAATATTTCTCTGTGTTTGGTACTATTATTCATAACAGGACACCCACAATTTCTTTAGTCCCAGACCCCAACAGTCAGCATCCAAGCATAAGGGTAGAGGACACTGACTTTGCAACAGAATTTCACAGGATTTTTACGCACACGGTCCCCTGTCACTCCTGTATCAGCCTCCCGTGATAGTGGAGCAGATGCTACTACTCCTACTTTGTGGAGAAGCCGGTTGATGGTCAGCAGGAAATGAGGTTATTTGCTCAAGGCTGGGGAGATGAGAAGTGGTAGAGAAAGGCATTGGTTCTGAACCCAGGGCCCTTTGCAGAGATCCTATGACTTTAACGATTCCACTGGCAGAAAAGGTCTTCAAACTCATCCTCAGAAGAATGAACCTCACTCGTGCATATGCACACACATACATTCCCCAAAATTGGACAAGAAATGCAGGCAATGATTAGTCTTCTTTTAGTTGAGAAAGTCAGAATGGTTAGGTGACTCCAGCAGATGAGTCCTTTGGAGAGGAATCTTCTGGAATTCAACTTGAACTAACAACATCTTCTCATTGTCCCTGTCACTGGTCTGGGTATATAAGACATTTGTAGCACCTCTATGTTCAGAAGGTTGCACTTAAGACATCAACCATTCCAGATTCTAGACATTTGGCCTTTCTTGACCTCTTGTAGTAACATTTCACTTGACTGCAGATGCTGGCAGGGAAAGCCTACCATCAAATAATTATTCGGTAGAGGGCAAGCGGATTGAGGAAGACAGAGCAGGGTCCTTTGAGAGGAGCTGCAGCAGAGATGCAGATGGAGCTGGGACACAGAAGCAAGAGATGAGATTGGTGAGGGGACAAGCTTCAGGGTGGCAAAACGAGTTTACATGAGAAGGCGTTGATTGGAAAGGACAGTAACTGGAATAGCAGCTGAGCAATGACAGAAAATGGGAAGAATGTTAGCTGCTGGTGGGCAAAGATGGGTTCTTGTAGGAATTAGAGAAGTACTGGTCTCCATGAATAATGAACAATAAAGACAGAAGAGCATAAAATTGGAAAGAATTATACTAACTGAATCTGACGGACTCAATAAATAAAACATCTGCATATCCTGCCCTCCCTTTAAGATTGCTCTGAGGATAAAATGATCTAATATATGTAAATAGACTTTACATGCTATAACACATCATGTGGTTATAAAGTATTATGCTCGAATTTCCTATAAACTACTTGGTTTCTTCCCCATTTATTAAATTATACTATCACCAAAGGTGTTATGGACACCTTCCATTTGCAGTGGAAACTCAGTGCAATCCCACTCCTGGCTCTAGAAGGAAGGCTGTGCTTATGTGAAGGACTAAGGCCCAAGAAAGAGCTCTTCCAAGGAAAGAGTGGGTTGAGTTGCCTAAGCGGGGTATGAGGAAAGTGCCCCAACGAGGAAGACAGGAGTGATTCTGAGTAAAACTCTTATTGTCCTCAGGTCCATATTTCATAAATTCATATCTGAGTCCTTGGAAAAGCAACTGTATGTTAAAAACAAAAAGAACTGCTTGAGTAAAATCTCTGTGATATGGAATTAAGAGACTCAGGGCACAAGGAAGGCCTGCTTGGTGGACTATGTAGTGGGGCAAGGAAAGGTGGTGCCCAGGATTGCATCACAAGTGGAGCTTGTAGCTGCTTGAGCTGTGGGCCAGCCAAAACTTGGGAGGGAGAGGAAGAAGAGTGTAGAGGTCAGAGGGCATAAGCATGGAGGCAGCCTCAGCGGCTTCCGCAGTAACATAGGGATACCTTCGTTCAGCTGGGACAGTGGCTCTGCATCCCACGGAGGAGGAATGGGAGGGGTGCCCTGTAAAGACCCAGCTGTCTGGGTCAGTGCATGCGGGGGATCCACATGGAGACTCTCAGGATTTGTTGAGGACAATTCTGACTGTGAACTGGAGTTTCAACAATTCTCAGAGGGTGTAAGAGAAATCTGTTTTCCAGCTCTTGTTTTTGCTCTCCAGGCTGAAAGGGGTATTCAAGCTTTATGCTCATTTGGCACCAGGTTTCCCTGTCTTGATTTTATGTGCTTGAGGTTTGTCCTTCATGCTGCCCATTCACATTTTATCCATTCAGACTAATCACGTTAGCTCAGTTACAATTCCCCTGGTCAGCTCAGGGCCGGTTTTGGCTCCTTCCTCAGCCCCCGTTAAGCTGTCTTTTGATCAAACACCCGGGAGCTCGTGGAGTCATACAGGAGTGTGTAATCCATGACTTCTGCAAAGAGGAAATTGCTGTTGCCTGCTTTCTTTCTGACTCATCCCTGCTGTTGTCAGATCTTCTCATGGGGGATTATTTTTGCATTTATTTTGGGTCCTCTTTGGAGTGGACTAGTAGATGCCAGTCCCTTTCTCATATCCTACTCCCCAAGCAGCCTGAAATACTTGGGATTCCCCCACGGGCCAGGCCTCCTCTTCTCGTTGTTCATGCTGCTCCATTCACCAGGCTCGTAACTGGTGATCCTTTTTAGCTGAGTTATTGTCACCTCTGGGAAGGCATCCTGATGTCCCTCCCCTTACCTCTCAGTGGGGTTTAACGCATCCTTAGATGTCCCCACCTCACCTTTAGCAAAGCATTTATTCATTAATCTTTCACTCATTTATCTATTTAATCACATATTTATGGAGTACTTACCCATGCTAGACTGTAGATATAATAAAGGAAGCTCAGCTCTACCTCCCATAAATTTCACAGCTCATTTGTTCATTCTGTAAATATTTGCTGAGCACTCACTTTATGTTAGGCACTGTCCTAGCCTCTAGAATGCAGCAGTGAATACAACTATTCTGTCTTCATTGACAGGTAAAAGAGGTTAATCAAATAAGCATAATGAGGGATATGTGATGATATCTCATATGTGGATTAATGCTTTGATGAAAAGTAAAACTTCTATGAGATCACATTCCAAGCAAATTAAGAAGTCAAGGAAATTTTATCTGAGAAGACGATGGTTGAGCTGCTGTCAGAGGAGACTAGAGTTAATTAGAAAAAGTACTTGGGCAAGGGAGGAATACCATGCTCAAAGACCCTGTGGTGAGAAGGAACCAGTACATATCTGCATAACTGAAAGGGGTTTGGAGTGGCCTGGCCAAGGCAGAGAAAAAAGAGAAAGCAGCGTGGGAGGCTGGGAAAAGCAGACTCAGCAGGTACGCGCTGGCTGGTAAGGAAATTTATTTTCATTTTAAGATCACTGAAAAGATATTAAAGAGCTGTCTTGTTGTAATAAAGAAAAGGAACTCGAAGAATCATGAGAAGAAGCTGCTGTATTCATCTGTTCTCATACTGCTAATAAAGACATACCCAAAACTGGGTAATTTATAAAGGAAAGAGGTTTAATTGACTCACAGTTCTGCATGGCTGGGGAGACCTCAGGAAACTTACAATCATAGCGGAAGGGGAAGCAAACACATCCTTCTTCACATGGTGGCAATAAGGAGAAGTGCCGAGCAAAAGGGGGAAAATCCCCTTATGAAATCATCAAATATTGTGAGAACTCACTCACTATTACAAGAACAGTATAAGGGTAACTGCCCTCATGATTAAATTACCTACTACCAGGTTCATCTCATGACACATGGGGATTATGAGAACTGCAATTCAAGATGAGATTTGGGTGGAGACACAGCCAAACTATATCAGCTGGCAACCTAGTCGTAGTAGAAATATAGGTGAGAAATGACTAGAGCTTATTTGGGGTATGGCAATAGAGAAGAAATATTAACAAGCAGAATTGAGCAAAATTTGGATTAAAATTTAGAGCACTTGGTTTTGGATTACATGTGGGAGAAGCATAAGTAGGCATGTCACGAGGATTATTCCAAAGTTCCTGGTTTATACAATTGGGAGATAGTGCTTCTGCCATAAAGATAGGAAACGTGTACTAGAACCAGGTTTAAAAGAATTTAAAGTGCCATGCTGGATGTGTTGAATTTGAGATATACTTGATTTACTCAGAGTTGAGTAGGAAGATGAGTTTATAGATCTGGAGACTAGAGAAAAGATCTTGGCTGAATATACACATGCAAGAGTCAGTGGTTTCTATATAGGATTTTAAGTGTCAGTAGTGGGTCAGTTTCACAGTGTGGAGACTGTTAGAATGACCTACCTCTACCCTACATCCTCTACTAACCTTTGAGATGATTGAAATCAGAAATCAAATCTTATTCATCTTTGAATATTCAGCTTCTAGTACAGTGTATTCATACATTGAATAATAAGTAATAAAATTATATAAATAACGGTTCACAGCCAGGTCCTACATCAAGTACTTCCCAAATACCTTGGTCCTCAAAGCAACCCCACATGTAAAATAATGTAACTTCATCATTTTTTTTTTCTGATGAGGAAATAAACTAAAAAAGGTAAATAATTTGCCCAAAGTTAATATTTAAGGAATGGCCAAATTGTAATACAAAATAAGGTACATCTAATGGCAGACTCCATGCTATAACTTCTACACTCGTCTGTCTGTTCTAATGAAAAGGAGTCAGCAAAGGAAAGAAAAATCCAGGGACAAGTCTTCCATGGACTGAAGTACCTTTGTTAACACCCAGCAAAGAAAGTCTGAGCCTTGTTCATAACTGAATCAGGCCAGAGATGGTCATATTGGTTACAGTCTATTAAATATAAAGTCCATTTGTTCTCAATGAAGTCATCAGCAAGTACTGATTTCATGCTTAAGAGTTTCAGTTAAAATCAACTAGTTTTATGGATGTTTAAAAACAGCAAGTTTTATGGACTTTTCCTTTAAAGTTCACCTGCCACTGAAAAACTTTAATCCAGTATTGGCTTTAAAGCAAGCTTAATGCAAAAGAAATAGACAAAGAAAATGCGGATGGAAAGCACCATCACCTTTTTCCTTGTTCTGATCATGGTTTTGTTTCACATTCATCAGCAAATTGCTCATTTGATTTTGTCTCTCTTTCATTACTTCTACCAATACTGTCTTTTATTTAGTTATCTGTAGGGTACATTCCCTGACAAATTAAAAAATCAGATGGAATATGAGAAACAGCCTTTGAATCTGGTTCTGGATTTCAAGAAAACTCACTTCTTACCAACTGAGTGTCCTCAATAAACTTTATTAAATTTTTTCTCCTTTGTTCCTCCATCTGTTATGGAAAAATAAATAATAACTGAGCCTGCAGAGGACTGGATACAATATATGTAAATCAGCCAAGACAGCATTTGACCTATAGGGGCAATTCACTAACTCATAGCCGTTTTTACTATGCTTTTCAAGGATTAGGCTTTTTGAAAATTGCTAAGGTGGAGTATATTATTTTTCTCCCCCAAAACCTTCACAGCTAAAGATGTTTCAGGCAGATGTTATTAATTGCTTTTGTAATAATAATCTGGATAAAAACAAACACAAAAAACTGAGAATTACTTGTAAGTAAACAGTGGATTGAACACACACATATCTATTCTTGTTCCCTCCCATGCCTCCACTAAAATTACACTTAAAATGGATTTTTAAAGTCATAAGCTTACAAAAATGAAGCAAATGGAAGAGGAGATAATTCTACATTTTAGTAGCTGGAAAACAAATGGATGAGAAATAACTGACTTAGCAGATTCAAAAAAGCCAAATCCTAAACCTGCAATGGAAAAAGTCAAAAACTAACTTAATTGTACACTGACTGAGAGTCCTCAGAAGGCTCACTAATTCACAGGGCCAAGTGTTTGCCCTCTCCATGCCTCTGGAAAAATGCCCTGCTCTGCCCTCTCCCCCATGCCATGGAAGTCTGGAGGGTTTTACTCTTTGAAGGTGACAAAAGGAAAAATCTTCGGTTGACCGATGCACCCTCACATAAAACAAGAGTGCAATGTGGATGTGCACCTCCTGAACACAGGAGGCTCCATCCCTTCTGTGCTCCTTCAGCTGCACTTCTCCACACAGAAGTCTAGATCTTTTCGAAAAACCTGAGGAGCCTAAAAACCAAAACATAGAAATATTGATTTCAGGGGGTCTTCAAACAATGCCTTAGCAAGACTACACAGTGAAGAAGCTCAGCTGACACACCCTGCCCAAGAACCCAACATATATATTCAGGGTTTTAATATCGTGACTTCAAAAACATGCAGATGACCAAGAATTTGTGAAGAAATTCTCTAACCTGAAAGACATGAAAATACCTAGCTAATACAACTTAGAGGAAATAGAGATTGTGCTGAGAGAAAAAATAAAAATAAACTATATTATGTTTTCCAAAAAATAAGGGTAGTTATTGTATTTGTGCACTAAAAACACAGTATTAAGAAAGGAACATTCAAAGAAGAAAGACAGAGTCCTTACACAATAAAAATTATGACTACAGAAATGAAAAATTTAACAGAAGGGTTGGAAGATAAAGTTGAACAGAAAAGTAGGAAAATAAAGACTTAGGAGGTGAGCAATGGGAAGGAAGAGAAAATCAGTACCAAATCCAAGAGGTACAATGCGGGGAAAACAAGAGTTCCAGAAATCGAGAATAAAGAATATGGAGTGGAAGAAAACATGAATGCAATTATTCACAATAATTCCTCAGAACTGCAAGACATGAGTTTGCAGCCTGAAATGGCCCATCAATACCCAATTCAAGGGATGAAACCAGATCTGCACAACAGGAAATTGTGTGATTGGTTTATGGTTCTTTTTTTTTTTTTCTTTTTTGAGACAGAGTCTTGCTCTGTTGCCCAGGCTGGAGTGCAACGGCACAATCTCGGCTCACTGCAAGTTCCACCTCCCAGGTTCGCGTCACTTTCCTGCCTCAGCCTCCCGAGTAGCTGGGACTATAGGCACCCACCACCACACCTGGCTAATTTTTTTTTTTTTT
Organism: Theropithecus gelada; assembly: GCF_003255815.1. Taxonomy (NCBI): domain Eukaryota; kingdom Metazoa; phylum Chordata; class Mammalia; order Primates; family Cercopithecidae; genus Theropithecus; species Theropithecus gelada. The sequence continues at coordinate 26,242,212 of NC_037681.1, read as the reverse complement.
GTATTTTTTAGTAGAGATGGGGTTTCACCTTGTTAGCCAGGATGGTCTCGATCTCCTGACCCCGCGATCCACCTGCCTCGGCCTCCCAAAGTGTGGTTTAAGGTTCTTTCCCCCTCCTCACTCTTGTGTTAGTTCACTGTGGGCAGGGAAACCTCATTGCTCCTTTGACTTGGACTCGGCCATATGATTTGCACTGGGCGATGGGACATAACTGGGTTTGATATACCCCACATCTGGCGGGAGGCTGTAAGTGTGCCCATGGTGTTTGGATGAACCTTAAACACTCTTGCCTTGTGCCCTGAGAAGTTTACCCTGCAGGTAGCAAATGTTCCTTCAGCCTGGGCTCCAAGCTGAGAAATGCAATGCCTGAACTTGACCCATAAATACACAGAGAGCCAAAGGAGCTGACCTGCAGAGCCAGGAGTGAGCAAAGCCACTGACATCCAGGGTCGTTTGTTATGCAGCATTATTGCAACAATTATGGTCTATAAATCCACCAAGAAGCAATATAAATTTCAGCAAACTAGGGACAAAGAGAAGATCATAAAAATGTTCATAGAAAAAAAGCAGTTCATACACAAATAATTAAAAAGTCAGAATAACTTCAGATTTCTTTAAAGGAACCCAGATACTAACCAAAAGACAATGAATGCCTTCAAATTTCTTTTCTTTTTATTTATTTTTATTTGTTTATTTATTTGTTTGTTTGTTTATTTTGATATGGAGTCTCGCTCTGTCACCCAGGCTGGAGGGCAGTGGTGCCATCTTGGCTCACTGCAACCTCTGCCTCCCAGGTTCAAGCAATCCTCCTGCCTCACCCTCTAGAGTAACTGGGATTACAGGCCTGCGGCACCACGCCTGGCTAATTTTTGTATTTTTAGTAGAGACAGGGTTTCACCATGTTGGCCAGGCTGGTCTCAAACTCCTGACATCAAGTGATCCACCCGCCTCAGCCTCCCAGAGTGCCGGGAAATTAGAGGCATGAGTCATCATGCCCAGTCAAATGCCTTCAAATTTCTGAAGGAAAAACTATTTCCAACCTAAATTCTATACAAAGGGCGTTTCTGACATGCTAGGTCCCAAAACGTTTACCTCTCATACTCACTTTCTTGGGAAGTTGCTGAGGAAAGCAAAAATAAAATAAAACAAAAAGGATAACAAGAAATAGAGAAAAGAGGAATCCAGTATGAGAGAAGATAAATGAATCTCTAGGATAACGGTCGAGGGAGATCCCAAGCTACTAACTGTTCTCAGGCCTGGGAGCAAACTGCCCAGGCGGGAGCTGCGGCAAACAGGACACCGACACGCCGAGCAGGCTGTGCCCCTGCCTTCTACCTGGTGCCATCCCATTAATCTGACGATGCAACTGAAAAAATGCCCCAGCAATATAAACCAGCCAGCAAAAGAAAGAAGACGTAAGACCCTGAAAGCAGGGACGTGACTCAGGAGAAGGGGACTTCCTCAGATGACTGGGGGGAAGTCCCATGAGAAGGCTGCATGGATGACCCAGAGAGAAACCAATCCTGGACGACAGGCGCTGGCGATCCCCCGAGTGCCCCAGGAAGGAAAGTATGAACTGATCCTTTACTGATGCAATGAACCTTGTAGAAAACCAGAACAAGGAAGATCTGGAAAGTCTGAACAAGGGGCACAAAATTCTAAAGAAATGATAAAACAAGACAACTGCTAACTTCAGGAGAAACCTTTTAAAAAATGTAATCACAATACCCTATAATGCACAGCTATGTATAATATTTGCATAGCATAATAATAACGCTGATCTTCATTAAACTAACATTTTTAGAATTGTTATTTAGGAAGATTGGTGAAAGAAGTTGAGGGAAAGGTAGTATAAGAGAATTAAATTCTCATCTCGCATGATAGGAATTAGTTAGATAATATTTAAAATTAATGAATCAAAAGATAGTAGGCATATAAATATTTTTTTCAAGACCAAGAAAAAGCCAAAAAAAGTGAAAACGGTTGCCTCTGATAAGGGAGACAAGATGAAATGAGAGGCAGTGAAACAAGGAAGTGCTATATTTAATCATAGAACTTTTAGTAATATTCAATAAAATGTTATTTTTAAACATAAAACTAAAAAAACACTTCAAAGATCAAGAATTTTAAAGTACATATGGCATAGTGGAATGAATCAGTATTCAGTCTGGAAATCTTTATCAAGTTGTGGATGCTGAATGGTTTGTTTTCATTTGTCCACTGTCTTACAGCTAAGTAATGGTGGAACTGGCAGGAGAGCCCACTTGCCACCCTCCTCAGCACAGGTGGGTACCCCCATTTCGCAGAACATAGGCTTGCTTGGAGTGAACAGCCAGGGCAGCACCCCCACTTGCACTGGTCCATTCAGTGTTGGCTTTGGAACAGTTAAACCAAGGACACAAGGTCGAGGTTTTCACCTATAGATTGAGCTCTTCGGCTTCATGGGGCCTCAGAAATTCCCACTAATCCCCAGCAGCTGCCTTGCAAATGTCTCTTGAGTTCTTTATTAATTCTCTCATGAAACAAGCAGTTATTCAGCACCTGCTACTCTTAAGGCACTTTACTGCATATTGGGAATTTCAAAAGAAGAAATGATTTGGATGCGAAGAAAAGGGCATTATTTGTGACGATTTTCTGTGAGACTAGGGCAACAAGATCTTGAAATTGATATCGTATATTCAATTAACAAAATGATTTTACATCTACTGTTTCATCTGATTTTCATCAAAAAGGCTGTTTAGTATATGTCTGCTATGCTCCTTTGATACACAAGAGAGCTAAATCTCATGAAAATTAAGTAGCTCTGTGAAGTTCATAGAGCTCACATAGAACGGATCTGAAGCTTCAAATTCGTGTTTTCTCAGGCCAAGCCCAGGAGTTTTAAAATGACATCATACTGCCTTTGAAATTGACTCACTCACTTTCCTCATTCAACAGATCTGAAAACAGAACGGATGTAGCTTGACCACACAATTAACACAGAAATCGAAGTCTGTCTGATGAATGCCCACACCACCAGCTCCCTTGATCCCTATCAGATCTGCTCACTGGTATCTTTAATGATCTCCCAAGATTGACTGTAAGTACCTTGGCAGGGCACGGTGGCCACCTCCGGCAATCCTTCCCTAAGTTAAGATCATGCCAAAAGTATTGGTTTTCTAGCTTCCCCATTAGCATGGCTGAATAGGCATATATGTGACCCAAACTGGTAAGTTGCTGTTGTGATTAGATGCATGTTGGTAGTACGGATGGCTGGGCCTGCTCATTTTAATACTCTTTTAAAGCTTGATGTTTAGATTCATTAAATTGGGCAGCTTTCCAATAAAAATGCTTTTACACTGTTGGTGGGAATGTAAATTAGCTCAAACCATTGTTGAAGACAGTGTGGTGATTCCGCAAAGAACTAGAACCAGAAATACCATTTGACCCAGCAATCCCATTACTGGCTATATACCCAAAAGATTGTAAATCATTCTATTACAAAGATACATGCACGTGTATGTTCACTTCTGTGCTATTCACGATAGCAAAGACATGGAATCAGCAAAAATGCCCATCAATGATAGCACTTTTAGTATCTATCATTCCAAGTGCATTTATTTTACCACATGGTACTTACCAAAGTACATCTATATATTTATTTGTGTTTATTTACTGAAAATCTTTCTTTTATGCTAACTAGAAAACTATACAAGGCAAGAATTGTGCCTATTTAATTATCTATTTTACGTAAATAGATAATTATGTAAATAGATTTTTTAAATGTGGTACATATACACCATGGGATACTACGCAGCCATAAAAAGGAACGAGATCATGTCCTTTGCAGGGACATGAATAGAGCTGGAAGCCATTATTCTCAGCAAACTAACGCAGGAGCAGCAAAATAAACACTGCATGTTCTCGCTTATAAGTGGTAGCTGAACAATGAGAACACATGAACACAGGGAGGAGAGCAACACACATTGGGACGTGTCAAGGGGCTGGGGAGAGGAAGAGCATCAGGATAAATGGCTAATGCATGCAGGGCTTAATACCTAGGTGATGGGTTGACAGGTGCAGCAAACCACCATGACACACATTTACCTATGTAACAAACCGGCACCTTCTGCACGTGTATCCTGGAACTTAAAATTAAATTAAAATTTTTTAAAAAATCGAGCAGTTCTCTGAGCCAGGCACCTATAAGACTTACTGAATCGAAAGATGAATCCAACTCTTTCTTTGTCTTTATCCTCCAGGAGCTCATGATCTAGAATGAAGGACAAAGAGGTGATTTCAACACAGCGTGCTGGGTTATATTCTAAGGACACACGAAGAGTCTCATGTGTATATAAAAATTGACAGCAAGAAGTAATAGAGTAACAAAAGAAAGAGTGCTCATTTTATCCAATTATTTCTTGTATAGTTGAACTCTGTTTAACTAGAGACTTTTACATTCATTTTTGGTATCTATCATTCCAAGTGCATTTATTTTACCACATGGCACTTATCAAAGTATATCTATATATTTATTTCTGTTTATTTACTGAATGTCTTTCTTTTATACTAACCAGAAAGCTGTACAAGGCAAAGATTGTGCCTATTTAATTATCTATTTTGTGTAACCTGAAGGCTTACTCAGTGCCTGGCACACAACTGATGCTCAATAAATATGTGTTAAGTGAAGAGATGATTAAAGGCAACTGTGTGTGTTTATTCTTCCTTGTGGAAAAGCACCTTTTCAAGCCCAAAAATTTTGACTCTAATTATTAGGATTATGAATTAAATATTTTAATTGCAGTGTGTTACTTTGTTAGATGACAATCACAATGTGGTGAATAATGATGCTAACTTAGCAATCCTCAAAGCTTAATTTTCAATTAATTAAAAGTACAATTTGTTCTCTGAATGCTAGATATCATTGTACGCATGGTTAGTCCATGTCAATTGATGCTGTATCTGAGTGTAAAATGCTAAAGTCCTTCTGGGCTGATGTTGAATTTCAAAATGTGGTAAAACCAATAACATGGCATCCCTAAGAAGGTTGCCTTACTGGGTGAATCACTCTCGGTCAGGAGTTCGAGATCAGCCTGACCAATATGGTGAAACCCCATCTCTACTAAAAATGCAAAAATTAGCCAGACGCGGTGGCACATGCCTGTAGCCCCAGCTACTCAGGAGGCTGATGCACGAGAATCACTTGAACATGGGAGAGGAGGTTGCAGTAAATCAATATCATGCCACTGTACTCTAGCCTGGGAGATAGAGTGAGACTGGTTTGTTTTTTGTTTGTTTGTTTTTTTAAAAAAAGTTTGGCTTTCTTACCTCCCCACACACAGATACACAGGCTGGCCTAATCATTTGTTTGATTCTCATGACTGTTTCAAAGGCACACTTTGCTTTTCCACATCACAAGGGAGCAGCTGTCTAATAATCCCGAAGCCCCCTTGCCTTCCACCCACTGAACTCCAGCACTCAATAAGAAGATTATATCAACCTGGCCTCTGCTAAATCCCAATTTCCACAGAACAACGAAGGAGTGAAATGATGCCTTGGGAGGCTCTAGTGGACCTGATCAGATTCCACCTGGATATCTCACAGCAAAATCTAAGCTGCTGGGGTGGTGGACAGTTTTCCTTCAGAGAGAAGGTGGCTCTGACAATTCCTCTGGGCCCTGTCCCTGGAATGCTACCCCGCCGGCCACACCTTCGTATCTAGATTGAACTGACGGCAATGTAGTGACCGTGGTGAGTGATGGGCTGTGCTCAACAGCACAACCTTGACCCCCGGAATTCCAGCACAGGGAAATCCACTACCTCCCCAGCATGAACTGTTGATCCATTCAGAGCATTGGCTTGGCTCTAGTGGGGTCTGAAATAGACATATTATTGAAGATACATTATGGAAAAATCAGAAGAGAAAGATGCTGAATGAGAAAAGGGCTTTTAAGGGGATGGGAACAGGAGCCTAAATCTGATTCTGAGAGATCATCTATTTAACCTAAACCTTAGATTTGTCAGCTCTCCTAAATCAACAAATACTTACAGATGCCAACTATGAAGCAGGTAACTGCTGGAAGGAGGGGATACAGACTCCAGTAGGATGCAGTGCTGGCTTCTTGGGAGTGCCAGTCCAGCAGAGGACACAAATAACTACAAAACCAAGGGACCTGTGCACAGTGGAGGAAGCAGCTGTGCAGGGACACAGAGGGGCAAACAGCCAAGCAGAGTTTGCATCAGGGAGGGATAGTCAGAGAAAGCCCAGGGAAAACTCTGGTCACTCCTGTTTTTACATTTTATTTTAGGTTCAGGATGTACGTGTGCTTGTTCTCACTGTTAAGCGGGAGCTGAGAAGTGGACATACGTGGACATAAAGGTGGTCGATTCTTAGGCATACGGAAAGAGTCACTAAGCGCTCGCCCTTTTGTGCCTGGACAGAGATAGTGCAGAGACTATGAAGAGGACCAAGGGACAGCTGTTACTGTCATAATGAAGGCATTAGCAGTCAAGTGCTGCATGGAAAGGGAAGGGGAACCTCCAAAGCTCTGAAAAACACAAAACGTCACAGATACTGACTCTAGGAAAGAGTCATAGGAATGCAGTGAGTGTCTCCTGCTCCCCCAGACACGAGTTCCCAGGGTTCTCACCCCAGGCGGTAAGTGTTTATTTCTACGTGACTGAAATAAAAGTACTAGGCTTGGCCAAAGCTTGGAAGAGTCTGCGTCCATTCTCCATGTTCCAGGACTGCCTGTGGACAAGGCTGCCCCAGAGCCACTCTGTCCATGGCTCTGCTACCTGAAGCTGCACAACCCACAAAACCAAGGGATCTGTGCACAATGGAGGAACCAGCTGTGCCAGGACACAGAGGAGCAAATAGCCAGCCCGAGTTTGCATCAGGGAGGGGTGGTCAGAGAAATTGGAGTCACTCAGCTCCTGTGACATCACAGCCACCAAGATCAAACACGCACAAGTTCCACCACGTTGCACCTTCGCCTGTCCTCTGGTCAGTATCCCAAATCCATTTTCCAAAGGAGGAGACTAAGACTCAAAGTCATTAAGTACAAGTTGCAATGCCACACACATATTTAGTGGTATAATCAGAATTTAAACACAGTATTGCATGATTCCCAATCTCATGTTTTTTAATGATTTTTTTTTTTTTCCCGCTAAGACCATGCACCTTACAACTGTTTGCATATCAGTCTTTGGGATATCACTGGCCCTAAAGAATATTAAAAAGCATTCTTTCTCATTTTGTCATTGGATTTTTGTCCTTTTATACTATTAATTTTTAAAACTCTAGGTAAACAATGATGAAAATAGGATTTTAAAAATGCTTGCTTTCAGCTGTTTTACTAGACAGTACTACAATTATTTATAAGTCCGGACCCGAAAGGCAAATCACAGAGGCGATTTTGGACACTGTAAAAGTAAGTACCTGAAGTCAATGAAAATTGAGTATTTCAAGTCAATGAAACAGACCTTGAGATAAAGGAGAACATTTCAATGGGAAAATCAGATTTCACCACATTTGGGCATCTACAGTCTGAAGATTAGGTAGACACCCTGTGGTTGTGAGATGCTTGGCTGATATGTCTTTCTTTGCACAGAGTCTACTTTCTTTGCAATTTATTTTTACTCTGAAAAAGAGAGCCACTGTGAACTGGAAACTCGTAGTCATTATGATCCCTAGTCGACCGAAAGAGAAAACATTTTACTTACACTAGTTCACTTCATAGGTATACTACAAAAATTACTGCTCCATTAATGTTAATTTAAAAAAAAAATTACACAAGACTTGAAAACCTCCAAATCCCTTCTTGACAGAATAATACACAATATATTCCATGAGACTGAGCATTCCACTTAAGGACCATGAAATAGCCTTTGGCAAGTTGCTACTCTCTGTGGACAAGATGACATTTTAACACATTACGAAAGGGAGTTCATCTCCTCCATGCAGGTGCCTGGCCACCTCCCCAGGCACTGCTGCCAGAAAGCCAGCCAGGGCCTGAGGATGGGGTCACAAAGTCACCTGCAAATATGTTTCACTGGGTTCATACAGTTGCTGTTGTTGCTCTTGCTGTTTTATATTTGAATTAGTGAACAACAGTTGAAACCAGGCTCCTCCTGAAACACAAAAAGATATGACGATACTGACGCGCATCCCCCCATGGCCACTATTGCTGCTCCTGCAGGAGGCACCCGCGCTCGGGCTGTCCTCCACCTCTGATCTCCTCTACTGCACTTCCACTTATCTTACCGAGGTGGGCTCGGGGAACGCCAGTATTTGTCACCCTGGTTAGTCAGCGGTCAGGGTCTGCTGACTCAGAGGCTGCACTGTTGGGTTTTGTACAAGTCCCTGACGCAGAATTGGTCCCTAGGCATGTGACACATGCCCTCATAGTCTTTGCTAGGGGCGACAGACCTTGGGATAGGTAGAGGGGCAGGATGTACTGAACGAACAGGTGGGAGGCAAAAGTTCACGTTTAGATCACACAAATATTTCCTGTGTGCCCACCGTGTGACCAGCACTGTACTAAATGTGTCCCAGCAAAGAATTACTTATCCTCTGCTTGAACACCTCCATCAACAAGGAACTCACTACCTGGTCAAACACCTTTTCCCATTTATAGGCATTTAATACTGTAAAAAATGAAAACACACACACACACACAATTCCTGAGTGTGTACTATAAGACAGTGCTGAGTGTAAACATCTTATCTAATTGGAATATTTACAGTTGCCACATGAAGTACATGGTTTTTCTTTTTCATCTTATGGGGGAAAAATGGGGAAGCTTAGAGGGATTAAGCGATTTGGCCAAGAATGCAGCAAGTTAGTGCCCGAATGAGCCCTCTATCCTTGTCTGATTCCAAAGCCTATATACATGCTGTTGGCTGGAAACTCATGACCCTGTAATTACCACAGATTTACTAGGTGGCCAGTGTGTTAATTCCTTACAGACCAATTGACATTAGAATGATAACAGTCTAAAATGGTTTATAGGGTTACTCACAGAGGTACTGACATTTAAAAGGGGGCTCCCGGATTCACTGGGCTTTAAATACAAAGGAATGTACCTTTAATAGTAGGGGGTTAAGTATTGGGGAAATGCTTGGCAACCAGAGCCCTGCAGCAGCAGGTTGAATACACCCCATAGAATCCCCTCTCCTGACCATTAGCTGTGCACATATCCGGGGACAGAGGATTCCCCTCTGTAGGACACGTTTCCTTTCCTGTCCAGTGAGGAGACCGTTCTGGATTATTCCCTGAAAGATTCACAGCTACGAGTCTTCAAAACTGCTGACCCCTACCTGGTGACACTCTGCTTCCTCTTACCCCTCCCTGAAAATGATCATGGAAATGTTCAGGGGGTTAGAGGCAGACATGAACAAAGGGGTGAACTCATGAGGATTGGCTGGCTGGGGAGCTCCACTTAGAAGATCTTAGATGAGGAAAAACAAGCTCAGTATGTTGCTTCTATTTTCAAAGTTGTCTGAGAGGATCAGTTTCTCCATAAAACCACCTACTCACCCCAAATCAGTCTCCTTTACCGTCTGTACTATGAGGAGGGGAGCATCGCTGTGATCAAAACGGTGTTGCCTTAACTCTTAAAGCCAACCTCACATGTGGGAAACAGGATGGGTTTTGGTGCAGACAGTCAGACTCGGGTTGGAATGCTAGTCTTGCTTTTGAAAACTTCATGATTGTTCACAATTTTCAGCTACACTAAGCCTTAGTTTTTGTATTATAATAATTGTAAATTATTTAGAGTTGTGATAATATATTAAGTCTATACCTTATAAAGAATGGAGACAATAAATAATGAATGTGTTATACTGTAGAATGTACAACTTTGAGCACTGATGAAACTCACAGAAATAGTCATGTGTAAAAGAAAAAAAGGACAATTGCAGAAGCCAAGTAACAACTGTTTTATGAGATTATGTATATAATATGCCTATATTTCAGGTAACCACTAAATATTAAGTGAGATTTGTCTATGCACTTGTATCATATATCTATTCTACTAGTAATTACCCCCAGATTTATAACATATGTGCTTAACCTTTATTTTTCTCAAAAGGTATCCAATTAATCAAAATCCTCATTCTACTAAAAAAAAAAAAAGTAGAAAGCTTTATTGCCATCTCCTAGCTTCCATGTTGTTATAGAGTCCAACATTTTTATTTTTTCTCATTATTAGTATTCACAAAATGAGTTTCTAAAGCTGAAACGCATTTACATATTTCCAATGTACTTTTACTGCTTCCATTTTTGCCACTGCTTTATGTTCCCCGCTATGGTTTGCCTGCTTCCCCACCCAAATCTCATCTTGAATTGTAGCTCCCACTATCCCCTCATGTTGTAGATGGGACCTGGTGGGAGACAGTTGAATCATGGGGTGGTTTCTCCCATACTGTTCTCACGGTAGTGAATAAGGCTCACAAGATCTGATGGTTTTATAAAGGGAAACCCCTTTCCCTTGGCTTTCATTCTCTCTCTTGCCTGCAGCCAATGTAAGATGTACCTTTCACCTTCCATCATGTTTGTGAGACCTCCCCAGCCACATGGAATTGTGGATCCATTAAACCTGTTTTTCTTTATAAGTTACCCAGTCTTTATCAGCAGTATGAAAACAGACTAATACATTCCCCCTCCTTCCTTCTGCACTCATATTTCTTCTTGCTGAAGAATATCTTTTATAGTCACTTCTCCAACTTTTGTGAAAGCCATGTTAGACTTTGCATGCTTTAAACAAAAGTGCATTCAGCCCACTCTCAGCTGAGAGTTTAGCTAACTACAGGATTCCATCTTGGCTTTTGTTTTTTTATCAGTACCTTGAAAGTACTATGTAATTGTTTTTCTCTCATCTTTTGTTGCTGATGAAAATTCTACTATTATCTTTAAGGGTAATCCATTTTATCTCTCTTTTCTTAATTAACCTTAATTAATTAATCTTTCTCTTAATTATGATTTTTTAAATGTTTTACCATGGTAGATTGATTGATTTATTACACTTGGCATTAATGGTACAGGTTGTTTTTTTTTTTTTTTGTCTGAGGGATGCTCCTTCAATTGAGAAAGTTCCTAGCCTTTATCTTTACTAACATTATTCTTTTAACAATCCCCCTGTTCTTTCCTTTGATTAGGTATATGCAAGATCTCATTCTATCCAGTGTGTATCTAAATGTAGCTTTCTATTTTCCATTTCTTTACCTCCCTGGTTCTGGTTATAATAACCCTGCTTTTGGTTATTTCCTTAGATTTTTCTTCCAAGTCATTAAGTCTTTCTTCAGTTGTGTTTAATTTATAATTTATCCCTTTCTATGAATATTTCAATTTTAAGTTTATTTCAATAACTGTTTAAATTGCTAAAATTTCTATTTATTTCTCAAATATGCACATTTATGGTATTCTCTTCCCCTATTTACGAATTATCTTGTGTCTTTTATTCTCTTTTTTAAATATACTTTTAAAATAGTTTAGATCATTAAAATTTTTTTATTACTATTATTTGTAGTTTATCTGGTAAAAATGCTGTCTTTGATTATTCTGAAGAGATTTTTTGTGCTTTGTGTCTGTGAGTCCAGATTTAAGGGGAATTATCTTCCACTGGAGTCTGCATATCCTCAAAGTTATAGAGACATCCACGTGCAGCAATTTAGTCTTTGCTTCTGCTAGACTTATATGGGATTTACTGATTCCAGACCTGTTTGCATGTTGGTTTCTTAGCTGGTTTTTACCTTAGTTAGTGGCAAAAATTCAAGGTCTATGTACCTGTAAGGAATATGTTTCATGTTTTAATATATTTCATGTGATTTTATATTTCATGTGACTGTTTCTTTCCATTCTTTTCTTGAAAGGCTAAGGGTCTGAGAAGAGATTTGAACTAGGGAACTAGATTTTCATATCCCATTTCACTTATCATGGTAGCATATTCCTGAAAGCTTTATGCAGAGAGTACAGTACTAGCTCTCCACTATGACCAAAGTTTTTGGCTTCAACTCTCTATCTGTATGTGTGCATTAATACCCTATTAGGGCCATGTCTCTCTTGGTAGCCCCATTGTAGTGAATTTAAGATGGCCACAAATTCTTTATGAATTATATTAATAAGAGATGGAGTTTAGTTTCCCTTTTCTTGAATCCAAGCTGGCTTTGTGACCTGATTTGACCAACAGAATGTTGAAAATGACAGTGGGCCAGTTCCAGACCTACCTTTTTTTTTTTGATATGGAGTCTTGCTCTGTCAAGTGGTGCGGTGCAGTGGTGCGATCTCGGCTCACTGCCACCTCTGACTCCCTGATTCAAGAGATTCTCCTGCTTCAGTCTCCTGAGTAGCTGGGATTACAGGCACATGCCACCATGCCCAGCTAATTTTTGTCTTTTTTTGGTAGAGATGGGGTTTCACCATGTTGGCCAGGATAGTCTTGATCTCCTGACCTTGTGATCTGCCTGCCTTGGCCTCCCAAAGTGCTGGGATTACAGGTGTGATCCACTGCACCTGGCCTAGGCCTACTCCTTAAGAGTGTTTGTGCTTTCCCTTGTTCTGTCTTGAATTAGCTGCCCCGTCTTAATGATGCTCTAGCTAGACTGCACAACCCCATGGCAGACAACCATGGAGAGAGTAGGCTTGCATGATGAATGGCCATCTGCCTGCTCCAGTCCCTGCTCATCCCTCAGATGAATGCAGCCTCTGAGTGGATTCAGATATACTGGGTAGAGCAGAGACCCACCGCCACCCCCAGCTCAGCCCAGTAAACTCACAGAATTGTGACAAATAATAAATGATTTTTACTTTAGGCAGCTAAGTTTCAGGGTGGTTTGTTACACAGTAATACATAACTGTGAACCCCAAGGAAAGCCCACTCCTCACGTAGGCTTTGAATTCTCACAGCTTTCTCTTTTTGCCTTAATGTTTATTAAGATGTTTTACAGTATATTATTTATCTTATGTTTCTGTGTGAGTGCAGTGTGCTCCTATCAGGAGGCCAGTTGGTGTATGGTGTCCACACTTGCTCAATTCCCAATTTGGGGGAAATTCAAACACTCAGTGCACGTAGAAAGTCGTGTAAATACCGTGCCTGGGCTTACATGTCCCTCCATGAGGCAATGCCTGCCTGATGCTTGAACCTCACCACTTATATACCTCCACATTCTCACCTCCAGGCCCCAGCCATGCCAATACACCATGGTCTTTTGTGCTCTGCAGTCACCAGGCATCCTGCCGCATGACCAAGATGGTCTCTTCCCAGCACATAACATACTCATTCTTTTTCTTCTGTCAGCTTAGTTGCCATTTCTCAGATGAAGTGCTCCCAATGCTTCCTAGTGAATAGGTCCCAGCTTTAATTGTCTTCCTAAAGCACTTACCAGATTCCCTCATATCACCTTGCATTGTTAATTATTTCTGTTTATTTTTTTCTATCTTGCTTACCACACTGCAAGCTCCTCAACAGCAAGGATTTTGATTACCACTCTCTCCTCAGCACCTAGCAGGTGGAGAGTAGGTGCTTCATCGAGGATTGTTTCATGAATTGCAGCCACATAACAATTCACTGTCATCCAAGGCAGAAGGACAGAAGCAGCAGAGAGCTCATGACACAATTCTTTATGGGAGCTCATGAAAACTGAGGAAGCAGGCGGTCTGAAAAGCCTGTTAGAGAAAGCAGACTTAGGTTTGCACTTTGAATTTTGAAAAAATGGATGCAAATAATGGATGGAAGAGAAGAACATTTAAGGCACAAAGAATATGGCAGCATGTGGGCTCACGCCATAGCCAGGACAGTCAGTAAGAGCAGAGGGAAGAAGATGTAAAAATGTCAATATGGGATGGCAGAAGAAGCCAGAAATGTGGCTTTGGGCTAGAGAACCAACAGTCTCATCCAAGTGAAGTTTCACTTCTCAACACCTGTTTTGTATGGCTCTCAAATGAGAAATCCATCCCCGTCTAATCCCCAAAGTACAATATGCACATATACTCTTACCTATCATTTTATTATTGGTAGCATCTAACAGAGTGCAGATGTGCTATGTTTGATGGGGGTAAATACCACGGAGAAATACACACATGCATGCACACCACAAACTCCATATATCTGCACAGACTCTAGCCCATATCTCATTATCCACATGGTCATTGATTGGGATTTCTACAGAGTCAGCTGTAGAAGAGATGGCAAAGTCTAAACAAATGATTAGGCGCAGAAATAACTGGGACAAGAGCTGTCAGTGGGGAAGCCAAATGTGTTGTTTAACCAGGCTCTGCCTGCCCAGGATCTGCCTGATGGGCCCTATTTCCATCCCATATCCATGCTGCACAGCCAACTTCCTGCCTGCACTTAGGATCTCAATGGAGGCCAACTCTCCTCAGACCCAGGAATTTTTAAAAGCCTTAGAACCTAACGGTCCCTGGTGTCCTGCTGGGGCTGGCAGTCAAAGCTTGCTATCAGACCAAGAGGGCTGACTACAAAGATTTAGGAGCCTCGCCTGACTTCCTAAGAAGAATTTGAATTGTGCTCTTTAATTCCGACAGCCTACCTGCTCAGTACTTGTATGCTGGTCTATCTTTCATATATGGGATTTTAGAGGTGTTTCGACTTTAATTAACCTTCCAAAACGGAAGAACCTCTGTCAAAAAATCAATTTTGGGAAAGAAATTCTATGCTACTTTTTCCCCTTGCCCCCAGTAGTCTCCTTTTTAATGTCTTTAAAAGATTGCTAGCCGTTTATTAAGAACTATTCCAGACATTCAAAAAGTTACAAAACTAAATGTTATAAAAGCCAGTGTATCCTATGCTCAGATTAGGAAATAATACATTACAGATCAAGTTGAAGGCTATGGTTTAACCATATCTGATTCCGTTTCTCTCCCTCACTGCCTGCCACAGGTCACCATTATTCTGAATTTGTTGTTTACATTTTACATGTATTTTATTGCATTTTGACTACACATATGCATGCACACACACACACACACACACACATTTTATGAGATGAATTGTGCCCGTTTCAAATTTATATGTTGAAGTACATCCCAGTACATCAGAATGTGATTGCATTTGGAGACAATGCATTTAAAGAGGTTATTAAGTTAAAATGAGACCTTTGGAATGGGCCCTAATCCAATCTGATCGATGTCTTTAGAAGAAAAGGAAATTTAGACACCAGGAAAGACATCAGGGATGCAGGCACAGAGGAGAAAAACCATGAGGACACAGCAAGAAGGTAGCCATCTGCAAGCCCAGGAGAGAGGCCTCAAGAGAAACCAAACGTTGATCTTGAACTTCAGCCTCCAGAACAATGAGAAAATACATCTCTGTTGTTTAAGCCATCCAGTCTGTGGTATTTTGTTTTGACAACCCTAGAAAACTAATACATCCCACAAACCAGATATGGCATTAGATATGGTATTATTTTCATATTTTTCGTAAGTGAAAATTTAATCAAAAGCAGGATTGTTGCATAGATGCTGCCAAAACAAATAAGTATTAATTAAAAGGAAGCGATAGAAACTTCACAGTGGGGACTCGCAGCAGACAGCATTTTAACCAGGTGCTCAAGGTTACTAAACAGGAATAAGTCATATTGATACCACGTGCCCCCATAAGATGCCCTGTGAATGACCCACCATGGCGCAGTGTCCTTCTCAATACAGCACAGTCTCAAGTTAAGCACAGGAAAATATCAGGCAAAGCCAAATAGAGTAACATACTATAAAATACACGACCAGTGCTCTTCAAAAGTGTTAGTTTAGGCCATGGAAGATGAAGACTAGGGAGAGGCCATCAAATGTGAGGTGGGATCAGGGATTGGAACTTGGAAGGACAAACGACACTAGTGGGAAACTGGGGAAATACAAATACAACCTGTGGTTTAGCAAATGCTACTGTACTAAGGTTAATTTCTCACTTTACTAATTGTGCAGTGATTATGTAAGACACTAACATTAGGGGAGGCTGGATGAGGAGCCCCCAGGACTACTTCTGTGCTGTTTTTGCCCCGCTTCTATAAGTCTGTCATGATCACAATATAAATGGTCAAACAGGCAAACAAACCCAATAATTTGGCACTTGCCACCTCATCGTTGAGATTTCAGAGGGCTGTGGACAGAGACAGCCCACAGACTTTGCAGTTAGAGGCTTTGCAGTTCCCTTTCTGGCTCCCTCACAGATGCGTGTGAGACCTGGGGGCATTTTCAGTTATAACACAGGAACTCCAATATTGGTCCCACAGGGTCATTCTATGAAATAAATAAGTGAGTGTGTTTTTATCATCCACCCACAGGGACTGGATGGCTCTTAAAATGTCCGTTTTGTTCCTCACCCATGTCCTCTGGAGCAGTCATGCTTCCCTTAAGGACAAGTATGTGTTCCGAGAAATGCATCGTTAGGTATATCAGTCATTGTGGGACCATCCCAAAGTATTTACATGCACCTAGAGGGTATGGCTTACTGCACACCTGGGCTGTATGGTGTAGCCTCTTATGTCCAGGTTACACACTTCTACATCATGTCAGTGTGCTGAATACTCCAGGCAACTGTAACACAATGGTGAGTATTTGTGCATCTAAACATATCTAAAGACAGAAAGGGTACAGTAAACATATGGTATAACGTATATGAAATGAACTTACCATGCATGGAGTTTGCAGGATTGGACGCTGCTCTGGATGAGTCACTGAGTGAGAGCTGAGTGAACATGAAGGCCGAGGACATTACTGCACACTCCTGTAGACTGTACAAACACTCTACACTTAGGATACACTTAATTTATTTTAAATCGTTTATTCAATAAAAAATTCACTTTAGTATATTGTAACTTTTTCACTTTATAAACTTTTATGTTGTTTTAACTTCATGAGTCTTTTGCAATAACATTTAGCTCAGAACACCACCACATTGTACAGCTGTACAAAAACATTTTCTTTGTTTCCAACCTTATTCGATATGCTTTTTTCTATTTAAAACATTTTTATTTTTATTTTTTACTTCTAACTATTTGTGTAAAAAACTAAGACACAAGGTTGTGCACAGTGGCTCACGCCTGTAATCTCAGCACTTTGGGAGGCAGAGGTGGATGGATCACATGAGGTCAGGAGTTTGAGACCAGCCTGATCAGCATGGCGAAACCCCGTCTCTACTAAAAATACAAAAATTAGCCAGGCGTGTAGTCCCAGCTATTCGGGAGACTGAGGCAGGAGAATTGGTTGAAACTGGGAACGGGAGAGGTTGCAGTGAGCTGAGATTGCACCACTGCACTCCAGCCTGGGCAACAGAGCAAGACTCTGTCTCAAAAACAAGAAACAACAAACAAAAAACAAAAACATAAAAACTAAGATGCAAACACACACACTAGCCTAGGTCTGCAGAGGGTCCAGATCATCCCTATCACTGTCTTCCAACTCCACATCTTGTCCCGCTGGAAGGCCTTTAGGAGCGGTAACACCCCTGGAGCTGTCATCTCCTGTGATAACAATGCCTTCTTTTGGATACTTCCTGAAGGACCTGCTTGGGTCTGTTTTAGAGTTAACTTTTCTCATATATGTAAGTAGAAGTGTACATTCTAGAATAACAATAAAAAACACAGTAGGTTTGTTTACACCAGCATCACCAGAAACACATGAATAATGCCAACTCCATTACAATCTTGTGGGACCGCTGTGGTCTATGTGGTCCCTTGTTAACCAAAACATCATTGGGTGGCGTGTGACTGTGTTTACACTCCAAAAAAAATGAAATACATAACTAACTGAGCATACTCCACCATTAAGACAAATGAAGATGACTACATAGAACAGACTTCGTTAGAACCCTGATAAAGCTTTAAGAAGGAAAAACGATGTCACTAACAGAAGCAATAGAGTTGAAAGGACAACCTCCCTGTAGAAGGTGCAGAGCCTCTTCCCTGTGCTCCTGGCCAGCACCACTCTTCTGGGGGAGGATTCCCAGGACGGCCTCCCTGCCCTCAGGCTTCACCGGCTCAGCCTATGTGAGGCCCTGGCAGAAAAGCAAAGGGCACAGGAGAGAGAAACCGGTGCATCTTCTGCCTGCTGCCTGCTGGCTCACGCCCTCGTGGGCAGCCCTCCCCGCAGCCATCTCTGGGCTCCAGACCCAGGCTCCCCTTTCCTCAGCGTTGCTGGACGGGTGCTTTGCCAGGCCTTGATCGCCTGCTCCCTCGGAAATGGTTCCTCGGAGCTTCCTCAGTACCCCTGAGCGTGCTGTTTCCTGCTGGAGCCTGCACAGCCACAGCCCAAGAGAAGTGTTGCTGAAAAGGTTAATTTACCTCTCATTAGTGCTTTGTTTACAGCAATTTCCCCCAATTTCCGATGACTTTTTCTCGTCCTGATGAACTTTACAAGTGAGTGGAATTCAAGACTAAAAATAAAAAGGAATCAATTAGAACTGTTTGGCATCAACCTCAAACCTATGCAATTGTATTACTTCTACATTTGTGGCAGTGAGGAAAGGGGGTGGGGCGACGGCTGTGGAGATCTGGGGTTAGGGGTGAAGAGCCCTGAGCAGCAGGTCGTGCATTGTTTTGTGGCAGCCGTAAGGACTGCATGACTCCCTTGGGTAGGAGGCTTCGTGTCCCTGTGGCTCATGTCTTCAGGTAGCAACTTTAAAATAGTTGCGCATCTTGGCCAGGCGCGGTGGCTCACGCCTGTAATCCCAGCACTTTGGGAGGCCAAGGCGGGTGGATCACGAGGTCAGGAGTTCAAGACCATCCTGGCTAACACGGTGAAACCCCGTCTCTACTAAAAATACAAAAAATTAGCCGGGCGCGGTGGTGGGCGCCTGTAGTCCCAGCTGCTCCGGAGGCTGAGGCAGGAGAATGGCCTAAACCCGGGAGGCGGAGCTTGCAGTGAGCTGAGATCGCGCCACTCACTCCAGCCTGGGCGACAGAGCGAGACTCCGTCTCAAAAAGAAAAAAGAATGCCACCTAAAATGTCATTAAAATATTACACCTTATTCCAGTGTTGCCATTAAAAAGGCATAGTATACACAGAAGGTTGCATGTCACATACTAAACAATGCAATTAAATGTAGCAACTGCCAAATATCTCCGAATAAATCGTGGAATTTTCCGTGCTAGGAGAACTTAAGTCAACTCTCAGGCACCAGATATCCATGTCTGGAAAAGTTTCAATAACAATGAAATCTTCGGACTGGAGTGTGGACATATTTGTCTCAAAAATGAATATGTTTTTCACTGTAGTTCTTGATCAATTTTGGTTTGGAATTGCTAAGAGGTCATTAATGGGCTATTATTGGCAAAGTTTTTGTACATGTCCCATTTGTGTTTAAAAAGAATAAATACATTTTATGGAATGTTCATTTCTTCATCTTTTATTTTCTTGATTCATATGTATATATAAATACACCTTCCAAGTATATATTCAGTATATATGTATATATACATATACATGATTCAAAATATTGATTCACTATGGATTTAAAAAGTCAATCCCCTTAATCATGTTAGTTAAATCTTCTGCAAATGTATTATTATCTTCTTTGTGGGTTTCTTAGCTATATTGTATCTCTAGCAGTTTGCTTTCTGTATTCTGAAACTATATTGTTGAAAATATAAAGTTTGTATCTATTTTATATAAATATGCTTCTTTGTTCTTGGTGACACTCCCTGCGCTGGATAAATATTTGTTAGCATTTGAAGCATTCTTTCCCTAGACCCTAGTTTTCTGACATTTTGAAATTTTATTTTAGATATTTATCTTTGACTTTCAGTTGCTGACTTGAATCCTTTCGTATTTATTATGGTTCTGACATATTAGGACTTATTTCTGACAAGTTTGTGTTTTCTGTTATCCATGCTTGTTATTTTCCTTTTTTCAATATTCTGTGATCTGATCAAGTTTATTTTTTCATTTTTTTCTTTCTGGAAAGAGAATGTTTGAATGTAATACCCTCTAGCTCTATTTCTTTCTATCTACTACTATTAAATGTTTGCCATACATATGTAAACTGATATTTTTCTAAATCTATGTGTTTATTTTTAAATTTATTTTCAATACATCTACTTTTATTTCCTAGTTCTCTAATAGTATTTTTTTTGTTTGTCTTGTAGTGCCTATTCTGGTTTTATGTCCTCCAATTCTTTTTTCACGTGTATTTCTTTATTTCTCCAGTGATCTCAGATTTACTTTTTTTTTTTTTGATGATGTCTCACTCTGTCGCCAGGCTGGAGTGCAGTCGCGCAATCCCGGCTCATTGCAACCTCCAACTCCCTGGTTCAAGCGATTCTTTTGCCTCAGCCTCCTGAGTAGCTGGAATTACAGGCAGGCGCCACCACACCCAGCTAATTTTTGTATTTCTAGTAGAGACAGTGTTTCACCATGTTGGCCGGGATGGTCTCGATTTCCTGGCCTCATGATCTGCCCACCTCGGCCTCCCAAAGTGCTGGGATTACAGGCGCGAGCCACTGTGTCTGGCCAGATTTACTTATGTATAAGTATCGTTAAACTTTATCTTTTGTTTGAGTTCTTTCATTTGTTGTTTTCTCTAGTTAATGATGTTGGCTTTCCTCCTATTATTACTATGGGTTCAGTACTTAAGAGGGAAAGCTCAGTTTGTGTTCATTCTCATTTTAAGACCAGAAGTCTTTATTGGTAACTAAAAAAAGCTGTTTAACTGTCAGCAATGTATAATTTTATTAAAAGGAAAGTTGAAAGTGTAAGTTCAAAAGAAATGTAGACAAAATCATCATGTTCATTTTGACTCAAAATTGTTGACATCAGGTTGTTAAAGAAAACATGATCATGGGTTATAAAAAATTATTATTGATGTAATATACAGCTTCCTGTGTTAAAAAAATTCTTATGAATCTTATCACTGTAAAAGAGAAGAAAGTTGAGATTCATATATTGATTGTGATGCTACAGAAGAAAGTGGCAAGAAGTGTTATGAATATGTTAGTTAAATATATGTGTACATGTATTATAAAGTATTCCTTTATTTGGACAAGCTATTTATTAAATCTATGTTGTCTCTTACAATAAATGGTTTTCTCTAATCAAGAAAGTGTGGTATCATCCCAATTTTACAGAGGCAGATACTGCAGCCCATGAAGTTAGTTAATTTGGTCCAAATCACAAAGGAAGAACCAGGATTTGAAATCAAGATGTTTCATTACAAAGTTCTTTTTCTTTTCTTCATTGAAAAGAGTGGAAGATCATTCGATCTTTGCATAGAAGTTAAGGTGCTTCATTTCTTTGCAGAGAGGAAAACATCGTGGCATATGAATTCTATTTTTCACTTCTCTTTCCTGATACTCCTAGTGTAACTTCACTATTCCTCCTAAACCTTCCACACGACTCCACTTTCTGCAACTGCAGCCCTTCTTAAGAAGCAAAACAAACACAACTGTGTGATTGTTGCTTATGTATTTGTTGCATTTGATGTTCTACCGTCTCACTGGGGCCAAGGTTGAGTTAACTATTGTTTCTTCAGTGTTTAGCACCATGACTGATATATAATAGAACTTCAATAAATAGTTATGGGATGAATGAATACCACAATCAACAGAATGCAAAATACACATATTAACAAAAGGAGGTTGAAATGAAACAAACAAAATAATGGGTGCCTTTTTTTTTCCTAGTTCCCCAAAATTTTTAAGATGAGATTCAATGTGTTGCAGGGGTAGGAGTTAGAGAAGGAAACATACAAACATCACTAGAGTCAGTAGATTTGGGTTCTTATACCAGGTCTTCCACAAACTCTGTGGACTTAACATTTTTGTCCTTAAGTAAAAGGCAAATTTAAGAAGTTGGATTAGATGCCCTTTAGAGACTCTTCTAACTATCACAATAAATAATAGTCAATAATGAATCTGTTTTTATTGCTAAAATTAGAAATCTTTCTTTTACCCAAGCGTAGCTTCTAATATCTGATAGGTAGAAAACAGCTGCCAGAAAGACATTCAATTACAAATGTTGTGATCATCGTTAACATTAATAACACTGTAAATCAAAGTAAAACCACCATAGGAATAAGCTTGTCAATAGACTGTCAGGAGAAAATACCATCAAAAATATGTTTAAATGTGAAGTTAGCACAAGCTTGGTGAATCATTTGACCCTCCAGGACGGAGTCAGATGTGGAACTGAGTGAATTCACAATGATATAATGGTTCTCACACTGAAGGTACCCGCCCTGAAAAAGGAACAAGTTACCTTCCTTATTATTTTTTGACACAATCATGGAAAGGACTTTCTGAGGTCATTCAATCCATTTGCTGGCTTCCAGGTGCTATTTCAGAGGATTATTCCTTTCCTGTTAAAGTATTTGCAGGACTCTCTCCTTTTCTCTAACAAAATCGTTACTTTCCAGAACATAATATGCCTCTTAGGGGCTGACATACTATAGGAAAAATGCTTAAGTACTCAGATTTCAGACTTTTTTTTTTAATGGCTGGAAAGATTAAAGGGAGAAAATGAAGTCACATATGAGAATAAAGAATACTCAAGGAAAGCTCAGACTGTCCCTATAGAGAAAAATTATCCGAAAGTGTGGACAGAATCCATTGTAGCTGTAGCAGTTTTATAACACTCAGGTTGGAATCTGGAATGTGTGTGTGTGTGTGTGTGTGTGTGTGTGTGTGTGTGTGCCACTTGCCTGCAAGGTAAAAGTGATTAAACAGGAAAATCCTGCTTAACCAGAAACGTAGCTAATTGGAAACCCCAAATCAACTGTTAGAGAAAGGCTCTCTAGTTTAGAAAGAGGAAGCGGATGAGAAGAAAAACGCTATGCTTGCCTCATGGGTTGGTGTCCTAGGAAAGGCCCTTGTCCACCCCTTCCACAGACACAGGCCTGCACCCTGATGCTGCTCTTCCTCAGGACACCCTGAAATCTGTCGAGGTCCTCCGTTTCTGTGCAAAGATTGAGCTATAATTTTCAGATCTAGCTTATCGGCGGGGGACAGACAGACATAAACTTTGTAGAAAATGTTTTTGCCAAGTCAAAGATTATATGGTTTCCGGTGAGTTCTTGATTCACCGGAAAATTCAGTGTCCCAGACCCCTCTTCTTTCCCCAGTCCCTTTATTTTATCCCTGTATGTATTAAAAGTAAGCAGAAATGAAAGTCAAAGTAATGTGCATTGTGATAAGGAAATGATGTTTTAATTATGGAGCTATGTGAGATTCTGTCAGTATATTAAGAATTGATATTTGGTGTGTGGATTCAATGAGGAAAATATGTGAACTACGGATTCCTATTCAAATCTCAGATGGGTCTATAAAGCAGAATCTGTGAGCCTCGGTTTCCTTAATCATAGGGATAAGAATCTGTCCAATCTATTCCTGAGAATTATTTGAGTCAAAATGGTGTTATAGTAACGTTCCTTCAACATAAATTGGTAAATGGCACATGGATGTTGAAAATTATTATTAGCAGAAAACTAGACTCTTAAATATCAAGGTGTGACAAGAGGCTTCATCCAAGCTCATCTGACTCCTCCATCATACACACCTGCAAAGAGGTTATTTTCAATGTCAGGCAGGGACATGCAGCAACCCCCACCTGCAAACTCACAACTTGGAAGTCGGTGACCCAAAATGGAACAATGAAATGTAGACGTAGAAAGGGACGAAGACACTGTTCTCAAATTAAGATTCTCCAACTGTGCTCCACAACACTGCTACCCAAAATAAGGTGGGCAGACTGTAGCGTGGGCATGCCCTGCGCGCTCCTTAAAAATGCAGAGTCTCTGATCCCACTGCAGACCTGCTGAGTCAGAATTTTGGGGGTGGAGCTCAGCAATCTGTGGGCCTTCCAGAAGGTTCCCTGCCCTGTATAAATCCAAGTGTTTTTTTTCCTTTTATTCCCTTTGGATAAATACCTAGTAGTGGGATTACTGGATCATATGGTAGTTCTATTTTTAGGTTTTTGAGAAACCTCCATACTATTTTCCATAATGGGTGTACTATTTTGCATTCCCATCAGCAGTGCATAACCGTTTCCTTTTCTCTGCACATTCACCAGCATTCGTTATTTTTTTGTCTGTTTGATAATGACCATTCTAACTCGAATGAAGTGATTTCTCATTGTGGTTTTGATTTGCATTTCCCAATAATTAGCGATGTGGAGCATTTTTTCGTACACTTGTTGGCCATTTGTATGTCATCTTTTGCGAAATGTCTGTCCAGCTCATTTGCCATTTTTTAATTGGATTGTTAGGGTTTTTTGCTGTTGAGTTGTTTGAGTTTCTTCCATATAATGGATATTAGTCTCTTGTCAGATGAATAGTTTGCAAATATTTTCTCTCATTCTACAGATTTTCTCCTTACTCTGTTGGCTATTTCCTTTGATGTGTAGAAGCTTTTCTGCACTCCCATGTTTACTGAAGCACTATTCACAATAGCCCAGACATGAAATCAACCTAAATGCCATTAACAGAGGAATAGATGGAGAAAATGTAGTCTATATGCACAATGGAACACGATTAAGCCATAAAAAAGAAGAAATTCTGTCTTTTGAGGCAACATGGATTGAACTGGAAGTCATAATGTTAAGTGAAATAAGCCAGACACAGAAATGCAAATACCACACAATCTCATTTATATGTGAGAGCTTAAAAATGTTGACCCCATAGAAGTACAGAGTAGACTGTGTTTATTAAAGGCTGGAAAAGGTAAAGAAGGATGAAGAGAGGTGAGTTAATGGATACAAAGTTACAGCTAGATTGGAAGAGTAAGTTCTAATGTTCTATTGGCTTGTAGGGTGACTATAGTTAATAACCTACTGTATATTGTCAAAAAGCTAGACTAGAGGATTTTTTTTCCTTAAGAGATGAGAGTCTCCCTGCGTCACCCAGGCTGGAATGCAGTGGTGTGATCTCAGCTCGCCATATCCTAGAACTCCATCCTAGAACTATTCATCTGACAAGAGGCTCAAGTGATCCTCCCGCTTCAGCCTCCAGAGTAGCTGGGACTACAGATATTTGCCACCACAACTGGCTGAAGAGAAAATTTTGAATGTTCACAACACAAATAAATAACAAAAGTCTCAGGTGATGCATATGCTAATTGCCCAGAGTTGAACATTACACATTGTATGCAGGTACAGAACTATCACTCAGTAGCCCAGAAATAGGTGCAGTTACTACTTGTCAACTAAAAGGAAAAGGAAAAAGAAAGAATACCCTTTGAGTTATAAAATAAATAAAAATAAAATCCCAAGGTTTCTGAGTGGTGGCGTCAGGACAGACTGCTAGCAGGAGGGTGAGGGTCGTGCCCTGGTCTTGGGAGGGGCCTTCTTCCCCCTCCCACCTGAGGAAGAGCAGTTTCACTTTCTTTGGAACAAAGAGAAACCTCTAAAACGAGCTGGAAGCACAGAAATAGAAAAACAAGTCATCAGAGAGATTGTATAACGTTCCCTAAATCAAACCATACTAATAGCAGAGAGAAGAGCAGAGCCCAGACCTTCTGATTTCCATTCTGGATACGTTTTAAAGAGTGAACGTCCCCAAAATAAGCTCAAAAGGGAAACTAAAATACCTGTTTTGCAAGGCCCAGGAAAGAGCACTGATGTACAAGACCTGAGTCTGGATTCAGGCTCTTCCAGCAACTGGCTGGGACTTTGGAGCCTCATCGCCCCAGGAGCCTAATTTTCCCTCCCAGTAAAGGGAGGATTATGTGAACAGCACACAGGTCAAGTGAAAGGATGAGGGTGAACGTTCTTTTATTCTTTATGGGATACATAAATGTGCATTTTTTTTTAAATCACGGCGGTGTTGTATCATGACAAGTGTGTTAGTTGAGCCAGCAAAGCTGGATTTGAGTCCTGGCCCAGGAGTGCACAGTTTGTGCTCATCATATCTCCTTTCTGAGCCTCCGTTTTCTCTTTCACAAAAGAGCACAATGCATGCTCTGTTTCTTTCAGCGACCACCAAATAAAAACATGTATACAAGAGTAAGATAATAAAGAAATATATATATATAAAGAGTTCAGCCAATTGTGAAGTCGCACTTAAGTCCAGTTGTTGCTATTTTATTAACAATCTTAGAAAATACAAAAATGGACAGGAAAGAAAAGGGGATCCAGTTCCGCACCACCGAAGACCCTAGTAAGAGAAGCAGATAATTAAACAGGATCCCAATGAGAAGACATAGCCTCTATCATTAAGCCAAGCAAGTGCTGAATGAAGCATGATCATTAGTTTGAGAGGGAGTGCTACTCAAGGCCAAGGCTGGCTGGAGTTAGCCTGACAGGTGTGGAACCAGCACTCACGCAAAGAAGACGTTCTCATCCAGAAAGCAGAGGACAGGGCTGGGTGAGAGGGATGCGGTGGGTTCTGCAACAGAAAGGCCTGTTTCAGGACACCTCCGCCTGAATGGATCACCCCTCAGAATCCCTGTTGGGCATCAACTGCATGGATCTCAGGAAAGGTGCAGGAGGTGGTGCCGGCAACGGGACTGCACAGCCTCACACCCTTTTCACGTTGCCACACAAAGAGGTTCCACCATGGTTTCCAAGCAGGTGCGACCCTGGAAGGGATACTTGGGGGAGGTTCTTCCATTCTCCGAGAGTCAGGAGGAAACCATGGGCCCATTCTCAGGAAAAACATTGGATACAACGTTGCTACATACAATTTCAAAGGGTGCACAGACTATGAGAGAATGTCCATTGGCCAAATGAGGCCTGATTAGAGCCGGGGATTGGTTTAAACATCCCCTCCTCTTCTCCGCTAACTCCAGCAAGCTGCAGCATATTGGCTCATCTCTGTGAGTCTTTCTTGCTGGTTTTGTCCAATGTTCACCATTAAGTCTTGTTTCCTGAATACATGTGAAATTTCTAGAGTTCCTGTTATCTTCACATTTGTGTCAATTTGGAAAGTTAATATACAAATAAGAAAGAGTAAATAATATAAATTATTTCAATACGATAATGGTAACATAAATACTATAATAGATTGTCTACATGCAAAAAAACCCTCACAAATTTCTGACTATGTACACATTACCTAAAAATATGATTTCTTCCATGAAGAGTCATACCCTATGAGGAAAGAAAGAAAATTAAGTTACTTCTTTAGAATTCTTATTAGGCTTTTCATTTTAAGATGACTATAAATGTACATGCCATTATGAGGTAATACAAGGACATCACATGTATCCTCTACTAAGTTTCCTCCAATGGTAACTTTTGCAGAACTACAGTCAAGACCACATACATGATCCTACCACTGCTATTACAGTTCCACAACTACAAGAATCAATGGGGTCTTTTTAATTATGAGAAATACACAGTAGATTTAATTCCCAGTTACTATACAAAATGTATGGATAAAAATTCTTCAAAGCGAATTCTCCTAACCTTCCCTCCTCCCCTGACAAAGTATTTGGTCAAACTAATACGTGAGTAATATTTAGTTACTTTCTTGCTGTTACCCAAATGGGACAATAATAAAGTTTCCTCCCTTCCATTTTGTTGGAGAGATCTCGGTTGAAACGATCTCCGAAGATTTCCATATCAGCAATTCAGAAAGTTGCTTCTTTGATAAACAGTATAAGCCACCGTAAAAACACAGCAAAGTCTCTGTGAGTTGGTGACTCCATGGCGTTCAGCAGGCACAGACACAGGGGCCCTTGTTAGGTGTTTCATGATTCTACATGTAGGATGGAAATTTTTAAAGTTATTGTAATAGATTTTGTCATATCCGTAACCTCTCTACACTATATTGTCTTAAAAACGCTGGCCCCATCTTAGCAAACAGAGAGAGAGAGACGATTTGCATGTGGACCCAAGCTTTTTAGGAGGTTGCAAATATACAGGTCGCTCGTGCTGCCATGCTGCTCAGGGGTCCTGGACTTACCCGTCACTGTAAGGTAGAGGCATGTGTCTACTTAGCCCACCAACATCTCTGGTCCTCACATCGTCCCCTGCGTGTGGGCTTTCAGAAGAGTCCTCTCCCAATAAAGAGCTGAGCACATGCTCCACCTCAGCCTCAGTCTCCTCAACCGGCAGCTCAATGGGGAGAAAATTTGTTTATGGCAATGACAGCAGCTCCTGTCACTTCTCCTAACTTCACACTTTTGAAGACAAAATTCTTACAATTATCCACCCAACCTATGTCAAGGTCCGCAGCAACTCAGGGCCTGTGTTTGTTTCTGCCCAGGTTGTATCCCAGATTCCAGCTTTTTCCTGAAACTTATTTCTATCTACAGTGACACGTGCAAAGGAATTTTCTCTCTCCATGAGCTAATCATGTTCCCAACGTTCACTACAGATTTATCTCCCACAGATAAGCAATTTTTATACTGATTGGAATATGTAAGAATTTCAAAAAAAGAATTTCAAAAATGGCTTATTCTGGTTTCATGGAGCGCATATGGTGAGCTCATTTAGGGTCTAGGCATGGTAGAATCGTCTCTGTGGACACTCCACACTTAATACATCTAAACATTCTATTTTCAAAATGAAGAACTGTCATAGCTCAGGTCCCCTGTCCACTGTCCCTTTATTTCTGTTATCAAGACAAGTACTCAAGTTTCTTCCGCTGTTTGGATCTCTTCACCAGCGTTTTCCTGGGCACGTTCAAGTACAGATGCTCAGCAGGCAGACAGCCTCACTCAACTACTAAGTGACTGTTTTTTCTGGAACTAGACTTTTTGAGCAAGACCCAAATTTATGTATCAGACATAGCCAATATTAATTAAATGAAGAAACATTTATTAAGTACCAACTATGTTCTTGGAAAAGTAAAATGACAAATTCCTACATGTTGAGAACTATTGGCATCCCTTGGAAATAATCAATACTGAAAACGTTAAAATGAATCGTTTTACAGTTGCATAGCATGTTAGCATTTTAATGTGCTTTTCCAACTGTCATTTCATTTGGAAAGGGATATTTTCTTAGATTCTAGGGCAAAATAAATGGTGTGTCCTACTGTCAAATTAGGACATAAATAGAAATCTTTAATCTTCAGATGAGTATATGTATACAGTATTACAGACAGACATTAAGCCCACACTGTGTGCTCTTGTCTCCTGAAGAATGGACTTGCTGCCTGTTAATTCCAGTTTCATTGTTTATGTCACTCTCTTCCACTCCAAGGCTGTCCTGTACCAGTGTCCGACTCACCAGCTGCTCAATGAGGAAGGAGATATTGTGGGAGAGTCATGGGAATTGGATTCAGAAAAATCTAGAATGGGATCTCAGTTCTCCAAAGACCTTGCATCTCTGGTCTTAATTTTCCTAAAACATAAAATGAAGCTAAGAATAGCCATCACAGGGCTATTTCTAGAACTGCATTAGCTTATAGTTAGACTTACATACTACCTGCTACGTTTCAAGCACTCTATAAGTGCTAGCATCCCATGCCCTTGTGGAGTTCCAAAGTTTTATGGGGACCAAGTCCCTGACTAATTGATGGCAGTGGTGCATCATCCAGTACACTCCAGGCTCCAAGTGACAACAACAAACCTGAGCATAGCTGTGGCATCCAAAGTCTGGGGTCTTGACTCATACTACATCACTCCTAGGTGAAACAAAACAAATTAAAATAAAGGTTGTTTGAAACACACAACAAGCTCCTTGTAATGCACTCTGTCTTTTGTAGGGAAAGTATTGTGCAAGAGAAAATATTCCATAAAAATTCCCAACGATGGAATTATCCTAAAAGATGGAACCCAAACTCATCCTTCCTTAAAAATGGTTTGAGAAAAAACATATGCATAGAAAATACTGCATTGGATTTATGTGAAATACATCAGTAATAGCAAAAAGGGGTTATTGTTGTATCACAATTTTATCATATAGTAGTTGAAGTGGTACCATGATGTAAAATGGAACTTAAATGTGTCTGGGGTCATCCCAGGGTGTAGAAAGTAGATCAAGGGTCAAAAATTAGACAAAGGGAGGGATATGTTAGCTTGATGTAAAGACTGTCAATAGATGTGCCCAATAATTGATGGCATTGATTTAAGAAGTAATGAAATTCCTGTTTACAGAGACCATAAAAGGAGGCAAGAGAAAACTTTTTATCAAGGATGCTGCAGAAGAGATTCATAAGAGCAGAGATATGATCCAGATTCTACAATTATTTGAAATAATTGCACAAGACATTAGTTATCTACAAAGCTATAGTCACAAAAAGTGAGAATTTGCATGGATGCACTTTTTCCTATTGTTATCATTGTGACAGTTATGGTTTTATTTGATTAATTATTCTAGAAATAGTATTCCAGTTCTCTGGCCTTAAGGGTAGAGGTCACAGTAGCTCAAGTGTGTGCCACTGTGAAGAGAGCTTGTGGCCTCCAGTGATCTCCAGTCCCCTTCTGACTTCCTGGTTGAGAGTAGGTGCCTACATTTCCTTCTCTGGGAAGATATGGAGGACACATTGGTCCAAACGAAGCTGACATGAAATAGGGAAAGAGAAACAGAACTTTTTTGTTTTCATTATCGCAATTACCGACTCAGTCATATTCACTCACATATTTTCTAAAGAAGAAAGTTTCCTGCAAAACTTTCTCTTTTTTTGCACATTTTCCACCTAAATGGTTATGTGTTAAATTGAGTTATAAGCCGGGCACGGTGGCTCAAGCCTGTAATCCCAGCACTTTGGGAGGCCGAGACGGGTGGATCACAAGGTCAGGAGATCGAGACCATCCTGGCTAACACGGTGAAACCCCGTCTCTACTAAAAAATACAAAAAACTAGCCGGGCGAGGTGGCGGGCGCCTGTAATCCCAGCTACTACTCGGAGGCTGAGGCAGGAGAATGGTGTAAACCAGGGAGGCGGAGCTTGCAGTGAGCTGAGATCTGGCCACTGCACTCCAGCCTGGGCGACAGAGCGAGACTCCGTCTCAAAAAAAAAAAAAATAAAATAAAATAAATTGAGTTATAAAACAAATTCTAGCAGAGGCTTTTCTAAGAGAACAGGCATTGCTATTCCCAAGATAAACAAACAGAGCTGCGTGAAGGCCCTGTTGGGGAGAGGGATGCATGCTGGGATGTGTCCGGATCTGTGTCTCTTGACCCCACACACCTCCCTCCTTGACTTCCTCATGTCCCCCAGGCCCTGGTTGCCAAAAATCCTCCCACTCACAGAGAAGCAGTCCCCTCTCCCTCTCCTCCCTCCTCACTGCCCCTTCTACATTCAGGGCTTCTCATGCGAGCTCACCAGTGCCACCAAGGCCCGTGGCTCCATGGCCTCTGCCCTTGCTGACACCACCAGCTGTTTCCTTCTTCCAGAACTCCTTCCCCTGACTTTTCTGTAGCCTCACATTGGCATTCCTTCTCTTATGATTTTCAATGCAGTATTTGAAGGTTCCAATCCACAGGCTTCCCTTTGCGTCCTACACCCTCATCTCACACATTTTTTACTTCAACGACATTTAAATACTTGTATTTTTTGCCATGCCAGGACCACCAATAACTTCACTCACCTGAGTCCCACTTGCTCACTCAACAGCGACCCCCCAACCCCTCAGACTCTCTGTGTGTGGAAAGGCCTCCCTCCTGTGTCCCCGTGCCAACCTGACAAATTCAACTTCCCACTCCGTCTTCTGCAGCATGAATCTTCCCCTGTTGTCGCTCCCCAAGGCAGCCTGAAGCATCTCATATGCTTTCTTGCCCAGTTTATTATGAACCTGCTCTGCTGGATGGCTCGTGAGCTCTCGAAGGACAGGAAATGCATTTTTCTCATTATAGCATCCTTTGCTCCAGCACAGTGCTTGACACATTTAAGTCGCAGAAATATTTTAGGAAGAAGGAAGGACAAGTCTAGTCTTGAATTTAGAAGTCATGAGGATTTGGCTAGGAGCTTCTAGAAAAGCTTCTACCAAATTTGTTTTCAATCTCCATACAAAACCGCAAGGGAAAAGAGGAGGTAAAACTACTAGTTCAAAAACACAAAACTATACTAAACATTCTGCAAAGACACCTGTAAGCTAGATGAACTTTCTTCCAACTACAAGACCAATAGAATTGGAAAGAGGAGGGGAAAAAGAGATGTGTTACCCTTGTCTCATGAAATAAATCAACCCTACCCATCTGAAAAAAGACATAAGCAAAAATATCCTTCTCCAGATTTTGCTTTCCAGGTCAGATGCTTAAATTAAGGAAAACATTTTTCAGTCATTTCTCAATTGAATATTAACACTATTCTTAAATTTTCCAAACACAGAGCCAAGAACACCCATGCATGCCATCAAGAGCATACACTTTGCTTCCCAATGTTCACTCAGAGACTACACCAGAAGTCAAGAAGCAAGGAGAAGCCATAGTGGTGTGTGAGATCCTAAAAGCAGTAGTAGCAACGTGCAAAGAGTTACTTTATATCTACATGTGATGACAGAAAACAAATGAATAAGAAAACAGGACACACATTTTTAACATTGATTCTTCATGAGTAGTGAGATTAATTTAGTCTTTATTCATAGTGCATTTTTAACAATTTTCTTTAATAAGCCTTGTATTACTTTAAAATTTGAGTAAATGCATTTTTAAATTTTTATCAGTAAACAGGAAGCCACTGAAAAGACAAAAGGATGATGTTAATATCCAGGCCTGAAACTTGAAAACCAAAATCTTTTAAGTAGCATCAGAACTTCAAAAAACACAAAATGCCCCAAAACCTCATTCCAGTTTTTACCAAGTGTACCAAGTGTGCCCATAGCTGCCCGTTTTTCCAAGTAGATAAGATTTATATTGAGGGCTTGGGCTGTAAGAAGTGGGGCAGAGAAGGAAAAATGTTGGGATTGCAATTAACTTTGCCACCAATTGCCACATGACTCCAAGTGAGCCACTGCAATGTAGATAAAGGGGTGAAATTCTCAAATATTAATGGGAATTGTCAATATGATGGCGGATTCGAGCCCAGGGGGTCGTATAACGCCATGTTTCCCACTTTAAAAGTAAAATGATCAGAAAGATTAAATTATGAGAATGAAGAGAGTGATCAATGCCACTGATCATATTCCCATTCCTACTCCCTTTGGCAAGCCCAGAAAACTACACCAAGCTCCTTTATTGATGTTCTGAAGCACATGGCCTGCATGTCTTTTGCAATTAAATATAATCGCGTGATTCTCTTTGCTTCCTGCATGATACTCTCACTCTGGCCCTCTTTGATGGAGGCATGGGCGGTTCCCCTTCACTGTCTTCTGGTCACTAAATGCTTTTGAGTAGATTTCATGGAGGTGAGGAAATAACTGCCACCATCACAAGAGGAAAGGGTTCCTGAGAAAGCTGTTTCCTGTCCCTCTGTTCCATTGTGAGTATATGTGGCCAGGACTGGAGGTTAGTCACGTCAGGGTGGATGGGATAAAAATCATTTCTCCTGGGAATCAGAGCAGGATCAGAAGGTAGGAGATAACCTCATGCACCTCCTCCTCAACATTTCTTCATTGCTCTTAGTTACAAACATTTCCCTATTGATTAGCTCATGCCAGAGTCTTTGCAAGGAGAATGTCATAATGCTTTGAGCTGATTCAGGAACGTGAGAAATCAGAATATTAACAGCAGTGATGAAATAAAAAGTATGGATTCCAAAGTTTGAACTCATGCAAAGTAATGTAGCAGCAGAAAGTTTCAGAAGTAAAGACCATTTTTGTCAGGCTGATGAATTCAACTTAACTTTAAGCATGCAAGTCTCCCAAAACAGGCCTTTGTAGCAAGCAATGTGAGTTCCCCTAAATCAATATGTTTTCTCAGGGACTATGGTGCCCTCATAAATCATCATTTGCATGACATATTTGTGCTAATAAATCTACCTTGAAGAGAGGGAGAGAAAGGAAACGGGTTAACAATAAACCACAGATCTAAGCCATAGGGAGAAAAACAAAAAATCCAGGTTTCTATGGACACACAAATGTGTGTGGCTGCAGTCAAAGTAAATGTATCTTCTCCCCTGGGTAGCTGTGGGCTCAGGTCAGCACTGAGCGAATCTGGTGGAATGCAACTTCCCTTTGGGATAAGCGGGCTGTGAGCCGTTCATGGAGAGAAGACAAAAAGAAAGCTAAGCTGTGAGTGAGCCAACCGCACGTTCGTTTGTCTTGGATTCTTCTCAATTACTTTTCCTAAAAGGACAAAAATGGAGCAAGTTTATTGAGTGGTTTGGATAGAAAAGGAAGAAATAGATTACTCAACAAACTGAAATTTCCCTTTGAACCTCAAATGAAGGCTCAGCAACCAGAGGCATTCCTAACAAGTCTGCTTTAAGCTGAGAAACCAAATGGAATGATGAGTTAGTGACACAGGAAAAGCACATTCATAGTTCCTCGACTTTAGTTGCTGATTTATAGGGTCACTTTTATCCTTTCCTGCAAAATGTTTCACACCAAATGTAAGGGATCATTTAAGATAATAGTGAAAAAAGTATGGGCTATGGACCCAGACAGACCTGGTTCCATCTTTTGTGCCCTTATGCCCATAATGGGGGCATTGACCTCTGACCAAGATAACAGGAATACTGATAACCCCTTTTCCAGACCATTGTGAGGATAAATTGGGATAACGTATGTGTGATGGTTAATTTAAGATATCAACTGGACTGCACTGAGGAATACCTGATAGCTGGTAAAGCATTATTCCTGGGTGTGTCTGTGAGGGAGTTTCCAGAAGAGACTGGCATTGGAATCAATGAGCTGAGTAAGGAAGACCCACTCTCACCCAGTGTGGGTGGGCACCATCCCAACAGCTGAGGGCCCTGATAGAACAAAAAGCAGAGGAAAGGCAAACGCTCTCTCTCTTTCCCCCAGAGCTGGGATACTCCTTTTTCTCCTGCCCTTGGACATCAGACATCCAGGTTCTCCTGCCTTTGGACTCTGGGACTTGCACCAGAACACCCCCTCTCCCCAGATTCTGAGGTCTTCAAACTTGGACAGAGCGAAGCTACCAGCTCCCCTGCTTTTCCAGCCTATAGATGTCCTATAGTAGGACTTCTCAGCCCCTATGTGAGCCACTTCCCCTAAAATATCCCCTTCGATCTATCTCTATTTATCTATCTATCTATCTATCTATCTATCTATCTATCTATCTATCATCTATCAGTCTATCTATCTACCTATCTGTCTGTCTATCTCTCTCTGCCTATCTATCATCTATCTCTCTCTCTCTCACTCTGTCTCTCTCTCTATCATATATCTATCTACCTATCTCCCTCTCTATCTATATCTATCTATCTATCTATCTATCTATCTATCTATCTATCTATCCATCTATCTATCTATCTATCCATCCATGTATCCATCCATCTATCCTATTGGTTTGTTCCTCTGGAAAACCCTGACTAATAAAACATGTTAACTGAAAAAATGCACAGACAAAAGACAATGGATAGCTCAGAACCAGACATATATCATGTACTCAATGATGTTCACTTTTCTTTTCATTTTTAAATTTTAAAAATCGTACAACCTGAAAGGGCTTGAGTAATCACTTACTTTGTCACTCCTGCAGTTTACAAATGATTGAAAGACATACTCTGAATTTAGAATTCAGGATCTGCACACACCAAACCTTTCTTTCTTAAAACAGGTTTTTGATGTCTTTGTTTCTGTTTGCCCAAACAAAACTGGCCTACAGCTAAACATTAACTTTAAAAAAAAAAAGCATATAAAAATAAGAAAAATCACCATAACATCTGCATCCAGAGATAAACACTGTCTAAGTCTTGGTATGGGGAATGTAGGATCATCCTACACCAGTTTACAATAGTGTACATGGGAAATAAATGGCCTTCTTCACATGCAATAAAGGAACCAAACAAAAGTCCTTTTTGCTTTTCAGATGATGGGTGTTCTGTCTTACATCTCATCCCCTCTTGACAAGGCATGTCTTAAAAATCATTACCTGTTTCCCACATGGGA
Organism: Theropithecus gelada; assembly: GCF_003255815.1. NCBI lineage: Eukaryota > Metazoa > Chordata > Mammalia > Primates > Cercopithecidae > Theropithecus > Theropithecus gelada. The sequence continues at coordinate 26,206,388 of NC_037681.1, read as the reverse complement.
AAGCAAAGGCGGCTGTTCCCACCATCTCCTCTCCCGCCAGACGCCAGAGAGCAAAGGCCACTGTTGGCTAAAAACTCCACTAGCAGACTCTGTGCTAAATTTGGAATTAATAAAGTTTTCAACTGAACTATTATTTTATTACAAGGTGGAAAATATGCATTGATACAATTGCCCAAATGTTTAAATTGCTTGGCCTTGTGAAAAGCCAAGTTTAAAATAAGAATCTCTGGCGAAAAAGAATCTCCTGATAAAAACCATGTGTTGAAAAGAAAACAAAAACAGACTGGGAGTCTATGTTTTCACTCTGGGTTTGTGGACTAATACTTTATCTTGATCTATTTTATGTATGAAGCCCCTATATTGCCATGTTTACCTAAAAAGAGTTTGGCCTGATTTTTGAAAAGTATAAGATTAGATCATGCAACTGCACATAATCATATATTTCATATGTGTATGTGTGTATTCACGGGAGCATGTGCAAATATTCAACATTCAAACATGTATGTGTATCTGTAGATATACAAATAAATAGATATGTATATATGTATGGCATGTGTGTGTGTATTGAAAGTGAGACAGACAGAAAGAGAGAGACAGAGAGAGAGGAGAGAGAGAGAGAAAACTATTGATATTTTATATACCTAAAGAAGACAGCATCAATAACTGGTCTCAGGCACTTCCAATAGCTCAAAGGGATCAAGGACAAAGGTGATTACCCAAAGAAGTTAGTACTTTGTACCATTTATCATCTGCCAGCCGCTGTACTGTGATAGCCCTATTCCATATGAAAATCCTAAGAGGCAGGCTGGGCGCGGTGGCTCACGCCTGTAATCCCAGCACTTTGGGAGGCTGAGGTGGGCGGATCACCTGAGGTCGGGAGTTCAAGACCAGCCTGACCAACACGGAGAAACCCCGTCTCCACTAAAAAAAAAAATACAAAGTTAGCTGGGGTGGTGGTGCATGCCTGTATTCCCAGCTACTCAGAAGGCTGAGACAGGAGAATCTCTTGAACCCGGGAGGCAGAGGTTGCGGTGAGCCAAGATCGCGTCATTGCACTCCAGCCTGGTCGACAAGAGAAAAACTCTGTCTCAAAAAAAAAAAAAAAATCCTAAGAGGCAGCTCTCTAGCTTTGTTTTATAAGTGGGGAAACAGGCTTAAAGAGAATTCAGCACAGTGGCACTCACCTGGAAATAAAACCCAGTTCCCCACAAATTCAGACATCCTTCTCTTTCTCCGTCACCATTTTTTCTCCTTCACTGTTCTGCCTCTTGAGGGATGGCAGAATCAGGAGGGGAGAGAAGAGCTTTCAACCAGGTCAAGGAAAAAGCACAAGCTTTTAGTCCAAAGCAAACTGGGCAGTGGAGAAAACTTACTGAATCTTGCAAGAAGGTTCTCTAGTAAGTCCATATCTATAGACACTTCACAGATTAATCTCTAATTTCCAGATTGTTGGGAAGAAAGCTGCTGTGACTCCTTCCTCCCCCTAAGCAGGAAGTGGTAACCTTGGCATGGGTATAACCCAGCCTACTCAACACCCAGGAAGCGCCATTTAACACCCTCCACTCAATATGACAACGCTATTTTCAGTATCTATCATGTAAAGGTCGGTAATAATCGTTTTTTGAGTCATTCTTTATTTTAAAACAAAGATTTAAATAGAAGAATCAATTTTAATTTTAAACATACACAAATTGAGTGAAAGATTTTGTGTTGTAAACAATAATCTGCATTTACCAAACAGAAATATGACACTTTCCAGTTTGTACCCCATCTTACAATTTGAAATTTTAGACACAAATATGAACTCTCAATGCTCTCACTGAATGGCAGAAATGAAGGTACTCAAGTTCTGTTTTGTCCTCTTCCCAATCATGATGATAGCATCTAGGTTTAAATCTAAATCTATTGTTTAAACACAGGAATATACAGCACCCCAGATACGGGATGGACCAACTGCATCTGGAGTGAGCTCGCTCGATTCCAAACCGTCATGAACCTGCTTGGAATGAAAGTGTGTAGCCCATACGTGTGCGGCAGAGCCCAGAGGCCCAGAGGCTCAGGGCCCACCCAAGGATGACCACCAAAAGCTCTCAAACTTCCTCATTCCAACTTAGTTGGTCTTCTTTTTCCTGCCAGCCACAAAAATATAAAGAGGAAAATCGAATTCTTTGCAATTCTCAATGCTTAGCCGTTCTCCATGTTTGGGGAGAAATGGGTCTCTTAATGAGCTCTTTAGCTGCCATGCTGACTAGGGTAATACGAGGTGTCCAAGGCCTCACAGCCAGCATGTCTAGGAGACACCCTGGCTCCAAAACCGGTATGTTCAGCTCTGCAGAGCCCTGCAGGCTCCTACTGGGTCGCAGAGTAGAATACTTAGAACATGGTCACACCGTAAGGAGACTCGAATGTCGACTCGGTGTGGACCTCATGATAGAACAGGTAGTGCAGGCAGCAGAAGGGGAAGAATGGGAACCCCTGTGGTTTCTGAAGGAAGATGAGGCTTAAGAAAGAAAGACTAAACCAACAGTGAGACAGAGGTTAAAATAAAGGGAAAATCACTATTGTGAGGAGGACCAAGTGATCTCTCACAAGGTTTTCTAGAAAAAAGTTGTTATTATTTTACTTATAAAAGAAAGATGACTCTGGGCACGGTGGCTCACTTCTGTAATACCAGCACATTGGAAAGCCAAGGCAGGAGGACAACTTGAGCTCAGCAGTTTGAGACCAGCCTGGGCAACATGATAAGACCCTGTCTCTACAATAAATACAAATCGAATTCTTTGCAATTCTCAATGCTTAGCTGTTCTCTATGTTTGGGGGGAAACGGGTCTCTTAATGAGCTCTTTAGCTGCCGTGCTGACTGCGGTGATGTGAGGTGTCCGAGGCCTCACAGCCGGCATGCCTAGGAGATACCCTAGACATTTGCTATTAGGAGACACCCTAGACAATGCTGATTAGTTTTCATTTCTTCATTGTATTTGCCAAAACGCTTCTTTGTTTAATGAGGGAAACAGGTTTGGGAAATAAAGATGCATGAACCAACAGAAAATAGTAGCATCTCAGACGTGGGGTTTTAGAAACATTATCTGTTCATCCAGCTCTTTGGCTTCGTACCTCCAGCAGCACCCTGCCAATACGTGTCCACCGGGAAGAATATTTTAAAAGACAGCAGGTAATTAAGATGTTGTTGGCATTGAGTAAAAGTTCTCCATGATGTGTCCTAGTACGGTGGGTCTGAAGGCATTCGCATGTGACATAAGGATCATCTACAACCCTCAAGTAAACTGAAATCAAGTTAAAATTGCAACCAAAAAAAAGCACTTTAAAGTGGAAAACAATCTTAAAAATGTAGCTTAATCCCTCATTTGACAGATGAACGAACCGAGGCCTGATGAAGTCAGCTGGCTTGCCACAGAACTAGCCAGTGCTGGAGGAGAGAATAAAACCCAGACACCCTCGCTCCTGAGTTCAGCCATTGTTCTAGTTCATTGAAGAAGAATAAAATCTGCTCATACTTTATTTTGCAGTTGTAAAACATAAACTGTGAAATATATTGATTTCACAGTTTTAACATAAATATACTAAATATATATTTAAAATGCACTTAAACTTGTTTAAGAAAAAACATGTCCTTTATGAGCATAGTTATACTCATAAAATCACTACATAGTATTCATACAATCCAGTAATATTAACACAATATTAAGCTAGTTCATTAACCAGTAAAAAGCAACTTTAAAATGGGAAAGCCAAAGTAGGACGGAGAAGCAATGTAAGATGTGGAATCATTTCATTCATTCATGTATTTTTTCATTCAACAAGCACAGACCTTCTCCCAGCTTTCTGTTTGTTGCCAATGAGGTGAAGACATGTTTTAGCCAGGGAGACATAGCACAAACCCACGCACCTCAGGCGTAAGTGATTGCACCATAATAGCAATGTCTGCAAAGTGCTGAGACACAGAGAGGATTCCCCCTGGAATGCACCTGTGGTAAGGAAATATTTCTGCTGTGTTTTCAAAGGTTCAGACCTATGACTCAAATATTCAGCGGGCACCTCTTATTTGCCAGGTGCTAAACTTGGAGGTAAATAAAATACAGTCTCTGGCCTCGAAGACTTGACAGTCTAGTTGGGGAGGTGAGAACTGGAAGGTAACGTGGACACTGCACGTCTCCCCAGAAGAGGCTGTGTGCAGCTGCGCCTAGCAGAGAGTTCCAGAAACGCTTCCTAGGGAAACAGCGGCCCCAGCATCTCCAAAAATATGGAGGAGTGAGCTAGGCCATGTCTGCATTTCCTCCAGGAAGAGTGAAAGAGCAAAGGGAACTGTAAGGTTTTCTGAAACTGGGGCACAAAATAAAAGGCAAGGAGCATGAGCAACCAGGCTGGTGAGGCTGGCAGGGGCTGGCAACCAGCGCTTCCTGAGGACAACCTGGAGGCATGGAGGTTTCAGGTAGATACGTGAGATTTATACCTGATACCCTCGCAGAGGTGAATGGATGGACTTGGGGGAATGACAAGACGGCTTTTAAGACACAAAGTTGGGGGGTAAGTTGACATTGAAAACGTTGAAGCAAGATATGGCAAACCTATGAATCTATCAACAGAGATGGGGAGGGGGAAAGGCAGAGATTTTAATTTAAAACATTGGTGGTGATTGGGAGCATATGAAGGAGACAGGATTTGAGAAGCCGTGTTGGATTTCTCATTTGATGGGTTAGAAGGGTGTTGGTATCATCAACTGAGACGGTGAAAGCAAAAGTTGGTTTGGAGCTAAGATAAAAGGTTTAGTGATTAAATCAAGCTACCGGGCAATCTTGGCAATTTAAGGCAATAAAGAAAAAAGGTTTACAACCTAAATTTCTGTTCATTTACTATAAGTAATTATGATTATCAATAGAGTAAGGTTAATGATTAATTTCAACAGCTGTTAAATGATTTACTGAGCATTCTCTATAAATACCCAGTCTCATTGGACAGTGGCATTATGCCAGCTCAAGAAGTGTCTTCAAAAAAATTCATTGGCAATACATTGAATGAGAAGAGTCAAAATCCTGAATTTCAAATTCTTCTCAGTGCCACACATTTTAATACTGTAAATTTCAGAATAATCTACATAGTTGTAAACTGACCATACCTGGGTGATATGGGTCTTAGAAGCCCGTTTAAAAGTGTAGCCTCACTCTCAGTTTTCACAACCCGGGTTCTCTGGAACACAGGACCAGGATTTGGGGAAAGCAGGCCCCAACCACTCCCCCAGCCTTCCAGGAATCTCTAGGCTCCAAAGGAAACATTGTTTTGAATGACTCCTGGGAGTCACCAAGGCTGGTCTCCTACAGGCTCCCAATCCCCCAGCTCTCCCACGGTGCCTGCATCTCCCACTGTGATGATTTGTGCAGATATTCTCTGATATTTTGCAGACAAACCATTCAGCCTGATTTTACCTGTAGCCTCTTACCCCACCTCAGCCAGGAGTCACGAGGGCAGGTAAGCTCAGTGACCAATGCTGACCTGAGCAAAACTGACCCTCTACTTAGATAAAGATCACTCGCTCGGCTTCCTGTTCACATGGAATGAGCTTTTCCCCACATGCACCGTCCTTCTGCAACAACAAAACAAGCAAATTCTGAACCTGCTTGGCCCAGGCTGCAACTCCAGCAGATCTTTGCTCAGACACCTCTGCGAGGCATTCACTGACTACCACGGAAGGTTGTAACCTCTCTCTCCTCAGCACTGTCTCTCTTTTCTCCTTACTTTATGCTTTTTAATTTCACGCAATACCCACTAACATTTCTCTATACATTTAAATTATTTATGCTGGGGGTGGTGGCTCATGCCTGTAATCCCAGCACTTTGGGAAGTTGAGGTGGGCAGATCACCTGAGGTCAGGAGTTCGAGACCAGCTTGGCCAACATGGAAAAACCCCGTCTCTACTAAAAATACAAAATTAGCCAGGTGTGGTGGGTGCCTATAATCCCAGCTATTCAGGCAGCTAAGGCATGAGAAATGCTTGAACCCAAGAGACAGAGGTTGCAGTGAGCCAAGATTGTGCCACTGCGCTCCAGCCTGGGCAACAAGAGCGAAACTCCATCTCAAAAAAAAAAAAAAAAATTATTTATTACTTTACTGTATGTTCCTCTTCTTAGGACTAAGCCCCACGAAGACAGGGATTTGTAAATGTTTTGCTCACTACAGTATCACCAGACCTGAGAAGCGTGCCTCAATAGACATTTGTGAAGTGAATCTGCTAACTAGCAAAGATGGACTAGTGCCCCACAGGTGAGTTCACAACGGCCCTTTGAGTCCATTGTCTCACGGATCTCATAAGAACTCTGTTAGGTACGGAAGCTGTCTTAACCCCACCAACTTCATGAGAATGAGAAAGGCTCGTCAACTTAGCCCAGGTTCCACAGCGCTCGATAAGTATTTTGCAAAGCCACATCTTGAATTCAGCTCTTCTGAATCCTGTTCCAGATTCACTTGGTTATAACAATCCTGCCCTAAGTGACTTGGCACATGCATGCAGCTGATTAATGGATGTCACAGCTACGGGGCCTAACTGGGCACACTGGTGTGGGCTCCTCATTCCAGGGCACCCCACAAGAAGATTCAAAGCATCTCAACCCAAAGCCATTGGGGATAAAGGATATTTTCCAGAAAACGCTTTAGCAGGATACTTAGGAAACATGAAATAAAAGGAAGTATTATTTGAAATAAAGCATCGTTTTTGATAGCACCCCCGTTGTACATTTATCACCATCTTTAATAGCATTTATTACTAATACGTAGCACAAAATTTGTGGCTGGGGAAGCTCGTGCCATAGACATTGCTAAGATGCATTTCTGTTTATGTTTTGATTTCTCCCATAAACCATCAGTAACAGGATGCACCTTCCGTGTCTGACTCTTCCTCCTACCTGGGACAGCTTTCCCTGCCAACTTTGGCCAAATCTCTCACAACCAGAGCCAGATCCAAGGGAATATGTGTGGCAGGTTATTAAAAATAAAATCTTAACATTATGTTAATTTTTACCTTTGCCAACTTCACATAAATTGCCTCTATCCTTTGGAGGAGGAAGGTTAAATCATTTTAGCAAGTAAAAGTAAGAGTCCTTAATATAAATTATTCAGCATTTTCATTTCTAGAGTGATTGATTGGGATGAAAAGATTTTTATTTTCTGTCTGGGCTTTCTCATCCTAGAACATCTTCAAATACAAGATGTTACATCTCAATCAGATTCTTCTCCTAAAACCCGTTAATACATTTTCTTTAAAAGTCACGGATATAGGCTTTGTATGGTCTTTTTATAGTTTGCTGTAAAAGATTTTAGTTGTCTCTTCAATCTTTTTCCTGGTCTTTCCATTTCTAATTTCAAGGCTTAAAAGTTACTTTTGAGAGCCAAAAGAAAACACAGTTAAGTCGAGGATGAAAGAAAGGAAGAGATATGGTACTGTAAATATAAATGATTGCCAGATTCAGGCTGACAGAGCTGTGTTCTCTTGTATCCACATTTTACGGCCTTGCTGAATGGAGACAGGATCCTCTGGTACATGCTGCTTAAGCTTGTGTTTTTATGGAGCCCTTTCACTGAAGGCACATAAACGTCACATGCTTTCCCAGGAAGCGCCGTCCATGCCTTTCCCACACTGTGCTAATAAGTCGGGTGGAGTCCGCCTTGAAAGAGAGCAGTGATTGATTCTGTGTGTGTGATGAGAACCGTGAGACTGACTTTCATCAAGCTGCTCCAAGCCAATTATGACTCTTTCTGCAAGGTGTACTGATGGCAACCCACAAGGCAAGAAGGAACAAACAGCCATCACTGAGAGCGGCTTCCCATGGCAGCGACACCACCGCCAATGGAGCAGGTGCCCAGAGCAGACCCGGGCCCAAGCCCAGCAGCAAGAGAAGCCCAAACAGGTAATTCAGGGAAGCGGAGACCAGAAGATCCTGCATTTTTCCGAGCACATTAAACAGGCTCTGTCTGCACGTGTTGCCAGGCTAGCACTGACGTTCACTCTGGTCCTGTGCACGGAGGCCACTGCCTCCTTTGTCTTTGATCGCCAGGGCTCCAAGGTGGCAGGCACAAGGTTGATGCTTCAAGCTGCTGTTTAACAAATGCTTCATGGATAAGTGCCCTGCCCAGTGTACAGCTGTGCGGGAGGAGCTACAGAGTTGTTAAACAACTAATCAAAATAAGACAGAAAAAGAACCCAGTGGTGGCTTCTGAGCAGGGTGGGTCTTTGCCAAAGCTGGAAGCTATAATTTCTGGTGTCTGTGTATATGGACAACCGTAGAACTTTGACAAGTTCATAGTGAGGTTGAAAACAATATTCTCATTTCCTAGGTAAGGAAATTGAGTCTGAGGTTGAAGGCTCTGAGTTCACACAGCTAGTTAATGGGGAAAAGCAGTAGCTGAGCCCAGACACTGACTCCATCTCAGTTAACCTGCCTACCCCTGATTTTGGAAGGCAGTTAGCCCCACCACCTCCACACCCCAACACTGATTTTGGAAAGCATCTGTCTCTCCTGTGTTGTGGTCAATGATGTCTTAGATATCCTCACTCATGCCACAAGCAATAGCCTGCACAGAGCAGGTACCCAGTAAATGCTTGACACATAAATCCATGGTTGGGTGGATGGATGAATGGGTAGATGAATAAATTATCAATATAAATGTAAATGAAATGGAGTCCTAAAACTTGTAAAATCTTATAATTCACTAAAAATAAATCACTCAACTAAAATAAGACTTTAGCTGAAATATTTTTGTCTCCTCCCTCACAGTTCACCTGAAAAAAACTAGGCAGCCAGAATCATATCTCCTTCGTATGTGGTGCCTAGCCCCAACCCTTCCCACACCAGCCAGTTAAACACACAGTGAAACAGAAACAAGGAGTGAGAAGCCATAAAAGTTAATGGGTGGTTTGATCATGGTGCCTGTGTAGAGGGGAATAGACTCTTAGAAGGCAGCAACCACTTCTGGTTTCTTTCTCTTCTTCTGTAGGGACATACGTGGGGAACAGAACACTATGCACTCTGCAAGGCCTCCAATTAAAACCCTTCTCAGCCATATTTTAAGCGCACTCAAAATCTCATATAAATGAATGCGATTACTTGACATCAGTACATCTCCCTCTACGGTGTAGTGATTTCTACCTTTGAAAGTTCTCATGAATGTTTTCTCCTCTCCTCTACATCCCTTCTGCCAATGTCAAGCTGACATCTTCTCTGTATCGAATCTGGCAACAACTTGCACTGTGTTTGCTAGTTCTTCCTCTCTCTGCTTTGTCCATCACACACTTGATCCTGTCACTCTCCTACTTAAAATCCTTCTGTAGCTGCCCGTTGCCTACATGAGTACCAGGCACTTTAGAACACGCAGAGTATGAATTGAAAGGAAAGGCCCAGATTTTTCTTTCCTTATTTATTTTTTGAGACTGGAGTTTACAGGTTGAACTCTGAGCCAAACTGCCTGATTTCAAATCTCAGTTCTGCTGCCTAGAAGCTATGTGGCCTTGGAAAAATAATGTGAGCTCTCCTGCAGAGTGGGACAGTAAGAGTACTTCCGTCTTGGGCTGTTGTGAGGATGGAGTGGACCAATATGCACCTCAAGTGCTTAGAAGCATATGCCCAGCACGTATTCAGCCACGTATTAGCACTGTGGGGCAGCCACTGGAGTCAGAGCAGTTCTCACTAAAGAAAAGGTTACCTGCACCATGTCCCCATCTGCCAGGCTAACAGAAATGGTCATCTCACTAATTATTGGGGCTCCTAGTCACAACCCAAGATTTTGTGAAGACTCTGGGGTTAAGCACCTCGCACAGCAGTGGGCCCCAGGATGTGGGCTCTGTGAATGTGCTCCAGCGCCAGTCCTGCTTGCCCCCCTGGAGCCAGGTTGTCCTTTCCATTGCCCCTTTGCCTGGCTGCAGCCCCTGGGTTTGCCTGACGCTGGACGACTCACCCTCCACCTCCAGTGTCTCGTTTCCCTCAATTTCTCTTCCTCAGTGTCAGTTCTCTCTGCAGTCCAGCCTCCTCCTTGCGAGGTGTGAGGGGACAAGATTCTGGACACACAGAGGCCCTCCCCTGGAGTTAAAATTCTATTTTGTCCAAAGCCTTTTTGATTCAAGCACTTATTTGTCTTTATGAGAAACAGGTGCAAAGTAGGGGGAGAAGAAAAAAGTTGCTCTCATTGTGTTACATGATTCTACGACAACAAAACAGAATGCAAATTGGTACTTCAAGAAATGATCCCGTCCTTTGTAGAGATGTCTGGGTTAGACCCCTGCCACTTCCTCTAACACCCTCCCCCAAAGGCAGGCCTCCTGCCCTCCCTGAGCTCCATGGATCTGTGAGTCTCTCTTCCAGTCTTGTCTCCCTTTCTCTGGCCAGTGAACTCCTGGCCATGCTTCAAAACCTTTAGCAGATGCCCCATCCTCTGGAGAATATGCAAATTTCTTCCTACAGAATAATTTCCTTCCTTTACATAGATGTACCTCCAGGATTCCTGGTAGTTAAAGAAAAATAAAGTTTCATAGGTGGCATGAGACTCGCTGCCTAAACAAAACCAGTGAGGACCCGAGAGCAACATGCCTGCTAGCCCAAACTTCTCCAGCAGCTTTGCACTCAGCACTGACCAGAGTATGAGCCAGGTCTTTACGCCCCTTTGTTCCTCGTTTGCACCTGATGAAACCAAATCCGTGGCATCCTGATGCAACCAAAATTGTTAATAAATCCTCTTTTTTTGGAGAAATGTGAATTAAAACCACAATGAGATAGCGTCTTACACTAGTCAGAATAGCCCTTATTAAAATGTCAAAAAACAACAGATGTTGACAAGAATACAGAGAAAAGAGAACACTTTTGCATTGTTGGTGGGAACGTAAAATTAGTCCAACCTCTATAGAAAACAGTATGAAGGTTTCTCAGACAACTAAACCTAGAACTACCATTCGATCCAGCCATTCTGCTACAAAGTATCTACCCAAAAGAAATAAATCATATGGAAAAGACACCCGTACTTGTATATTTAACACAGCACTCTTCACAATGGCAAAAACATGGAACCAACCTAAGTATCCTTCAGAGCTGATTAGATGAAGCAAATGTGGTGTACATAGACCATGGAATACTATGCAGGCATAAAAAAGAATAAAATCATCATGTCTTTTGCAGCAACGTGGATGGAACTGGAGGCCACCATCTTAAGTGAAGCAACACAGGAACAGAAAATCAAGCACCTCTTGTTCTTGCTCATAAGTGGGAGCTGAAGAATGTGTACACCTGGACCTCAAGAGTGAAATAAAAGATGCTGGAGACACAGAACAGGAGGGTGGAGGGGTGAGAAATCAGCGAATGGTACAACACACACTATTCCAGTGATGCTTACAGTGAAAGCCCGAACTTCACCACGATGCAATATATCCATGTACCACAACTGCACCTGTACCCCCGAAATCTATAAAAAGTGTTTTTAAAATGCTCTGTTTCGTTACTGCAAACAGCAATTCCACACATTCCATTTTCACAGGGCTGAAATTTGGAGTGTAAGAAATGTGACTTCTCAGCCGGGCTTTGTTGCTGACTCCCTAACTTCCCTGCCCGCCACGGCCTCTGCCCTTCCTCTGTGGAGCAGCCAGGGGCTCTCTGTTGGATGCTCCTACGGGGCTTCCTGGAGGCAGCATAGAGGGTTAATGTCCCTTTCCTTCCCTCTAGCCAAACAGCACAGTCAGTCTGTCACCTTCCCCGGTTGCTGTGTTGTTGCTGCTGTTAAGGGATAGGGTGGTTTTGTTATTTAACAGCCCTAATAAAGAAGACTCCGTCGGTAGGATTCACGGGGAATTTTTGTCCTGCAAGGAGGCCCTCGTGTTCCCTCCCCAAACAGCACATTGTTCTGGCCACACATGAGCTGCCTGGGCTTGAAAGGTACTGGGTAGCTTGGTAGCTTTTCTTCACCCTGGGGCTCTCATTCCAGTTACTGAGCTGCCAGATCACAAGAAAACAATAGCAGGCGACACAGAAGAATCTTCTTTCTTTTAATATTTGTTCCCCATCGCGTGGGAAATAAGTTACATTTCCACGAATTGAGTAAGAACAGTGGCCTCCGTGTTTTGGTGCGTCACATGACGATGTAGCTGGTGCTCTGACTTTATTCCCACAGTGACTCCAGGAGTCAGGCAAGGGAAGCGTGTCTGTTCCTGTTTCAGAGAGGAGGAAACTGAGGCTCCAAGGGTCTAGTTCACCTGTTCAAGGAGACACACAGGATAATGAAATAGCTGGTGAGAAAAGTAGATTGTCTAATAGTTATTGCGTTTTACTTCAATTACACCATGCTGAAATAAAAATAACTGCCTTCCCTAAGTAAACGTATTTTATCAGTGCTTCGTACAAACCAGGTACATTCTTTACCTTGTTCTATTTCTCAAAACATTCTAGAAATTTATATTAGAATCTGCATTTTATAGAGCAAACGTTAAATCTCAGAGAAGTAAAGCAGCATGTTGGAAGTCACAGAACCAGCAGGGGAGAGCATCTGGGCTTATGAATGAGCCCCCACTGGTTCTGCTGCCCCACACAGCCCCTGCTGTGTCCCGGGGAGGAACTGAGACCCAGACACAAAGGTTTCATGGCCCCTTGGACACCTGCTGGCCACGTGACCCAAGCAAGCTTCTTAACTTTGCTGAGTGTGTTTTCTCCTCTACTAAGGACAAAATAATGCCTCCCCCAACTGCCTTACAGGATTATTTTAAGGGCGAAATCCATTTATTCAACAAATGTTCCTTCAATAAATATGTATTGAGTGCCTACTGTGTGCCAGCCACCAATCTGAGCTCTAGGAGTACAGTGGTGGGCAAAATTGTCAAACACCCGTGCCCTCCTGGATGTTCTGTTCTAGTAGATCAAACAAAGGAATTACCACAAAAATTGTGTTGAGATGGACATTATTCCATCACCAAAAGGTGACAGAAATAGCATGAGGGCCCGTGGATGGATTAATGATTTACCAAATGTGGTCTATTCATATTATTCAGCCATGAAAACGAAAGAAATTCTGATTACCTTGAAGACATTATGTTAAGTAGAATAAGGCAGTTACAAAAAGACAAATACTGTATAAATACACGTATATGAGGTACCTAGAGTAGTCAAAGTCATAAGGACAGAAAGTAGAATAGTGGTTGCTAGAATTTCAGTTGGGGATGCTGAAAAGAGTTCTAGAGACAAATGGTGATGACAATTCCACAACAATGTGATTGTAGTTAGTGCTACTAAGTAGTACAATTAAAAATGATTAAGACATGTAAATTACATGTTGAGTATATTTTACTATGATAAAAAATGTTTTTGAAACTTTAAAGCAATTCAGATCTGAACGTACTAAGGTACTAACACTACCTTCACTACTGGAAATCTCTTTCCCTGTCATATCTCCCAATTTCAGCCCTTCCTCAAGGTCCAGTTGAGATGCTACCACCTTTGTAAACCTTTCCTGATCTTCCCAGCAAATGTAATCCCTTCTGAACTTGAGTTACTGAATGCCGTATTCCTGGACCTGTTACATCCTTCCTGAGGGCAAAACCCAAGTCTGTTATGTGTCCTAACCCTGTAGCACCTAGCATAAGACTTTGCACGTAGAAGTTCCCTGATGTTTGAAGGATGAGTGAACAACTGAACAAACAGAAGTTAATTGCTATGTCTTTGATATTATTGTAGCCTCAAGAGTCCCAACAAGATTGTCAGTCTCAGTGAAGCCTTTCCACAAAACCAAGACCTGAGCTCAAGGTAGCTGCTATTTAAAACCAGACCTAAGAGTCAAAGACAATTATCCATTGAGGAAGTACTTCAAAATGGCACTAGGCAAGTTTTACTTCATTGAAGTATCACAACCACTTTATGAAGTGTGTAATGTTATTTCCATTCTCCACTGAGTAAAGGCTTGAGGATGTCACACAGCTTGCCCAAAGTTCAAGTACAAGCAAATGGAAAAGCCAGGGTTGGAATCCAGTGACCCCACTGTATGCTTACCTACTCTCCCATACTGCCAATAAAATAATGTCTATCCGACCTCGTCCCCAGTGACTTTCTTCAAATGGTAAGTTAATGTTGAGCAGAAGAACCTGTGAGCATGTTCAAGAACATTTGACTCAAAGGTTAGCAGTAGCTCTTGTGAAAGGCATGCTGGCATCTCCGCTGTGTGTGTGGGTGTGGGGAGTAGATGGGGAGAACTGCTTCTCCATTCAATTAATTTTAGGTTCCCATTTCGTCACTTTTTGAAAATGACTGCTATTTTTATCAAATTTTCTGCAATTTAAAAAAAATGATCTTAAAATGTCAAGGAGTTTAAAAAAAAAAAAAACTTTCTCAAAATGGCCTTTCCTTGTGGCAAAAACTTCTAAATCTTAAGTGTACAGAATGTTGGGTGATAAGCCTGGCAGCCAACACTGGGAGCCTAAGCTAACATTTCATTTATAGAGCAATTTCAAACTCTGTTTGGGGGACAGGGTTGCCCCAGGCAAAAAGTGACAAATGGGTTGGGAAATTAAGAGAGTGAAAGAAGTCCCTGAGCCAGAGATGGGCAGCACTGTCCGACAAGCAAGCTGGGGCGAGTGCCAACCGCCGGCTGAAAGCCAAAGGCTCTGCATTATGAACGTGGCAGCTCAGCAGGACTGATGTGCCCTGCCCTGACTCCACCTTCCAAGCATGGGACTATTCTCAGAAAACGTCCAGGACCCGGGACAGGCCACTGCGGGGGTTTTCATTATAGAAGCCTACGGCTGAACTCAGCAAAGAAGAAAACTTCAGCCTCTCACCCAAACGAGTTACTGTGACTTCTCTTGGAGAGCAGGAAGGAGGCCGTAAGAAGACCTTTCTCCTGCCGGGAGTTCAGCTCTAGCCCATTTTCCTTCTCTGAGACCAGACCAATGCTGTGATTCTATTGGAAAACCTTCAGTAAATGTAGTACCTGGACATTGTCAGTGTTTGAGACCTTTGGTCCTAGCCTCTCACCACTGAATGCTTTCAGATTCCTCGGAAATGAATTCACCCAGCAAATATTAACTGAGTAATATTCTGTGTCAGTCTCTGTTCTAGGATCTGGGGTTAGGGAATTCAAGAGAGCACATGGAAATATATACAGACATGAGTTTACAAACTCATGGGGAGAAGAGAATAAGCAAAGAAAAGATATAGTAAATGAGGGTTGGAAAGCACTGCTGAAAAGAAGGCAGGCAAAGGGAGCAAGGGATGGGCTGGCAAGTGTTTTAGCTTCATACGGTGGGTGGGGTCTCCCTCAGTAGGAAATATTTGATCAGACTGGAAGGAAAGGGGTAGGGCAACAGGGCACCTGAGGAATGAGTCCTAAGCAGAAGGGACAGAGAAGTAAAGGCCCTGAGGTATCCTGTGGCCAAAAGGTACAAAGAGCACACAGCAAAAAGGCCAGAGAATCCAGGGCAGATGGAGAAAGGGTGGCATCTTAAGATGTGATGTGAGAGATGCAAGGAGCACAGAGAGACTAGGGGTTTCAGGGCATTGCATGGCTCAGATGCAACAGGGCATAGAGAGACTGGGGATTTCAGAGCATTGCATGGCTCAGATGTAACAGAGTACAGGGAGATCGGGGCTGCAGGACATCACATGGCTCAGATGCAAAAAGGTACAGAGAGATCGGGGCTACAGGGCATCACATGGCACAGATGCAACAGGGTACAGAGAAAGTGGGGATGCAGGGCATTATACAGCTCAAGCTTTAGGGAGAGGAAAGGATTGAAAAAGCAGAATGACTTAATCTGACTTGTGTTCTCACAGATCACGTCAGCTACCTGATGTGTGGGGATGGGCCTATTCCTGAGGCTTCTGGGATAATTCAGGCAGGAGATCATTGATCATTGTGACTTGGACCAATAATGATGACTTCAACCAGAATGACGGTGATTGAAATTTCAAAATATATATTGGAAGTACAGCCAATAGGACTTGCCCACATATTGTATGAGAAAATGAGGATTCAAAAGTTATTGATTGGCTTGACTCACTCGATAGATGGAGTTGTCACCAGTGAAATGGGGAAGACCACAGAAGATGAAGGCCCATGGGTGGGACACCAGAGATTTAGCTTTGCTCCTGGTCTGTAGATGTTTCTTAGAAATTCAAGGGAGAATATCTACTAGGCCAATGAACATACAAAACTGGATTTGGGGGGTGAGACTGGGGCTGGAGATGGAAATTTGGGTGTTGTCAGCAGATTGAAGGTATTTAAACAAGTGGAGACAGATGAGGTCACCAGGAGAACAAGCCAAGAAGTAGAAGAGAAGATGTTCGAAGTTGAACTTTGAGTCACTCCAGTACTGAATGGTTGAGAAGATGAGAGAAGCCAACACAGGACGCTAAGAAAAGCAACCACTGACTTAGAGGCAAAACCAGAGGAACATGGTGCCCAGAAAGCCAGGTGAAGAGCTTTCCTGGGGGCAGGAGGAGCCGACTGGGCCAGGCAGTGCTGCTGAAGCTCAGGATGTAGCTGGTGAGCCGACTCTTAGACTCAGCAGTGAGAGGCCACTGTGACTTTGGAAGAGCTTCAGGCAGTTGTAGGATGATGCTCTGATGGGAGCAGGTTTAAAAGGAAACAGGAGAGATGAACTAGAGAAGGTAAATCAAGACAACTCTTTTCGTTTTAAAGGTAAAACTAAATGGGATTGTAGTTCAAGGGAACACACGGTAAATCATGTTATTTCTATGATTTTCTTGTTGTTATTGTTGTTTATTTGTTGAAGACAGCAGAAGGAACAGGATGTTTATGGGTTGATGAGAATGCCCCAATGGCGCTGAAAAAGTTTATGATCAGAAAATGAGAGAAGTGTTTGCAGTGATGTCCTGGGATGGGTACCAAGGGATGGGTGGGTCCAGAGGAGGGGTGCATCTGAGACAGGTAAAAGGTGCGCCCTTTTTCATCTGCAAGAACGGGATCCACACCCTGGCAGGGAAGAGAGATGGGTCATGGGAGCTGGTGAATGGTGAAAGGTTTTCATAGCTGTGTCACTTTTCCCGGCCAACTAGGAAATGGAATCGTTTGATGCTGATATGGAGGTTAGAGGGAGATGTTCAAATCTGTGGGAGGGGGATGAAATAGTTGTCTAGCAGAGGAGAGTGAATGGCCCTGGCAAATGCTGAGTCACTATCAGTGCCCATTTGACGTTAAAGGTAATACATTAAAAGTGGGTCCAATTCCAATGACCATACTGCTTTGTTCCAGCACATTCCACTGCCAGGTGATGGGGTGTCTAAGAAAAGCCTTGAAACCTCTAACGTTAATAATAAAAACCAGGATATACTCAGATGAAGAAGGGTAAGCTTTTCAAAAACATTTATCTGGATGTAGGGCTTAACTGGTGATGTGAACTTGAGTGTGAGTTCATTTTAGAAATAAGTGAGTTGCTGATGCGTGTGGCCATCTCATGATAGCTGGCTCATCAATGACACTGAAAAACATCCGTGGAAAGTATAGCTGCTAGGATGGACAAAATATCAAACCAAGTGTATGGAGACTGTGTTTTTGATTCCACATCTGGCCATCTAGGGCAGTGCTGTCTCCAGCAAATCATCCCACCTCTGATTTTCAGGGCTTTATCTAAAAATGAGAAATTTGAAGGTAACCCTGTCTTGGCATCAGCACCTAGAGTCTCTGGGAAAACCTTCAGCCCAGGACATGCTGAGACAGTCATTCTGTCTTCTCCAAGAGTATTGAAGCAGAGCAGAGAGAGGAACTGGAGATGGAACTGGGGATCCCCAAACCAAGAAGCTGTTATTAGGGTCCACTGGGCCAAGCCTGGCTGCCCTTCCAAGAATAGCTGAACGAGAAAAGCAGAGGAAAGCACTGTGGTTCCAGGCACTGTCACGTATGGTGGAGGTGATATGGGGTTCAATGAAATGCAAGAAACAATCGAGTGAGTTTTTCCCAAAGTGACTGTGGCCCATTTAAATTCCAGTCTTTCAAGATTATAACCTTCTGCTTTTCAGTATTGAAACTTTTTTCTTTTATGAAAAGGTGGCAGCTTGTTTCTTAATTCTCTTATTTGGCAAAAGGTGGAGTTGTCAATTTTATGTCTGTCCTCCAGCTTCTTTGGCACATTTTTCTGCTCTGAAATCCACAAGGCTGAGAACCTGTGCCTTAGAGCCCACGATAAGCTTTGGAATTTACACAGCTCACCTGTCTGCCTGCCCCAAACATAATTCCCCCTCCCTTCCAATCCCTGAACCACCTAAGGTGCGCTTCCCCGAGGAGTTGTGGCTGCCCAGGCATTCTGACAGCCCCTGCAATCTGTCCTCCTGACACACTTAGCTTTTGAACTTTAAATAGGCTAGGTCAGGTCACTTTCCATAAAAAATACTCATTTCTTTGAACTTCTCTCACAGATGCAACAAGAGCACATTCACTGGCATTCAGAAGATGCCTTCAAAGCCGGCCCTTTGTATTGGGTCTTTTTTTTTTCAGGTATGTTATAAAAGTTGGTTAAGTTAATCAAAAAAATATGTTAATTTTCTGCATTTAAATAACTTTAAGGCTAGCCTTAGGTGAGGTGGGCTCAGAATTCAATTGAAACCCTTTCTGGAAAACAAAATCCTTTCTCCTGATCAATCTTCAAGGAAAGGGGAGAAGAAAGGAGAAAAGCAAAAGAAAACCCACAAGCCCTGGAGTGTTTACTAGATGGGGAGGAGGGGGACTGAACCTTCCGTTTGATCTGCAGATTGAAAGTGTAAGTGAGGGTATGTTCAGTCTTATTGTACACATGAAGGTCAGGAAGTGCAGGGCACTTGCTCAAAATCACACAGCCAGCAAATGGCTGAGATTTGAAACCAACAAAGCAAAGCCACATGCATCCAAAGGGGCTTTCCTATGATCCATTAGACACATTTATCTGACAGTGTCTCCTTCCCCTAGCATGTGGGTTTATTTTGGTTATTTGTTTTCCTCTTGAAGCAAATAGGGTTGCCAAGAACATTGAGGGTGGCAAAGACTTCAAACCATTGAAGGTAGCAAAGGCATTTTTCTCTTTAAATTGTCCTTTGGATTTTGGTGTCTCCAGAATCCCACAAGACGATGTTTCAGGCCCAACCAGTACTTACCGAATGCGCATTCACATCTAGCATTCTGGTGAGAGCATAGTGAGGCTGCCCCGGGAGGAGTTCGAAAGAGCTTTTAGATAAGTTATTTTGCAGGGATTGTCTCTAACTGACTCTAGAACAGCGTTCAAAATGCAGAAACTCTCTCTGATGAAAGGCTCGTGTAGAGGTCATCCAACTCCCCAGCATACAAAGCACATTAGCCTGAAAATACCATAATGTAAGCACCGAGGCTATGCTTTATTCCTTCCCTTAGCCATCACTTTACTCTGCCTCTATTACAGACTGGTTTCTGAGCCCATCAAGTCGTCCAGGCAGCTCTCTGGGTCCGAAACAACCCCCTTGCTGACAACAAACAGCCCAGCCAATGTTCTGTAATGGCCTATGATGTGTTAGGGCCCAGCACTCTGCCAAGTCCCTCCCAGCATTTCCTGTTTTAATCCTCACTCTAACCTTAGAGTAGGAACAAATGTGATCTGAATATCATGGATGTGAAAACTTAGGCTTGGAAAGGTCTGTGGAAGTGCCCAGGATAGGAGGATAGCACATGCAGAAGTGGCTTCAGGCCAAGGTGCTCCTGCCCATGAAGCCCACAGCTCTGTAACCCCAGAATCCAGGCTGCTCCTCTACCTTGAAACTATGCAATGCAAACTGCATGGTCCCTCTCAGGCTTCCCTTCCCAGTGCCTCTGATGGCCACAGTCCTCCTTGGTGATTTGGTGTCTCGGGTGAATCTCCTTCAGTGGCTCTCCTCACCCTGGGGCCACCGTGAGAGACCCCTGGGGTACCTTCTCCCTCCATGGCTGAGGCTTCTCTTCCCTCCAGCTCAGATTTCCTTACAGGTTTCAGAGGAGCACCTCTGCCTCTCACAAGCCCACACGGTTTCTTTTGCATCCTGCTCTTCAAGCATCATGTTTTCTTCTCCCTTCCCTTCCCTTCCCTTTTCTTTCTCTTCCTTCCTTCCTTCCTTCCTTCCTTCCTTCCTTCCTTCCTTCCTTCCTTCCTTCCTTCTTTCCTTCTTTCCTTCTTTCCCCCAAACATCCATCTTCTTGGGCTCTGGCAGCAGTGATAATCCTGTCTCAGGAAATCTCCCACGGCGTCTAGGACAGAGGCTGAGAGTGGAGGCCAGAGATTTATGAGAAGAGAGGACTAGGAGTAGAGGGCAATCCTAACCCAGGTCACAAACTAGGACACGCCTGTCTCACCTGCCTGCACGCTTTACTACTAGGGTGGCAGGGCAGGGACTGGACAGGCACCTGGGCTGCAGGTGAGGCCTAGGCCTCTCCCTGTCTTCACCAAGAGGTCTTGGTACCAGAAATCTGATTTGTAACAGCAGCCAGGTGATGCTGATGCAGGTAGGGGGCACACTGCACTTTCTGGAAGCACTCAGGCCTTGGCCACAAGAATCCTGCAAGCAACAAATCAGAATGCCCCAATGCACTGGCAATACAGTCCTATAGCCTGCTACCTTTCAATCCCCTCCTCTTACAAATCTCTGGCCTCCACCCTCAGCTTCTCTCCTGGAGACTGTGGGAGATTTCCTGAGAAAGCCTGATCGCTTCTGCCTGAGCCAAGATGAAGCTTTGAGAAAAAATATAACCTGACAGTTGAAGAGGATGCAAAAGAGACCAAGAGACCCAGTATATTGAACAGGTACCCAGGGCACGGAGCTGCTTAGGCAGGTCTCATAAGGAAGACATGGTGTGGGATGAGAGAGGATTCTGGGAGGCTGTTTTAGGAGGCTTACACTGGGAGTCAGGTCACGGAGGCCCAATTGTCTCATCTGCATCCTGCACTTAATAACACCCCCATTCCAAGTTGGCCATGAGCACAGAGAAACAAACCCCTTGGCATGAGACCTGGCACATATTATAGAAGGAACTCCATAAACTTCCATCAAATGAAGCAAAAATATCAAGAGCTTCATGAAAGGTACCATGACAAATACAACTTAAAATTATTTATTATTAGTTTTATTTTGAATAATGTGCCATTACATTTGAGTGTATGTTTGCTTCTATTTGACAACTAAAATAGAGAAGTCTGTTAGAGAAACAAGACAACGCTTTCTGTTATACTGACGATGATAGGAGAGTGATAGAGGTGAAACGCAATGTTTTGCCAAAATCGCTCACATTTCAGAAGGCAGGAAAATTCACATAAATTCACATAAAGAATGGGCTTCTTTGGGTGTGGGCACATACCAAGGGTCTAACCTCCAGAGGAGTTTTGCCCTGTCAGAGAGGAAGGAGAAAAATTCCTCATCTTGTTTTGGCTTGTGCAACCAGGCCCTGTTGGGATCTGGGAAAGAACGCCTGTATTTATGCTCCACCTTCACTTGATTTACTGTAACTGACAAGCCAGCCTAAAACGAAGAGCCCTGTCTAGCAAAGCTCCCCACCTTGCAGCTACTGCTTAGCAAAGACTAGAAAGCATTACCTGGCAGATGGATTCCAAATGCAATCTGCAGGGTCCCTCTCAGCCTTCCCTGGAGCAAGGAGGGGAGGAACCCCGGTGGTTTCATAATACTTCCCGGATGTGGGCCGGCAGCCCTCCCATGTCAACAGAGGTGGTGTGAGATGAAGCCAGATGAACCACAGATAAACTGCAGTTGGGATCGTTCTCTCCTGAGAAATTAAAAAAACGTATGCGTGTTAGAGCTATCTTGGTGATAATGTATGCTTTCAAGTCACAGCCCAGTGAATGAGAGTCTCCCTGAGTGAAAGGTTCTGTGTTTTAGAGGTCCGGACGGGAAGGAGAAACATTTTTGTTTCTTTGTCTACTCTTAGGCCTCGAGTATACTTGGCCACAGAATCATCTACTCCACCAAAAAATAGATTTGCAGCATGTTGCTTCTCCATGTCCTTAAAGCTTCATCTGTCCTCCTTCGCGGGTTCTCCGGAGAAATGAGTCCTTTAATCACTTTTCCATCCATTTAAGCAGACATTTATTTTTTCCCTCATTTGTTCATTTACATAACACATATCCTTGGAGCCAGGTTTGTGTGAGATGCACAAAATACACTGATGAGCAAGGGAAGCATCGGGTCAGTGCCTCTCAGTCCTTATTTTGTTAAAGGAGATGGACAATTGAGTGAGTGATGTAATTCAACCTGAGAAGTGAAGAGACAAAAAATCCAGTGCAGTGTTCTACAGAAAGCCCGAACAAGAGCACCAAGCCCAGTGGAATGCAGGCAGGGTGCGTGGCATGGATGGAAGCATTTTGGAGAAATGGACAAGTAAGATAAGACTTGAGGGGCAAGTTTGCAGTAGATGCTAGCCAGTCTGTAGACAAAGAGAATGGGAAATACCTATCCTCAGCTTCTGAGTAACTAGAACAAGTTCACCATGTGGCAGCAAGCCTGACCTACAGAGACAAAGCCGGGAAGCTGAATGGGAGCCACACAGAAAAGGCCTGAAGGCTCCTATAAATCTAATGAAGGAGTCTGGACTGAGGGTCGTGGGGAGTTTTTAAGGGTCTGAAGCTGGAGCATGGCTTGGTCAGATTTGCATTGGAAAGGTCACTGTACAGCACAGGCAATGTAGGTAGCAAAGCAAGAGGTGGTCTCAAAGGTCTGGAGAGAGGATCTGCCTGCAACCTGAACAAGAGGGGTGGCACAAAGATGTCGAGAAATAAAGGAAAGCAGGAGTGGGAGCCGGGAGGAGAGCCTTCACACGTGCCAGAGGCTCTGCTGTCTGCGGAAGCAGAGGATGGAAGGAGGCTGGGTTGGAGAGCTTCCAACAGCAGCATTTCTCAGCCAGTCTCGGCCAGGCTGCAGGGTGTCCCGGAGCAAAAAGAAGCCCATCAGAGGAATACCACGGGGCACGGACATTGCTGGGAGCAACCAGGGATTGCTGGCAGCTACTCGGCTCCCAGCAGCAGTCACCTTCTGTGCGGGAGTGAGATGGGAGTGGTGAGCTCGCTTCCATGGCTGTCTTCATGACACCCAGGTCTCATCCCTGCCTTGGGCACCAGGGGAGGAGTGGTGCCATTTAGGGAGACAGAGGATAATAAAAAAAGGCAGGTTTTTCTGGGGACAGAGAAGTTGCTAATGTGTTCAAATTGGGCTGTGTTGAGTTTGGGGATACCTTTGAGAGGAGAAAGTGAGCAGGCAAGTAGAACCATGCACGTGGAACCCAGGAAGAGAGGTCCGGGCTAGGAAGACGTTGTGGGGAAACGTGCTAGGAGTAAAGCCGGATTGCAAGGGAGAAGAAAAGCCAGGGGCAGAATGGTAAGGAGATCTCCATGTAAAGACTGAGCAGAAAACCAAAAAGCAATAAAGTGATCTGAGAAGAAGGCCCCAGATAAGCAGGCCATAGTCAAAAGGAAGAGTCGAAACACCCGGCCGAATGTTCACAGCAGCCAAGAACAATAAGGATTTTGAAGTACCCTTTGGATTTGGACGCGCAGAGAAAGCTCCAACACTTTGGCAAGAGTGTCTCAGGGCGGGGATAGACGTGAGATGTCAGGTGGGGAAGGAAGAGCAGAGTGTGTAAACACGTCTGGGAAGCCGACGAGAAAGAATGTGGTGACTAGAGGGGAATGTGTTCTGGGGACTTTGAGGTTTCAGGTTTTTTCTTTCATGTTTGCTGACACTTGAGATATGTGCTTAATGGCAGGAAGGAACCAGTATGCAGGGAAAGGTTGAAGATTTTAGAAAAAGAAGATAAAAGTGAGTCTAGAAAGGTGTCAGGAAGGGTGGAGCTTGGACCCAGATAGAAGAATGAGCCCCAGCCGGGAGGAGAGACGCTGTTGCCACTGAAAGAGCAAAGGAAGCCTGAAGGGAAAATAAGTTTTCCATCTTTGGGAAAATAGGTGGATAGAAATTGCACCTTATGCTTTCCAAGTACTGTGACATAGCCAAAATGATCTGTTGACAATGGGGAGACAGGTGGCCAGCTCTCCAGGTGGACAGAATTAGGGATGTTTTCGCAAGGTTACCATGGACACAGAAGTGAGAGCCATCCAGGGACTCTTGGGAGACGTCCAGCACCGGCGAGGACCAGCCACCCGTCTGCACTGGAGATAGAGTCCTGCTCGCTAGGTATGGAATTCTGCAAACACTTCCTTTTGATAATAGATGATGATTTAAGAAAAGTCAAACTCTCCATAGTACCATCAAATCATGTGTTCAAACTTGCTACTTGATCCAATCTCCTACCCTTTTTTCTAATGAATAGAAATGCATTTACATGCTTGAGAAATTGTGGCATAAGGTTTTGAAACTGGCTAAACTACCTCACAAGTCTTGTAAGGAAACATCAGGGAGATGTTGGAAGCCCCTTAATAATACATATTGAAAAGTCCTGTCCCCGAATCACCTCAGCTGCTGGGTAACTCTCTTTATGTACTGTACATTGCAAGTCTTCGGCATTCATTCGTTTTGCATTAATTAATCGACCTAACACATATTTATCACATCTAGGCATTGAAGTGACAAGAGTGGGAGAGAAGTGGGGAGGCAAGAATACAAAGTCACAACTCAACACTTAAGCTAAAGGAGAAGTACCTGGGCCACTGTTGAAGAGAACCAAGCGACAAGGTGACCAGTAGCAGCCACCACCCCTTGGTGCTGAGACCTAGAAAGGATTCCCTGGCACATGGAGACTCTGAAAGTCTCAGTTTACAAATGCCGAATTGTACCAGCCCCCGTAACATGCTCTAGCATGTGCTTCTGGGAGGGGAAAGGTACACTTGCTTGAGAAGACATATTCCAAAATAAGGGTTGGACGCTCGTATCAGCAGAAAGATTTTCAACTGCCAAGGCCTCTGAGCCACACTCTGAGGGCATGAGACTTAGAGAGAACTTCCATGGGAGAACATACTATAGACTAAGAGATATGCATTTAAAAGAATACAGCAAAAATATTCTTCTTATTTACATTTGTGAACCACAGGGATGGGCATGTTGGCCCACACATGTAATCCCAGCACTTTGGGAGGATGAGGCAGGTGAGTCACTTGAGGCCAGGAGTTCCAGACCAGTGTGGCCAACATGGTGAAACCCCTTCTCTATTAAAAATATAAAAATTATCTGGGTGTGGTGGTGCACACTTGTAATCCCAGCTACTCAGGAGGCTGAGGCATGAGAATCACTTGAATCCAGGAGGCAGAGGTTACAGTGAGCCAAGATCACACCACTGCACTCCAGCCTGGGCAACAGAGTGAGAGTCTCTCATAAAAAAAGATTTTAAAAAATAATAAATTTGTGAACAATTCCATGTGATGTATCATTGGCTCTGAACACTCATAATTGATCCTTTACTCTGATGTAATATGCTCTTAAACACAGATTTTCTGAGTTTTTAAAAATTTAACACAAATTCTTAATATTTGTCCTTAAATATTGAATACTAGATTATGTTGGAATATTACTCAAGAACACCTCAGTGTCAAAAATGTTTTAAAATGTGATAGTAATGCATATTTGAAAGGTAGCTAGCACTAACATTCAGCATTCTCCCTTCAAGGAGCGTGAAAGCTGCATGTTTTGAGGGAAAGGTGGAGCCTCGCCACTGGCAAATGGCCATTCCCTCTAATGTGATTGTAATATTTACCTTCCCACCCCTACTCATTTTTTTTCATCTCCAAAGGCATCCAAGTGCATAGTCAGTGTAACAGGTGAGGTTTAGAAGTTAACTTTTTATTTTCAAAGTTCAGGAAGTATTAGGAAGATTGGAGAAATGAATGGAAAGAAAAGGAAGACTATGGATTTATATGGTACATCCCACAGAAAGTCAGTTGCTACCCTTTGATAATTGCATGTGGCACTAAACAGGCCCTTCTATACTCACTTCCATTTCCTCCTCTGCCACGCCCTGTGATTTGGGGATATTATTCCCTGTTTGACAGATAAGAAGACCGGACTCACTCGGCCAGACCCAGCAGCACCTTGCTGCAGAACGTACATTTGTTTGACGGCATCGACCACGATTCTTCTGCAACAGCGTGCTGTCTCCTTTATCTCAGACTATTGATTTCTCCAAACACACTTGCCGATTAAGAATAGCTCTCCATCTTTCTTCAGTGACGACCTGAATACGTTCATTCTTAACCTTTAATACTCAGTTTAATCACGGCCTTCCCTGGAAGCCTTCCTGGGTTGCTCCTGCCCTCCCAGGCTGATTGAATCTCTCCCAGCTGCTTTGCATCCACCTCGGTTGCGGCTTTATCCACACTGTGGTGAAATTAATTAGTTTCTGTGTCCATCTATCTTCTACTTCATGCTGCTTGCAAGCCTTTTGTGGACATTTGCAGACTGAAAGATTGATGAAAACAATGAATGAATGAATATATTTATTTTGAAATAAAATGCACATAATTCAATAAGTATAAAAATTTGAGAAAAATTTCCTTACAAGTGAATTACTAGAGGCCACTGCAGAAACAGCTTGCCTAATTATGATTGCAAAGCACCATGAGAAAGGACTCTTGGGGTGTGATTTATTTATACATGGATCCTCAAGCAAATTCTGAAGTACCGTGGCCTCTTCAATAATAAGCCCGTGCTTACGATTATCACTTTAGGGGCCTGGCTGGTTTTATAATGTAAAACTGAGAAAGCAATGAGCCGGGTTCTCATCCCTAAATCCAGCTGATAATTTTATCCAGACGTTGCTCTCCCCTCTTGTCCAGATTCCGTATTGTTTGATGAATGTTTGGTGAATGTTGCCTAATTGTGTAATGCAAGTGAATGCTGTGAGTAGAAGTGGGTCATTAGCTTGAGTAAATCTTAAAACTCCCAAAGTATCTAAAGAAGGCAAAAAAAAAAAAAAAAAAAAAAAAAGGCATGCCCATATTTAAGATTTCAAAGTCTGCATTTCCTGTAAAAGTCAAAATTGGCAATCGGGATAACAAAATACCCCTTCTACCAAATTTGTATTAAATTGATGAGGTCATCTCTAAGGAAGTACCAGGCAAATTTATTTTATTTTATTTTATTTTATTTTATTTTATTTTATTTTATTTTATTTTATTTTTGAGACAGAATCTTGCTCTGTTGCCCAAGCTGGAGTGAGTGGCGCGATCTCGGCTCACTGCAAGCTCCGCCTCCCGGGTTCACGCCATTCTCCTGCCACAACCTCCTGAGTAGCTGGTACCACAGGCGCCGCCACCTCGCCCGGCTAATTTTTTTTTTGTATTTTTATGGTATCGATCTCCTGACCTCGTGATCCGCCCGCCTCGGCCTCCCAAAATGCTGGGATGACAAGTGTGAGCCACCGCGCCCGGCCAGTACCAGGTAAATTTTTAGCTAATCTTAGTTTGATAACACTGATCCAATATTGAGCCTTTAGAAGTCTGAGTAATGGGCCCTGGATTCTTCTGTGCGAGGCTAATGGGCACTTAGGCGCTAATGTTTCTGTAGCACTTACTGTACGCTGTGCATGCGCCGTGGAACCATAAAACCCTGCTGCTAGGTTTTCCTGCTCCTGGAAATAAATGTTCCTTTTAGGGAAAACTGTTATATTTTTAATGTCTAGCACCACACAGTTATACCTTATAAGTGCGTAATAATGGCTAGTCATTCTAACATGAATATTTCTTCAACAAAAATTGTTATAGGAGCTGGGAGTTTCTCTCTTTTTTAAAAAAAATCACAATATTGTTTCTCAGTTTCTACAAAAAGTGAACAGATGCCTAGCTTGTTTTTGCAAAGTTGCCACTTTCTCATGCACAAAAGGAAAAAAAAAAAGAAAAGCAAATTTACATTTCCTAGAAGTTCACCACAGACACAAGGCAATCATGCAGAGTTTAAGTAGCCTTGTTAAACACACACACACACACACACACACACGCACATGTGACCATGCCAGAAATTCAAAGGATCCATACTAAGCAGTCTACATTTTGCCCTAAAATCTACAAAGAAAATGAGTCCTGTAGTTGTCGCAGGGAAGCCTTTGGAGAACTCTGACTTACTTTAATTCCTCTCTCTAGTAAGTCTCCTACCTCCTGAGGCACAGGCCTGGATTTTCGTGAAGAAAGTGGAGGGTCTGCTCTGACTATCGCTATACCCAGGAAGGGAGCACAATGACCTGATAATAATATTTCAGCTGTTCCAACTTTCGAGGACAACCGCCTCTCTTTTCCCAGCATCAATATCTAAACTATCCACCCCAGTTACAAAATACTCCAGGACTTTCACTGAACGGAGAGTCTCTTGTTTTATGGCACTCCTCAATTGCCAGTAGAGAAGACATGGAAAAACAAACAAAACAAACAAACAAACAAAAAGGGTTAAAAAAAAAAATCTAACACTAAACAGAAAGGAGGAGAAGAATCCACTGCCATAAGACAAGTGCCTCTAGGTTTTCAGTCCAGTGGGCTCCCAGGCGCTTCCTTTCCCAGTCACTTGGTGGGAGCACTGAGGAGCTTGGTGAATGTCCCTTGTGGATACTGAGTGCTCAGTTTGCTCATCTGCCCTTTCTCGTTCACCTTTAAGCTAGTGTTGGCAGTATCGGAGGTGTATTTACAACTGGGCCAAGTGACTGCAATGAAATGAACATCTAAGTAAGGACTATTGCAGAGTCTGATAAATGCCACTGCATCAACATGCATCCAGGTGTCCTTCCTGAGGAAAAACCACGCCAGCAGCACAGCGATGGAGCCACCCACGACTGCTGGGGGTGCAGGCCATCATGACAAAGGACACTTCCAGGGCAGGTGCCACAGATCCCCAATGAAACCCGGGCTGGATCACCTCCAGCCAGACCCTGGCTAACAGGGAACAGTGAGTCCCACAGCCTGGGACCTGCAGAAGACACCAGGCCACACTGGACTTTGTAAGGGTCAAGTGGCAGCAGGGTCCTTCTCCCACCCGACACCCCCATGGCTGGCAGAAAGAACAGACCCAGCTGGGTCCCCAAGCCAATGGCGGGGCACTGTGGGGACCCAAGGGCAGGCCAGCTGCCCCAAGCTGAGAGTGGGAAGGTCCAGATAAAACCACTTGGATTATTACACAAGCAGCATTGATGTGGAAGGGCTTGTTTTCTGGGCTTACAGCACTCACACCTGCCCGCCACATTCTTGAACATTACAAGTCCCCGCACCTGCCCTCCACGTTCGTGGCTGCTCTAAGAGCTTGAAGAGGGTTCTCCATCCTTGCCGGATGAGATATCCAGCTTTCCCTTTCATCTTCTCTAGTCCCTGCTTACAAACCCAGGCAGGCCCCCCATTGCCTCCTAGACTCATCCGACGCAGAATGTGCTGTCACTTCTGGCCACCTTTCCGGACTTAGCTGCTGCTCTCCCTTGTCTGAGCGCTGCTGAGCCAGCGACGTTCACAAAGCCTGTCTGACCCCTCATGCACCTGCACAGGGGTCAAGGAAGCCCCTCTGTAAGTGGAGAAGGCCCTTCCCTCCCATCCTGCTGGATGTTTTCCCTGGACAGAATCCAAGACTCCCTGTATCGGTTTGCTAGGATTCCACATCACAGTCACATAGACTAGGGGCTTAAACAACAGAAATGTGTTGTCAAGCAGTTCTGGAGGCTGGAAGTCCGAGACAGAGGTGTTGGCAGTGTTGATTCCTTCTGAGGCTGTGAGGGGGACTCTGTTTCCAGCCTCTCTTCCGCCTTCTGGTGGTTTGCTGGCAACCTTTGGTGGTCTTTGGTGTGCGGAAGGATCACCCTGGTCTCTGCTCTCACCTTCACATGGCGTCCTCCCTGTGTCTGTGTCCAGATTTCCTCTTTCCATAAAGACACCAGTCATATTGGTTTAGGGGCTAAATCTTAATGACTTCATCTTAACTTGATCACTTCAAAGCCCCTGTTTTCAGATAAGGCCACATTTACTGAGAGTAAGAATTTATTACTCTTTTAAGGGGGACATATTGCAGCCCATAAATTCTACCTTTTATTCTTTTTTTTAATTATATTTTAAGTTCTGGGATACATGTGCAGAACGTGCAGGTTTGTTACATAGGTATACATGTGTCATGGTGGTTTGTTGCACCCATCAACCCATCATCTACATTAGGCATTTCTCCTAATGCTGTCCGTCCCCTAGCCCCCCAACCCCCAACAGACCCCAGTGTGTGATGTTCCCCTCCATGTGTCCATGTGTTCTCATTGTTCAACTCCCACTTATGAGTGAGATCATGTGGTGTTTGGTTTTCTGTTCCTGTTTTAGTTTGCTGAAAATTATGTTTCCAACTTCATCCATGCCCTTGCAAAGGACACGAAGTCATCCTTTTTTATGGCTGCATAGTATTCCATGGTATATATGTGCCACATTTTCTTTATCCAGTCTATCATTGATGGGCATTTGGGTTGGTTCCAAGTCTTTGCTATTGTGAATGGTAGTACAATAAACATATGTGTGCATGTATCTTCATAGTAGAATGATTTATAATCCTTTGGGTATATACCCAGTAATGGGATGGCTGGGTCAAATGGTATTTCTGGTTCTAGATCCTGGAGGAATCGCCGCACCGTCTTCCACAATGGTTGAACTAATTTACACTCCCACCAACAGTGTAAAAGCGTTCCTATTTCTCCATATCCTCTCCAGCAATTGTTATTTCCTGATTTTTTAATGATTGCCATTCTAACAAGGTTAAATATGGTGTCTCGTTGTGGTTTTGATTTGCATTTCTCTAATGACCAGTGATGATTAGCTTTTTTTCATATGTTTGTTGGTCACATAAATGTCTTCTTTTGAGAAGTGTCTGTTCATATCCTTTGTCCACTTTTTGATGGGGTTGTTTGTTTTTTTTTTTCTTGTGAATTTGTCTAAGTTCCTTGTAGATTCTGCATAATAGCCCTTTGTTAGATGGAAAGACTGCAAAACTTTTCTCCCATTCTGTAGGTTGCCTGTTCACGCTGATGATAGTTTCTTTTGCTCTGCAGAAGCTCTTTAGTTTAATTAGATCCCATTTGTCAATTTTGGCTTTTGTTGCAATTGCTTTCAGTACTTTAGTCATGAAGACTTTGCCCATGACTATATCCTGAATGGTATTGCCTAGGTTTTCTTCTAGTGTTTTTATGGTTTTAGGTCTTATGTTTAACTCTTTAATCCATCTTGAGTTAATTTTTGTATAAGGTGTAAGGAAGGGGTCCAGTTTCCATTTTCTGCATATGGCTAGCCAGCTTTCCCAATATCATTTATTAAATAGGGAATCCTTTCTGCATTGTTTGTTTTTGTCAGGTTTGTCCAACATCAGATGGTTGTAGATGTGTGGCATTATTTCTGATGCATCTGTTCTGTTCCATTGGTCTACATATCTGTTTTGTTACAAGTATCATGCTCTTTGGCTTACTGTAGCCTAGTGGTATAGTTTGAAGTCAGTTTACCTTTTATTATTTCAGGCACTATCACTCATCCTACCCGGGCATCCCCACGTCCTCCCTCCTCGTGACTCAGATTGTCATGTTTAATCTGCTACTTCCAGGCTCACAGAACATGGAGTTGTTTCATTTTGTGATTCCTGCCCCACTTCTCCATGCACTCTCTGAGGGCTGGAACAGCCAAGACACGTGTCCCCTACACAGGGGCTACAGGTAGGCATGCAAAAGAAAAAATAATTGTTAAATCCACCTATTGTTTTGAGTTCTTCTGATCTTCAACTCAATGTTATCTCCCTTATGGGATTGTAAACGCCTTCAGGGAGGGGTCCTCATCCTTGGCTTTTCTCCCATTTCCCACAGTACTGAGCTAGACATGGGCACTGGAGGAAGCCAGGAAAACAAGATTTTTCCCATAAACAGACCCAAGAGGATGCTGGATCTACCTTTACGCTCATTCTGCCAAAGTTTACCAAGGAAACAGGGTGCATTATTTCAGGACCATGACTGCTTCTTTCATAGAAATGAGGCAGAGAAGCCTCAGCGACTCACCTGATTTCTCCTAAACTTTACTGGCCTCTGAGAATAGAATTTTCCTTTCTGGGACTTTTCAGGAAGCACCCTGCATCCAAGAGCACAGAGTAGGTATTTTTCTAACGATATTTGGCTTGCTAATCCCTTGACCCTTCAAGCGAATCTTCAGTAAACATTTTTTAGCATTTAAACAAAAGTAGCCAGTGTCACTAAGTAATTTTAGGCCAACTCTCCAAGACAGAGCATGTGACTCTGGGAGAAAAAGGCTTTTCCTGGCTTTAATGAGTAAGTTGTCTGTTTTCAACAACCTTTCATCTCAAGTTTCAAGGTGTGCTTGAGATTGAAACGACAAACATCCTGTATTTTGTCCTATGGCTACATCTTCTAATGGAGACAGACACAACAGAACATAAGCAGATGCTTTCTTTATCTGGCCTAGGGAGATTTCACAAATGGGCACTTCCTGCTGTTGCCATGCATGTGGAATTGTTAGTTAGAAGTAATCACTCCTGGCTGGGGGCAGTGGCTCATGCTTGTAATTCCAGCATTTTGGGAGGCCAAGGTTGATGGATCACCTGAGGTTGGGAGTTCGACACCAGCCTGACCAATATGGAGAAATATCATCTCTACTTAAAAAAAAAGAAAAAAAATTACAAAATTCACCAGGCGAGGGGTGGCGCATGCCTGTAATCCCAGCTACTTGGGAGGCTGAGGCAGAGGCAGAGGAATTGCTTGAACCCAGGAGGCGGAGGTTGCGGTGAGCTGAGATCATGCCATTGCACTCTAGCCTGGGCAACAAGAGCGAAACTCCATCTCAAAAAAAAGAAAAGAAAGTAAAAAGAAATTATTACCCCTGGTCCCTGGCCACCACGGCTGTGGCTTTCACATCCAATGTGCATCCTTCCTTGGACTTACACCTCCTAGGAGAGGAGGAAACAGGGAACCAGGAAATGGAAACATGGTTCCATACTTGTTATTTTTAAATTAAAATGATATTGCTATATCATTCAGACCATAACATTCACCCTTTTAAAGTATACAAGTCAGTGATTCTCAGTATATTTCAGTAAATATAGTGCACAAGAACAGTTTTAGAACACTTTAGAACATTTTAATTCCCCAAAAGAAGCCCTGAACCCATTAGCAGTCCCTCCCTGTCTCTGTCCCTGGCAACTGCTAATCTACTTTCTGTTTCTGTGGATAAAGAAGAAGATTAGCTTGAGAGATCAGCTTGTATATTCAATGCTATGCTCAGTAAACAAGGACAAAATACAAAAACCCGGCACTAATTCAGTTTAATTTTCTAGGAAACTCATTCTGTGTTATTTTTAAAAAATGTGATTTTCATCAGGACTGATGAATTTAAAGTCCTGATACTGATGGACAGGCCATTGGGCAGAGGTGAAAGAAAACTTTGCAACCTTCTGCTTAGCCCTTGGGGTGTGATCTGGCCCCACACAACTGGGAGCTGTTACCACTCAGTGCATCTGTAACTGACTAGAGGATGGTCCTTAGGAAAGATCATCAATGGAGCATTGTCAAATCAACAGCAGATTCTGTTTGTTAGGTGGTGTTGGGTTCACAAGGCTCTCTCTTCCATCAGCGTTCCTAAGGGAGCTGCATCCTGACTGATTAATCTTTCCAGTGATAACAGAGTTTGGGTGGGCCAGCCCCTTAAGAGGTGAGCTAGAGGGCAGGACCCGAATTTCCAGTTTCTTTGAGCATTCACTGCCCTGCATTGTGCTGACTTAGGTAAGTAACACATAAATATTTTCAAACGATGGCCTTGGCATGTAAAAATCACAGTTCAAAATGACTTGGGGATACTGCAGCCACTCACATACCCATTGTTTTATTCAATACATATTGATGATTGTCATGAAATTACACTGGCAACAGATGCTCAGGAGAGAAACATACCAAATAGACATGGATCCCATTCACAATTACTTCACAGTTACTTCTGAATATCTGTAGAGTGGGGGAGAGAGAAGGCACTCTTAACCACCAGCAATATTACACATCAAAAGTGAGACAGGCCAGAAACTCAGTCCTGGGAGGAACGATAGAATAAGACTAAAAAGAAGTTATTTCCACCAACCTGAGCAGCTATATGAATATCTGCCCTTCACCAGACACATGTGTGAGCATGCATGACACTCATGTACACACATTCTCTCTCACACACTCATATGCACTCACAGACTCACTCAGACACAGTCAAGAATTGCCTCATTATTACTGAGCACTTGCTACTCATCAAATCTCTACAAATAACTTTCTGTTTCTATTTTCCTAATGTCTGCAATAACCTTAAAAGGTAGGAATATCATTATCCCTTTTTTTCCCAAGGAAACTGAGAAGCTCCAACCATTGTCTAGCTAGGAAAAGGACGGGATGAACCCAGAGTTGTCTGATTTTAAATCCATGTTCTCGTCCTATAAGCGAAGTGGGCTTTCTGACTCATGGAAAAAGAATCAGCAGAGCGAGCTCTCAGAACAAGCAGTGTTCTGCTGTGTGAAGATGAGAAGGGCATCTATCCAGGTGGAAGGAAGAGAGAGCCCTAGGGGATGAGAGGATGGGGAAGGGGAGTGAACCTGTTAAGCCCTATGCTGCAGAACTGGAATTTCAGCTCAAATCTGCAGACACGAAAGCCACCGTGCTTAACTCCCTCGATGCCTCTCATAAGTAGCAGAAGCTATATACACTTTGCATTTATTACAAGGGTTTGTAGCATTCGGGGCACATGAAAGGTTTCCAAAGCCAAGCAAACCCCTAGCAGGGGCACAAACAGAACATCCCTGTGGTAACCGTGAGTTTATCTTCTTGCTTAATGAACACAATTCAGGCCTTGCCCTGTCCAGCCCGCACTCCAGGCCCAGGAACCACAGGGAGGAAGAACAGAAGAGCCGTGGGCTCCATCGGAGAGCCAGGTATGAGGCTTCTGAGGAGGCCTCCAGGACAGGCAGTCACTCAGCCTGCAGAGAACAAGTTGAAAGAAAGTGTAATGCGTCTTCAAGAAAAGAAAGCTCATGTGCTCAGAAGATTACAGTTGGATCAACTAATTCCTGAAGACTTAGTAAATCGCAGCACGCTAAAACAACTCAACCTCTGGAGGCAGCAGTGAATGACTTCCAGCCCATGTTCTTAGGCCTGGATGATTAAAAGCAAGAACGCTGGACCCAGAAGACCTGGGTTTCAATCCCATCTGCAGAAAGTGGAGAACATGACTAGAGCTGTGAGGATTAGGAACATGGATCCATGGGAGATGAGGAGAGCAGAGCAGGCACACATGGAGCCTGGCCACAATCAGTTCTTCTCTTCCTGGGACCGTGGCTCAGTTCTTCTCTTCCCGGGACCTCCCAGAGCATCAAGCTTAGAAGCCGAAGCCTGTGCTCCCCATGGGCAGCTCAGATAATGGGGGTTCTCAGAATAGGACGTGACTCTCCAAAAAGCATGTGAAAGCTTATTTGTAAATGTCCAAAAACAGGGTAAGTTTTTAACAGTTGGTAAGTTTTAATCTATAACATGGCCCAGGGATAGGTTAATAGATTTTGCAGACACCTTCCAAATCACTAATTCTCTTAAGTGCCATTTCAAATGAGCTGAAGGCAAATTGTACTGCTGGTTATAGTCTAATATTGGGAGGAAAGAGTGCTTAGATGCACCAATTACACCATTTTCCCTAAAAAAAATCAATCATCTCATTATTCTCTGTCCATCCATCATCCATTCATTGATTTAATAAATAATGCTGAGGACAATATTCACATCTCCTACACAGCATAGATTATAAAAAGGATAATTATGATGGCATTTTGAGGCCACAAGCAATTTTATAAGGGACACTTTATATAATTATTAATGTAAAGTGACTTTAAAAAGTCATTTACAAAAGAATAAAATTACAACGTATAGTTTATTTTTTCCTAAGATGGTGAACTTGAATCTAGTCAAGCTTTTAGTTAAGTCAATTTCAGTTTATAGGTGTTACAGTTTGTAGGATATATGGGGGACAAAGGAACAAGGTAAGCCACACTGACCTGGAACATTCTACGGGACTGCTGGCCTGCTGTCTTCCACAAATCAGTGGCCTGAGAAGAACCATTCTAGATGAAAAGAGATGAAGGGACATGACCAAGTTTGACTCATGATTCTGGAGGGGAGGCTGCTTTCACAGACTGTGCAGAATATTACAGTAACAAATGGGTCCCTGAGGGATGCTGCTATGAAAGTTTAGATTACTTCCTTTTTAAACTATGTGCATATACTTAAATAAAATAAAAAGTAAATTTTAAATTGCGAGTGAAGCAGTGTCTGTGGTATATGCTAAGAATTCAGAGGAGAAAGAGTTAATGGCAGATAAAACTATCAGAGAAGGCAAAATAGAGCACAAAAGGCATAAACTGGGCCTGCGGAAAGAATCGGTTGTACCTGAGGAAGACCTCTTAGTGTGCTGTGGGTCTTTCCTGGGTGAGAGGTGTAATTTAACTTGAATGCAGCTCAATCAATATTTACCGAACCACGTATTTTGTGCACAATGTTAGGTGTGTGTGAAATATTCAGTACGATGCCTGCCCAATGAGAACATCTAAATGTTGATAGACACTCATTATCAACTCTGCAATTTCCCTTTAATAAAAACATTTATACAAGAGAAACTTACCACCTCCTCTTCCAAGAAATGAAGCCAAATGGTTACTAGCCTAATGATTCCTAGCACATATTCTGGTTCCAGAATGCCTGGTTTTGAATCTCTCCTCTTTACCCACTGGCTTAGTAATCTTGGATGAGCTACTTAAAGTTTCTGTGCCTCAGTTTATTCATGCCATGGTAACAGCAGTGCTCACATCATAGGGTTGCAGTGAGTATGACATGACTTACTCTATGAAAAGTACTTAGAACAGTGCCTGGCACATGGAAAGTTCTAAAGCAACTGTGAATGCCACGAATTTAAAATAATAAAAAGGGTAGAGGGTGGGAGGAAGGAGAGGATCAGGAAGAATAACTAAAGGGTACTAGGCTTAATACCTGGGTAATAAGATAATCTGTACAAACCTCCATGACACAAGTTTACCTACATACAAACTTGCACATGTATCCCTGAACTTTAAATAAATGTTAAATTAAAAATAAAATAAAATAATGAAAAATAACTAGTACTATCTAACTTCAAATTCACTTAAATACTATAAGGGGAATAAACAATGTATTTACAATGGATAACTCTGGATTGCAGAATTACCTGTGATTTTCATTTTTTCTGTAAACTTGTTGATATTTTCTTAATGTACTGAAGTTAATAAGCAACACTTCTACAAGGAGAACAGGGTGATTCAAATTATATTAGACCTTTAGCTATAAGGAATCTGTTATTTGTTAATATAATATTTAAAGGTTTAGAACAATTAGCATACATTTGTCTATATGAATCACAAAACACCCTGCCATCATTCCCATTATGACAGTGAAAATAATGAGTGAGGGGCTGGACGGGTTAAATTTATTTTCCAAGGCCCTCAGAGACGGTATTGGAGTTGGTCTTTGGAGTGGCCAAAGCTTTTTCCCTTTGCTTCTAATTTGCCATGAAAGATATAGAAAATCAATGTACAGACCTTCTCAGTGATATTTCAAAGCCCCTTTAGATATTTGTAGTATGCTAATACGTCCATGAGCGCTCAGAATTCTCAAGTCTGGCACAGGAGCGGTCAGTGTTTGGGAAGGAGGCAGCCCTAGCTCCCTGCCCATGCCCTCTGCTTTCTTATGCATGCTTCCCCTCTAATTCTGAAAACCATGACAAAGCCAGGAGGGCTTAGGCGGTGCAGGGGTCCTCTGGGCCAATTCAAATGCCTGCGACCCAGTTTTCAGTTGTAGGACGCCTGCAAAATGTGGAGAAAATGCCCAAGGCTGGGTGGCAACGGCTTTAAGCTGAGCTCCGCCGGATCCTACATGTAAGATCTGCAGTCACTCTTTTCTTTCTCCTTCCTGAGGTCCTTCCCACCTCGAAAGCCACGCTATTGTCTAAGTGTGGGTCTCTCTGAGGAGAAAAGTAAGAGGAGGACTTGGCTCATGACTGGTAGCTGATCCATTAGGGGCTGTGACACACACCTTCCCTTCCTGTGAAACCGGAGCCAGGGTCTCCATGGATCCCACAGGGCCAGCAGAGCTCTGCAGGGAGGAGGGCGGGGTGTCCGGGTCCCTCCCCCAGACGTTCGCAGGTCGCTCTGCTGCCCCCAGTTTCCCTTGCAGTTTCGCTAACTTGATATTCCCTTTCGCCTCCTAAATTGTTGTTTTACATGTCTACA
Source organism: Theropithecus gelada (assembly GCF_003255815.1). Taxonomy (NCBI): domain Eukaryota; kingdom Metazoa; phylum Chordata; class Mammalia; order Primates; family Cercopithecidae; genus Theropithecus; species Theropithecus gelada. The sequence goes on along the minus strand of NC_037681.1, from coordinate 26,168,160 downwards.
TTCCCTAACTGACTTGATTGTTCCCTGAGACTCCAGTGGGAATTCTCTGGATGCTGACGGAGGGAAAACGAAAGGATTGAGGACTCCTAGGGGAAAGAGACTTAAGTCAGTACCACATAGAAGACATTGTTTAAAAGGGGATGGAGGTAAAAATATGACCAAGAATTTGGTTTTTTCCTTAAATCACTGGAATACTCTATTACTCATTACTAGATGGACAAGTCACATTGACGGCTTTACTCTTTTAGTATGGAAAATATGTGTACTCTCTCTAACACTGTAGGATCACGCAAAAATGGAGGCCAGGAGTAAGATTCTTTACACATATATTGATACCTTTTCCTTCAGTAGTACTCCTTTTAAAAATTGTTCACACCTAGCAGGGCGCAGCGACTAAAGCCTGCAATTCCAGCATTTTGGGAGGCTGAGTCAGGAGGATCACTTGAGCCCAGGAGTTTGAGACCAACCTGGGCAATGTAGTAAAACCCCATCTCTACAAAAAGATTTTTAAAAGTTAGCCAGGCATGGTGGTGCGGGCCTGTAGTTCCAGCTATTAGGGAGGCTGAGCAGGGAGGATTGCTTGAGCCAGGAAGGTCAGCTGCAGTGAGCTGTGTTTGCACCAGTACGCCCCAGCCTGGGCAACAGAGCGAGACCCTGTCTCAAAAACACCCATCGTGTACACCTATATTATCTTGTTCAGGTGCCACAGAATGTCCTGAGGTTAGAGTAGTGAGAAGCCTAACACTGGGAAATCCTTACTCTGTGCCAGACATCAGGCTCAGCTCTTTGTATTTTTTATCTTCTTTAATCCTCACAAGAACCTGCTGGGAGACAGACTGTTCTTCACTTTTCACAGATGAGGAAACCGAGGCAGAGGGAGGCTTAGTAACTTGCCCAAGGGCCAAGTAGTGTCAGCAGGATTCCAACCTGGACTTCTCTTTCTAGGCCTAGAGCCTTAGCTCTTAATCACTCCACCACAAACAACTGCACATAAGGAGATTGAGGCCCAGAATAGCTTAAATGATTAGCCAAGGACTGCGGAGCAGGACCCAGGCCTTCCAAACTTCAAGGTAATGCATTTCCCACAGGCATACACGCTTGTACATACACACCTGTGCACACACACAATCCATCCCTTCTCTGACTTACCGGATCCACTACACCACTTTATAAAATAGTTGCTGCAGTTTGTTATTCACTTTTTGGGCTGGAATCTCCACGGCTGCACACAGTGTAGATGGGCGGACTGGAGACGGCTAACACACAAGGTGCGATGCACCAACTTCAGGCAGCAAACATTCGCTGAGTGCCAATCGTCTAGTAGGCCTAACGTGAGGTGCTAGGGACACCATGATTAATGAGACAGGGCCACAGCCTCCAAAAAAATAGTTTAAACAGGAGGGACATGAACCCTGTAATCAGTGTAAGCAGTTGTACAAACACATAAACACAAGTGATGAATGCAGTTGCAGAGGCCCAAAGTCCAAGGGTTAAGACTGCCAGAAGGTAGCCAGGTTGCCCATAGATGGTCAGCAGCAAGGCTGCCTGCTGTTCTCTTGATTTAGGGTCGAGCTGTCTCTGAAGGAATCCCCTTGTGGTTAGGTGGCTTGCAGAAAACCTTCTGTGGAGCACTGAGTACCAAGAGTCTTTAGGCGTGGGCCACCCATCTTGCCCACATACCAGTACACTCCAGGCAGAGCAGCCCGGAGCTCCAATTAACTCCCGGGCAGCACAGCTCTTTCTGCACCCAGGCCTGGCAGCTTAAAAATCAGCACTCAGACCAGCCAGACAGCACACTTCCCCATCACAAACAGCTCCTAAATCTGATTCTAAGACGTTATTCTCAGCTTTGACCTAATTGGATGATCTCATTCATAGATTTATATTTAAGGACATCTTCTAAATGGCTAATGAACAGCTGTGTTGGCCAAATCGGAATGGAGAGGGCTTGGGCCAAAGAGAACTGGGCTCAACGTCATTTACTGAGTGTCCTCAAGCTACTCACTTAGCTGTTCTGTTCCTTGGTTCTCTTACTGGAATATCAGAATATTCCCATTGTCATGGCAAAAGTGCATGGTGGGGTGACATGAGACAATGTACATAAAGAATCTTACAGTATGACTAGCCTCTAATGCTATTGAAGCTAAGTTTTAATAAAATATGTCAGATATTTTATCATAAATATGTATGTCTAATATATCTCATGCCGAGTTATATGTCATCTCTCTAATAAACAGATATCTAATAAATATAATAATATATATAATTGTAGTATCCATTAGACTTAAGAAATATGTATTTTAAAATGAATGTTGCCCTGAATGTTATCTAACAAAGTCACCTTTAATATCTCTGTATTTCTTGTTAAGTTGTCCAAATGCTGGGTAAATTCTGTGAGAGGAGACCACGTGGGGAGGGTGGAATTAAAGAGGCGATATTTTACAAAAGTAATTCTATTCAATATACTCATGAATATAAAACACCTTGACTATTTGGCTTCAAATATGGCACGTGGACCAGGGATTTAAAACATTTATCATAGAAATTTTCAAACATACACAAAAATAGAGTCCAGTGAAACCATGTTTCCATCATCCAGCTTCAACAATCAATAATTCCCAGCCATTCTGGTCTCAGTAATAGCTCAGCACCTGGATCATTTTGAAGCAAACCCCAGATGTCACATCATGTCAGTGATTTTTAAATTGTCCTGTTTATATATTTACACCAATACAGAAGAACTTCTCAGCCAATGATTTTTAATGATTAATTTCTGTTACATTTCCTTTGTAAAGTACAGATTTGATACCACCAAATTTCCTATCATACTATAGAGATGGATCACTGATCTTCAGTGAATATCCGTTCTGTGCCAGTGCTAGCCTACACCAAATATTTTCAAGGAAAATAAGTCTCAGGTGAAGTATTTTGACCAATCTTAAGTAGCTGCTAAATGGCTAAATAGAGATTGGATCTTAGGCCTATAGGAATCCCAAGATTTTGCAGTTGTCACATAGGAAAAACTCCTACTTAGATTACACATTTCCTGGGACATGTCTACATGTTTGTGTGGACAATATTTTCAAGGATTAATCCATGCAGTGGTATAATATCTTTTGACCTCGCCAACTTTTCCATTAAAATTATACATTGACTTTTACTGTCTTCAGAGTAGAGTTGTTATTAAAGAAATGTCAAAATAGAAACACAAGTAGTTAATTTTCGGCTTCTCATAATGCCTAGATTTGCAGAAATACTTGCAGATTGAGTGTGCAACCACCTCCAGGAGCCCAAGCCACTCACTCCCGATCCCCATCCCTGCCGCCCCTCCAAGCCCCACCTCTCTGCCCCACAGCCCAGCCCCATCAACCAGGCCGAAGCTAGCAAGGGGCCAAGGTTCTCTCATGACCACCAGCCAGCTATGAGCACTGTGAAGGAGAAGTGATGCTGGGCAGGGTTGATCTCATCTCCAGCATTCTGAAAGCATCCTCAGTTTATCAAAAATGAAGTCAACTGTTTTTCCTTTCAAAGGCACTGAGAACAAGGCATGATCTGGATGAGATGAGGACTCCCACACTCCAGCGACTGCCAGCAGTATGATGGATGGGTGCCTCCAGTCCACAGTGCAATGAACACTTCAGAAAACACCCTCCTGGTCTTAGGTCGATTCCTGGGGAATTTGTATCCCTTACCACTAAATCCAATTCGTCACTGCGATATATATAAAACCCTGAGCAAAATAAATATCTATTTGACCACACTGACCCTAATTTCCAATATTAAGTGCTACCAAAAGGCAAAACAAGAGCTTAATAGAGAAATTGTGTTCAGCGATAGAAAACAAAGAAAATTATGATGTTTGCATAAAACCAACTTGCCTATAGAATCTTACCTGCTTATTAGTATTACATAATGCATTTGTGTTTTTTTGTTTGTTTTGTTTTGTTTTTTTTGAGACAGAGTTTCACTCTTGTTGCCAAGGCTGGAGTGCAATGGCATGATCTCAGCCCACTGCAATCTCTGCCTCCCAGGTTCAAGCAATTCTCCTGCCTCCGCCTCCCGAGTAGCTGGAACTACAGGCATGCGCCACCACAGCTGGCTAATTTTGTATTTTTAGTAGAGATGGGGTTTCTCCATGTTGGTCAGGCTGCTCTCAAACTCCTGATCTCGGGTGATCCGCCCACCTCAGCCTCCCAAAGTGCTGGGATTACAGGTGTGAGCCACTGCGCCTGGCCATAATGCATTTGTTAATTGCAATTTTTCACTTTATAGAATAGACATTACCTAAATAATGTATTAATCCTGAATGCTTTTCTGTAAATATATGCAGCTTTTCACTTTCTGCCCATAAAGTCGTACTTCCTCGACAACTGCGGCTGTAGGGGGCCACGGAACGGTTTTGAGCCCATGGCTGTGAGAAGACATGACATAATTTCTGAGCCAGTAGCCTTGTTGCTGATTCCAGACTTTCTACCACTCTTTCCCTCTGCCTCTTCAAAGAGTAGTCTGGGCCTTAGAGAGATGTGTGGAATCGTGTCCCCGACTGATGACAGACGGGAGATATGAGCAAGAAATCAACCTTTGTTGTTTTCGGCCACTGGGAATTCAGGGGTGGTGTTTGTTTCTTGGAGTTTGCTTCTCTGTCATCAAGAACGACCTAGTGCTTCCTAACTGGTTCAGGTAACTTTCCCGTGTGGAAGACACTTAGAAAGCCCCAGCTTCATGGACCTTTTTCTTGCAAACTCTGTGCTGCAAATTAAAAAACTAACATCTAAAAGAAACTGACAGCTTTTTGTTTCACTTAATATTTTATAAAAAAAAGTTTAAACTACATTTACTTTAGAATACTTTAGAGTACCTTTTTCTTTTTAAGGGGGGCTGTCATGATTTTCACAAGGGAAGAAGCAACTCTGGCATGTTGATACAGGTAAGAAGGTAAATATTGTATCATAAGGCATGCTGCTCCTGTGATCGCTTCTTCACTTTGTGAAATAATTTATTTATGGTGCAGCTCCTGCTTCTCCTGTGGATGTTGTCAAGTTTTTTCACGTACTCCCTGTGCCAGGCTGCTGAGGTGAAGGCAGCCACACAATCCCCCACCCAGCCACCTCCACTTCCCTGCACTGTGCCTTCCATCTCCGCTGTGTATACAAATCGCTCCCTCAGACACTCCAGCTGTCAATGCCCATAGACATCGTCTTGGGGGAAACTGCACTGGGAGTGGCAGAAAGGGTATATTTCTGACACCGGTTTGAGTTGTCACTCAGTCTCTATGTCTTAAATCAGTTTCTGGATATGACAAGCCCAACTGTTTGATATCATTTGCGCATGACTCATCACTGCCTAGCAGACTTTTTAAACTTTTCCAAGCCGAGAAGCTGTTCTCAGGAAAATATCCATGCTGTGCTTGATGAGGCAGCACTTGTACAGCAGCCTTCTTTCCTGAAGTTCTGGGGTGAGCTCCCCTAAGCGACTTAGGCTCTCAGTAGTTCCTTTTTGGTTGTCTAAAAATGTGACAAAGTCTCCAACCCACTAGTGCTTTGTCTCTCAGTGTTCCACACTTATGGATGGGTATCCTGAATACGTGCTGTCATTTCTGTCGGATTTTGCAGAAAAAGGAGGTGTGCAGTTGGAGATACTCAATTGGGAGCGTGCCTTTTTGTCTGCAAATGAACTGTGAGCTGGTAAACATGCTGTATGCATTCTCTTCGGCTGCTGTAATAAGTACTCCAAAAGGCGTGGCTTAACCAACAGAAATGTATTGTTTTGAAGATCTGGAGGCTGGGAATTTGAGATCAAGGTGTTGGCAGGATTGACTCCTTCTGAGACTGTGACAGAGACTCTGTTCCAGGCTTCACTCCTGGCTTACAACCTTTGGGGTTCCCTGGCTTGTAGATAGATGCTTCAAGCCCATCTCTGCCTCATCTTCACATGGTGCTCCTCCTGGGTAGTGCCTCTATGTCTAAATGTCTCCTTTTATTATATAAGGACACCAGCCATATTGGGTTAGGGCCCATCTTACTCCTGTATGACCTCATGTTAAACAGTCACATCTGTAATGACCCTATTTCCAGATAAGCTCATGTTCTAAGGTACTTTGGGTTAGGATTTCAACATGAATTTGATCAGTTTGGAGCTATTGTTCAGACGTGATTTTAATGTCACATTTAGCAGTTTATGCATAGAACTGTAGGTATGTATATACAAGTTGTTTTTTTTTTCTTCTGGCATAGTTGAGTCTGAAGATTTCCATGTCAGTGAATTTTCAGCAACTTGAGATTCCCCTTTTAGTATTAAGTTCTTTAAATGTAAGTGAAATCATTTTAGATAGAGAGCTTTTTAAATACACGAAGCATTTTCTTGTTTTCATAATCAGGGTACATAGCTATGCATATTTCTCTCTAGCTAGATTATGAACTCTGGAAGATTGATGATGCTAAATTCCTCACCTTTCCATTCCCACTGTCTGACATAAGGTCTCCCATGTACTAAGGGCTCTATAAAGGTGTTTGGAATTAAAATAAATGGAATGCTGAATATGAACATAAACTCATGCTAACAACTTGGGGTGATCATATAAGCATCAACTATCATGTGTATAGTGAAATCCCTTCAGATGGCCCTGAAGGGTGAGAGACAGTTCGGGCTTACACCCAAGTGTCCTAAAATGACTATCTTTGCTTTGTGCTCATGTCCATGTTTGTTTTTCTAGCTCCTTGCTCAACCTCCTCTTCCACTGTTCTTTTTCTCCCCCAGCAGCCACATCCCATGTCCTGTCTTGCTACGTCCATGCGGCAGCATCACCCTTGCTGCTGCTCATCTGTGTCATGATGAGCAAGTGCACCCCCACCCCAGGACCTTTGCACCTGCTCTTCTTCTTCCTGGTTCTGGCAATTATCTCCATGGCTTGGACCCATCCTTCACTCCTGCTCTGCCCACATGACATCTGGGCAAAGGGACCTTCTCTGCTCATTCTATGTGAGTTTATCCTTCCCACACAAACCTTCTCTCTACCCCATCCAAACTTACAGTTTTTACACCAGTAGATACACATTTCCTTGTTCACTGAGTGTCTCTTTAGCTAGTTCCATAAGAAGGGTTTTGTCCCTTGTGCTTACTGTTGCTCCCCCAGCATCTTGTGACGATCTTGTCACAAAGAGGTGCACAGTAAAAATGTGCTGCCTGAAGGACACGGGGAGGATGGGGAGGCTTCTTCTAAGATCAGAGTAAATATGTCTTTTGGGAGACATGGAGGAGGTCTCCTACAGGTCGTGTTAATGAGGTTGTGAGGGACAGACTGCTTTATCGGTTTCAAGTAGCCAGCGGCTTGTGCAAGTGAGGAAGGCAGGAAAGCAGCATCCTCTTCCAAGGTCTAGGTTGTGCTTCCCCAGTTGAGGTCTCAGAAGGAACTTCCCGAGAAGGGCCACGTTGGTGGGAGCACTTGTCAATACAAACCCGCCTTCCAGCTTGCTTGCTGCTTGTAAGCGCTTCGCTCCCTGGAAACACTGAAAACACATGCTTTCCACTAAAAGGTGTCCAGCCAATTATTTCTTGCGTCTGCAAGGGTCAAATTCACGGTTTGTGACTCCTCACACACTGATGTGCCCTGACAAAGCAGCGTGAAGTCCTTGGCGGCAGTGGCCCGAGCTGGCTTCCCAGGAGGGAGTTCTGGTGGCCCTCCTGCCCCAGCGGCTCTGCTCCTGGAAATCTCAGACCCAGAGACGGTGGTCTTCCTCAGCACCTGCTTTTTAAAGTCTTTCGCAAAGACTCGGAGTCACGTAGGGTCTTATCAGGGGGCTATCGGGCAGAACTAGGGTTTGAAACAAGTTTGTACAAACTTGGGGTCCAGCCTCAAGGATCGCGTCCCAGACCCCTGGGTGGAGTCTCGCCCTCCCGTGGTGTGCTCGGGTCACACCAGTGCTCTCCTCCGGCGTTCTTATAAATGCAATGCTCACACCTGTAATCTCAGCACTGGAGGCAAGTGGATCACCTGAGGTCAGGAGTTCAAGACCAGCATGGCCAACATGGCGAGCCCCTGTCTCTACTGAAAATACAAAAATTAGCCTAGTGTAGTGACACGTGCCTGTAGTTCCAGCTACTCGGGAGGCTGAGGCAGGAGAATCACGTGAACCCGGGAGACGGAGATTGCAGTGAATCGAGATCACGCTGCTGTACTCCAACCTGGGTGAAAGAGCAAGACTCCATCTCAAAAAAAAAAAAAAAAAAGAAGAAGAAGAAGAAGAAGAAAAACATAATGTGTACATTATTTTTGGAGCCACAGAGTGAACATTTGTCTTCCTCAAATTAACTATAAACTGTATTCATCTTGTTTTATTTCTGTATTCCTTCTGATTGTGTTAACAGGCAAAAAAATGATTTGATCAATTTACGTTGAACTAAATGCCTGTGGTTCAAGCACAAAAGTATAAGATCTAGCAAAAGTAGGCTGACTGCAGCGGCTCACACCTGTAATCCCAGCACTTTGGAAGGCCAAGGTGAGTGGATCACCTTAGGTCAGGAGTTTGAGACCAGCTTGGCCAACACAATGAAACCCCATCTCTACTAAAAATACAAAGATTAGCTGGACATGGTGGCAGGCACCTGCAATCCCAGCTATTTGGGAGGTTGAGGCAGGACAATTGTTTAACCCAGGGAGATGGAGGTTGCAGTGAGCCAAGATCACGCCATTGCGCTCCAGCATGGGCAACAGAGGAAGACTCTCTCAAAAAAAAAAAAAAAAAAAAGCTGAAGCAAGTCCTGCTGTCATTGGCCAGGAATACAGGGGGAATACAGGTACTTTCTAGGGCTGGTAGGTACAGATTTCTATGCTTAACAACACAAAGACATTGTGGCTGAATTCCATTAAAAAATGCCCATCTGCAAAAGCTATGTTACATGCCTAGTAGCAGGGGAAATATTAATTACATGATAGTGTAAACATATTACATTAATCTTTTGAGATTTTTTTTTGAGACGGTGTCTTGCTCTGTCGCCCAGGATGGAGTGCAGTGGTGCCATCTTGGCTCACTGCAAGCTCTGCCTCCCGGGTTCACGCCATTCTCCTACCTCAGCCTCCCGCGTAGCTGGAACTACAGGCACCCGCCACCACGCCTTGCTAATTTTTTTGTATTTTTAGTAGAGACAGGATTTCACTGTGTTAGCCAGGATGGTCTTGATCTCCTGACCTCATGATCCGCCCGCCTCGGCCTTCCAAAGTGCTGGGATTACAGGCATGAGCCACTGTGCCTGGTCCTTGAGATTATTTTTGAAGAAAAAATAGTAATATCAAAAGCCTACTGTATAACTGTGAGTGACTAAAGGCAAGGGATGCCAAAGCATATTTAGCATGCTACAAATTTTTTAAAATACTACTTATATAGGTGTGTGTGTTTGTGTGTGTTTAGAGAAAGAACAAGAACTATAATCAATCTTTAACCGTGATGGATACTGAGGATGTAATTGTGTGAACTTTTTATTTTCTGTATTATTATTTCCCATATCCTGAAATACTCCATAATATATGGATATAAAAAATATCAACATAAATTTTCTTTAGTTGTATTTTCTTCCTTCAAAGGTACCTCAACAAATACAAGAGTTTCACAAGAGATTTCTTGTGTTAAACTTGACTAGACCATCCAGAAAGCAGAGCTTCCAAGTTTTTTTACAGATACAAAATAAAACTGATCCAAAAGCCTGGGAAATATATATATACACACACACTATATATATATTATACATATATATAAAATATACATATGGTATGTATAACATATAAAATATATAATGATAGCATAAATTATATATAAATAATTCTATGTAAATAATATGTATTATGATAGCATAAATTATATATGTGTGATCACGTGAATGTGTGAGTTCATATATGTGCACATACACACAGGCACAAAATACAACATTTGTCTATTTGTTTTTTATTTCTCCCAGCATTAAAATCCTCTTGCATTAAAATCCTCTTCCTATCTTCAGGAAATTCCCTACCTTGTAAGTATTAGGTGGGGGTAGTGTTGAAAGAGGGGAAAAGCCTGACTATCACTATTAGAAGCTGAAAAAAAGACCAGGTTCCCAGCCAATCGGTTGCACTTATTCTGAATGTGGATCAGACCTGTGGAAGAATTCCATGATGGTGGGTGGTGCAGTGACACATTCCCAAGGTAGTGACAGCTGCAAGGACTAGGTAAGGGTCTGTATCTAGTCCTGACACAGAGGGTTCCAGCTGCGGCACTGGTGACTGTCACAGCAGCCAGGCTAGCCCCTAGAATTGCTTTTGTGGCAAGATTTTCTGGAGTGGTGCTGGCTGTATCTGGACTCCTCCTTGTTTTCATACCAGGGTCTGCAGGCTTCCTAAAGTTTCTATTGTTCAATAACTTTATTTTCTGGCTTTTTGTTTATTTGTTTTGTTTTGTTTTGTTTGAGATGGAGTGTCGTTGTTGCCCAGGCTGGAATGCAAGGGTGTGATCTCAGTTCAGTGTAACCTCTGCCACTTGGGTTCCAGTGATTCTGCTGCCTCAACCTCCCAAGTAGCTGGGATTACAGGCACCTGCCACCACATCCGGCTAATTTTTTAGTATTTTTACTAGAGACGGGGTTTCACCATGTTGGCCAGGCTGCTCTCGAACTCCTGACCTCAAGTGATCCACACGTCTCAAATAAGTTTTGTTTTCCATTCGTTAACCAGAATTGATTTCTACTTCTTGCCACTAGAGAGACGAGGTGAGTGTGCTTCATGACAGCATTCAGTTCAGTACCAAATGTGACCTGGAAACTCACATGAACTTATAGTTTAGAAAATATTGTGGACACCCCATGCACGAGCAGTACTGGCTTAGATGCTAGAGAGATATACAGTTCTCCAATTAGGAAGCCTGAGTCCATTAGTGAACTCCACTAATAGGTCAGGAAAAGTAATAGCTAATAAATATTTTATTAGCATTTGTTGAATCTCGCTAATGGGAAAGCCAAATACTTCAAAAGTAGCAAGAGTCACATTCAGTATCCAGCCATTACTCAATGCTGTGTCTGCTGTTTCCTATGACTTCTTTGTGGAATAATTAGGGAAGTTCCAATAGAATTATGTGCATAACCATTAGTATTTTTACTTTCCTATTGTAAGCCATCATATTGTCTTACTTTATTATTTACCTACATTGTGTATTCAATACTAGTTTTCTATCTATGGTACAGTAAATTTATAGCTACATTAATACATTAATAGTTATCTATCTAGGAAATAAAATAAATGGGTTTTTTTGCATATTTTTTAAAAAATTAACCACTAAAATCCATTACATATAATATTAGAAGCCTTTACAAACTAAAAGAAAAATCACCATGACCACCAACAAAACCCCAAAACTAATAGAACTACAATCCATCACTGCAATAGGGCTATAATTGTTTTCTTTTCTTAGCCTATTTGAAACCTTACCTTTCAAGGGAAAATATATATATATAAAATATATTTTAATATATATATGATACAATATATAAAAATCTTAAACTACTATTAAAAAAGCTGCCAAACTTTTTTTCTGTTTGGGGTTTTCAAGGGTAGACCAGTTGGAAATGGGGGAGCTGTCATCTAGGTATTTAGTGCTTGAAAATAGAAATGGGGGTCCCATCTGGATTTCCCAATATTTCTCTAAAAGTTCTTGGTTGTTCCTTCCTGGAAAATGAAGTGCTGAAGTAGACAGCTGTCAGCATCATACACACATTCTGGAAGGCAGGCATCTTTTAGCAGTTAGGTAAATCTTGCAATAGCAGCTTCTCTCCGAAGAAAAACAAACCTTAAAATCTCTTTTTTGGTGGGATTTACTTTCATGAACATGAAAGGCAGAATATGGTATTTCTCAGCTCATCCATTCATGCCATAAATACTTAAGAACTTACTCCCCAAATCACAGCCATAGAAAGTTTTAAAGAAGGAAGTAATATCGTAACAGGCAGATTATCATTTAGGGCATGTGCAGTGCTGGTGCGGTCTAGTAGATGAAACACATGCTGTAGAACTGGGAGGATGTAGGTTTGGGTATTGGTTCTGCCGTCTAGTTATCTGTACTGCTGTAGGCAAGTCAGGCTATGCAACGTGTTCATAAAAGTAAGTAATACCAGTTTTACGAAGGTAGGAAAATAGCTACAGAGATAATATATACATATATATGCATATGTTTGGTACATCGTATTTGTATATGTATATGTTTGGTACATTGTAGCTTTTATTGTTACTGGCATAACTGGCCCAAATAACTCAGGTCCGAGCTTGAGACTATTGTCTAATTGGAAGATTCTGTTTTAACAATCGATGACATTTCTATCCCCATCCAGTCCTTAAGGTTGGATAGAATTACCTGAATTTTAAAATTGTACACATTAAAAGCAATGCTACCCCATTGCTCTTACCTGCTACCCTGGATTTATTTAGGAAAAGATGGTTTGATTATATTAGGTGGTCTCCAAAACTCACTCTTGCCGTAATTAATAAGTAACTACTATTATAGATTCTTGGAAGAAATAAAGAATCTTAGTTTACAATTTACATGGCAGAATAAGGCGTGATTCTGATATGAAACACCTGGTGGTAAATACCACTATCCATGGTAAATGACGGTATACAATTATACTAAATTAGTGATGGGTTAAATAGTTAATAAGGCTCTAAGAAAAAATACAGATTACCACAGGTTGAGTGATTAGGATTTATTGGAATTCTCTCACTAGCAAGCCCAACTCAAACTGACTGAACCAAGGACTGGGACATACAGGCTCACCCAAGAAGTTTAGAAGTAGGTGGCTTCAGGTTCCTTTGCCCTGGAGGCCTAAAGATGTCAACACTCATCTGGTTTTTCTTCTTTGCCATTTAGGGCATTAGATTTACTTCAATCTGGCTTTCCCTCTGATGGCCAAATGGATGCAGCCACTCCAGGCTTCAAAAATTCCCAGTTTACCATCCAGAAGCGGTGAGCAAGCTTCCCGCCTTGGCCTGAATCAGGCTGCCTGCCTAGCTCTGACCAATGCTGTAGACAGTTGATGGTGTTATACTAATAATTTTGGCAAAGGCCAAATACCACAGCTTCGAAAGGTGTGTGGAAGGAGGTTGGAGAGATCAGTGGTTGGAATTACTTAGTTGAGGGGAGTACATGTTCAGCTTGTGATCACGATATCCACCACAGATAGCTTCACGAAAAATACAGGATTTAGAATCTTCTACAGTCCAACTCTCCATACTATAGAATCACATAATTAATTCTCTCCAAAGTCATGGAATAGCATTAGTTCATGTTAGGGAGAAAGTTGGATTCTGAGTAAGTGTGCAGAAGCCAGACTGCCTGGGTCCAATCCCCAGCTCTGCCACTGACTAGCTGTGGGATATTGTCTGATCTGTGTCCCCACCCAAATCTCACGTTGAATTATAATCCTCAGTGTTGGAGGTGAGGCCAGGTGGGAGGTGACTGGCTCATGGAGGCAAATTTCCCCATTGATACTGTTCTTGTGATAGTAAGTGAGTGCTCGTGAGATCTGGTCATTTTAAAGGCGTGTGCCCCCTCCTCTCTCTCTCGTCCTCTTGCTTTGGCCATGTGAAGACACCTGTTCCCTCTTTGCCTTCCATCATGAGTAAAAGCTCCCTGAGGCCTCCCCAGAAGCTGATGCTGCCATGCTTCCTGTACAAGCTGCAGAATCATGAGTCAATTAAACCGCTCTTCTTTACAAATTACCCAGTCTCGGGTATTTAGTAATAGCAGTGAGAGAAAGGACTTACACAATGTGGGACCTCCAGCAAATTAATGAGTCCTTCTCTTCGAAATTGGAAGATAACAAGCCCTTCTTCGCTGGATTGCAGCATAGACTAAACAAGCTATTTAATGTGAACACACAAAGAGTGGTGCCTGACACCCAGTCAGTGCCATCGTGATTGTTTCCTTGTCAGGCTTATTTCTACAACAGCATCCTACCTGCCCAGGCCCTGAAGAGATGCGTAAAGAAAAAGGGACAAAAAAGAAGCCAGGAGTTATATTGTAAGGGGCAATAAATAGAGACCGATGTCACAGAATGAGTGCTTTCCCAAAATTAAAGTAAAAAAAGTTGACTTTGGGGAAATTATTTGGTACCAGGTAGTTGAAGCTTGAATGTCAGGTTAGGGAGCATCATATATAGTACTCTTTAGGTGGCTACAGCAGGTCCAAAAAGATTTGGAAATATTTATATCACATCACCTCCTCTTTTAGGCAGAATTCCAAATTTTCCAGGGATAGATCCCTTTCACATTTATATCCTTCTTTTTTTTATTTAGACTTTACTCGGGGTGGTTTCTTTTTTTCGCTTGTTTGCTTGTTTTGAAGAGGAAGATTCAGCAAAGTCTCTCTCTCTCTCTCTCCCTCTCTCTCTCTCTCTCTCTCTCTCTCCCTCTCTCTCTCCCTCTCTCTCTCTCTCTCTCTCTTTATGATAGGATCTTGGTTCTCACTCTGTCACCCAGGCTGGAGTGCAGTGGCATGATGGGGGCTCACTGCAGCCTCAACCTCCTGGCCTCAAACAATCCTTCTGCTTCAGCTTCCTGAGTAGCTGGCATTACAGGCACAGGCCACCAACCTCAGCTAATTTTTAAATTATTTGTAGAGATGAGGTCTCGTTATGTTGCCCAGGCTGGTCCTGAACTCCTGGGCTCAAGCAATTCTCCTATCTCAGCCTCCAAAATTGTGCCTGAACTGTATCCTTCTTTTAATAACAGATATCTCACCTCCCGTGATGGTTTATTTTATGCATCACCTTGGCTGGTCAAACATTATTCTGGATGTGTCTGTGATGGTGTTGGAGATGAAACTCACATTTAAACAGGTGGACTTTGAGTAAATCTGATTGGACTGGCTCCCCTAAGGAAGAGGAGATCCTGTGAGCAGCCTGTATTTGAACTTCATCTGCAAGCTCAGCTCCTCCCAGTCCCACAGCAAATGGTGTTCAGACTCAAACGACTGCTCTTTCCCCTGTATCCACCCTGGCATTCTCGCCCATCCAGTTTTGGACTTGCTTACCAAGTCTGCACAACCAAGTGAACCAATTCCTTAAAATCAATATCTTTCTATATGCATGCACATCCCATGGATTCTATTTTTTCAGAGAACCCTGATGAATACACCTTCTAATGGAGCTGCCCTAAAGAGTAATTGTGTCAGTGGAATTTGATTGGGGGAATGATGGCTCCTATCAACAAGAAGATACTTCTGTGGCCTCCTGTACTTCTTTGTGGTGTCCTGTGTGTTACCCTCCCAAGCTACTGTCTGCACCAGCTGAGCGACATCTGCCATCCAAGTATCCATGTGGGACCACCCCTGGGAATGGAGCCATACAGAAAGGGCCTTGATGATGTCACTCATTTGGGTTCCTGTGTGACAGGGTTAACTCTGTTCTCTGTGCCCGGCCAATTCCTTGCATGTTTTTCCATTTTACATAATTTCTCATTGACCTTGGCCTTCAATATGCATGATCTGGGCTTTGGTTCTTCTGAAGCCACCTTCTGTTCTTGTTTGAGTGTACTCCAAGTCAATGGGTGACAGTCTCATATGGGAAGTGCACTTGTGTTTTTCATTCTTCTTTTTGTCTGAAGTGTATAAACACCACTGTCACTGACAAATTGTATCTCATTAGCATGATAAATCATTTTGACGAACAATATCACCTCCTCCTGTTCTTCCTATCTCTTCGATGTGCCTGTATTGACATTCCAATTCTGAGAAGCCTTCCATCAACGATCTCCTGAAGAAATAATTCCCCAGAATTAATATAATTATAGAGGGACTAGTTTTTTTTTGTTTTTAATCTGCTCCCTACAACTGTGTGGCAAATGTCCTTTTCATTGTCTTCTTTGTCATCTCTTGTAGAACCATCTTCAGCTTCTGCTTCACTTTGCATGTTAAAGCATGAAACACGTTGTCTGTCCCAAAATGAATGGCTCCATTTCTCCCCTTTCCTTTAGTCGTTAGTTCTAGGGCTTCATATCATGCTTCACCAGTTTTAATAGAGTTAATGTAAGTCAGGAGGTCTCAAAAAGCTTTACAAATGTTAATTAATTAAGTGACAGAACAGCCCTATGAGACAAGGATGATGATCCCTATTTCACAGATGGGTAAAATTTCAAACACACAAAGCTTGAGTGACATAAATAGTTGGCCATTATTAAGAAACCGCAATCATGTTTATGGCTGTACCTTACGGTGTTAGCGCCTGGCGTGTGTTGCGTGATTGCCCCACTTTGCAGATGAGAAAATGGACTGAGAGGTCCATTTCTGTATCAGAGGTTTATTCAATCTTCAGGATTGCTCAGATTATTCATGGGCCTCTGGGGTTTCCCATTTTTCTTTATTTTCTCAACTTTTCCCCCACTATAGCACTGTTAGTCAGTGAGCCAGCAATGGAAAAATCCAGGTGTGCATTTAATATGACTTGGTTTACCCCAACTCTCAGACCACATCTGTAAAACATAGGTCTCAGGTCTGATCACAGGGGCCAGTTAAAAGAAGAGACTTAAAAAACAGGATCGAACTCTGCGCACAAGTGTCCTGTGTCAGAACAAGACCAAGGTTGCAGCCAGCACATGTGTCCTGGCTATCTGCATTGTGCCTTGCTAATCTCCCACTCTGTACAGCTCCAGGGCCACATTCACTGTCTCCAACTCCTTGCCAGTTGCTGCCTGGAGAGCCTACCTCTGTCCTTTTCCTTCCATGTACCTTCAAGACTCAGGCATTTTTCCTTCCTCCCTAGCCGGGGCTGCCTGCCTGGGCTGGGGCCTTGTTCACCTCAGTCCCAGCTCTCAGTGTGCAGGTGAGCATTGCAGATGTGCCTCTCAAACTCGGCTGTCACCCATCTGGCTACTACAAGCCCCTGGAGACAGGAACCATCTTTCATCTGTGTGTGCTCAACAACACCCAAAGCTTCACGCACAACAAAATTTTGTAGAAAGAGGCATGACCAAAGCTATAGAGGGGGTGAGGCAGTTCGTGGCATTAATAGAAAACTTCCTTTTTGGCTCAAAGAAACTGATTTTTGACAAAAGAATTGTGTGTGTGTCATTCCTTCACTGACTTAAGAGCCATGAGTGGCAGCCACTGGTCTGTGGCTGAACAGCTTTAGAGTTAGTTGAATGCATTGATTAAATATATAGACTCCAGGCTTTTTTCAAACACATGGAATCTGTATTCTGGGAAGTAGACCCAGAAATCTGTACTTTTGATTGTGTGATTTTGATGTTTGTTTGGTACGTTTCGAAACCAGATTTATGTTTTATGAAACATTACAGTATCTTATTAATGCTGTAATATTGGCATGCTTTCTCGGTTAAAGAAGTTTGTCAACTGAAATAACGATATAAAAAGAAACTTTTTTTTTTCATCACATCAAACTTGAGTTTGAAAATTTGCTGTTCTGGAAGACAACTGCTTCTCTTCTCCCCATTGTAAAGTTCACAATAGCTCTGTCCCAGAGCAGAGTAACCAGTGACTTCAAAACCACTGACCATCCCCAAAACAACAAGATAAGGGGGCCAATGGCCATTCAGTTTGACCCACTGGGTATTTTAAATGTTTTAAATGTGAATATCCTTAGTTGAAACTTGCCTTCCCCTGTTTCCACAGACCCCAGTCTCACTGTCTTGCCCTATCTGTTCATTCGCTCTCCCTCCCAGATGTGGAAGCAGAGTTTATACTGGTGCCTCCAAGCCGGCACTCTGAGTACAAATAAACAGCAACTATTGCATTATTTATTGGACCTAAAAGAAACCTCCAATATGATCTAGTTTAGCCACCAATTTATGCATGAGAAAACAGAGGACCAGAAAGGTAAATCAAGTTACCTAATACTGCACAGCTGACCTGGCAGCTCGCCAGAATTGAAAGGCATTCTTTGGATTCTTCATCCACTGTCCCTTCCAGTATAGCACAGAATCTGTTCTCTATTCTGGAACAGAGGCTTAGAATCTAGTCTCATCTGGTGATTCTATCCATTAAGTCTTTTACGCAGGTATCCCTAATATATGTATTATTTTAAAAATCATATCCATGTACAACTGTTAATGTAGTCATTAAATGTTAACGAAGTATAATCTCTTCATTTTTTTGTAAGCTAGAAAAGAAGTACAAATAAAGCACTCCAATTTGTGTTTTTCTTCATCCCTATACATGATCCTGCACAGTTTCTGAGGATGGTAGCAATTGCTTTTAAAGACCACTGCACTAGAAAACAATTTCTCAATGCATCGTGGTGTGGGCAGTCTTCTATGAGGCCTTTCACAAGCCATTTCTAACTAATAATTGAAGCAGACCACAGTTTGGAGATGATTGACTGACTTTAGCAATCACAGTCTATTTAAAATCACTTCTAACTCTTCCTCTCACTGTTTCGCCTGTGTGTTTCTTGGTGGGTGGGAGGCTGAACACCCTTTAACCCTTAGCCTATCTTATCTACTGAACCGTCCAAAGTGACCCACCATTCTTGATACAATGTTAACAGAGCAATTGCGAATTATCGAAGTAATTGCGAGAAGCTGTTGCAGTATTCTTTCCACTGGATTTGTCCAAATTCGTATCTATTTGGATGACATCCCTCGAGTGTGTCAGAGCCGAAAACGATGGCTACTCTCTGCCCTAGCCGGGATCTCCCGCCCCTCAATAAACGATTAAATCCCATTTTCTGCTCTGAAGAGGAAGGAAATACAGAGCAGAGGTCACGGCTGCCATCTCTTTTCGTTGCAGTTTCTTTTCCAGAACGGAACTGGTGCCAGCGCCGACACAGTGCGCATTCCCCACGGGGCCTTTTCTTCCCCTTGAGGGTTTGCCGCTCGGAGTCCAGACCGCACGTTTTCGCGGATCCCGGCGGGAAGGAAAGCCAGTCGGCTCCTCCCGGCTCCTTCATCTGAAGCACCTGCCGGGGTCCCAGGCTCTGGAGAGCGGGGTCCACTAGGCAGAGGGAACCCCGTTCTCACAGGTTAGAGCCAGAGGGCGACGTCTCCACGGACTTAGATTTCCTCCGGTCCACACCCTCTCCTCGACCTAGAGGAGACCCAAGCACGGGGCAGGTTAGCAAGGCTCCAGAGTCCCGTGGTCGAAAGCAGCGGAAGGAATTCCGGAAACCAAGTCATTCAGACCTCAGAGCTCGGGATCCTCCAGGCACCAGAGGCCTTTGCCGCGTGAGAACACCTTTGACCGCCCATGAGCCTCCAAGACCTCCCGCGACCGCCAACGCCCTGGCACCGACAGGACGCACGGAGAGAGGAGGGCCCCGTCCACGGGACCCATGCAGGCGGGGAGCGGCGCTGCCCAGGGTAGTCCCAGGCACAACCGGCACGTTCAGTGCCCAGCGAGTGGCTCCTGGCTCCCTCCGGGGCGCCCTGCCCCACCTGCCCACCCTTCCAGGTCACACCCGCCCAGCTCGCCATCAGACTCACAGACACCAGTTTTTCCCTTACTCCAAACGCAACCAAATTCCATGTTTTACTCACGTTGAATTCATCCTCCCGTCACCACCTCCACCCAGTGTGCCCTACCCGGTGTGGCTGCCCCAGCTGCCGTCCCCAGGAAAGGCTGACCCTGCTCCTCCACCCCTGCCTCCCTGTTTCTCTACCCCAGCCCCCCAACTCCTCCACCCCGGTCTCCTCAATTCCTCCATCCCGGCCTCCCCAACTCCTCCACCCCGGTCTCCTCTATTCCACCCTAGCCTCCCTAGCTCCTCTACCTCGGCCTCCTCAGCTCCTCCACCCCAGTCTCCTCAATTCCTCCGCCTTGGCCTCCCCAGCTTCTCCACTCCGGTCCCCTCAACTCCTCCAACCCTGCCTGCCCTGCTCCTCCACCCTGGTCTCCTCAAGTCCTCCACACTGGACTCCCCAGCTCCTCTACTCCGGTCCCTCCAGCTCCACCCCTGCCTCCTCTGCTCCTCCACCCCTTTCTCCCCAACTCCTCCACTCTAGCCTCCCGAACTCCTCCACCCCGGCCTCCCAACTCCTCCACCCCTGCCTCCCCAACTCCACCGCTTCTCAGCTCCTCCACCCCTGCCTCCCCAACTCCACCGCTTCTCAGCTCCTCCACCCCTGCCTCCCCTGCTCCTCCACCCCATTTTCATGAATTTCTCCACCCTGGCCTCCCCTATTCCTCCACCCCAGCCTCCCTGCTCCTCCACCCCTGCCACCCCCACTCCTCCACCCGGATCTTTCTCAGCTTCTCCACCTGAGTCTTCCGAGCTTCTCCACCCCTGCCTCCCTTGTTCTTCCACCCTGGTACTCCCAGCTCCTCCACCCCAGCCTCCCAACTCCTTTATCCCAGCCTCCCCAGCTCCTCCACTTAGGTCTCAACTTTTTCACCCTGGTCTCCCCGGCTCCTCCACCCCGGTTCCCCCAGCTCCACCCCTGTCTCCCCTGTTCCTCCACCCCTTCTTCCCCTGCTCCTCTACCCCTTCTTCCCCTGCTCCTCCACCCTAGTCTCCACAACTCCTCCACCCGGCCTCCCCAGTTCCTCCACCCCGGTCTCTTCAACTCCTCCACCCAGGCCGATTCAACTCCTTCACCCCGGCCTCCTAGCTCCTCCTCCCCAGCCTCCCCAACTCCACCCCTTCTCACCTCCTCCACCCCAGCCTCCCCAGTTCCTCCACCCCTGCCTCCCTTGCTCCTCCATCCAAGTCCCCCCAGCTCCTCCACCCCAGCCTCCCCAGTTCCTCCACCCCAGCCTCCTTGCTCCTCCACCCCAGCCTCCCCAGGTCCTCCACCCCAGCCTCCCCAGGTCCTCCACTCCAACCTTCCCTATTCGTCCACCCTGACGCTCCCCCCAGCTCCTCCAACCCGGACCCCCCAGCTCCTCCACCCCGGCCTCTCCTACTCCACTCCTTTTCAACTCCTCCACCCCGGCCTCCCTGGCTCCTCCACCCTTGCCCCCTCTGCTCCTCCACCCCATTCTCCTCAACTTCTTCACCCTGGCGTCCCCTATTCCTCCACCCCTTTCTCCCCTGCTCCTCCACCCCTGCCTTCCTGCTCCTCCACCTCTGCCCCCCAGCTCCTCCATCCCAGCCTCCCAACTCCTTCACCCCAGCCTCCCCAGCTCCTCTACCTAGGTCTCAACTCTTCTACCCTGGCCTCCCCAGTTCCTCCACCCCTGCATCCCAGCTCATGCACCCCTTCTCAGCTCCTCCACCCCGGCCGCCCCAGCTCCTCCACCCCTGCATCCCAGCTCCTCCACCCCAGCCTCCTTGGATCCTCTATCCTGGCCTCCTCGGCTCCACCACCCCAGCCTCCCAGCTCCTCCAACCCAGCCTCCCAGCTCCTCCACCCCAGCCACCCAGCTCCACCATCCCAGCCTCCCAGCTCCACCATCCCAGCCTCCCAGCTCCTCCATCCCAGCCACCCAGCTCCTCCATCCCAGCCACCCAGCTCCACCACCCCTTCTTAGCTCCTCCATCTCAGGCTCCCTGGATCCTCCACCCCGGCCTCCCTTCTTGGGGCTGGCCTGGCACTCCTCCTTCCCACCAGTTTTGTAGCCATCTCATCTGCTTCTGCTCCATCTTCTGGATTGTGCAGACTCGGACTGAACTGTAGGATCTCGGTCACATGGGGTGACTTCACTGGAGTATTCTGTTCCACCTCTTTAGTGCCCACAAAGCATAGGCTTCTTCCCTGTGTTATCTTCTTCTAGCTCTTGGACCAAAAATACTTTCATTTAGAGACTACTCTCAAGTGAGAGGGTTTTGCAAAAGCAATTCTTCCTAAACTTCTTGTTCCATTTAAAATGTCCAGTAGAATACTTAAGCAAGATTTCATACTTCCCTGCCTCTGTAAATAGCCATAATGAACATGGTGCAAGAGTCTTCTGAGAAGTTAGTGTCAATGTTATAAACACCGATCTTTGTAACATTATCTGACACAGTGTTGCACTCAGGGGTCATTTGAGTAGAGTTGTTTATCTTTAAACTAAATTATCCCAGACTTTTTAGCTTTTTGTTTGCTTTTTATAGCCACCTTGCTAATCATTTTTTCTCTTTCTTTTTTTTCTGGCTGTTTCTTCAGGTTCTCAATTCACCACTCTAAATATATTACTTGTGATACTTCCTTCTTTTTTCGAGAAAGCGTGCTTATATTGGCCTTTCGTTTCTTATTTATTTTGTACAAATTTAAGGGGTACCAGTGCAGTTTTGTTACATAGAAATATTGTGTAGTTGTAAAGACTGGGCTTTTATTGTAACCATCATCCAAATAATGTACATTGTGCCCAATAAGTAATTTCTCACCCCTCACTCCTCTCTTGCCCTCTCATCCTTCCTGGTGTTCAATGTCTATTGCTTGCAATATTCTATGAGTTGGAAAACCAAAATTTTTAAATGTTAGGAAAAAAATGGGAGTAAATAGTATCTGAGGGCCCCTTCATTTTGAAGATGCCATCTACCAAATCAAGTGAAGCTTAGTTTAATCTGGCAGGATTGGATTAGTGAGAAACTATACACCCAGAAGAGGTATATGCTGGCAATGGAATCAGGAAATGCTTGACATGTGAAGACGAAGAGTGATCTTGTATCATCATCAAGCTGAGAAGCCCTGCAAATGTATAGGCAATTCTCAAACAAATCTTAATGGAAATATTTATATAAAATAAACATGAAATGTAAGTGGAAACCTGGTGTCCTATTTGTGATTGTAAAAATTCTTGACATCTCTTTCTTTTTCTCTTTACCTGTTTTAAAAATATTTTCATCAACTTTTATGAGTTTTACTAAAGTTTCTCTATGTATTAACATTTTCCAGTGTTTAAAACATCCTCCTCCCTCGTCAGCTATTTAAACTCTTTGTAGTTTTACTCAGTGGGGGAAGAGAAACACAAATCCACTCAAATAATCCCAGGAAAATAGAAGCTTTTTAGAGTTTTGGTTTGGCTACATTTAAATCCAAGTAACTGTAGCTTACTCAAACACAGTGCCGCAGTTGGCAGTGATTCAGTGGCTCAAGTTTGTCATGGCTGCTCGAGGAATCTGAAATTGCTTTTTCCTCTTTCTTGATCACAAGATCACACCTGCAACTCAAGCCATTACACCTACACCCCAGATGGAGGGAAGCAGCAAATGCAGAAAGGTGCATACCCACTATGTATGCCTACCTGTGGAGGGGTTTTCCTGGAGGGCTCAGTGAAAAACTTTCACTAAAGCCTCATTGACCGGAACTATGTCACATGGTCATCTCTCTCTGCAAGGGAGCAAAGGGAATGTAATTTTTTGTCTGGCTTTGTTGCCATTCAAACAAAAAATTACGTTTTTGTTAGTAACAAGGAATAGCCAAATACCTCCCAGTCTGCCAGCAGCCTGGCCACAGATTTGCTGCAGGAAATCCCACAGAGCTGGGGCAGAGAGCTGCCAAAGCCCGCCTCTCCCAGATACCCCAGATTTCTCCTCTCAGGGCTCCTGTGGTTCTCCCTTATGATTTCTCTGCTTTCTAGGTTTTCCTCCTGTTTCCAACCTCCTCGTTTCAGCTTGTGGTGGCTACCTCAGGCTTCAGAGCTCCTCTTGGCCTCCCAACTCCACTCTCACCAAGAACTAGACCTGTGTGTGTGTGTTTTTAACTGCAAATCTGGGACTGAGAAGCCTGGTTATTAGTGCAGTTCAAATCTTAGGACAGACTGAGTGAGTCCCGGTTCTGAGCAAGCCTATAGTCCATGAGCTGCTCTTTGGTTAGTAGCCAAGGGGCACTGAGCGGAACATGGTCATTTAGTCCAGCTGGAAATGTGAGTTTGCAAAATCCTTCAGAACAGAATAAGGATGGCAGAAATGATTGGCACCTGTGGTATTTAAACACAAGCTAAATACACCTTGGTGATGATTTAACAGAAAGAAATCTTTAAAGGGTCAAAAATCTTCTCTCTCCTAACTTTTCCTCATGTACTGCCTTTGATGGTTAGATGCAGTTGTCTGTTTGATCATAGGTCACAGAATGTGTAGCTCTGCCGTTCAGTGCTATCAAAAGACTGAATATAAAGTGACATGAAGAGCTGTTCGACTAGGACCTCCTTCCACTCTCCATGTTCTCCAAACACCGAAAGAATGGCATTTTTAATGAAATAGGATGTGCTCTGACCAATGTGATAATCAGGATTCAATTTTGTCAAGTTCACCAAGCTATTCGTTTTATGAAAGAAATGACTTTTGTGGAGAACCGACATATTCTCTGACAAGGCTATTACTATTCGTATTTGGATCATGACATTGTATGAGAGGAGACTATATTTAGGACATTTATAGATGAGCTATTACTGAAGGAAAGATTCCATCAACTCTTCCCCTCACTCCTAGATTTACTGGGAGAAGATCTATGTTTCAACATTTTGTTTTCTTAAAAATTATAACAGTGACATTTTAACCAAAGGTGTCAATAAATTTATTACATTTTAGAAAAAAAAATCTCTTTAAGAAAAACACCACATCACTGAAAGGTAAATTGTATAGCAAATAGTACAAGGAGTCCCAGTGGAGGAATTTGACACATATTGAGGATCTATTAGTGTTCACTGCAAGGACCTTCTTTGCTAGATAAAAATTCGACAGGGTCTATGTTTTGTTTCCTTCAAACGGTATAAAAAGAAAATCCTACCAAGATGAAAGACATTCAAAAATATTCTGAAATGAGGTCAAAACATTGAATAAATGATATAACTATTAGAAAAAGTTGCCATAGACAGGTCTGATATTTGTTCTTTGGTTTGTAGTGGAAATTGACATAACCAAGAACCTAAGAGTGGTTGTGTTAATTGTGCACTTTGAGGTTTTTTTTAGAATACAACACAAACATTTCTACAAAACCAAATTTAATATGCAACACACACTCACCATGTAAACACATCTTTTAAAAAATCTGATAATTATTCCAAGGATCACTTACAGGCTTTCATAAAAGCATTTTATATCAAGAATCTCAATACAGAATGATTTCTATGTCAAAATACATTTACACTGTAAATTGTTTATAGGAAGAAAAGGACACCAAGGAATGGAGTTTGCTGGCATTGAATACAATAGCAGCAACTGCCCCTGATATTTTTCCTTCGTTTTCTACTTCAAACGTTTCTGACAAAACATGTTAATCTACCCCTCTACACTTTGTCTGTGGTTTTATCGGTTCTATCGGCCAGTTTAATATATCGAGATGTGATCACCATACGCATTCCCACTGTCAGCAGCTCTCCAACCTGCCCAGAAAACTCACTTTCCGTGGGCTTCTTCCTGCCGAGGCTGACAGCCGCGCTGGGTGCTGACACATCAGGAATCTTCAAGCCTGTCCCTAACATCTGGTTTGAGACAACATTTTCAGAATTAAACAGCAGTTATCAAATGCAAAACTAGAAAAAAGTCACATAAAAACCACAAGTGAAGATTGATCACACAATTTTATTAGAGTCTTTTGAACAAATGTAATCCTCTGTGAAAAACTCTTGCAAAAGAGACATTGGAGTGTACTATTTTCAACCCTGAGCATTAACACTGCATACCAAGGGGGGGTGGGTCAAGAAGCTGGTTCGATTGAAGCACAAGCACAAGCCACTGATATTCTCTATGTGATCAGGTTTTTACAAAAAAATACATAGTTTTCAATAAATAATGCTTAATTTTACAACTTTGATACAGCAATGTCATACACCGTTTCAACACACTACACTCTGCATGCTAGATAGTCTACGAGAAGACGAAACTTTGCCATGCATTTTCTTTCCCCCCTAGTGCTATCAAACACTTCATCCTCCAGCGCACTGCCTCAGGTAGCTTTACCCTCTCTCTGTTTCACAGCAACAGGTCGTGCGCTGGCATGCAAACTCTAAAAAAGGTCCCCCCCACAAACCACTCAGACTTCTACACAAAAGGGTTTTTCAGCTTTTCTGCTCCCAAACCTGGAGTGGCTAAGAAAGTAAGTTTCATGTGGCCTTGGAAAATACACACTTGTTAACAGTGTCATGCTGAAAACTGCTCTAAAACATCAGGTGGTTCTGTCCTGGTGGCCGTCACGAAGCATTATGGGATGCCATAACCACTAGGAGTCCCAAACCGGAAAAAATAGGCCTCCGTTTTAAAACAGTCAATTCAAAAAAAGGTGTCACAGAACAAATGCAAAAGACTCTTAAACCCACAACATATGTACAAGAGTAAAAGTAGACAAAATGGGAAATTAATGAGAATGGCGTATAACGGTTCTCCCTATGTGATTCAAGGGAGGAGGCATACTGTTTTTGAACAAAAGCTGGATGAAGAAAAATGTGACAGAGGGCCCTTTGTCAATATCTATTTGATCAAAATTCTTTATATGATAAATTACTTCCAATTGTTCTGCTTTTTTTTCTGGAAGGGGAAATGTAATGTGTCTAAGAAAGTAAGACAAGTATTGTATTAAAGAAATCTCTTCGAGGAGCCTAGAGGAAATCCTATTTTTTATGCCTTTTTAAAGTTTTTGTCATATTGCTTTATTTCGTCATTTTCACAGCAGAGAAAATCGAGTCTACGTGACTACATAAAAGAAGTTTGATCAAACAGTGAGACGGGAGCCTCCACATATGCACATCCAGGTTGCTTAAATTCACCAATTGCTCGTTGGAAACCACATCTCAACTCGATCATATTGCTTTTAGTGGTTTGTTTCTCTGTAGAGAAGTTCTCTGTTTGCAACTGCAGGCAACTAGAAGTTCCCAAATCATTTAAAACAGTCCTATCTGTGCACTGGCAGAGGTGCTAGATCTTGTACGAATATCTCTACCCAATAGAGTTATTACTTTTATACACGGAACATTATGAACTTGTGTCTCCCTTTGTAAGCCGTTTTATACTTTCTGCACTTTTGTGCTTTTATTGAGTATAAAAATAGGTCTCCTTTAAAATTCTGTTTATTTTAAGTTCACTAAAAAACTACTTGTTTGTGAAATTCTCTTATAAACTCACTGCATCCACATGGAACAGATAAAACTAATTAGGCAGCTAATGGATATAGGTAGTGTTAAATAAATACAATGAAAGAAATGAAGATATGGTAGGAATCAAGGGGAAAAAAAAGCCAGCAGTAAGTAAAATGGAAGAGAGCTCAGTTTCATGAATTTCCTTTCATCTTTATTGTGGTTAAAAACGTAGGCTCCACAGGAAGGGGCAAAAAACAAAACTGAACAAAAAAAATCCTGAGTTGTTATCAAAGAGCAGAATTTTCCAGATCATCAAATAAAAGGGGATGTTGTAGAATAAATCAAATAGAATGAACAGTGAGAAAGAACCAATAATAAAAATAAGCCAAATCTCAGAAAAGTATGTCAAGAGTTACATGGAGACGGTAACTTTGGGAACTTGTAAATTCCTGTGTTAGGATAGGTAAGGCTCATTCTCGTTATCCTCACAGGCTTAGGCTATACAAAGGGTATTTGAAACTGACATTCCTAATGGAAATTTTATAAAATTTGGCCCTTAGAATAACTGAGAAATATCCTGAAAAAATCTTCCCTGAAACTGTAATAAAGAAAGTTTCTTATCTACTGATAAAATTGACAACTCAGTAAACTATTTTCGCTGGTCTTCCTACATAAGAAAAAAGCACAAATATATTTGCCTCAGAAATCTGTTAAAAGCAGGGAACCACACAGTAAAAGAGTATAAAGATTCTATAAATGGGAGAGTCCAAGAAAACCTCTCTCAAAGTGTCCACAAGGATACATATGCCCATTAGAAGAAAAGTAAGAATATACATATTATTAATCATATCAGAGAATAAGAAAGTTAAGATTGATATAATATATTTATATTGAATGACTACTTTAAAATAGAGCAACTTATTTGCCTTATTTCTCAAATTCCTTGGGCAAAAGTCACTTAAATTCTGAAGTAAAAAACAAATGTAAATTTCTTGTACTGTACTAGTATCAGAGGATTATGATTTCAACTCCCAGAGAAGAGAAAAATAAGTGTTGTCCTTTGAGTCTTTTTCTTTCACGAAAAAAACAACTAAATCACCCTGACTGCTACATTTATGCATATTTAAATCACTTCCCCTTGATTAACATTAAAAAGAAACATCTCTGCCCAAAAGAGTTGTAATGATTTCTTTCTCTAGCTAAAGGATAATCATTCTACAAATAATTTGCCCAGTGTCTGTAGTCATTCATAACATACATAATATTTGCAAAGCACAGTTTAAGTACACTGCCTTTTATTAGCATTTTTTTAAAATAAAAGGGATGCATATCAGAGTGTAAGAACTGGAAATTACTTCCACAGTTTAAAGAATTAATAAGAGAATGCTGGTTCAATTTCTTAAAGATGGAAAGCTTACCAAAATGCCATCAGAGTCTGTGAACTACTTATAATAAACAGCAGGATCCCCACTGGCTAGGCTGCCGTGCACACAGCGCCCACCCCCCACCCCCAGGTTACCATTTTAAGATATTCTGTCAATGCTTAGTTAAAAATAAGACTTACTTAAGAGACCAACAAAAAAAAAAAATCAATTAAACTTTTATTGAAGACTATCCAGTGGCAAGAATACCTTGTATATTATATTATGTTTTAGACATTCAAAAAAGAATTCATTAAGATGATTTTCACAATGCACTCATCAAAACAGCCTTAAATATTGTTAAAAAGCGCATTGAAGCGCCTGTCCTGAGTTCTAACAGGTTTTAAATTTAGGTTGCCAACCAATTACTTTTATTTTTCTATCAAGTTAGGCCACATGGCTTTTAAAAAAAAAAATCTTGACTATCTCTTCCCATTCTGAGGCCAAATTATTACTTTACTAATTTACTTAAAGTTTCCACTTCACCACAGAAAATGTCCAAGATTCATCTATGATTAAAACATAAAATACATGCCAAGTTTTCAGGTTTTCAAAATACATAGATCAGCCTATCGATGGGTTTACGTTGTCAACAAGTTTCGGAACTGCAGCAGAGGGCTGCCACGTAAAATCACCAGCACGGAGCAAGTGTCAATTGTAAACCGCTGGTTTAATTATTCGTGGCTAAAATAAATGTACCACCAAAGGCTGCATTAGTCTACATGTTGAGGGGGTGAGGGGTAAGGTAAACAACTCCAGAAATCCAGTTCTATATTGAGAACCTGGTTAACGCCATCAGCCCCTTCTTTTCCCAAGTGTACTACTGAAATCTGATGGTTTATCGAAAGGAAAAAGCCACAGAAAAGAAACCTGTCCATCCGCAGCAAAAGCTTGCTGGCTTCGCATCCCAGGGGTGGGGGCTGGGGAGGAGGCTCGCCCAGAGCGGGAGTCTGGGGGGCGGGTGAGAGGCCCGAGTTCGCAGTCGGGGGGCCGGGGGTGAGGAGGTGGTAAGATCTAGTAAGGCAAAAGCAAGCGGGAGGGGAGGAGGGAAGGGCGCTGGGGCCCCTTTGGCCTAGCAGCTGCAGTTACTGTGCAGACGCTTCCATTCGGTCTCGCCAAATCTCAGTAAAAATGGAAGGCCAAACCTCGGTCAATCATTTCAGTAGGTGAAAGAGTCGTGGTGATTTTGCAGCGAGTTTCAATTAGCCACTGCAAACCTCCCCCGCTGCAGGCGCCGCAGCTCAAGAGGCTGAACTCCGGGGCTGGCACGCTGGGCCCCGAGCAGCCTCCCAGCCTCCCTCCTCCCAGCCCCAGCGGAAAGAGGCGGCGGAGGCTCAGAAGGGGGGCGGGAGCCCGGGGCGCGCGTGCCCGGCCGCGATCGCCTGCCCTGGCTTGCCGCGAGGGCTTGGGGACACAGGCCGGTCAGGAAAAATGGTGGGGAGCGAGGGGGTGTGGACAGGCAAAAGGTGCTCAGCGAGCAGGGAGAGCCAGCGGGATGGGTCGCGCCCGCGCCGCCGCCCGAGCCCCCAAGAGGCTCCTGGAGAACAATCAAGATGGGGATCCACCTTTGTTGCGGCGGCCCCCGGGGAGCTGATTCCTGGGCAGCCCCTGAGCCGGCGCGCGGGGAGGGCGTGGTGAGGGCCCGGGGTGCGCGGGTGCGGCGGCCGCCTGCTTCCCGGGTTTGCTTTCTTCCTCTCACCCCGCAGCCCCGAGGCTTCCCTCCCCGGCCCGCGGGCCCGGGACGCCAGCGCTGGAGTCTCCACGCGCCTCCAGGGCCCGCGTCGGGGCGCGCCCAGGAGCACGCGGTGGCGAGGCAAGAAGAGCCAGGCACCGGGACGCGGAGCGCAGGGCTCTCTGCGTTTTGCGTCCCGGGTGACCGCCCAGGCGCCCTCTGCCACCCCCTGCTCCCCGCGCCCTCACCAGTGGTTCGGCCCTCCCCGGCACCCCGGAGGCCGCGACTCGGATCGCACAGAGGCCATGCCATATTCCTCGGGGTGCCCTTGGCCAGCCTGCCGCGTCCTCCCCCCCACTCCCACCTCCCTCCCGCTCCCAGCCTGGGTCCCGCCGCGCCCCGCGCTCCCTGCCTCCCCGCACCGTCCTCCTTCCCTCCGACAGCTCCACGGCCCCGGGGGACAGAAGGAAACAGACACCGACCACTTCTCTTCCCCTTCCCCCTTCACCGCTAGAGGTCAAAAACTGCGCCGCGTTCTCCGCCAACAACCAGCTCTGAGCACACGCGAAGATGCAGCGTTAAAAATAAAGAACAGAAAAAATTCAAATCTGGAAACGGCTGTCCCCACCCTTTGAGAGGCGGGGATAGAAGTGCCCCGAGCGCTCGCTGCCCAGGGCGGCTGTCACCGCGAGGTTCAGCGGGGACGCGGCCCGCCGCAGAGAACACACAAGCCCCAGCTAACAGGACCCCGACCAAGCGAGCTGGCAATCCAGGCCCCTCCATCCGCCCCTCCCCGGCCAGCTCCGAGCCTCCGCGCTGCCCGCCCGCCAGGGTGGGTGGGGAGAAGAGGCAGGGAGTGGAGGAGGTGAGAAAGGAAATGGGGAGCTGGAGATGGAAAGGGAGGGCAGAGAGAAAGAACACCCTTCCCCTGTCTTTCACAACCAGCGGAAGAGGTAAAAGAAATCAGCCTGCCAATTGAACACTTTTCAGCCTAACCCCCTAAATGTAGAATTCTCTCCTGCCACCTCCCCCCATCCGCGCACACAACAGCCTCACCACCGAATGCTCTGCGACAACGGGACCTCCAGTTTGACTTCCATAGAGACTATTGGCGATGCGAGTTTCTATCAGTTCCAGCTGATTTATTAAAATTGTCAAGATACAGACTTCCAGCACAAAAAAAAAAAAAAAAAAAAAACAGGCAATGATGTCGACAGTGCATTGAGTCTGCTTTGCCACCATTTGCTACAAAATATGCAGATGGTCTGTACTTTATTTAGATTATATTGCACAAAATGAGAAACTTTTTAAACTATGTGCCTTTTTTTTCTTTTTTGCTAAAAATCGAGAATCCAGTTTCAAACCTTCCATCTGGGGCCCCATCCACATCACAGCGTATGAGATACATAAAGTCCTACTATAGTACAGTACATATACAATCTTTAAACTAACAGCTCTGAGGTCTATATCACCATTTTCAATAAATCTTTACCTACAAATATTGAACAAATCTCTACTATAGCTGTACAAAAAAAAAGTTTGCTTTTTTTTTAAAACCACAAGGCCTTTAGATGCAAGGATTACTTTAAAATTTTAATCCTTTTTAAACCAGGACATAACGTACCAACATACTTGCATGCTAAAAAACAGAGGAAAAAAAAAGAAATCAAAAGGGAAGAAGTGCCTGAAAGTCTTACTGAAAAAACACAGCAAGAATGTTCCCTTTTCACTGTACAAAAATACGCCTGAAAATATATTAATTTTTAAAAAAGACTGAGGTCTGTTATGTATCAAAAATGTTTCAATACCTTTTGTACTGAGGTCTAGGCTGTCTGGTATTCAATCAAGGAGGTATAAGGGAACAAGTTACAAAAAAAAAGTTGGCAAGTAGAAATCACATTTGTAAAACCATAAACAATTTGATCTGAAAAGTAAACTCTGATCTTAAGTCAGTTCACAGTTTTTTTTTTTTTTTTTGTAAGCGTTTGTACAGTCTGCATTTTTTCAAGCTCCCTGCAGTTTTGTTAAGAATCGGATGCATAGAAGACATCAGTTTTCTCCCTCCAAAAAAAAAAAAGAAAAAAAAAAATTAAATTAACAAAAGTTGCAATGGTCCCTTTTTTTTTTGTTAAAAAAAAATCACCAGTTCCTTAAGTTCTCTTAAGAAGAAAAAAAAAAAAAAAAAAAAAATCTCCACCAACTCCCTAGAGTAACAGTTGTGCTGCCAAAAGGGTCCTCTGCAGACGTCTTCCAGACTTCAAAGACCGACAAGCTTCAAACAGCGCCTTCCGGAGCGGGTCCTACCTCCCCTCCCCCGCCCCGCCCCCTCTGCCTTTGTTGTAATCACGAATTTCAGGAAAAAGAAATAGTAATTACAAAAACACATTTTTTGGGAAAAAAATCACAACTCCAGACTAGGTATGCAACTACCTTGAGACACGATAAAGGAAGGGAAGGGGGACAAATAAAGGACAGGAAAAATGTTTAAAAACTACTCATTTCACTTTAACTCCACCAAAATTTTCATCATGTTTTCCAATTTCTTTGCGTCACGACATCTTATCAATATCATCAGCATCTTCTCTCCCCTCCACCCTACCACCGCCACCATCAACACCACCATCATCATCATCATTATCATCATCATCATCATCATCACCACTACAACTTCCTCCCAAGGAACCCAGCTCTGCACCCGCCGAGAGAAAGAGCGAGCAGCGGGCGCCCCTTTCAATACGTGAACACCAGGTCGGAGAAGTTCGCCTCCAGCCAGTCCCCCGCGATCATCTCGCTCAGCTCCGGCGTGCAGTAGTCGGGGAACTCGAAGTGGGAGCCTAGGCTGCCCTCGCTGAACGAATCCAAATCCTTATCCACCAGCGACAGGGACAGGTTCCCGGCCGCCGCGCCGCCCCCCAGCTGCTGCTCGCTGGCGCTGTGCGCGCTTTGGGAGAAATTCAAGCTCAGGTCGAACATCAGGTCGTCGGCGTCCTCGCCGCTGCTGCCGCTGCTGCTGCCGCTGCTGCTGGACGAGGAGGTGGACACGGAGCGCGAGGACCCGGGCGACAGCGCGGGCTGCGCGAGCGGCGGCGGGTGCTGCTTGGTGATGTTCTTGAAGCTGTAGTAGAGGCGGCTGCCGCCCCCGGCGCCCGAGGTCGCGCCGGCCCGCACCTCGTCGTAGAGGCTTGCGCCCTCGGGGGACTCCGCGGAGCTGCTCAGCGTGGGGCTGGCGGGCACTTTGGCGACGTTGTAGCGTCTCAGCAGCTGCGACGGCTGCTGCCCCGGCGGCTGCAGGAGCTGCTGGTGCGGCGGCTCCTCGTCCTCCTCGTCCGGCTCCTGCTTGATCTGCAGCTGCAGCTCGTCGTCGTCGTCGTCGTCGTCGTCGTCCTCATCCAGAAACACGCACTTGACCGTCTTGCCCGCGCCGCCGCCGCCCGCGCCGCTCACGCGCAGGCTGCCCAGCACGTAGTCGTCGCCCGCGCCCCCGTAGTCCCCGGCCTGGGCCGCCTTGCCCGCGCCGGCCTTGGCGCCGGCGGCCGCGGGGGCCTTGAGCTTGCCGCATTTCTTGCTGGAGCCCTTGGAGGTCTTGGCACCGCCCGCGCCGCCGCTCGCGCTCCCGCCGCCGCCGCCGGCCGCGCTCTTCTCCGGGCTCTGGCTGGCGCTGGGCTTGGCCGAGGGGTCCATTTTGGGCTTTTTCCGGGGCCGGTACTTGTAGTCGGGGTAGTCGGCCATGTGCTTGAGTCGCAGCCGCTCCGCCTCCCGGATGAACGGGATCTTCTCGCTGTCCTTCAGCATTTTCCAGCGCTTGCCCAGCCTCTTGGAGATCTCGGCGTTGTGCATGTCTGGAGACTGCTCCATGATCTTCCTGCGTTCGATCTTGGACCACACCATGAAAGCGTTCATCGGCCGCTTGATGTGGCCCGACGCCGTCTTGCACCAGTCTGGGTCGCTCTCGTCCAGGGCCACCGGGCTGCAAGCCATGAATTCGCCCTCCTCCGTGTCCAGCGCCTCCCGGGGCAGGTTGCTCTCCGCTTCCAAGCTCTCCGCCTGCTGCACCATGATCCGCTGCGGGGCTGGACGCTCCAACCCGGGCCACTGGGTCTCGTGCGGAGGTCCCCCTCCCCCTCCCACCCCTCCACCTTCCTGGGCAAGTTGCAAAGTCCTCGGCACCCTGCTTTCGCGGCTCCCCCCCTCCCCCCCGCCCCCCCTTCCAGGCTGCACACAGCGGCTGCGGTGGCTTCGGCGGCGACGGCCGCCGGCGCGCTGGGAGCTGCGGTCGCGACAGGAGAGGCGGTGGCGACGGCGGTCGAGGCAGCCCGGGACCCCTCTCTCCGGCTCGTGGCTCCCACCGCAAGAGCCGGACCCCGAGCTCTCCCAGGCGCGCGCGCTCCTTCTGCAAAAAGTTGAGGTCTCTCTCTCAACTAGTTATCACGGTGTCATATGGGTGACATCACTCCCCCGGCTAGCCAATGGCTGGGGGCCGGCTCCGCCCATCTCCCTTTATTAACTCGGAGGCCCCGCCCCTCCACCCCGCCCTCCGGGCTGCTTTTGCAAAGATGGGGGTGGGGGGGAGAGGAGGCATGTCTAGAAATATGTTATTTTTAAAAAATCCGCGTGTGTGCACAGATGCGCCTCTCCCCGGGATGCTCGGAAGCGGCGCGCGGCACCACGGGGAGCGTGCGGCCAGGGGCGAACCGGGCTGGTCCGGGCGCCGGCGCGAACCGAGGACCGGGTCCCGGGAGAGGCCCCGCGCGCCTTTGTGCCCAGTCCCCGGGAGGCCCGACGGCGACAGCGGACGGCGCGCGCTCACTCCCCGTGTGCACACACTCGGGAACGCGCCCAGCCTGAGACTGCGGCCTCTGCCCGGCTTGGAGTCCGCCGCGCCCGGCCTGCCCCGGGGTGGGCGCAGCTGCTCCCCGGCGAGTCCCCCGCGGGGCTCGGCCGCTCCCCGGCGTCCCGGCCCCAAGCCCGCCCGGTAGCCCCGCGGCGGCCCTGGCCGACGGAAGGTGGCGCTTGAAGACAACAACCTTCCCGGCACGTGGGTTCTGCTCTCCTTTTCCCTTTCTCCCTTTTTGTAAGGCAAAGAAATCAATTTAAAGCTCGAGAGGCGGTGAGCTCCCTCCCCCGTTTGCATTTTTCTGTTTTGTCCTTTTTCTCCGTCTGTTTTCCCTCCTCGGTGGTGTTTGGGGACGCGGCTGTGCGGGTTGGGTTGCGCCGCGCCCCCGCGAGCCCCGCCCCGGGCGGGGGCCGGAGTAACGGTCTGCGGGGCCCTCGGGTTCAAGCTGGCCACTCCCAGGGCTGGCTCCGGAGCGGGGTCTGGGTCCCGCAGGCTCCGGCACGCCCGCGCCCCGCCCGGCGTCCCCGCGAGGGGCCCGGCGCCCTCCTTCCCTTCTCCCTCTGCTCCCCGCTCCTCCTCTCCCCGCCCCCTCCTCCCCTCCTCTCCCCGCCCCTCCGCCGCTCCTTTCTCCTTCCCAGGCCTCCTCTTCCTCTTTGTCCTTCCCCCATCCTCGGTCGCCAGCGCTTCTCCGGCAGCCTCGTCCTGAAATCGTGCGATTGTGAGCTAGAAGCCTTCTGGGTCACTCACAAACCAAAGAGAAAAATAAGGTGCACTCGAGTTTCCAGTCTAAATATTTCCCCTGGAGGTGGAAAGGTGCGCTGGCGGCCGGGGAGCCGCGACCGGGGGCGCGCTGGGCCCCGCAGAGCAGCCGCGGACCCCGGCGATCGCGCCGTGTTCGTCTCCTTTGTGTTTATTGAGTCCCTGCTACCTCTACGGATATTCGGGGGGCAATTAAAGAAAACCGCCGCTTCCTAGGTATTGTCTGTCGCCATCCTCGCCTTCTCCACACCCCCCAGCGCTGGGTATCTGGGAACTTTGAGCAGTTCTTAAGACACTGCCCGGATCCCTTCACCAGATAAATCAGCCGTGTAGGACTGGGAAAACTATCCAAATCTGCTTCCTTTCAGGTGCCCTCCTGCAAATAATACTACATTCCTTAAGTATTGGATCTTCTCTGAGGACCCTAATATCATAAAATAATACCATGTTTTCATTATTTGAAAAAATTACCGCCATCGCGATAACTCATTCCCGCCCCCGTCCCCCACTTCCCCTACTCATCCTAAAGAAAGACACTGCTTTCAATACTTGGAATATTCAGACCAATTTAAATCTTGGTAATGCTGGCAATTTATTCTTTTCAGGGCCATAGGAATCAAAAGAATTTACAGTCACTCATACTGGGTGACTTAAAGTCTGGAGATGTCTAAAATCCAAGGCAGTGTGTGAAAATTCATCTTCACTCCCGCACGGCGAGCACTAGGTCTTGTTTTTCTCTTACCTCACACGTTTTTCAGCTATTGGGAACACCACGGGAGGGAGGGTGGGGTGGAGCACAAGGTGAATCTACACCCACCTCCCCACAACTGCAGGGCAAATCCACACTCTAAAAGGGATTGAA
The DNA here is from genome assembly GCF_003255815.1 of Theropithecus gelada. NCBI lineage: Eukaryota > Metazoa > Chordata > Mammalia > Primates > Cercopithecidae > Theropithecus > Theropithecus gelada. Next base: position 26,131,715 of record NC_037681.1, on the reverse strand, counting down.
ATGTTTCAGCTCAGCTTCATTATTTGCTTGCAAAGTGTGAGGGCACCTACCATTTTGGCCTCGGAAAGAGAATGCATTCGAAAATCTTTGGCAAATTCCATATTTATTTGCTATCTTTATGCTATAGCAAAAATCATGCTTAGCTTTAAAATGAGAATGATCTGAATATAGTGGGAGTGAAAATAAAAGATTTTATTCTCATAGTGCTGCGATCTTTTTAGAGGAAATAAAAGTTAAAATCTGCTCTTTCGAACAAGAAACGTAATTTCTGTTCAAGGCAACATGAGCCATTTGTTGAAGAAGATAAAGCAAAGATTGGGGTTGCTAAAGCAGGCACTGAAGGCGGCACAGGCGGGTACTACAGCTGAATCCCCCTGTAATATAGGAGAGGCCAGGCAATTTTCACAAAAGATTAACTAGATTGCTATTTTGTAGCATGGACTCACCCCACATATTTAATGTTGTTAGACGTAGTCGAGCGAGGAATGAAAAAAATAATAATCTGTATACTTTATTTTTTGCTCCCTAAGGGAAAATTTTTAAGTAAATATAACATTTTTAAAAAATATGGGAACATGTCTGAGAGTATACATGCTTCTTACAGGAATAATAGTTACTTCTGAAAACAGGTGTTTGCCACGTTAACAGTAACCAACTATTTAGAGGAATTTTAGGCTACCAAATAGAAAATATGGCCTTTAATAATGCACCTCTTGAAAATCAAATTTAGCAAAATGGAAATATGTCTACTGCTTTTTAAACCACTGAATGTATATCATAACTAGGATCATTTATTATCTTTTTAGAGCCAATATTCACTTCATTGTTGTGTGTCTATGTACTTATTTATAAGCAAGATATGTAGTTTGTTTATTAACCATAAACATTGTTGGATACATAATGTTCAGAGTCTTAAGAGTCACATCTGATTAGAGTCACAAATGACTCTATTTTTACTGAGATTTTTATCTTTTCATAATTCCATCTTTATAAAGAAAACTTCATGTAAAAGGACTATTACATAAAGAGATATTTCATGATATCTCTTAAAATTATAACACAGCCAGAGTAAGAATTGTCCCTTTTTCTTAGGTAAGAAGCATTTTTCTAAGCAAATAATATGCTAAAAATATCACTGGGTAAATATTTGACTTATTTGAATGATTGAACACCATTTTTAGAAGCATTCCAACCACATGCATTCCCTATCTCTGAAATGAAGTTATAAGGTAGGATCCTTTCCTTTTTTCTCCCTTTACCTATTCTCCTGAAACGAGTTCGCTCCTCATTGTTAGCTATATCTATTTATCTCAGCTTCAGCCCTAAATCCTGAATTTGGATCTGGGTATCTTCTGTCTACTGGACGTTCCTTCTTAAGTGTTCCTTAGACCTGGTAATTAGTATAGATTGAACAATCCTACCTTGATTACACACACACACACACACACACACACACAATGAACCAGTGGATGTTGTTACCCTGTTTGGTTCATCAGAACATGCTTCAGTAGCTAAAATAATGTTGTTTATCTTTTCACTCATTTATTCTCTGAATTACCCACTAGAGAGTGTGATCCATTAAAGCCAGAGCAGTTGGGCAGTACAGCACAGGGCAGCAGCTTTGAAATTTATTTTGATCATGACCTATTTTATAAAACACCTTTTTACATCATGACCCAGTGCTCATGCTATATACACATATAAAGCAGAAACCAAAGTGTCACAAATCAATATCTCTCTTTTATGTGTAATTCGCACTATTTTTTATTCTATTCTATGCCATTCCATTTCTTTAAATGCTAGTTAAAACCCACTGAATTGCACTATTAATGAGGCACCACTGAAGTTTGAAAAACACTGGCTTAGTTGTTCAGAGTTATGGCTCTGAAGCATTCTGCCTCAGATTGAAAATTCTGGTTCCAATCTTTTTTCTTTTTCCCCTGGTGGCTCTCATCATGTAGCGCTTGACTTTTAGTTATCAATGCCCAGAGAATTCCACAAACGTACTGCCTCCAAAATTCATGTCTTTTCAAACTATTCATATGAGATGTATATTCTGTTTTTTAAATAGACTTTATTTTCTAGAGCAGTCAGGTTCACAGCAAACATGCATGGAAAGTACAGAGCCTCCCACATAGTCTCTATCCCCACACATACACAACCACCCCCACTGTCAATATGCCCCACTACAGTGGTACGTTTCTTATGATCAGTGCATCCACACTGACACATCATAATCATCCAATGTGCATGGTTCACATTAGGCTCACTCTTGGTGGTGTACATTCTGTGGATTTGGATAAGTGTATAATGGCAGGTGTCCATCATTATAGTGTCATGCAGATTATTTTCATGGCCCTAATCGTCTGTGCTCCACTCAGAGATTCATCCTTCACCCCTCCCAGCCCTTGGCAACAACGGATTATTTTACCATGGCAATAGTTTTGCCTTTTCCAGAATGTCAAATATATGGAACCATACAGTATGTAGCTTTTTCAGATTGGCTTCCTTAACTTAACAATCTGCATTTTATGTTCTTCCAGGTCTTTGTATGGCTTCATAGCTAATTTCTTTTTGGCAATAAATAACATTCCATTGTCTGAACATACCACAGTTTATCCATCCTCCTACAGAAGGACATCATGGCTGCTTCCATGTTTTGGCAATGATGAATAAATTCTGTTATAAGCATCCTTGTGCAGGTTTGTGTGTAGATGTAAGTGTTCAACTTGCTTGGGTAAATACCAAAGAGTGAGACTGCTCTATCGTGTGGTAAGAGGTTGTATAATTTCATAACAAACTTTCAAACTGTCTTCCAAAGTGACTATGCCATTTTGCATTCCCAACAGCGATGAATGGGAGTTTCTACTGTTCTACATCTATTCCAGAATTTGGTGTCGTCACTATTTTAGCTTTTAGCCATTCTACTCGGTGTGAAGTGCTATCACATTTTCGTTGTAATTTACATTTCCCTAGTGGCATATGAGATGGACTATCTTTTCAGATGTTTACTTGCCCTCTGTATATCTTCTTTAGTAATATGTCTCTTCAGGTTTTCCACCCATCTTTTAGTCAGGTTTTTCATGTGCTTATTGTGAAGCTTTAAGATTTCTTTGTATATTTTGGGTAACAGTCCTTTCTCAGACGTGTCTTTTGCAAATAACTTCCCCTAGTCTGTGGCTTGTTTTCTCATTCTCTTGATAGTGTCTTTTACACAAGTTATTTAACTTTTCCTGTGACTTCATTTTCCAGTCTGTAAAATAGGATACCAGTAACCATTCCATCATGTGCGTGCGCGCACACACACACAGTCTCTCTCTCTCTCTCTCTCTCTCTCATGCATGCAGAGACACAGTCCAGGTCCTGCTTGATTTGTTAGAATTGCTATAATGATTAAATACATATGAAGTGCTTAGAACAGTGCTACGCACAATAGGATGTTTACAAATGGAGTCTTCTATTATTTTAATATTTCTTCTTCTGTGCCTGAAAGAGTTCCTGGCCTACTGTCACTATTGTGTAAATTATTACTGTATGAAGGGATTTTCATATTTGCTCACATACCCCAGTAAGCTCAGTCAATTCTCCCACTCAAGTTACTCCTAAGTTCACTTCCCCCTGCATGTTTTGACCATCAGTGTGTGTTTCAGCTTTTCTCTATGCTCTACACACTTTTTAGTTATGGACACCAAACTGATCTCCCTGTTTCCACTCTGCAGACAGACTATTCATTCCAACATGCAACAGGGACCATGGGACTTGCCAACGTCAAGTTTGCTCGGGATGCCCTTCACCATTAGGACAAAATCCTCTTCCCTTTGCAATGCAAACAAGCATCACTCTTCTTTTTCTGCATCTATAGTTTCATCTTTGTCACAATTAAGGAAAACACAGAGGATCAATAGGGCAGGATAGCACAGGGCAGGGGCTTCCAAACTTATTTTGACTATGACCTGACACATGAAATGGATTTTTATATCATGACCCAGCACACAAATGCACACACACACACGCACAGACAGACACATACAGAATATACACATGCAATATTGGAGCTAACTCCAAGAGGGATGTCTGTGGTTTCAGATCACACTGTTTCCCAAGTTCACACTGTTCCTGTTCACCAGGCATTGGCTAGAACTTCCTATCTTTTACAGTTTAAATAAACCTTATTTTTATTAAAATATATTTATTCAACCATTTTTCAGTGGGAGGAATATGGTCTTAAAAAAGACATTTAACTAGACAATGCAGGGAATTTTTAAATAAAGTTAAATAATTTCCCCCCAAACAGTTATTTTTCTTGTTGAGCAAGCTGCACCATCACCCAGTGTGGCCTGCTCTCTCAGCTGCTGTGGTTCTTTCTCAGCTCCAAAAAAGAGAGCAGGGGGCTTCAGGGGCTGGGGTGGGGAGATGGCTCCTGCCCTCTCCCATCTAAATCAAAGACAGGCAGAGCCTACACCAGTGCTGGAGTGCAAGTCCTAGAGTTGCAGTCTACACATGAAGGGAGAGGAGCCAGTGTCTCCTGGAGACATTGTTCCCTCTGTATCAGCATCTTTGTCTTATACACCAAAGAAGACGTGTATGGTTCCAAATGTGTGATTGTAAGTGTGTATGTGTGTGTGTTTGGAAGTGTAATATAAAAAAGAATGGATACTCAATTTTGAAAGCACAGTTTTAAAATTTGCCAAATCGGACTTCTTCAAAACATGGCTATTATCCTGATTTGTTTGTCTTAATCACTTCTTAGCTAGAGAAAACATCCATGTGAATAGCTATGAATGTGTCATTGTTTTCGTTGATACAGACAAGAGGGGACAGGGAGAGCTGGTAACTCAGGCAAACATGGGTTGGGTAGATTTCTGGCCCTTGATTAGTGCAAGTGCAGGAGGATGGTGGCTGTGGATAGGCCTCACTGGGAACAGGGAATCACTGGCTTTGTCAGGTGCAGCGTCTCCCCTCCACCTTGACAGGGTGAGGGAAAGCCCTAGCCAGGACTCTTTCTCAATCACCAAGCTGTGTGGCCAGGTTGCTTTACCCACTCCCCGCGACCTGTGAGTCCTGTAATCAACTAAATTTTGCCGTAATTGACTCTTGAACTTAGGTATCTGCTGTTGTTTTTCTTTCTGGCCCTCGAGGCATCAATAGCTCTTTCTGTCTCTGCCTGTCAAGTTTGAAAACACTTGCATTACTTGTGTTATTCCAAATAATGTAAGGTATAGGCAGAGATGTGTGAAGCACAGGTAATCATTGAATTCTAAGTAATCATAGCATCAACAAGAAATAGAGTGACCTTTCCTTGGAGAGGACATTCACTAAAAATTCTACCAACCTGTGGTCATCATTAGAGTAGCTATTAGCTGCCGTGCAAAATCAAAGGGCATTTACAGACAAGTGGGAGGTGGGGAGGATGGATGGCAAGAGGACCCAGGCTTCTACTAAGAGGTGAGTAGTGCCTTAGAGAGACACGCCTGTGAGAGAAGTGGGGTCTGAGCCAGGGAGACTCTGTCTCCTGCCCCCATCCTAACATAAATCAGCCATGTGATCTTAGGAACAGGGGCTGATCACCTTGGCCCTTAAAATCCTCACCTATACCATGAACATTTTGGACTAGGTGACTTCCGAGGTCAGTTCTGCACTTAACCTTATGTCATTTTACCAGGATGAAAAATGTCACTGCTATAGAATCATAAACTAGGGAAAATTATTTTGGCTTCATTCTCTTAAGTCTGTGGGTTCATTATATTTTAAAGTATAGTTATTTCATTGTGACTTTGGTACTTCGTGGTATTTATTGTTTTCTCATCCTCCATTTAAAGGCAGCACATATTTCCTGTAGAAACGTGGAATATAAGAAAAGCACATAAACCAATCCAAGTTGCCTACAGATATCCACAGTCTACTTCAGACCCAGTAATGCTCTTTTAACCTGGGTTAGTATCAGATTCCTCATTATTTTTTTTCTCCCACAGCAACAGATAGTTCATGTTATAATAAAAATTAACATGATTTTCCTTTGGTCCCGAGCACCGTTTGGATCTGTGCTTGGGTGTGTCAATGGTGCGTTTGACAGGCTGGGAGAAGTGCGATGTGATCAGGACACAGCTCTGTGATTCTCTTCCCACCAGCCTAGAGATCCGCCCTCGGGTCTAGCTTTGGCTGACTGTGAGTTAGAGGCAAGGTGGCAGTTCTGATGTTTCATACTCCTGCCTCCCCATCCCGCCTTCTGGCTGCTGAGGGATGGGAAGGGCTTGGAAGAGAAAGGGGCAAAGGTCTTTCTTCACATAGCTGATGCTGTGTGCTTCTCACTTGGCTGCTAAATGCCCCTTGACATGCCAGGATTCCAGCTGCTGGGTCCCCTTGGTGAGTCATTGTAAGAATGAACTCATCGCAGCAGGGCCGCCTTCTCTGTTGTGGGGAACTGCATCTCTGGATGACCCCTTGAGGTTCCATTTTGGGTGCCCTTCCCAGGTATAAACGCCCTTGATATCATCACTTGCAACACGGCCTGCTCTGACAGGGTCATTCCAGGGTGACTGTGTTCCACCTCCTTCCACCACATGCCTCTGCTTCAGGGACATATCCAGAGGGTTTGAACCACCTGACTGTGGGAGAGGCCACTGCTCTCTCTCCTTCCAGGGCAGCTCTAGCCAGGCCCCAGCATTGCGTATTCAGGTGAGAGTTTTACTCCAGTCTCTGTGCACCCCAGTCTCCTCCGCACTCCCCACAAAGTTGAAAACCCACAGCTCGGCGCTGACGAGTCTTGACTCCCACACAAAGTCCCCAAGAGTGGGTGAGGGGACAATGAAAGGGTCAGAGGACCGGAGGGCAGAGAATCTAGCCAGAGAAGATTCTTCTGAAGTCTGGAATTGAAGGGAATTTTCCCTGATAGGTTTTGGACTTGTTTGGGATTTGTGACCTTTTTTTTTTTTTTTTTCTCTTCTGATCTCCCCCTTATGGAATGGAAATGTCTATTCTATGCCTGTTCCATCATTGTATTTTAGAGGTAGATATGTTGTCTGCTTTCATGGATCCACAGCCGAAAGAGAATTTTGCTAAAGGGTGAATCAAAGCCTGAGTTTCACCCATATTTGATGAGATATTTGGATGAGGTTTTGGACTTAGGCTTGACGCTGGACTGCATTCAGGCTTTTGGAGATGTTGGGATATGGTAAATCTATTTTTCATATGAGAAGGACAGGAATATTTAAGTGTCAGAGAATGGGCTGCTATGAGTTGAATTATATTTCTCAAAATAAATACTTTGAAGTGTAACTAACCCCTGAGTACCTCAGAGTGGGACCTTATTTGGAGATAGGTCCTTTGCAGATGATCAAGTTAAAACCAGGCCAGTGGGGCAGGTCCAAACCCAATATAAAAATTGAAAATGGGCCTGGTGCAGTGGTGCACACCTGTAATCCCAGCACTTTGGGAGGCTGAGGTGGGAGGATCACTCGAGCTCAGGAGTTAGAGACCAGCCTGGGCAGCATTGTGAAAACCCATTTCTACTAAAAATACACACACACACACTCACACACACACAAATTAGTTAAATGTGGTGACATGGGCTTGTCATCTCAGCTATTCAGGGAGCTGAAACGGGAGGATTGCTGGAACCCAGGAGATAGGGGTTGCAGTTAGCTGAGATCACACCACTGCACTCCAGCCTGGGCAACAGAGCAAGACACTGTCACAATTAAAAAAAAAAAAGTGGAAATGTAGACACAGAGAACCATGCATGGAAGGAAGATAAAGAGATAGAAGACGGCCATTAATAAGCCCAGGAGAGACCTGGTGGGGATCCTCCCTCACAGCCCCAGGAGGAACCCAGCCTGGCAGCACTGCAATCTCATACTCCAGAACCGTGAAAGAATACATTTATTTTGCTTAAACCACCCAGTGTGTGTTACTTTATTACTGCAGCCCTAGCAAACTAATACAGAAAAGAAGCCCCCAAACCATAGACCCCTCTTTTTTTTTAACATACTTTTTAATGTTTTTTGATTTTTTAATTTTGGTGGGTACATCGTAGGTGTATAATTTATGAGGTACATAAGATGTTTTGATACAGGCACACAATGCATAATAATCACATCAGGGTAAATAGGGTGTCCATCACCTAAGGAAAGATCATTTCTTTGGGCTAAGAATATTCCAATTCCACTCTTTTAGTTATTTTAAAATGTACAATAAGTTATTGTTGGCTGTAGTCACCCTATTGTGCTATCAAACACTGGCTCTTATTACTTCTATCTAACTATATTTTTGCACTCATTAACCATCTCCACTGTTCCCTACCCCTGCTACCCTTCTCAGCCTCTGGTAACCTTCTATTCTGTAGCTCCATGAGTTCAATTGTTTTAATTTTTAGTTCCCACAAATGAGTGAGAACATGTGAAATTGGTCTTTTTGTGCTGGTTGTGCTGGGCTTATTTCACTTAACGTAATGTTCTCCAGTTCCACCCATGTTGCTGCAAAGGACATGATTCCTTTCTTTTTTGTGGCTGCATAGTATTCCATGGTGTATATGTACCACATTTTCTTTACCCATTTATCTGTTGATGGACACTTAGGTTGATTTCAAATATAGGCTCTTATGAATAGTCCCTCTTTTACAGGCAATAAGTCAATGATAGATGTGGATGAGGGAAGGTCCAGGGAGCACATACATAGCAGGATTTCATTACTGTGCACAGTGGTCACAGCTTCAAAATGCATAGGCACACTGCATTGTCCCTCTTGGCTTTGGGTCTCAGGCAACATTCTGTGAGAAATTGAAGAGTGCAATTTAACAACTTATTCAAGTCGAAGGCAATAACCTCATTAAGTAAGGCGGGGCTGTAACGTGTGGGTAGAGGGGATAATGTCTCACTCTCTTCTCTTTGTGCTACAGTAAGGGAAAGATCAGCGAGGTACAGTGCTTTGAGAGTGCACACATACAACGTTCTTAAAGTTACATTTTCTGACCAAGCCTCCTATTTCAGGCAGAATTGTTGCTTCATCACTTCAACCCCTGTAGCACTGTATGCATGCCTCCATTATAGCATTTATCATATTTATACCGCATGTTCCCCAGGGACCAAATCTATTCACTTTGACATGTGTAGGCCTTATGGAAGATCCTACAGAAGCATTAGGGGGACTGAAGAATATCATTAAGCACATTCCCAACCAGTGCAAGTGGTTCCTCCAGGTAATTTATAAATACTTGCTATAAAAAAGAACAAAACCGAAGGCATCATGCCGCCTGACTTCAAACTATACTACAGGGCTACAATAACTAAAACAGCATGGGGCTGGTACAAAAACAGACACACAGACCAATGGAACAAAATAGAGAACCCACAAATAAGGCTGCAAACCTACAACCATCTGATTTTCAACAAACCTGACAAAAACAGGTCACAGGGAAAGGGTTCCCTATTCAAATAATGGTGTTGGCATAACTGGCTAGCTATATGCAGAATATTGAAGCTGGACCACTTCCTTACACCCTATACAAAAATTAACTCAAGATGAATTAAAGACTCAAATGAAAAACCCAAAACTGTAAAAACCCTGGAGGACAACCTAAGCAATGCCATCCTGAACATAGGAACAGGCAAAGATTTCGTGACAAAGTTGACAAAAGCAATTGCAACAAAAGAAAAAATTGACAAACAGGATCTAATTAAATGAAAGAACTTTACACAGCAAAAGAATCTATCAACAGAGTAAACAGACAACCTACAGACTGGGAGAAAAATTTCACAAACTATGTATCCAACAAGGTCTAGTATCCAGCATCTATAGGAAACTTAAACAAATTTACAAGAAAAAAAAAAACCATTAAAAAGTGGGCAAAGGACACAAACAGACATGTTTCAAAAGAAGACATACATGCAACCAACAGTAATATGAAAAAAAGCTCAACATCACTGATCATTAGAGAAATGCAAATCAAAACTGCAATGAAATACTATCTCACACCAATCAGAATGGCTATTACTAAAGAGTCAAAACAAAAAAATAACATACGCTGACAAGGTTGCAGAGAAAAATTCGTGCTAATAAATTGTTGGTGGGAGTGTAAATTAGTTCAGCCATTGTGGAAGACAGTGTGGCGATTCCTCGAAGACCTAAAGACAGAAATACTGTTTGACCCATCAATCCCATTACTGTGTATATATCCAAAGCAATATAAATCATTCTATTATAAAGATACATGAGTGTGTATATTCACTGCAGCACTGTTCTGAATAGCAAAGGCATCAATGATAGACTGGATAAAGATAATGTGGTACATACACACCATGGAACACTATGCAGTCATAAAAATGTGAAGGACATGGATGGAGCTGGAGGCCATCATCTTTAGCAAGTAAATGCAGGAATAAAAAGCGAAAGACTGCATGCTGTCACTCATAAGTGGGAGCTGAATGAGAACACATGAACTCACAGAGGGGAACAACACACAGTGGGGCCTATGAGAGGATGGGGGATGGGAGGAGGGAGAGAATCAGGAAAAATAATTAATGAGTACTAGGTTTAATACCTGGGTGATAAAATAATGTGTACAACAAACCCCATGACAGTTTACCTATGTAACAAACCTGCACATGCAGTCCTGAACTTAAAATAAAAGTTCCAAAAAACAAGACTTGCTCTAGTGCTAAGATGGTGTGACACAGTGAAATTCCTCTAGCCCACTCCCTGGTGTATTTTGCAGGCAGGAAGAGCTGACAAACACAAGACAATGTGAATTTTAGTTCACCGACATTGCTGTCACCATTACTGTGGGTGTTATATGTAGAATTATAAAATGATATTAGGGCTGAAAGGAAGCCTTTGCTATTGACTGTGAGTTTTCCTAAAGGTAAAGGCATGCTTTGTTCATCTGCACCTACCCTGAGGTTAGCTAAGTGCTGGGTACTGTGCAGGTATTCACTAGTGCTTGGCTAAATGAACAAATGAAGTCATGAAGACATGAAGAAGGAAACTCAAGGTTAAAGTCACTTTGAACGAATGGGAAGAAAAGGAAAAAAGAATAGTTAAGAAAAAGAAAGGAACATAGGCTCTCCTCCTTCTCTGTCTCACAATTCTGTTCCTACCTTATATGGTGACCGCACCCACTACCCAGGCCACTGTACTGGATATCTCTATACTACTCTTCACCTAGAATTTAGTTGTTATTTTCCCACATAATGCAGTGTGATGCTTTCAATATCATATCAACATTTTAGCGAATCAACATTCACTCTTTCAGGCTTTTTTTCCCTCTTGCATGGGTCTATAGGGGTTGGCCCAGAAGAAAATCTAGTGTAACACAAAATGTATTGTACTTAGATGCAGTAGTTTACTCCAGTCATAGTGTATTTTCCAACAACTGAGCTTCAGCACCTTGAATCTCTTTCCCTTAGAATGAGTTTTCCAAGGAGGTTTCTCCATCACTTAGGAAACAAGATTCCTGGGAGTCCCTAAAACCATAAGAATATATACAAATGTATGTATTGAAACATGTAATTATAGAATTCGAAAGAATTTCTGGAACCTTGATAGTGGCCAATTTGAGGACATCTCACAGCAAGTATGACTCTGTGATAGGCAGATGCATCCCAGATGAGTCTGTGAATAGGCTCGAGAGGGAGGTAGGGCAGGCTGACATCCTCCACCCTCTACCTCAATATGCTCCCCAGAGCCAGGGAATGAATAGATGTCTGATCTACTGCAGGGTGGCATTCCTTACCTTGGAGAGGCAATAGTTCCAATTTCTTCTCAGTTTTTAAGCATCTTTTAGGATTCTCCAAAGCCAGGTACATGTTTTTCCTTCATTTCTCTCATTCCAGCTCTTGGAGGAGTTGTATCATTTGTTCATGCATATTTGATGTTCTTCCCACAGTTTATCCCTGCCTGTCCTAATACCATGTAGCATGCTTCTATTTCACCTCTTGTAACCAGAGGGCAAGGGGATAGCTAATAGTAACCTGGGTAAATAAATGAGAACAGGAGTAAAACACTAGTGCGTCTATTTTTGGTTCTAACTCTGAAGAATAGGATCTGAAGTATAAAAGGAAAGATATTTATAGTATTTCCTGGTCATACATTCACTTGCACAACTACCTCAGCCGAAGCTTGTTGACTTTGTTAATGCTGATTGCCACAACTCTGTAGAATAATATTATGCCCCATACAAAAACGGTTAGAGAGCTGTTCTCTACTACATATTGGAGACCAAGCTTATGATAAGTCGAAACACTCCTGCTCCACGGATACAAGTCTACATTTGATCATACTTTCCCGAAACGCAAATATGAGAACGATGCAAACTGCCCTTATACAAAGAACTAAGCTGCCTCAAATCCAAAGACAATGTATGGTAACTAGGTTGCTTATTTAAAAAGGAAACAGACCACATAATCTTCTTACAATATTCTTTATTAACCAGTAGGACAAAATGAGAGAACATAAACACTGTTTTGGGGGGTTTGATACTGACCAAATTGTAGGTACTTATTTTCACACACCCTGCACTCTGAAACATATGGGTAATATTACAGAGTATTTAGTACACTGAATTTTCCATCAGGAGTTTATGGCTCAGAACCTTCATTTATCATTGAGAAAATGGCTCCATACCTCCTACTTACATTTAAAGAGACCGCGAGGTTGAAAATAGGATACAAAAATATTTTATGAAGCTTCTGTGTGATTATAAACCATGTTTACAAAAATGGACCAAGACACTTTGCTAATTGTGGTAGAACCCAGGAAAGAAAGCACTTTAGCTATCTCTTCTAGAGACATGAATATTTTGTTTTTATTATGTAGAGATCTTTGAATTTTCTGGAAGCGAGAGGTGGAAAGGAAGGAGAAAAAAATTCAATGCTACTGCCACTTTGGAAATGTTTTCTGGAGAGGCTACAGGCCTAGTTGAAAATCAGACACGAAATTCCAACAGCATGGAATTCCAGTAGCAATAACTGCAAAGAGTGGGGCCCCTCGCTATGCAGGGAGTGGCAGGGGTCAAGGCAAGGCCAGCAGGGAACAGTCTTGGCATGACTAACTATGCTGGACTGCCACGCTACACATGATGCCTACACCATGCCCATTTTACTCTCTGTCTTGTTTATGTTATTTGTAAAGTTCTGCAATTTCAGCTATATGGAGAGTCGACAGAAAATACAGGATCATCAATAAATGATACAGTAAATACAGAATACCTCACAGATGATGAATTTTGTCCTTCAGCGTCTGTGGTCACTTCCACTTTTAACTAAAGTTGGTGTTGGAAGAAGGGCAATGTGACTCCAAACTTCACAGTATTTCCATCTCAAACACGATGCTCTCCTTCACCTGCATGCCAGCTGAGGGAGTTCTGTTGCATTGCGGTCTCCAGGGACTCAGTCAGTATATTTGATGTCATACTTGTTTCTGTCCATAAAACATGTGATGATGAGAAGACCGCAGTGCAGACCCAAAATTAGATGCTCACTGCAGGCTTGGACTTCCTGCTGGGTGCTGTGCACGTGGAGGACTCCTGCTCATGCCACTAGGACAAAGTGGCCGCTTTTGCTTAAGAGATATAGTTCCTACTGATTTTTGTAATTCCATTAAGAATCAGTCTTGTTTGGAATGGGTTCAATCCTTGCTAATGTCATTCCAATTGGATTTGTTCAAGAATCTAGGATATTTTGATTATTTACAGCATATTCCACATTAAATAAGAAAAGAGAACCATTTATCTGTATATTATTTCAGATCACTATGTGTCTTGGTATTTTCTGACAGGGAGTATCAATATCCTTTAACCATTCATTCACTTATTTATTTGTTAAATAAATGCTTATTAAATGTGTGTTCTGTCCCAGCCACCATGTTTAGATAATTAATGGAAAAACATGGTTTCTACTTCAGTTCAACCTATATGCAGTGGCACATATTATGTGACAGACATTGGTTTCAGTGCTGGGGACATAGAGGGGAAAACTCAGAATTCTTGCCTCACAGAACTCATAATTCTGTTGGGTGAAACGCATACACATGTAGAACATGTTAAACATGAATATAGATATTAAAAAGAAACACTATAGGATATTTTAGATAATAACTTCATTTAAGAATTACTTTACAGTACTTTCTGCTATGGCTGGGCAAAGAGATATGCTTATTTTGAAAGGAAATGTACTTGATAGTTTTTACTTTCCCACCTTTTTGTTTTCGTTAGAAAAATTGGTTTTGTAGAGATGGAGTCTCACTATGTTGCCCAGGCTGACCTCAAACTCCTGAGCTCAAGCCATCCTCCAGCCTCAGCCTCCCGAGTAGCTGGGCTACAGGCATGCGCCGCTGCACCTGCACAGCCCCCTTTTCTTCCTCGAAGAAAAAAAAAAACAAACCTCAGCTCGACTCCAGACACTATTTCTCCTTAATGTCTTTTCTTACAGCCTGTGTCCAAGAATCATGAAGTGAGAAAAGTGCACCCAAAACAAAGTCGCATCCAATCATGTCATTGCTTTTTATGGCAGTTGACTTGGGAAGGTGATATAATTGCTTTGAGACTCTTTAGCTATAAAATTGGAGGGATAAAACCTTCCTTGTCTTTCTCTAGATTTGCATAAAGACCTAGGTGAAAACTGCTTGTAAGAGTATTGTAAAGTACAGCATAATATAGAAAACGCAAGGAATTACATTTGTGCCTTAATTTTCAAAAGACCCTCATTTATGCTTAAATATATAGGATCAGCATGCATGTGTCTGCATGTTTTTAAATGGGCAACAAGAGGGTTTAAGATCCAGGTTGGGAAATGTTTGTGTATAGATTCCATACTTATACATATGCTTTTAAAAACCAGGATGAATTTCTCAGAGCATCTTAATGAATTTGAGTCTATCAGCACTGCCCCACACCCCCCAGACTCCTTTTTTTGAGAGAGAGTGTCACTCTGTCACTTAGACTGGAGTGCAGTGGCACGGACACACCCCACTTGCAGCCTCGACCTCCTGGACTCAAGCAATCCTACTGCCTCAGCCTCCTATGTAGCTGGGACCACAAGTGTATGCCACTGTGCCAAGCTAATTTTTATACATATATATAATATATATAATATGTAAATACATATATTATATATCTATGTATATATATTTGTAGAGATAGGCTCTTGTCATGTTATGCAGGCTGGTTTTGAACTCCTGGGCTCAAGGAATCCTGCCCAGGCCAGCTTTTGCATAAGTAAGACAATTAGTTTGTTTCATTTTGATACAGTGGCAGGCGTGGTGGGGAGATTTTTTGCTCTTTCTTGATGTTTTTAACAGTAATGTCTAAGTAGAATTCAGTAGAGTTATCCCAAATTAAAGATTTCCTGAGGTAGGACAGATTGGAGTAGGATTAGGTGGGAGAGAGGTCTGGGAAAGTGAATACATTTTGCAGATCATTTAAATTACTAGGTAGACACTGTGTCCAGAACTGTTACACTTATTTTCCCATGTTTGGTGTAGCTACATTCCAAGTTTGGCAGTGGTTTGCTTTTTTGCAGTGTCATTAATCTGTCCTATTCCCACAGCCATATACTACATGCATGTCCAGAGGAATCTCAATGTTTTCACCAGCTCTCTAATCCAAATCAATAAAACTAAACCTCCTTTTCTGGCATTTGAGTAATGTTTTCTTTAAATAGAAAGGTTAAAGAATTAATACTTACTAGTGTGTTGGTGTTCATGTAACAGTAAATCCCAGGTAATTATTTCCTAGGAATGAGACTCATGCAGTCCTTCAACTAGGGCTGCATGACCCAACAGCTCATGGAAAATGAGAGTAGCTGTTGAGGTTAAATCTCAAAGGAGATCTCCATGGGATACATAACTGGCATTTAATGTTTGGGCAATACTTGAGAAAGAAAGAAAGGAATAAAAAAGGAAGAAAAGAAGGAAGGGAGGAAGGGAGGAAGGAAGGAAAGAAAGAAGGAAGGAAGGAAGGAAGGAAGGAAGGAAGGAAGGAAGGAATGAAGGAAGGAGAGAAAGAAAGAAGAGAAAGAAAGAGATTTGAATTTCAGTCTTAGCTAGTTGCCCCTATGCCTTTCACACAAGAAAGAAAGAAAAGGAGAGACAGAGAAACAGAAAAGGAATGGAAAGAAGAACTTTAGTAACAAATTTTTGAAAGGAAGGAAGGAAGAAAGAAAGAGGAAAGAAAGAAAAAGAAAGACAAAGAAAAAAGGAAGAAGAAAGAAAAGAAAAGAAAGAGAAAGAAAGAAAAGAAAGAAAGAAAAAGAAAAAAAGAAAGAAAACAAGAAAGAGAAAGAAGGGAGGAAAGGAAGGAAGGATCTACTACTGTAACTTACTACTCAAGTATAGATCTTTATGCTAATCCACATATCATTCAGGATGACTCATTTTGGAGCGAATGGGCTTTAAAAATCACAGAGATTTCAGCGGCTGAACTGAATACACACAAAAGCCATCCAAGGGGGAACTCTCACTGAAATGAGAAAAACTTAGCTTTCTAACAGCTCTTTCAAAAAACACACACACTACAGTCATTTTATCTTCTGTACAGAAAAGCCGACTTTTTTTCAGTTCAACTGTAACCTGTGTGTGTGTAGATGCAGGCCAAAGTGCGCTCTCTCAAGACGCAAGGCCAGGAGTCCCTGCTGGCCGCCTTCGTCTCCGCCTCGGGCTGCCGGTCCTGCGCAGGACCCAGCACTGTCCAAGCAGTGGTGACCCCTCTGTCCCTCACCCCCGGCCTCTGTTTTTGGCTCAGCTGCTCTTTAAGAGAGCAGCGCTCCCCTTTCTCGGAAAGGGCTCACCCGGCTCCCAGCCACCTGCCTGGACCACAGTTTTCTGGAGACCCCCTTTATTAAGCTGCTGCCGCCGCCGTCTGGCTTTCCTTCTGCCAGCTGCCTCCTTCCCCAGACCTCCTCGGACGCCCAGTGCAGCAGCCTCGCCACCTGCAGTGCCATCCTCCGCCTGCGCGGCCGTGGAGGGGCAGGTGTCCCGGGCCGGCGCGGCGGCTGCAGGTGCAGCGGAGCCAGGTGGGGCGGGGCGGGGCGTGGGCGCTGGAGACGCAGGAGGAGCCCCCGGGAGGGACCGCGCCTGGCGGAGGTGGCTCCTGGCCAGGGCTTCCACGGCCCTGACCTAGCCGAGGGCTCCTTCCAGGGCAGCGGAGGGTGGGGATACCCCACCCGGCTACAGGGGCAGCTGATCAAGCTGTGGCTGCCCCATGTCCTGAAGGCGCTTCTGTCCAATCTGTTTGCCGCCAGTCTCTTCCTTACTCAGGCTGCGCCCTTGCTATTCAAATAGGATTCGGCCCTCCGCAGCGTTGACACCATCTGGCTGCTTCCCAGAAATGCAGAGGGCCTGGCCTCGCTCTCACCCGCTGAATCAGGAGGTGCGTCCCACCGCTCCCCGGGGGGACTCCTGTGCGTGTTCACTACTGCGGAGCAACCCAAGCTGCCCTTCCTGAAACCAAAGATCTCCCGGGAGACATTGCCCTGCTCCAACACCTCTCCTAGATTCCCACTGTCCCCAGAATTGAGGACACAATTCAATCCAGGCCCCCGAAGAACTGGGCCTTCCTTTCCAGGCTGCTTCCAGAGCTGCCCTCCCAGCTGAGCCCCGAGCCTGCCGGCGGGAGCTCCACCTAAACACTGGTGGCTAAAGGAAAAGATACGTTTCCGTATCATCAAAATGGAATTAATAATAGATGAAAATAAAAAAGCGAGAAATTCTGGGCAAAGAAAAAGTAAGGTTAGAAGAAGACCATAAAACAATCTAACTTAAGTGTGGTCCCTAAAACGTGTTCTCTGAGGCCTAGGATTAGCAGGAGGCCAAACGTGTGGCTCAGAATTAGCCAGGAGCCAGAGAAGGAAAGGGGGGCACTACCTGCTCCTCCATGCCCTGCAACCAGAACATCAAATAAACCAGCTCTCCTGCAGAAGAGTGATTCCTACTACTGACACGGGAGAATTGTTTTCCCTGGGAAATCTGTTAATGACAAAACACTTTTGCTAAGAGCAGCTGCCATGCTAGCTCGAAAAAATAAATCCAAGGTCAAGCGTGTCTGTTTCTCCTAATATTCCAGTGTGAGTGAGTCCATGGGATAATTCTCTTGCGGCAACAGAGGAACGGAAATCCAAGAGGTCAAGGCAGTGGCATGTAGGGTGCTGCTCCCCAGTGGTCTGGTTTGAACCATGTCTGAGGAACGAAAGTTATAGGCAGTCCTCGGTGGAGAGTGTACCTTGCACTATTTTTACATAAGCAGAGTTTAGGTCGAACTCTCTAGAAAGGAACAGAAATGCAGAGTTTCTATATTGGTGATTCTGGGAAAATCTGCTGGGTCAGTGGAGAGCAGAGAAAGTTAGCCTCATTACTCGGTGTGAACAGATATCACCTTTCAAACCTCACTTGCCCATCCAGTCTTCCCTTTTTGTTAAAATCACGACTATTTAGACGTTTGTTTTAGACCACTGCATCTCTACTGAGAAGTCCAATATTCTTGAGATCGACTGTGCCTGTCTATATTTTGTCACAGGTGAGAATCATAGAGGCCATGGAAGATGAGTGATTCCTTAAAACTGGATGAGAAATATCTTTTATGACAATTTAAACTCTTTTCAACTTCCCTGACTTTATAGAAAAGAAAAACTTCCATTAAAAAACAAACAAACAATCAAACAAACAAACAAAAAACAGTCCAGGGGCAGTGGCTCACACCTATCAACTTAGCACCTTGGGAAGCTGAGGTGAGCATATTGCTTGAGCCCAGAAGTCTGAGATTAACCTGAGTGACATGGTGAAATCCTGTTTCTACCAAAAAAAAAAAAAAAAAAAAGA